>NC_066851.1:6866711-7596711 GCF_001640805.2 Lates calcarifer
TAAATTAAAGATATTATTTATTATTATTATGTTGCATGTCTTTGTGTCCACTTTTACTTCTTTTTGTAGTCATTTTGTGTCCCTTTGTGGTTGTTTTGCATCTGTTTTTGGTCATTTGTCTCTTTGTGGTTGTTTGATCATCAGCTTTCTGTCAACAAATTTTAACAATTAGGTTAACACAGGTCCACTCCAGGGAACCTGGGCCTGCACCCCTTAAGTAATCCATCCAGGATACTAACAAGCCAACTCCCTATCACCCTCTGACTCTGGTAGGGGGGCCAATCATGTCCCAGGGAGGCCACCTGTGGCTAAACCTCTGGCCCTACCTCTGCAGCAAATTAGCACAGAGGTGCTAAATAAACACATTCTCCTCTTTATATTTACTCATTTGATTTTCCCCTTTCTCTGTTGGTTTCTTTAGGTCAATGGCATAAATGTAGAGCACTGTACCCATGAGGAAGTTGTGAGTATATCTCTAATAAAAGGCAATATCCTGCTCCATCCATCCATTGCTGTTCCATCCTTCTCCCAGGTCTAACAACAAATCCCAGTGGTTATCAACACAGAGGTGTGCCTCAACAATCTGAGCTGTCATCTTGGCAGGAGGCTGTTTTTCTTTTGGTTTACACTGCGACAAATTGAAAAGATTGAAAAGGAGCAGATCAGTATCAGAAGCTCCACAGAAATTGAGGGTGCTAATATTTAGCAGACTTCTTACACACAGACCCAAGCTTTTTTTTCCCTTGCTCAATTCATCTCTCCAATTTAGCTTCTCGCTTTGTTAAATTTTACCTTTATCTCTGCCACCATCTCCCCTCTCCCACACACACACACACACACTCTTCCCATGTCTATCATCTCTATCTCCTTGTGCAGCCCCAACCAGCTGTTCACTATATTCACCTCCAGAGCGTCAAAACACATAATGAGCAGTTTCTCTTCAGAACAAAATCCAGAGCTTTTAATGGCAGGCTGTCACACTCTCAGCACTGACAGATGCACAGGCGAAAGTAACAAGGGGCTACTGCACATTGTTGGAGAGGGTAGCAAAGAAGCTGAGAGCAGATGTGCATTTAGGGGGATTCGGAAAATGACCTTACATGTTAGATGTTACCTTTCATTTTCTCTTTGATTTTCTCTCTCCTCCAAGATGCGTGGAAAACACATTTGATATTTCCTCCTTTACACCCACCTTTACTCAAATTGCCTAGTTGACATATTTGAGGACATATTTTGTGTCACTTAGACATCCGATAATCAGACGTTCCAAGCGTAATGACTTTGTGTTGTCAGCTGTCAGTTTGCCGCCGCCTGTCATGAGAGAGACGCTGGCCTTCAAGTTCCGCCTTTGATGATTTCAGCGAAGCCACTTCAGTCAGGCTTTAACTTATGATTAGATATTCTTCACTCATCTCCTGTTACATTTTGTTTGCTCAGGCTGTGTACAGCTTGACATGAATGTGGCTTGTTTCATTTATATGAGATTAAATTTTATCTCACGGTATCACTCTCAGTCTCTCTCGCTTATCTGTCTCTATCTAAGCCTCTCTCTCCCTCTCTCCTCTCTCCCTCTCCTGTCAGGTTCACCTCTTGCGAACCGCAGGAGATGAGGTCACCATCACCGTTCGCTACCTGCGAGAAGTTCCATCATTTCTAAAACTGCCTCTAGGTAAGAGTCGAGTCGTTTTGATGCCATGTAAGCTCTCGATAAACTTCATTTCACTGAGTATTTTTAGCTGTAAACTGTTTCTAAAACTATATAAATAAAAAATATATCTCTAGGAGATTGCCTTTTTGCTCAACTTAATGCTTTAAAGCTGTAGATGAGCATTTATTTCAAAGTAATAAATTGTCATGCTCAGTGGCCTGAGGTGAGCAGTAATGTCAGCAACAGCCAGAGCTGCAGCCCCATGCCCCTGTACTGTACTAGCTTCAGCAGCTTGAAAAGATGAAGACAGAGACACTAAAACCATTCATGTGGAGCCAGTAAAAGGTGAGAAATGAGGTTTACAGGTGAGGGAGGGAGAAACTGAAGCAGTGCTAAAGACAAAAATGGTACATTTTGGAAAGTTATAACCTGTAAGTTTAGTTTTAGTTAGTTTAGTTTTAAATGTTAATAGTTTCTCTTTACCTTTATCTGGGTTCAGATAAAATGTGATGAGAATTTTTCACTTTTTGTGATGTTTTTTAAGCCAAATCATTAGCTGGTAGAAACAAACAACTAATTATTAGTTCTGAAAATAATCACTAATTGCAGCCTTGTTTGATTGACAGAGGCCTGTGCATAAGCAAACAACCTACTGACTGTCATCAGATTTATTTTCAGATATTGCTAAATTCTGAATCATGCTCCAAGGTATGTGACCTTACCTTTTTTCTTATGTAGCCCAACTGTGGCATAAAATGTGCATATGTACAACCCAATGTACATTTCTCAGCTTCTCACTGAGGCTCACAGAGAAACTGGTTTTCAAGGCCTTAAAGTGTAGTGTGATCTCTTCATTTAACAGGTACTGGTCAACATAACCAACACAAATGTGGGAGCGTCATCACAGTCTGTAACACATGGGAACTTAGTGTTACATCTGGGGCTTCAGATGTTCACAGTCACAGTGTGTTAGATACAAACACCCAGACTGCAGATCCACCAATAACTGTTGTCTTATGAATTAGCTGTAAGCAAAAAATGAATGAACACCCTGTAATACAAATGACTTCAGTCTCTACCAGCAAACATAATGATCATTTTATACAATTTACCTAATTATGAAGAGCACACAGATGTAGGAAAATAATTAATACTAATAGAATTCATGAATATTTATAGATCAGCCTGATAAACCACCACATTCTCCCAAATGAAAAAGTGAGTGCTGTGAGAAATCTAGCCCCTCATATTTTGTGGGGAAGTTAACATTCATAGGGAGGTGTCAGTGCAGAGATGCTCAGGTTTTGCTGTAGGGGCGTTTGGCCTGTGAATCATGTTTTGTTGCCTGAGAAAGAAAAGGTTCAAGTTGTATTCTTTCCAAAGCAGTCCTTTTGTTTTTATAGTGGCACAGATGACAAGCAGGCGAAGCCAGGAGCCATTTGCCATACTTTACTGAGTGTGACCGAATCAGAAAGCAGACCCTCGAACGCCAAGCTAATATCATATCAAAGAGCCGCACTTGTCTCTTTTGGATGCTGTCTGTGATCTACGCTGCACGGCTTAAAGGCAGGGCAGCAGAATAAAGTCGATAATAAACCTTAAAATTTAACACTATCAACTGAACCGTGGGGTGTGAGGTTTAGGTGAAACTCTTGACTTATTTTCTTTTGTTTCTGAAAGAATAGAATAATAATTGAGACAACGTGAAGTTGGATTAAATGTTTAACAGTGATTCTCCTTCCTTCTGTCTCAGGTTCTCCTGGGCCGTCCACAGATCACAGCAGAGTATCCTCTCCCCTCTTTGACAGTGGCTTACATTTAAATGGCAACGGAAACAACACAGTAAGAGATTGATTTGATATTTCATCTGTAATGTTGATAGGACTGTATTTGGTACCTTGATTTTTTTGTTTTGTTTTGTTTATACAAGTAACTGACGCTTTCATATTGAATTCTGATCATGAGTTATATGATTGATGGTTAAGTTAGTATACAGTTAGAACAGTATTATTTTTTGCAGTATTTAGAGTATAAGAGACTATCTGAGAGGCTCATTCACTACTGTCATTACCACCTTCTAAATAATCTTTTGCCTGGCCCACTTGAATGTTGCTTTTGAATCTGCAGTTCTTTTTAAACATTCTGAAAATCACATGGAGCTGTAGACATGACCCACAGGACGGTGCATACACAAGAATGAGTTTGTCACTTTGTAGATGTCCATTAGGAGTCCATTAAGACTATTAGTGACATTCATCTTGACAAGTTTTGCTCCTGTTCAAAGGGCCTGTTCTGCAGTGCCTACGTATACCAGAATGCGTTGTGTGTGCGGCTTTCACTAGTGAACCCTTAGGTTGTATGTATTTTTACTACACTGTTAATGAAGCTTCTTATCATGCCTGTACAGTGGCCATAACAACATATTACAAGACAACATAAAAACTAGGATTGGTTAGCAGATTTATAAGGCTACGGTGTTTTCTAAATTCAAATACAAAGAGTTTGTAAATGCTTGATTTGCATCACAGTTCACTTAGTAGTTGGAAATCAAGGGATAAATTCTTCTATTCTTCTTCTTACTTCAGTTAGTGTAATTGTTGAGGAGGAAATAATGACAATATCAGATGATGATATGTAGCACCTACACACCCCACACACCCCACACACATTTTCTGTTACTTGTGCTGAGGTGCTAAGGTGTCCTGCTTCTAATAGGAGAGTTGGGGAGATGTGCATCAAGCAGACTCTGTAGAGAGCTCTAATGAGATAGAAAAACGTGTGGGGGGTGGACAGCAGTGTTGGACATTAAGACAGTACTTTGTAGCATGTTGCTGTGTTAGTTGTAGTGTAAAAGATTACAATTTGAAAATTGCCATAATAATTGTTATTGCACAATATCCACTTGCTTTGACTACAGCATTATTACACTTTTTATGGCTATATTTAGGCACACGTGCTTTTTTTTGCCTAAATGTAACCACAGACAGGACATTGGATGTGAGCCTCAATCTCTGGTGTGGCAGTCATATGCTTCGTACAGCCGCAATCCACCCCCACCACCTCCTAGCAACTCTGCTGCTGTAAATAAATGTAGCGCTTCACTCATTCAGAAAATATGTTGGCTCTGAACATGAGCCAGCCAGCAATTACATTTCCTAAAAACATATTAGCTGCTGCAGTTTAGTTGTAGGAGGCAGGGTTGTATCAGGGGTTGGATGGAGTTGAATTTTATCTGTGTGTAAATAGACTGGTCCTGGGATGTATTAATGCTACACAGGGTTGGAGGTGGAGGGAGGTGGCTAGTTTATACTAAAAGAGTTGCACCTCCTAGTAACTGCATACAGGCAGGTGACACATTAAAGGAAAAACGTGAGAAATGAGTGGAGAATCAGGTTGGCAATACTCCCATCCATATGTCCAGTTGAACACCTATGGGAGATTTTGGGCCAATGTGTTAAACAGCACTCTCCACCACCACCACCATCAACACAGCAAATAAAGGAATATCTTTTGGAAGAATGGCGTTCCATCCCTCTGTTAGAGTTCAGAGACTCATAGAATCAAATCTAAGGCACACTGAAGCTGTTCCAGCAGTTTGTAGTGGCCCAACATCTTACTAAAACACTTAATGTTGTTTTTCCTTTAATTTTTCACCCATCTATAGTTCCTAATGTGCTGTGGCTAGTTATCTGGATGACTAATCATTGATAAGCCTTCCAAGGCCTTTTTCACAGAGGACATTTTGACATGTCACAGTAGAAAAGAAGGAAAATTAATGATGGCTGCCTCATTTTCAGGGACCTGGTATTGTTTGTGTTGAACCACTGTCACGACTAACTTGAACACTTGGATACAGCACAGCCTTTGTTAATATTATCACCTGCGCTTTTGTTAATATGAAAGGTCAAAATGTCTGCTGTGAAAAAGATATATAATTAGTCATGAGTTACAGTAATGTGATTATTTTTTTGTTTTTTTTAAGGAAGAAAGTGAGTTGAAATTCAGTGATTTCATTACATTCATTAATCCAAGTAACGGTCTATTACTCAGTGGACAGTCTAGTTTGACTGAATTTTGCACAGGGACTGGAGGTGGACAAAGGTGGTCAGCCTTGAACTGTGCCTCCCAGCAACTCGATAGTTTATTTTACATATCGTGTTTTGTTACCTTCCTAGCTAACCACTTGTAAGCCCCCATTCAGGAAACTCCTGGGTTTAGTTGAGTGTTGGAGGGTGTGTGACGCTTGCAGCTTTAACATGAGGATGCTGTCTAGGGTTAAGCTGTTGATGGTCAGTACCACTGTAAACTGTAGGCTGGCTGTTAATCAAACCATAATGTTTCATTTTCTAATTCTACGTGTTTAAATGCAGAATATGTGACATGTGAATGTTGAGACTTTGGAGGTAGTTGATGTATAATAGCAAAATAGCATACTCAGATATCTCTCGTTATGTCGGCAGCAGAATCATACAAAAAAAAAAAAAAAAAGAAAAAAGAAAAACAGCAGTTGACAATGAAGCTTACTGCATTAGTGACCAAATTTCACTTGGCACTGGAGGGCAGCAGGAGCCAAATACGACCAATCAACTCTGTTCATTGACCATACAGGCTGTCTTTATCATTCTAGCTAGCTCAGCAGGGCTAACCACTAGCTGGGCGGCAGCAGGAGCAGCAGCAGCACTATCAGCAGCAGCCTGAGCCTCTGCCTCTCTTTGTGGACTGTGGGCTCATACAAATCCGCTCTGACTTTGACATGTTATTAAATGTGAAGTAATCCATAACGCCCTCTACGCATATATGCTAGGACGATGTTTGGCTGTCCAAAATGTGGCTCCCAACCCCTGATAGCTGACTGCTGTGGAGCTGTTCCCCTGGCAGAGGGAGCAAAATTAAACTTATCTCAGCTAAACTCTCCCTGTTGTTCTTTCACCCTTCATTGATGTTAAAAAAGGTCACAGGGTTATAGAAGTAAAGTAGGATGTTAGCTACAGGGATGCAGAGAATATTGTGGATGCTTTGAACCTCCTTGTAGACAACTCTTATGACAGACATTGAAAGTGTAACAAATAGCCAAATTATCCTGAATTTGTTAATGAACTACATTTTAAATCTAATGAAATGGAATATGATTCTTTTCATTAAATAGTTAGATTATTTAATATATGATTTTGCATATATCTGCTAAATACTGACATATCAATATAGGAGAAATATTCTTACTGACGATGTGTCATTGATTTGAACCATCTTCTTTTTATTACTCACTGACATGCAGTAGATGGCTCAGTTATACATTTTTTTTTACACATGATTTAATCATATGTTAACTGCAAACTGATCCTGTTATCATAACTCTCCACAGAAACTGAAAAAAGTACCACATGAAGCAGTTGCATTGATTATTAAATGTTGAATGTGGAGAATTACATCATGTTTATTCATTTTCCTCTACTGTCTACAGCCACGTGATGATGGGTAATCTCTTCGCACTGCAGCAATAAAGCAACACCATTACTTGTTTGATCCCCTGTGTAAGCCATATAAGAGAGAAGCTGTGGCTGTGGTTTCAAAGGGAGGAAAGGGTCAAAAGGAAGAACAAATTGTCAGAATCATTAATTTGGTTCTGTGTTATCCTGTGAAGCTGCTACTGGCTGCTTGGGCTTGGTTGATCTTAGAGTGGTGATGGCTGTGATTACAGCATACACTGCTGGGATGATAGGTGGGAGTAGTTGCACTGTAGTAGCACCTGATTTCACAGAAGGATATTTCAGTGTTACCAAAGCACAGTGTTATATTGTCAGTTCACCACCTGTATTAACAGGAAAAAATCAGCATTGGCTTCCAGAAAGAGACTGTTCTACATCGCTGTGGCCAGCCTAGAAGAATCTAAGGCGGTTCCATAGATACAATTGTGTTGCTCATACTGCAGAAATATCAAGCAAATTGGGCTCAATGCTGCTGTAGAGCTAAATGTTACGTAGTGAGCATGATGACGAGTAATATTTTTCCCCAAAGTCACTATTTCACCATTTTAGTGGTAAAGCTTCAGAAAATTGCATATTAATATGGTAATCTATAATGAAAAGAGTAACCGTAAAGACTGCATCTTTGGCTCGTCAGTTCACATGAATTATTCAGAGGAAGCACGGAGGACAGCAGGTGGCCACTTTAACCTTTCATAGATAATCTAGATTTAAAGTGTTTCCATTTAAATCCATAGCAGGAGCTGGAGAAGGCACGACATCCTTGTGCAGCAGGCCTCTGCATGGTCTGAATTTCTCTCAGTTCCCAGTATATGCACAGGGTTCATCAGAGAGAAAAGAAACCTTGCACATGCCTACCTATGCAAAAACAAATAAGGTATGACTCGTGTGACTTATTAGGTCAGCTGGCTCTAGCAAGGTTCTTTACATTTAATTCTCTCATTGAAAACTAGGTGGCTGACAAACACAATTAGTCAGGTGGGTAACTAACCCCAGAAACAGTATTTAAGGAGTGAAAAACACAAATAGCAAGAACTGGCCTTCATTTAGTTTTTGTTCATCTCAAGTGCGATTTTTCTTGCCTCACAACTAAGAACCATTATGTGAGTAGTTGTTTTGTTCTTAGAATAACTGGTTGTTGTGTTGTTGTTTTGTTTTGTTTTTCAGCACAGTATAAGTCGTGAATTCACTTTAATGTTCAGAATATAATGATTCGAAGCCTCAAGATAGAGATTTGCAGGAAAGTAGGGCAACCCATAACTTTATTATTTTCCCAAAAGAAAAAAATGACATTGCATGCCATTAAGCAACTCTGTGTCATATGAAATAGGCTGTAATGGAAGGGGTCATTAAGCCTGAGGTTGGCCAAGGGATGGAATGGTAATCAACTTCATATGAACTACACAAGTTATGCACATTCTGTATGGTAAAAGAGATGAGCTGGATGTTCCGTAATTCTTTTTCCCACTTTTGAGCAGAGGCTATGATATTCTCATCTATGAATTTTGCTCAAAAAGGCTAGTGTCTAACATTTAAAGCTGCATTAATCATTTTTTTTATAAAGACAGTGGACTGTGTATAATGAATGAGTCGCTTGCTGAATGAATTATCAGCCAACACTGCAGGATTTCTTAGGTATTTTTGCCTCTTTCAGCTCATTGTTTTGGTTTTACCGTCCACAGCTTTAATGATTTTTGGTTTGCTTTCACTGCTCTCATAAGCGTTGTTTCCAACCACAACATGCAGCTGTTTTCAGTGAAAAAGTGCTAATAAGTATCACTGTACACTACCTGCAAAATACTTAGCAACTGGCTGGAGAACATAGGTGAGCTATTAGCTGCTAAAGAGCCAGATATTTTGCTCAGTGGTTGGCAGAGACCAAAACACAGCTAAATGTAGTGAGTGAGTTTGTCAGGTGCCCAGAGATAAATTTCCATATGAATGCTAATAGTACTCTGTGTCTGCTGAATGTGTATATAGAAAACTGTTTGCTATGTTTGCTAACATGTTAGCCTCATCAGTTTTATAAGAAGAGATCTAAGTGATAATGTCAATGCACGCTTTTTGAGCTCTTTGATGCCCCCAAGTGACAGTTAGTACTGCTTTACTCACTGTTGCATCACACCCTGCGATACTTCAACAGTATTAATTCTTGGGTCTATTTCATTGTTTGAAAAAGGCCAAATGTTTGCACAAATTGGATCATTTCATGAAGTTAGATACAATCATTTTTGTCTGAAGAATTAAGCAGTACATTCTTTTGATGCAAGTTCCTCAGAACCGAAGGACTTATGTCTAGACTCACTATTGTTCATTAATGCTCAACCATCACATAGAGAGAAATGGTCGAGTGTAAAAGACAACAATTCTGACACCAGACCCAATAAACCCGAATGCAGCACAGCCACAGGGAGCACAGTGGGGTGAGGTGGATGATGCGCCAATTTTCTTCATTTTCGACAGAAAAGACATTGCTTTTTTGAAGTTTATATTGCTCTCAATACCTATGCATTAAACGTCTGTATGTTGCGAGACTGGCTGAGCTTACGGGGTTGTCAAAACTTATGCTGGAAAATGCAGAAAAAGAAGTCAAAATAGGGGCGGCAAGTTGAGGGAAAGTTGATATAACAAAAAGAATGTAATATGCCATATCTCATCACAAAAGAACTCCTACAATGTGTCATGGCAGCAGTGAACACCAGCATTACTTTTACACCATGTAGTGATTGGGTAATGCTGGAAATTTCTGTTGCCCGAAAATACATAGTGATAAGTTCATTTGTGCATATTTTACCAAGTTAGCATGGCTGTAATTTGTAAACTTTATTAGATAATAACCCAAAATTTAGCTGCAATCAAACTCTAAATAATAATTTAGCCAATGGCCCTCCTGCCAATTACCAAAGCACTTTCCTGCCTCATACCTTTCCTTTACCTTCTGTCAGATTTTTTGTGTTTGTACCCACAACTGTGATTTATATTAATAATAAGTTAATATGGCACATTTTTGGGGATAGGTATAGCAAAGTTTGTGACTTGGTTGGTTGTTCTTTTGGTCCACCACTTTGGTCCAGATTGAAATTATTCAACAACTATTAGATGGACTGCCCTGAAATACAAAGCAGACTTTGATGATTACCAGAGGATATAACCTACCTACTCTGCATATGTCCTGCCACTATGTTCCTCTCCGGATGAACTGTAATAGATTTGGTGAACCTCTGATCTTGCATCTAGCAAAATGATCAGGTGACGTACTATATGTTTGGCACTAATCGACAGATAGTATACTAACATGCTAAACTATAATGATAATTGTAAACATTAACATGTTAGCAAAAAGATGTTAGCATTTAGCTCAATGCACCACCGTGCTTAAGTAGAGCCTCACAGATCTGTTAGCATGCCTGTAAAGTCCTGTCTTGTTGAGTCTTCACGTTACTGACCACAATGTTTCATGGTTACAATATGAGAGAGTTTGGAAGTTGACAAAAGCAGTCATGTTTTTGCCAGAGTTCTCCTCCATCCAAACTATCACACACATCTTTTTTTGTGGATTATTAGAATTCACTAAGCTTGTCTTCAGTTGGCTCTCTTGTCATTGAAATGACATTTTAATTTTCCTTTTCACCGCACCCTGGACCTTTTACCTCATTGATTTACTTAGATGCTTTCAAAAAATTATGCTCAGTTCATGTCATCTCTGAAGTATCAGTATCCATGAAGCAGTGGCTGAGTGACATGAAGAACAACACTGTGAGTTCCTGTTTTCTAGCTCTTCAGTAGAGGCAGGTGCTTTGTCAGTGTAATCCACTCTGACAGCCTGATAGTTTTCTATTTCCTGCCACCTCACCTACTCTCACTTTGAGAATTAACTAAAACATTTTGTTCTTTGTTGACATAAATGGAGCAAACAATGATAATTTCTTTAGAAATGTAGTAATTACTTGTGAGGAGCTGAGAGGTGTCTACATGTGACATGTTGTGTGGTTCAGCAATTATGTAGAACTTGCAAAGGTAGGCAGTTTTTCTCTGCTGTTCACTCTTGACTATATTCCACCCAGAGGCTATTTTAATGCTCTGGTAATATGTTCAGCCATTTTGAACTCCTGGGAAGGCAAGAGAATATGGTTCTTTTAGGATGAACACATACCAACCAATCCTGTACTGTGTATAACGATACAGGGGCTCCACCAGATTGTTTGAAGGAGTTTTGGGATTTTGTGCTGACAGATAATCTGTAGCTGCAGGAATGATCCACTGTTTGATTTTGCTAAAGCTTCACTTATTTGATCCCTAAGCTTGTAACTCATTAGATGATGTGTAATGCATCTGTTCTTCATTAAGTGCGTTGTGATTTGCATTTAAATGTGGCGCTCTTCCAGCTATCAAAGCTTTTGTCAACATATTATGCTTCAGGACCTTTAGAATGAATGCTTTTTGATGCACTACCATCAGTCTCTAAAGGGGCTTCACTAAGCTTTTGAATTTTTGAACAATTTTGGAGGCATCTGAAACATGTCACAATTCTGACTTTGGTACCAATAGTTATAAAAACAGTTAATAAATGGCAATTGTTACAAATGTTACCAACCACATGATTCCGTGCTTTCGGAATCATCCAAACATCTCTCAGTTCTGTACCCATTGCTTTTGAAATAGCTGTGGTGAGTCCTTTACTGTGAAGACCTGACCTCAAGCCTTAAACTTAAGCTGTTAGAAAAGGTTGGTTGCCAACTCACAGCCCATCTGTTTAGTAATGATCCTCTTGATGAGTTTCAACCTTCAACAGTCAAAACAAAACTGCTGCCTTTCATGCTTGGGACCATGACACCCTCTAAGGACTTCTTGAGAACTCCATTGTTCTCAAGGGGCTGGCGCTTGTGTGGTTCCAGGCAAGTGTTATTCACACTAATTACTGTCAGGTCTCCCAGGTCTAAGATTAAACATGGCATTTCACAAGGATTGGTACTTGGACCTCTTTAGTTTTATCACAATCTGAAGATGCTTGGGGTGACCTGATGGCCAAATGGTTAGGGCGTGTAACAGATGGGCCTTAGTGCCCTGAGCAGCTGGTCCCTGGTTCCACACCTGATCCAGTTGAACCTTTGCTGCATGTCATTCCCCTGCTCTCCCAAACAAATCTGTTCTCTTGTAACAGCTGATGACCCCTCCCAGCTTGTAGAGCTAGAGATATGTAGCAACTTCTATGTAAATCCAGTCAAGACTGTAGTTCTTGATATCTCTTTTACTTCTGAGCCACTTATAAAGTATGTCACTAGTACTTCCTTCTGTCATTTACCCAATATAGCCAAGATAGGCCCCATTTTATCCAATTCATATGCCGAAATCCTTGTCCATGCTTTTGTAACATCCAGAATCGACTTCTGCAATGAGCTTTTCTTTGGCCTACCTATTACAGTGACAGCTGTAGCTGTAGTTGCCAGAGTCTTAACAAGATCTGAGAGGTCTGATCATAAACTCCAACATCTGTCCTGAAGTTTACAAGGCTCTAAATGGTACAGTACATCTCCAGTCTTATTACTCCATGTACTCCATCATGTGATTTATGTTCTCTTTATTTAAATTTTCCAGATTTAACAAAAATCTTACAGGGTTAGAGCCATTGCTCATAGAGCTTCCCTTCTTTGGAATAAATTCTCTATGCAAATTTGAGAAGCACTTTGTGGAGATTTTCAAATGTAAGCTTAAAATCTAACCTTTCTCCCTATGCTGTGGTCTTTCCAATTTCAAGTTGTTTAACTGATTATACTTTTCTTTACGTCAATTCTTTTTTCTACCTCACCTGTAAGTTTGAAATTGTGTGTGTGTGTGTGCACATGCCAGGTCTCATAATATATGTTGTCGTATTTTAGCCTGTAAAGTGTGCAGACAGCAAGTTGGCTCTTCTCACTAGTTTAGTCTACAAATTCAAGCAACCAAAATCCAGATCAACACATTTTACACTTTTAACAGCTTATTAGATGCTGTGGTGCAGTTGTGTTTTCAGCTTTTTGCTGCAGTCCACTGTCTAGAACCAGACTGCAGCCTGCTCCAGCTTTTCTCTGAAACCCTCAAAGGAATAGCTGTAATAGAATTTCAGTTTGCAGAAAACATTTGGTGAAGGAATTAAACTTCCTTGAAAGAATTCAATTTTTACAACAATATTAAAGCACTATTGATATTTTAGTCATCATGACAACACATTACTCTTTCTAAAAGATGTCCTCGCCATTTTCCAGCAATCACCCATCATTTTATTCCAGTTATATAAAGCCTTCAGGCCATTGTCAAAAAGAAAACTTCAGCACACAGTTTGAATGTGAAAAAGTGTTTACAAGCATATAGAGACCTAGTTATTGTACACTTTTCCTACCTATTCCTGTTCTGAGCTAATATAGAGAAAGAAGCACTGACCATTATACTGGTGAATTGCTGTGAAGTGCATTCTAAAGTAATATGAAGTCTCACTTCCTGCCATGTGTATTATTATATAACCCAGTGTGCCACTTTAAAAAACAAAGCCCGTTTTCATGCCACATTAACACCTTTATGATTGCTATAACCCAGGAGTCTTTAAGCTGCAATTTTAGCTTTTCCTAATGCTCATTGGGAAAAGTCCAAATGCACCTGTGTATTTGCCTCAGTCAGAGGCTCATATGGCAGTTTCACTGTTTTCAAAAATCCATTAAAAAGAGCTCACAGAAACTCACCACTGCCAACATGGATGTAATCCATCAATTTAAACAGCAAGTGTGTTTTTCCCCAAATATGACTCAACAACACAACAGCTGAGATTGTATCAGAACCAGTTTCATTCTGTCATTAATGAATATTAAGAGGTGAGAGGCCTCTTTTCTCTTTTTATCCACTTTGGCTCCATTTTCTGTGGGCCCACTTGTGTGCTTGAAGTGAGTGAGATGTTATTTAGTTGTGGATATATCTGTACACACTGAAGATAAAAAAAAAAAAAAATCATGCCTATGAGCTCATATATATTGGTCTACTTATTTGTATTCAATGAAATAGCTGTAGTTAGAGTAGCTGTTTTTCTGGTGACAAATAAATGAAGGGAAACTTTCCAGTTTTCTCTTTAAAACAACGAAAAGCTGTTGCCAAATTTGCCTCTGCTGTGTGGCTTGATTAGTGGATGTCCTGATAGCTGAGGGAATAAATGAATCAGGACTTTACTGAACATTTTTACTATCTGTTTATCTCTTTGTTTTTTATTTAATTGCCTCCTCTACAAAATGTAAAGGAATAGTGAAAAATGACTGATGTCTTCAGATTTTCTTGTTTTTTCTGACCAACAGTTTACAAGCATCATTTACAATGGTATAAAACAGAGAAGCAGCAAATCCTCACATTTTAGAGTGTTTCAAGCCTTTTATCTGGGTTGAATGAGACTCTGGTTTGTTTTCCCCATTGGTACATTTGCCCAGATTTGAACTCCGCAACAAGCAATCAGTATGGACCAAAACAACTGCACAGAGATCCTTTAGATGAAATGGTTTCAGTCCAGTCACAAACTAATTCTGGAGCCATTTGATTGACCTCGAACTGACCCAACTACAAGGTGTAATGTGCAAGTTTGAGCTGAACATTTCCCGCAACCAGGTGTGCTTTGTATACTGCAATACAGATGAGCGAAATCAATAGCTGCTAGCAGCTACCTGGAGAGTGAACCAAGGTCTGACCTGGACTAGCTATTGAGTATGTTTCCACCATGATGCTCTGAGCAGATAAGACCTTCCTCAGGATCTTCTTCCTGTGTTTACTTTCTCAGCCCTGGCCCAGACACATCTCACCAGTGAGAGGAGAGAATAATTTGTTTGTACACAGCAAAAACAAAGTATCATAGCAGCAGATGTTCAAGAACAGATAACATCTCTATACAGCACATACAGTACAAATAAAGAAAAAAGAAAGGTACTACATACCATATATATACCTCTATAAAATGTAAATATGAAGTGTTTTAAGATAATACACAAAACAGGTAAACTGGAATAATTTAATGGCATGAATGTTGGCAGCTAAAATACAGTTATTGCACTTTCAGCAGCAAATGTGTGTTTTACAATGTAAAAATGTTAAGTATTCTTGCTTAATGAATGACGTAAATCCTAATCTATTTTAATTTAATTCAGAGTTAACTCATATATGAGTTGAGCTGCTGAGATCATGGAAGTTAACTAAGATTTTAAAATACTTGATTACTTACAGTGAGTGTATACAGTAGAAGGCCAGGAATTGAATTAGGCAGTAATGATTAAAGGTGCAGGTTTTTTCCTTAAAGGAATTCTCTGTGTCGAAGGACATTATTTTGATGTTTACCTACTGTACAGCCGATTAACCCAGGGTCAAGAAAGGAATTCTTTGTGCATGTAAATGATGCCACTGTTGCATCTAGGCCACATCCTCAATGATCAAAGGAAGTTGGCGAGAGAAGCAGGAAGCTCATCGAATTGTTCATGTATTCCACGCAGGCTCCATCACCCCCTTCGCCCTCAGCTAATGAACCAAAGTATGAGAAGCGCTGGCTGGATGCTGTCTCCCTGCCCTTGTTGATGGCCAGAGTCTCCAGATACAAAGCTGGCACAGATAAATTAAGGTAAGGGTAATCCAGCATGATATAATTCACCTCTAAGGTGCACAGTTCACTGAGCACAGTTGTTGGCTTAGCAGGCACTTTTCATTTAGGCGAGAGGATGTTAATGCCAATATCTATGCACAGGCATAAACGGCTTAAAAGGTCACTGCAGCTGTGAGGCTCTGGCTCAGGAGGTGTGACTGTGAGAACACTGGTCGAAGTTTAAATGCATTTGATTATTATGCCTGTCCTTTTTGTATTGATTTTCATGTGTACAGTGGTTTCACAGTTATGTTGCTTTTTCAATCAGCATTTTCTATTTCCAAACTGTGGGGCAGAACAAACTGAACAGGTGTATAGTTTAACATTGTCTAACATTTGGCAGTCATAACTGCATGTTCATTCACAAGGCTTAATCACATTCAGTTAATCCTTCACACCATTTATTTTTCTCAGACTATATCAACCATTTAGTCAGGTTATGAATGTTTCTGTGTTTTTGTTTGTTTCTTGTCATTTTGTGGCTGATAACAGCTTAGTTTTATTTTTGTGTAGGACACTAATGACAGAGGATTATCTGACAAGAAGAAATTCTTAACTTCTTCACAAAATTAGCCAGTTTTATCATCCTGTATAATCTGTTCTTAATTCTGACTTTGTCATGATAGTTTGGATTTGAAATGTACCAGTGCTAGTTAAAGTTAAAGTTTAGTATGATGTGTTTAAGTGCTTGTGCCTATGCTCTAAATGCGTTTTATTTACTGTTGTTGCAAACGGGGAGCTTAATGAAACGTCTAATTTTGTGTTTTTCTAATTGCTTTTCATTCATACTGGAAATTATTCACCTTAAGTCTGCTCTCCTTATCATTTCCTGCACTGGTGCTGTAGTTGAAGCAGAAGTTTCTTCCTCTTTGGGGTGTGTCTGGTTACATAATTCAGAAATTGCAGGTACACAATGATAAATAAATAATGTAGTTCCGCTCTGCACAGTTAATTAAAAACGTTTATTAAACTTGTTTATTGGACAATTCATTGGGTATTATCCAATTCCAAGCCATGGGCAGCTGCCATAGATAAGAAAATAGTTTAAAAATGCTCTGCTCTTTTGGAGAATCAGTCCATTGAGGTTAAAGGTAGTGGTGAGTTACAGCGCAGCAGCTCTAGTTCAGAAACACTTAAGTTGGGCTGAGTCTCGAGTACAAACCCCAACCCCCCTGCTGTAGTTACACTTAAACATCAATCACCAGGGCCCGGTTTTTCAAAAGGTTTAATCTGGATAAAATTGATCTGAATTTGGTAATCCTTTTTTTTTTTTTGCTATCCATGATCACGTAATCCATTTTACTTTTGAGCCGGTTTTTCAAAGCAACATCGGATTGGATCAATCTGATCCAGATAGAAACTTTTCAAGATCGCCAAATCTGGATAACCAGCGCTCAAACAGGATAGGAAATCACAATGTAGAACTATAGATATGTAAAGAGCAACAAGCAGAATAGCCAGTGTGGGGTCAGTACAAGTTTATTTTTATTTGAAACAAAACAGAAGTGCCTTGTAATCATCATCTTTGTTTGATGAAGCAAACAGGATGTGCAACAAGGGACACAATAGTTAGACACTATTTCTGATTTGGATTTGTTTGCCACCAGTGATGCCATTGCCATTGCTTTGTTATTCTGTTTTATCATTGCATGCATTGGTAAAAAAAAATAATCTAAAAACAAAACAAAAATATCTTTGATTGTGATGAATACATATTAATTAATGACAGAATTAAATATATTATTTGTGGTCAATATTGACAACTGTTTGAGGGATTATTTTATGAGGCCAAACTCTTTCTACTTTGCTGTAGGCCTATATTGAAAGGCTGAACTAGCCTACATAATCACTGTAGCCTGATGGATGAACAAATCAAATTAAAACCTTATGAATAAATAGGATATCTTGTAGGCTATACTGCATGATCCAAATATAGTATTATTTGATACAATTTTGAAATTTCATCATATTTTGGGCCTGAAATCCATGCTGAATCCACCCTTCTGATGGGATCAGTATAATCCAGAGTTTTTGGATCAAAGTGATCCCAATCCCACTAAAAAGTTCTAAAAAACCCAAACTAAAGGTTTGATCTGGATCAAAACCAAGATTGGATTACGTGATCTAATCCGATTACGTAATCCGTTTTTTCTTTTGAAAAACCCATTTTCAAGATTTGATCCAATCTGTTATCCAAAATCTGAGCGGATTACTTTTGAAAAACTGGGCCCAGGTTAGCAAGGAGAATGCAAGAAAGAACTCCAAGCTAATGCTGGATCTTTGATAATAGTAGTAATTATGATAATCATAATTATAATAACATTTATCGTAATCAAATCTAGACTAAGATTTTCTATCCAATGAAATGTGAACAGTTTAAGAACTGCTTAGTACTTGCTTAGTAATTCTAGTTCATTTGATTATGAACTAGAATTACTAATAATGTTTTAAACTAAAATACATACATATAGCACATCTAAGTAAATTTAGCTGGTAATGGAGTAGTTGTATTGAATGAATCACTACTTTTACTTATGTAAAAGATTTGAGTACTTTTTCCACTGGTGAATACAATACTGTGGGTTGTTAAGGTCAAAGAATTTCCACTGTATGCAATATATAACAAGATTAACAAAATTTATGTAAATAATTAACTAACTAAATAAGTTGAAAAAAATACATTGGATTAACAAGCCACCATGGTTATTGCATACCTTTCAAAACATCCATTTCAAACATCCACTGGAGTCATATAGATATATTTTTAAAAAATAGTTTTAATATTAATATATAATAGTTTGATACATTGTTGAGTCAGAGCAGTGCATTATGTAATTTTCAAAAACGTATATGTGTCTTCTCTTTAGCTCTACATAAAATGACTGCTTCATTCCTTTGTGTCATTCCATCATCATTAACATATGAAAGATAAATGTAAAAGTTAGAATTACAAAACAGGATCTCAAACTGTAATACTATTGCAAATAGATTTCGAACAATCTTACAGATGGTAGAATAATCATATAATGAGTCAATATGAAGAGTATGTAAGTAAGTATGGATATCTTTGTCTACTAACATATCACTAGATCAGTCCACAGTAAATCAGCTGCTCCACATCTGTAGCACAGTCCATAGTCTGACGAGAGTTCACGTACCTCTTTAAGGAATTGTTCTTCAAGGCTCTGATTTGGATGAAGCAACAGTCCTGCAACACAAATTCTGTCGTGTTGAGTGAAATACTGAAGAAATGTATGGAGGAGATTTGGATCTTAGACACACTCAACCTAATAACCCAGTGCTGAATCAAGAATAGCAGGATTCAGTCAATAAGGAGTCCTGCAGGCAGAGAGCACGTCAATATAAAGAGTTTACTTTATAAAACATGGCTGACATGGGTATAACAGAATGCACAAATACAGAGAAGATGTAGATGGTAACAGGGGTAAATAGCTGAGGATCTTTGACTTGCCGATCTCAAAGGAACATGGTCAGACTTATGTTTGTTATGTTAAATAATTTATGATAATCCTTTCCTGTTTTTGATCTGCTCCTGTTATGATCTGTGTCATCTGTATTTGAAAATGCATCAATCAGAAGAGTGTAACTCAGGGTTAATGTTGCTTTATACTTCATACTTGTATACTGAAAATTCCAGTTCTTCTATTGTAATTGTGTTTTCTGTGAATCATAAAATATGCATTATGTTTTCAAACTTCTAAAATTATTACAATAACCATAGCATTTTTCTCAATAAAAAATGCTATGGTTAAAAAAAAAAAAATGCTATGCCACTACCAATAAGCTCAAAAATGGCCAAATGCTTGTTCAAACCTCTTAATCACAAGTTTGATGTGAAGTTAAAAAGTTTTTGTTGTTTGGATTAAGACTTAGTTAGTAGAAAAACTGAGTCAGACACCTGCAGCTATAAACCGTAATAAATCATTGCTGCTACAGTACTATCTCAGTCTATAAATGGATTTTGGTCCAGATGTTCTGCAGCCCTTCTCCAAAGGATGAATGGTAAAACAGTCCATCAGAGAGGTCTCACCAATGAATGAAGCTAAAATGACAAGATGCTTATTAAATAATGATTAATTAACCATTAATTAAATTAATTAAAGCTCATAAAGCAGAACAGTTTACCAAATTAAATGTGCTAATATTATCAAAATTCCTCTAAAACTAGTTCATAAGAAACCTTGAGGAGATGTCTAAGAAGATTCACAAACATTTTGTGCTTCTGCTTGAATCTAGTACATGGACCTCAACTTAAAGTTCTCTTCAAAAAAAAAAAAAAAAAAACACCACCCAATGTGTAATGCCTTATTGTTTCTTGACTGTGATGTTTGAGCTTGACTGTGCAGAACATGTGCACAGTTTGACTACAGAAGGCTGTTGTCACAGTCATCTACTGAAAGGAGAAAGTTTCTCTGTGCTCTCATTAAAGTTATGTGCTTACAAGCAAGATTTTGTGACATCACATCTAGTTTGGAGCCAATCATTATCCAGTATGCAGCAACCACAAGTGTGATGTGAAAACCTAAAACCTCCACTGTCCAAAAATAAAAATAAAAATAAAACGAGGAAGGAGTAGTAATATGGCATTTTATTGAGATAATTTAACTGTTTGCTTAAAAAAAGCCACACCAGACACAAATAAATATTCTATCTTTCTGTCTTCTTCATGGAATGCTGAAAAGTCAAAAGGTTAAACCAAAAAACCTTCCGAACATATTAGTCACCAGGGTATTGACATAATGCATACAGGAAACACACCAAGAAATTCACAAATGATTCCTTGTTGAAGGGTGCTGAGGTTGGCCAGTGTTTCCACTCCTCATTCCAGCATGAGGAGCTGCTGTTAGTGCTGATGGGAAGGTGTTGTTGACTCTCATGTGCTCATGTAATGTTGATGTGGACTCATGTTGTTATTGTCTCTGGTTATACAATGTTCTAGTGATCCTTGCTAGAACATATGCTCCCAGCTGGGATGACAGAAATATTTTCTCAAAGTTTTTTCTCTCGATTACCCAATTTAACTTTCCACTCCATGAGGGGAATTGGGGAATTGTTCTTGTGTTTTCATGTTTAAAAAAAAAAAAAAAAGGAGTCTGAAAACAAGGCCACATGGATGGCTGACAGTGAAGAAGCAGAGAGCAAGCCTTGTTTCCTTCTTTTGCACACATTTTACCAGCTAGACTAAGGTGTCAGTGCAGCTACTCAGTCTGACAGTGAGGTATTCTCAGCCTTTTGTTTAAGCTGTCAAAAAGGATATATGAAAGAGAGGGAACCTCGCAAATTAATAGGGCTTTGCCTGCCACACTCTGTGTTACCAGATGGTTTCTTACCTGAAAGCAAGCAGTCATTTGCATACAGTATTAGCCATGAGTTGTATATAAATTGCTTAAAGTTGTAATCCTTAACATTTCAGTCTTGGACAAGAGACGCTGCTTGAGCAGCTACTTACAGAAATACGACAGAAGAGCAAGTGTTATATCCATTTACAGTGCAACTAAACGAATAACTACAGGCAGCACAAGCCACTGTGATAAACACAGTGCTTTTCCTATAGTTGCTTCACAATAAAAGCCACCGCAAAAGGTGAAGCAGCAGCAAGATGTCCTGTTTCGATCAGTTAAATTTGCACTGAATTATGTGTGTTCATTGTTTTCCTGTAAATTTCTTGTTTTTAGCTAGGGAGTCTGAATCCAAAGAAAGAATGGTGGACTCTGCCACTACCAATAAAAACCACTATGTAGAGGAATAATTATTGAATGTAAATATATTTAATGGCCACACAGAAATAGTATCTGGAATGGGCCTTGATTTCATGAAAAATCTTAAGGATTATTATTTTTATTAAAGGGATTTTATTATACTTTGATGATCTAATCCTGTGTAATTATTTCAGATGTGTTTTATTGATTTGATCAGTCTTATGGATTCAGAGTTGAACTAACCTCTGTGCATTTCTCTGTAAGAAATCAAAAGCAAACAAGTTTCTCTAATTAATGATGCTGAAAATGAAATGCCTCAAAGCCCGCCTATTTCACTCACTAATTGGTGGACGTGGCACGTGGCCCTCTCATTGTCATTCCCGCCATACCTAGCAGCTGGAGATCTCTCAAAAAATGCCAACCCTCCACCCCACCCCCACCCCCTACCCCATATATTGCCCATATGTATGATCCCGCATGTTGACTGGGTGATATGTCTCTGCTTTGTCTCAATGGATTTATTACTGCCTAGTCAGCAGGCAAGACACAATAATTTGTGCCATTGGGAACGGCGCAGATGCATGAGAGAATCCAACTCCCTAGATCCTATCTCTCTGTGTGGATTTCTGTCCTGCTCAGTGGAGGTGGAAAGGCTTTAGCTGCTCCTCCTGACAGGGTTGTGTTCTCCTGACATTGATCCGCCAGCTGTCCGTTCCTTTGATTAATCCCTTGGTTTGGAGCTCTTCATTCATTGCACTTTCATCCCTTCTTGCATTTCCCCCCATTACTGCACAGTCTCACAGGTTCTGCATTAATTGAAAGGGCTCTAACTGATATATACTGTAGATTCTGTGTAATCAGTTGCTCACTTTTTCTCTGCAGTGGTAGAGAGACTTTGGCATTGCTGGTTTGAAAGACAAAGCATTTAAAAAAGAATTCAGAACATCCATTAGTGATGCTTTATAGTTGTACAAATCATAGGATAAAACTAATTTGAGTCAGGCACACTGACACAGAAATAATTTGTACCCTTGTTAAATCAAAAAACAGCATTTAAATCCAGTGAAAATCACCCCTAGAGAACCACTGGGTCAGTACACAGGCAGCGGAACATAAGATTTTAACAAGCTTATTGCAGATACAGTATGAAAGTCATGCTCACCAGAGGATTTGTTAGGAATGCTGAGTTTGTAACACCTAACCTCGAGGAACTACTGTCTGTGTGTGTGTGTGTGTGTGTGTGTGTGTGAGTTGGGGAGAACTGTTTGGTTTAGGAACTGTCTAAGAAGATTTCCTTGTTCCTACCATGCATTCAAAGCCTTTCTATTGTCTCTCTGTGTTTATCAGGCTTCGCCTCACGTACCTCCACAACATCTCCTGCTTCTCATGCTACATTTCTCCCAGCCTTTAGACCCCCCACCCCACCCCACCCCAATCACACACAAAACCACCTCCATGTTTAGTTACAACCATCTCTGAGGATAAAAGTGTCAGTGCCGTGCAAATGCAGTGAAATTAAATGTCAGAAAGTATCAGATTTCGCTGATGAGTGTGATCTCTCTTAGATGACCTCATCAACACCCCAGCAACAGAGAAATTTTAATTGTGTTAGTAAAGCAATGTGCTTAACCTCAGGGCACTCCAAGAGGATGATGCATCCAAAAAATATCAAATACAAAATAACTTTGTGCTGTTTAAAAACTAAAATCCTCATTTCTTCTTGTAAATGCTTTGTGAAGGGTAAAATTCTAAATCTGAACTTTAGTATGTAATATTTTGATGTCATACAGAGGGCTTGTTTTAGTTCAGTTTTTTTTTTTTTTTTTTTTAGGATTAAATCAGTTTAAAGTGTATATACCTCATATATCTCAAAATATGTCGAGAGGATATTTCATCCCTGCTTTATTTTTTACACAGTGAAAATAATTCATGTGGTTCAACTTAAAAACTTTAAGTTCAATTGTTAATCGCTGCCTTGAAAATGTGAGAAACTCAACTTGACGATGAGCTTCTTTTTTTTTTTTTTAAGTTATCCGTTCAAGCTTACAATTCGTAGAAAGGTACAATTCTGCACAATTTCAGTTTCAGATAGTGCCAACTAGTGATAACAACTGCCATTTTAAGCTAGGTTTACTCACAAGACAGTGATTGAACTTAAGTTTCCCATTCAAGTGGAATAATATTTTTAATTATTATTCCTTATCTTGATTAATAATGGCAAGTTTGGCAAGTATTACAGACAGACTGGCTTTCCTCTTATATCTTCTTAGTACAGTCACTTCTTCACTTTGTACCTGAGTCGTAAAAGACAACAGGCAAGGCTGACTGTTCACAGAGACTTCAATGGACTGAATTCCATACTAACCTCCGTCATGGTTTTTCCATTATTATGAAAAGAAACAACAGTATATCTTTGTGTGCATTAAAGACATATCAAGTTTAGTTCATGTCTGTTTTCTTCAAACTACAAAAAAGCAGAGTCTCTGGAGAGTTTTATCTCTCAAGCAGTGCATGCTGCAGTCTTTTAATAGGCTAGTTTTGTTTCTTTCAGAACTTAATTTAATGAGTTGAGTGAACTATCAGCAGTTCATTCATTCAGCGAAAGACCCTAAATTATAACAACTTGTGTTTCTACATTGTAAAGTGGTCTGAGAGTTAAAAATAAGACATTTTAAACTGAATTAACTTGAAATTAGCAAAATTTACATTACATTTAGTTAATGAGAAAAGATAAGTTGATTCCACTAAATACCTGCATGATCTTTAGGGGCACTTCCTGAAATGCAGCTTAATGAGGTTTGCTGTTAAAGGAGTAGTACGACATTTTGCAAAATGCTCTTGTTTGCTTCCTTAAGGAGAGTTAGATGAGAATATCAATACTGTATGTATACAGGTACAGCTAGCAGCCTGTTAGCTTAGCTTAGATTTCTGTAAGGATTTGAAACAAGGGGAGGCAGCTAGCCTGGCTCACTCCAAAGAAAGTTACAATTCCCAGCCAAGTGATAATTCCATGTATAACTCCCTGTAAAAGGTTGATTTGTTGTTTTTGTACTTTGACTCTTGTATAAATTATACATGTTAATATAACATGCTAATTAGTGGGTTTCAGACATTTTCTGTAGTTGTTTTCCTCTGTTTCAAATCTTTATGTTTAGGTAAGCTAACCTGCTGCTGCTGCTGTGGATGGCCGTGATCTGCTCAGCTAACTCACTCTCAGAATGCATATATTATATTTCCCAAAAATATCAAAACTATTCCTTGAAGCATTTGACTCTAAGCACAACTTATATTTATGTACACACCCACACAGTGAAACACACAGAACCTCAGTTCATGTCTAATCAGAGTTATTAACGGAGCTCTGCTTTTTATCTTGCAGAGGCATTTATTTTAATTCTCAAAACTGTTGTAACCTTTCCAGAAAAAAAGATGTGATTAGAGAAATATAGTCACAAATATGACCAGTGTAGTGTAGTCATGAAGTGCCTCTCCAGAGCATCCGCTGTGCAGATCTTTTTATAATTAGCTGTCACTAGCTCTGCTGTATGTAATGCAGTAATACAAGTCTTACAGCTTAAATACAGCAGAAGTAACACACTGCTCTGGTTTCACTTGGCTTCAATCTTGCAGTGCAGCACTTCTAATTTTGACCTCTACATTCCTCCAGGTCCAACTGTTTTGAAGTCTTCGCCTTGGATGGAGCCAGCACCAATATTCTTCAATTTTGCACTGCAGCAGAAAGCACAGACTGGCTCCAAGCAATATCAACAAATATCAGTGACTTGACGCAGGAAAACGTAAGTCCATCGCTAAACGTTAAAGGCGGTGGTTGGATCTTCCCCTGAATCTTTGAAGGTGAAAATGAAGGTGAAAAGAGGAACCAGTGATTGTTGGCTATTTGTGATCATTGTGATTATTTTATGATATAAGTAAATCACATAAATGGGCAGATCATCAGTTTATGTAATCAAAAAATTTCATCTAGTGATGTTTTTATTCAGTTGGTAGATAACACCATCTTTGTAAAGAAAACATGTAATAAATATGTTTTGACTACATTCGTTACATGTTTTTCCCCTCACACACAGACTACAGTGTAGCATGTTTTTAATAGACCCTTCCTGACAAACACTCATTGAGTCACAGTGACACCTCTCTCCTTCTGCTGACAAAAAAGAGGCTCTCTCATACCTAATTAATGACTGCTAAGTAGTCGTTCGGCATGTGCTACTTCTCTCTATCATTTCCTCCTATTTCACTTTGATTATCACACTGATGATGCCATGCATTTTTGGTAAGGGTGCAGACGTACTGTATGCCTGCCTTGCACAGCTGCCTTTTTTAAAAAGTGTGATTAATTCGTGCCTGCATCACCTAATTACAGACGTGGAGTGTGATTGCTAAATGGCCAATCAGGATGTAATTGTGTGCCCGCTTTGGGAGAGAGCGGAACTTTTGTTTTAATGACCTACAACCTTTAAATAGACTCTGACACCCTTCAGGTCCCTCATGTGTTTTTCATGTGGATGATTGTCATTTGGCTTGGTGCAGGAAAACAGAAAGAATTGGGCAGCTTGTTCGTGCCTAATAATTCTAATAGTATAAGGATTTCAGGTGACAGTGTACCTCCTGTTTGTAACTGAGGTGAGACAAACAAAAGCAACCACCATGCAGAGTGTGATATGCTCACACACCAGGGGTACATTCAAATTGAAAATGTTTTGCACTGGTTTACAACATTTTCCTGGCTGAGTGAAATGATAATGTTTCCCTCCAAAAGGAATTTATAGTATATATATATATATATATATATATATATATATAAAGCACATAATACATTTTATGTCTGACATCCTGGTGTGAATCAGACAGAACATTGCCTAACATCTCAGCTGTCTTCAAAGCTATATTATCTTATATATTTAGTTATTATGTATGCATGTTCATTGTTGAGTTATAGATCGTGAGGAAACTCAACAGCAAATACTCTTCTCTTAAAGGAGCTATTTGTAAATTTTGCTATAGCTACATAGCCAATGTTAGCATTAACAGCTGTCTCCAGCGGTAGAAAGCAACACCAGTGTTTTGCTTGTATCACTTCTTTTCTTCTCCTGAAGTTAGCATGCTAACCAGCTAGCCCCAGCCCATCTTGTCACTTTTCGATGGCGACTCGTAGCGTCCACACTGTCCTGAAGAAGAAGCATTGCTCAGAGGGCATGTTATAACCTCTTGTGTAATGGTGGCTGAAGCTCTTGGCCCGTGACCATCACCGCCACTCACTCCTTGCAAGAAACTACATTTGGTGACAGATGATGGATAGATGTTTGGCAGAGAAAACTTACAAATAGCATCTCAAGATGCTGAAAATAAAAAATGAAAATGTGAAACATGCTCTCTGTGTTGCCAGTTGCCACACTGTTTGTCATTAATATTTTCTCTCAGTTTTAGAATAATCAAATACATCAGCTGTTAATATATTTTATGAGAAAACATCCATCATACCGTTGTTGTTTCAGTTGTTGGTAACTTAAACAAGTTGCCTAAAACTCGAGTGGTGAGCAGAGATAAATTAACCAGATACACAAAAGATAAACTTTTTTCTAGCGATCGGGATACCATTATGTTATAATATGTTTCATAGCTCTTTGTAGCTGTACATGTCACTGATTATTGTTTCATTTTCATTTCTCCCTTAGATAAAGATTATCAACAAATACTGTGCGTCAGATGATCAGGTATGTTGACACAGGCCTAACTTGACATACCAGTCCATCATATCTTTTTGAAACCAGATACATAGCTACAAACAGTCACATTAGGTCACTGCTGACAGTTACAAGTACACTTTTACCTGATAGTGATAGTAGAAGTACAAACATGGAAGAGTGGCTCAGAATATGCTGCAGTTTTGTGGTATGCTGCTGCTGGTGGTGGTGCTATGGGTGGAGCACTCATTTAGTTCAGTATAACACTGTGTAGACCTAACATTTATAGAATGTGATGTGATGTCTCTTGATGACCTGTCCTCATGGAGATGTTGGATAGATGTTTGGGACCGTGACAGTTTTGAAAGTTTTTATTAATTAAATTATGTTCAGATCCTTAAGAATGTCATGGTCTTGCACATTGAGGGTTTGCAGTTCTCTCGCCAGTTGTCTCTAGTTGGTGTATATCCTTGTACAGCCACACTTCCTCTGCAGGAAAATGTTTGTCCTGTTTACAATTGCAGCTCTTGTAGCAGCAGTATGCCAGTATGCCAAATAAATAAAATTATTCAAGCCAGTAAACCATTTCGAAAACATTTTGGAACACATCTTCATCAGTGAAGCATCCATGGGCTTAATTGTGTCATACATGTTTATCACTTTAAGAATAACAGCAGAATCATAAGTACAGTTTTCAGGAGGGAGTCAAGAGCAGAAGCTTTAGAGGAGAGAGTAGCAGCTGAAGCACTACAGCACATTACAGCAACAGTACAGATATGCTGCTTGAAGGAGAGCAGAGAAACATCCCAAGTCAATCTGGTGTAGAGCAAAGGTAAATTGTTGCAGTGCAGCTGAGACTGCAGTACCACTGTACAGGGGAGAATATGTTTAAATGTATTATTTCAAAGCTGCATCACTGTAGTTCTTGTTTAATTCATTTGCTTTGACAGAGCACATTTCAGTGTTCAGGTCTATGTCCTGTTGAGCAAGAAGAGCAAGATTTTTTTATTGTGTGTGTGTTTTCCCCCTTTTTAATCAAAGTGTATACATTTCATCCTCTACATCTTGCAGATTGTTCACATGGGCTGGGCGTGTGAAAGCCCCGAGGGCAGCACTGCTGATCGAAGTGCAGTATTCAAGTTCCTGGCACTGAGAGGACCATATTTTTATATCTTCAGAAGTCCCCCGGTAATTAGTCTGTCATCATTTTCCTATTTTGTATACTTTAAACTGATTACTTTAAACATTTAAAAGAAACAGCATTGGTTTAATTTTAAGCTCATTTGAAATGGTTTTGTACAAAATATATATATCGCACTGGCCCACATAACATACACTCAAACAGGTACAAATGATTAATCAGTCTCCAGGATTCAGCTCAGGACAGGAATTTGTTCAGGGTTTCAGATTTTTTGAATTTTCTTTGAACTTGAGAAATATGATGAATTTCTGCTGCTGCTCACTGATCTTTCATTGCCCCTCACTGTGCTGCATGTTTTCTTTTGTTGGCAGCATCTGTAAAATACTGTATGATTCAGTTATAATTGAATAAGAGAAGATAGGCATGCAGTAACTGCTGATGAATTTATATTTGTTGTGGTCATGGCTGGCTGTTAGGCAGCAGTGAAACAATAGATGTGCTACTTACTAGAAAATGATTATTTTACCATTGATTGGCACAATTGGTCTGTTGGCATATATGGCCCTTAGTGCATTTGAGTGCATTTGAGTGCAATTGAGTGCCACTTATGACTTCAGGACTCTAATGTGGTCAAAAGTGGAGTCATTAATTAATCCATGAAATTAACTGATCCTGTTGCGTGGTTAAACTAGCTATCTAACTGCTAATTCTTATCATTGGTCAGGCCAGCACACTGGTAGCTCACTGTCATTGTTGTGTGAGTGTCTGTATGTGTGTGTGTGAATGTAAATGAGAGGTAAAGTGTAAAACACTGGATAAAAATGCAGCCATTTATCATTTTTATGCATCCTACCTTATGCAGGCATTGTGACTGAAAACAGCCCCTATGATAAAACAATGCAAAGTACTTTGTTGGTTAGGGTGTGTTATTTAAGGTACCGGTGAGGCAATGAAATACAATCCAGTGACAGACAAGAATGTAGAAGTTATCACAGCAGTAACTAAATGTAGATCATCAGCACTATTAAAGCAGCCATAGTCACAGTAATTAATGCCCTCAAAGATGTTCTAGTCTTCATAAAATAGTTTCAACACATATGTAAAAAACATTTAAGTTTTCTTCTAATATAATTTTATCTTTTGGAGCAGCTATGGAGACATTAATGGAATCCAGCTGGCTCAACTTCCAAAAGCAGTTCTCATAGCAACCAAGGTCATAGCACAGACCCCCAAAGATATCATAGACCTGGTCTAGTCAAGACACAGGAGCCCTTCAGCTCAGGGACAGACAATCTTCCCTTGAGATTTGTTATACAACATGACTTAGGTGAACATAATGTATTGTTTAGGATTTAGCACCGAATAGAATCTTCACACATGTATGGATAGCTGTTTAAATATGTCCCGAAAGGAGGGCAAACTTCAGATTTGGGTTGTATTACACAGCATTAACTTTCTCCTTTCCCAGATGCATCAAGCATCAATAAAAAGAGTCTCATGACACTTCTTCCAGCAGCCTAAACATGCAGGTTTTTACCTCAAGATACTTAAAATCTCTGTTTAAATCAACCTACAGTTGTGAAATTCTGATCTGTTCCTTTTGGTCTGAGAGGAATCAGGTCCAGTTTCTAATAGTAATATAAAATGTCCCTGTTCTGACTTCCAGGAGTAGTGAACAAAGGATTTATCTCTTTGTGCTCTGTTTATTTTCTATATGACATAAGCTCTGTTCTCCCATTAGTACAAAAACCACTCTTGCCCAAAAAGTGCATCTCTCATCTTCTCACTTCATTTGGCAAGAGTTTCAGCAGGTTAATCACAGTTACTCTCTGGACGCCAAAGTGGGGTGTGCACTTTATGAGTTGTTCGGTCTCTCTTGGCCTGTCATCTGTAGTGTTGGAGAGCTTTTGTCACCCATTAACGCTGTTTGACTGTTTGTTTGTGGTTCAACTCTGTTTTAAAGGTTCCCAAGAAGATGCTGGAGTTTGTGTTTTTCTCTTCTAATTTTAACAGGTTTTTGAAAGGTTTTCAATCATGTCCTATGTGGCGCATTGAGGACCAACTTCCACCTATGTGTTTGTGACCTTTTTTAACTCCCAAGTGATTCCTATCACATGTTGTGAGGTTCTATGAACTGTCACAATTTGAGGACCTTTTTAAGACCTGTCTTTCTGAGAGTTAGATGAGAAGTTTGATACCACACATAGTATAGTCAATATGATGCTATTGCCTGCAGACTGTTACCTTAATATATCTTAGCACAGAGATGGAAGATGGAAACAGGGGAACAGCTAGGCCACCATAGTGACAGGTTACAGGTTACCCAGGAGAACACCACACCCCACCAAAAAACAACAACTTCAAATGCTTGCATTTTATCTGTATTCTGAACAAAACTAACCCGCTGCTCCCTGTGGTTTCATATTTACTTTACAGACATGAGAGTGGTATCAATTTTCTTATTTCACTCTCAGCAAGAGAGTAAATTATCGAATTTCCCAAAATGTCAAACTATTACTTGTAAGATGAGCCAAAGCCTTTACTCAGGTGTTCTGTGACATAGAGCTAAGAGGCTCGGCCAGCTGGTTCTCAGCCAGCAGTTCATTGCCTCTGGAGGATTCTGCCAACCTCATCCTTTGACATGCCACTGATACCAGCCTCTCTGGTGGAAATGAAGTGCCTCACCTGGCCGGGATAATGTGGATTCTTTATTCAACTCGTGTATCTATGTGTAACGTAGGTCACCGTGGATTACGTGCCTGCTGGAGACCGGTGCATTTCATCTCAAATTCTGTTCCCTCCAGTCTGCTCAGGTCTACAACATGGCTTAACAGAAGACTCCTGTATATGTCTGACGCCTGATTTGCTTGACACCATTGAAACTGGCTTGCTGTGAGCAGGCAAGGTCGGCCTTTTGTTGCCAGGGCCACTCTTGTTCGCCACATCGCAAGCAAAGAGTGAACTATAATAGTTGGAGATTTTTCAACAGCATTGTGGATGTCTGTATTTTCTCAGTCAGATTAGTAATGTAACTCTAGTTGGAAGTAATTTTCTTATATTATATATATTATATTATATTCCTCATTCAAATGACATTTAATGAACTATATATAGTCCAAAGGCTGCCTAACTTTTGCTGCAGGTCATGTCACTGATGTTTCCTTTACACAGAACTTGCCACAGGTGAGGAATGCAAGGATTTTTCTGATGCAGAGTCATAAGTCTGTCTGAAGTTGTGGTGAGCTAAAAATACCTTTTTGAGCCTTTTGTGGTGCTTTAACAAAAACAAAAAGAAAGAAAATAACTTCTGCCTGGGAGCAGGTGAGACCTTCAGTAAACTTTTCCTGAAAGCAGAACAGTTTCAAAAAAGTATTGTTTTACTTGATACAGACCAATCAGCTGAGACCGAGCAAATCATGTTGATGAGGTGTTAGTGTGAGATGTCATCAGCCGTGATTTTAATGGATTGCTTTAAACATAACAGCTGTATTGTAGAGTCACTGAAATTACTGAGGGTATAATGCAGCTGGTGGGTTGTGAAATGCCAGACCTGTCCTCTGGCTTTTGTTGAAATATGGCTGTAGTCAGTATCCCTGAGGTAGAGGGTCTGAATACGGTATGTCCTGAATTACATTAGATGGCATTAGTGCGTGAAACACGCCCTGGAAAACAAAATCTACTGAGAAGCCTCTTGTCAGTCTCAGTTAGTGTGCATGCCTATGTAAAAATGTGCTCATTGCTCAGTGTAACATGCTACAACTTGTTATCATAGCTACTCATTTAACCTAGGGATATTTGAGCACCATTCTAACTCCTTTACACCAAAATAGTGACATGGGGAAAAACCCATGTCTGCCAGTGATGTGAATGGGTCAAGATGAGTTATTTGACCCAGATCCACAACCCTGCTCAAGGTCTTGTTTTTAAAAGGCTTACTATGGCACTGGGACTCTCTACAGTAAGCTGTGGTCACCCCTTAAAAACTCACTTTATTCCACATGCAAAAGGATAAGGCTGGTGGTATTCTATATTTTTGTTGTTATAAGAAATTCCTATGAAACAGCCCAAACCATCAATGCTTTAGTTTGTCTCTCAGAACTTTCTAACTTCCCTCATCTGTCAAGCCCATACATACATCTTTAGAAATATTTGTTTTCCTTTTATTTCCCCAAAACATTAATGCACTAGTTTTTCACAAACATTACTTAAGCAGGAATAAATAGTGTGTTTGTTGGGGGACTATTTTGACCAATGGATTTGTGCACATTTTGTACATTAGTGAGAATGTACAGCATTGGTACAGTGTGTGTGGGATTGATCAAAAATAAACTACAGTCTGTGTGTTCATGGTAATGAATTTTGAAATGACATGACTTACAGATGAATACGTTATATCATGTATTGACAACACATGCTGTCAGAAGGAGCAATTCAATGTCGGGTTTTGTTGTTTAGGATTTGTTGACTATAAGAAAAATAAAGAATATTCCTAAACCTGTGCTTTAATGACAAATGGGAAATTGTTTTGATGACCCTACAAGATGTGGCGAGAATGTGGAGGTTTAGATATGGAAAACTTATATAACAATAACACAGCTGAACTCCTACTTACTCAAACCCTATCATGGTTTTGCTGGTAAATAATATTAAAGAATGTTCAACAGGCTCTGTGTTGGCTAGCTAAGAGATAAATAAGTCAAACATTATTGTTATCAAATTGTTGTCATATCGTAGTATTCGGTGTTGAGGTTATTGTGAACCACTGTGTAATCAACCTCTCTTACATGTATATGGTGTCATTACATAGTTGATGTTACCAATTGTCTAAATCCAGCCAAATCACTCAACTCTAAGTTTATTTTATTAAGATTAAACATAACTAGTTACTATAAACAGTGGCCTTGTTGATATGCACACAAAAACAGTGACTACTGCTCATAATGAAAAATTAGGGCAATTAAGTATTCTTGATATTCTTGCAGTTTCAGCCATTACATGGGTGTACAGTAGTTATTGGGCTATGTTCTCAGCATCCCTCACATACACAGGCTATAGACAGCTGTCACCTCTGCAAGCTAATGCATTCTCTAGCTGAGCATTTCTTTCATTGGCCCTCCTGAAAATGTGAACATGTTCCCTGGCAGGTTCTAAAATATGAGTATCTGCTACAGCTCTTTCATTAGAAGTTATCCGCAACTGCTCTCTTAAAATTTAAAATAAATAATAATAATAAATAAGTAAATAACTTAATAATAACATAAACAATGGCTCTGTGCTATTCATGGTTCCCAGTTAACCATGATGGTGTGAAAGTGAACCACAATGCACAATACCAGGACCTTGATACTGAAACAGGCTGAGCTGGCTAATCTGCATGGGCCTATGGCTACAGCAGTGTTTGTTAAATGCTGCTGAAAACATAAATTTTAAATAATGATATTACATAGTTTTTAATAAAATTACTATCCCTGAGTGAACAGCATAACAGTGTAGTACGTGCATCTCTCCAAGGGCATTTTCAGTTTGTACATCAAAAAACCTGACTGGAAACACAGATTTAAAAAAAAAAAGAAAAAGAAAAAAAAGGCTATATAGTAAATAAAATTTTTTACTCCTGGTTGAGGGGGAAGAGTTGATGTAATCAAAATGCGACTAAGTGTGATTATGACAACCATCCATAATTTATTGGAAATTTGGTTAAAATTTTCACACAATATGAAGGGAAACTTGACTACTAAGATTATGTTCCAGGTATTTTCTTACTTTTGCAACAAAACCTGGAGGCTGGCTCTCTACAGTTGAAAAACATACAGTATATGTTCTAAATATGTAATAGATGATCTTCAAATGTATTCTCCTCCTTGAGCTACTCTCCTGTGCGTAGCCTGGATTTCTGTACTTTTTAACACCATTGGAATACCTTAGTCTTAGAGGAAGTGTTCCTTTCTCAATGTAACGTAACATGCACTTGTGCAGAGTGTAACAGGATAAATCCATTTTGTTCCCTGACAGTGGCAGTCATCCAGGCGTTCACACCACTAAACTACCTGCCTTACTTTACCTTGCCTTTCGTGTTTGGATAAGGAGGTGCTGCTAAAAAGTGCAAAAAAGCTTGTTTTGATATGCTGCCCCTTCATCTCATACTCCTTGATGTTTTTTTTTTTTTTTTTTTCTCAGACCGGTGCTGCTGACTGGGGACAAGCTGAAACAACGTATAACCTCTATGAGGTTCTTTTCAAGGTTCACAAGGTATGTTAAGAGCAGGGTGCTGTGATGTGCATCAGGGCTGTTCAAAATTTAATCACTGTAGTTTTCACCTCAGTATAGATGGCTGTTTTTCTCTTTTTGAGCAGATAGAGTAGTTTTTCAGAGAGCCGACTAAACGGGGCTCTCTTGACCTGAGGTGATATTCCTGATCCACAAACCAGCATATGTACATTTTTCATTTAAACTGAGAATAAAGTCATTTACTTTTCATTCTGCCCACTGAATTAAGCATTCCAAAAGTGAAGCAGCAGCAAAACCTTTTACTCCCCCACGTAATAATTAAGACTTTGTGTTCCAGCTGTGGATGGCAGAGGACTGCTGGCTTCAGGCGAGACTCTACTTAGGGCTGGAGCATTCACCTGAGCAGCAGGACAATGACTCTCTGTGCTTCAGCATTCTGGTCGGCCACGGCCAGAGCCACACCTTCAGGGTAGAGCTGGCCACTGACCTGGCTATCTGGGAGAAGTCCTTCCAAAGAGCTGTCTTCTTGGAAGTGCAGCGAATACGAGTGAGTATTTCCACACGGCAAATTGTTCTGTTACTAAGATAAAATTTGCTACATACTGCTTGGATTAAAGGAGTTCTCAAAGCAGGAGAGCCTCTCACAACACATTTTCCCAACCTCAAAGGGGCAGCGTGAAACATTTGATGTTGAAATTAAGACCACTGCACTTTGTGTGCTTTTAGTTTGGTTTTTAGCAGAGGGCAGTTAAGTACCATCAACAGCCTTAGAGGACAGCATATAATATATATAATTATAAGTCTTAAAATAGAACATCATAAGCTATTTAAGCCAATGTATAGAATTGCATTTAGTTGTACTGAAAGTGCTCCTGTTACTGTGTCCAGTCCTGCACAAGTCAATTAAATCAACATATGACAAGACAATATAATATGGAGGCCCAGAGAGGCAAATGAGAGAAAACCAATTTTCTGAGTCTGATCTAGATTGATTTCTCTCCTGTGTTTAAGTTCTTTAAGTTTTAGCAAGTCTAAAATATTTTTGTCAGGATTTATTGTTTATTTTTGTTTGTTGTCCAGCCACAAGAGGCTGAAGTGCACTACTACCCCAGTCTTAATAGGACTAAAAAAAAGTGATGTGAATGTGAATATTTTTTTCTTGTTACCTTTTCATAAGTCAGGAGAGAATATTTAGATAAGACTTAGAAAATGGACCACCAATTTTATTTTATTTTTTTACTTTCCACTCGGGGCTTCTGTGATTCGTACACGCATATAAACATTAACTTGACAAAATGGAATGACATGCTAGCTATAATATATTAGCATATATATATTAGCTATATATTAGCATATATAGCATTATTACATTAGATACAACACAAGACACAGACAAGCTCAGATAGAATATGAAGCTGAAGTTCTTTATTTTTTAACTAGACACACTTGTTTTCTTCTCTGAATGAATTCCATTCATACTTTAGTTAATTCTAGTTTGGGTCAATATAACCTGCCTTCCAGCTGCATATCCAGTAGCTACTAGTTATGTGCCAGTTCAAAAAGTTAGATTTTTGTACAGAATGTGTGGAATCTTGTGATCTTAATGCACTGAAGTACCACGCAGACTGCTTTGTTCTGTTGGAACTAATCGACCATATTTCTGGAGAGTAATCAAGATGTGTAACATCTGTCCAATGTGATGAACACCTGTCTATTACAGCAGGACAATTTCCCATGTCAGCACCGGCTGCCCCTAAAACACTGATGATTTCAGCGATCAGTTGAGTCTCACTTTTGTAAATGCCACTGCCACTAACTACATTAGTGTAAAAGGATTTGATATTAAATTTGGTGAATTGACATGACAATGACATTTGTTTTTTAATCACCACTGTCCTTTCCTAACACTAATTTAATGCTTCAGCAGTGATGGCAGGTGATGAAAAGTGTTTTCTGTTGACACATTACTTCATTCTGGGCTGGTTAAAATTTTTCTTATTAAGATATTAATTGAATTTGAAATTGGAATTTGGGCACCACTCTGTTTTCCATAAATGCTATTGTTACTTTAAATGCATTTAGCATGAGTAACCTAAAGAATTAGTCCTCACCTCAATGAGCCATTAAATTGCCTCTTAAGCAAATATGTGTCAAGTGTAAAGACGATCAGCTCTTGTGGGGAGAGTGCATTGTTAAGCAATTCTCAGTAGCAGCTGTCTCATGTCCATCAAGAGGTTCAAACATGAACGTTCAGTAGAAAATTTACACGCACAGGAAGAGTCCAGGCCTTATTTTTCTGGTTTTTGCCATCTTTATGTGTTTACATTTTTATTACCTACTTCACTAAGCTTCCATTTACTGTCCAGTACACACATAGAGGGCCAAAAAACACTTTGCTCTGCTGTGTGTTTGCTGGATACCTCTGTGTAATGTGTTATTATTTGCTATTTTTACAGAGTTAAAACACTTATAGTGCGTACTGCATGTTCTGTGAATACAACTGGGAAATACCTCCTAGTTGTAGTAAGGAGTAGAATATGTATGATTTCTTCTGTGACTTACCTGGCATTATTCATTGAGGAGGTATTGTAACACAGGTGTAAACATAGCAGGTAATCCAGCAAAGGAATATCTGCTCAAGCTTTGTGGTTATTTTTTAATATTTCCATAAATAATTTGGATGGAAGAATTTCACTTGTCATGGTTCTACTATGTGTTCTGCTGTGAACAAACAGTGGTGAAATAAGTAAGGATGAGGGATAGAAAAATATTTACCTGAGCATTATAGCTGACATGGTGAGAACTGTTCAGCCACAGGTATCAAGAAAATGTTTAATTGCAGTGTTTGTGTCCTAGTGTTTTAATTGCCTCTCATGTTGAACTATAGAAAAGTGCAGTGTGTGATTATATGGTCAGAAGGAAATCTGGTAAATTGATGAAAAAGTTGGTGAATACACACGAGATGATTACAACAAAATATGACTCACTTTTAATCTGTCTCTGTCATACCGACAGGGTTTTTATTATTTTGTTCACCCCATTTATATTAATTAAGGGCAGACTAAACAACAGGAACGCCTCTGTATAATGTAATACAGTACAGCACCACAAACTACAGCCTCCAAAACACCTATCTATCTAAAACACCTATCTAAAACAGTTTCAATAAAAAGTGCACATTATAACCTTCATGAGGAGGATTTATAGACTGCATTAGATTTAGCTAGTCGTGCCTAATAAACTGCCAACTATGCGTGTGTGTATAAACAGATTAAAGCTGGACAAAAGATTACCTGCAACTGTATTGTTAGTACATACACCTATGCTAGCTAATAACCCAACAAATTACCACTGCCACTAAGACTTTATAAATCAATAAATATAACACATACATAAAAACATGTTTTATTTCTAAAATATATTAAACAGGTTATGGTTTAATGTGCAGCGTGACAGGAGTCATGACGCCTGATCAATTGCCTGATTATCAATGTGCTTCTGAGATGATTTGATAGATTTCTGGTAGGTTAAACATTTTGGTTGGCTGTCTTTCAGTTTGAGTGGCTCCACTGTCTGATTTACCACATCACTGCTGTCAAAACATCTGTGGTCACCACAACCACTACAACTGTGAGCTTGTTGTAATGTTATTGAAGTAGTGTTTTACATGTGGCTCAAACTGTAGTCTCCACTGAGACTGTGCAATGATATGAAGCTGATGTGAATCCTGCAGAACAGACAGACCATATTATCTGCATCCTCCAGACGTCTGCGACTCCATATTCTTGTCTTCCTCTTACTTTGTGTTCATAGCAGAATTGCTAAGACAAACACTGTCTTTCCCCCTTTTTGTTTATATTGTTGATGACGCTGTCATCCTGCTAGACAAAACTGACTTGGGGCTCTGTGCTTCAGTTCAGTGTGAGCTCTGTGTTGCAACCAGTCAATTGATCCATACAGTGTGGGCATAAAAGTTCCCAGTTCTGGCTGAACAGAAAGGCAGATTAATACGTGTAGTGCACAATCAATAAAAAAAATCCAGAGTCTGCCCAGCTTTATTTTACTCATTCCTCTTTCTCCTCTGCATTTTCTGCACTTGAACACTGAATAAATAAAGTTATTAAAATTATAAAGTATTTGAGCAGTGAGCAGTGTCTGTCTCCAAATGTCTGATGAGGGTGAAAGTATTTTCAACAGATACCAAGTCTGAATAATGGACAACTAAACCCCCCACCCCCCCACCCCCCAAATTTCATGAGACCTTTACCAGCACTGCGTTTTTCTTTTTCTGTCTAACCAATGTTACTAAACTGAGACAAGGATGAAAAGGGCAGGACTCTTACTTTTTTGGAGAGTCACCTACTATAAATACATTTAATTATATGCACAGATATAGGGTTCCTGGCTTAAAGCACTGCTGTAATCATTCATGGGTCATATATCTGTGTCTGTAGTATCATCAGTTTCTCATTGGGCTTTTAAAGCCTCCACATAGCCATAATCACACAGTGTATTCAGGAATTAGAGAAGTATGCCACATGTCAGGTCAGACTCTTCATGAAATGGCCAGCGGTGCCTTTTATAATTTTACCCCATTCCCACCCTTTCACCCCTCGAATGCAGCCAACCAAAGATAGAGGCTAAAAACGTTATGAAGCCGGAGGGCTTTGGTGCTCGGGACCCTTAAGTAGGGACATTTATAAATATTACAAAGCAGAGCACCTGTCAGAAGATATTTGAATCACTAGCAAACTGAAATCCTTTCCGGGTCAACATGGGAACCAGATATAATTAAATGACTTCATATTTCACCAGTTGTCCTTTAAGATACTATATGTGGGTATTACACCAGCAGGCAGTGTGGCTAACTCTGGCACAGGACACTGGGTCTTTAGCTAAAACCATCAATCTGAAAGTCTTAGGCACCATGTATAATCCCTTTAAGTTTGCAGGGCTCATGTGGTCACTCAGAGTTTAGAGTCATAATTTTACTGGGCTCAATTACATTCTCCACATTCTAACTCCCAAAGATTAAATATAGAGGGGACCTGTATGTTTTACATGCAACAACAGGACATTTTTATTCATGCACAAGTGAAACTAAATGCTCATAGATTAATTTACTAATATCTCTGCAGTTAGAAAAATGTTAGTGAATAGGTTTTTTAGTGTGGTTCTCTTGATAAATCTCTGTTCCACCTTACAAACATTTGACTGGATCATCTGTACCCCACGATGCATTTGTTATTGATGGGACTGGCACCCTATAGAATGAGAAAGTCACTGACACGTATAATATTAAACATGTACAAAATATATAAAAAATAACTAACAATAAATAAGTAAAAATCGTACAACAATAAATAAGCACTAGATGTTTGGAACTATCCTATGCATTGTGTGGCAGGATGGATGCTTCACAATGACTAGAGGAGCAGCTATATGTTACCCTCGTATCAGAGGTGGGAAGTTAAACAGATAAACACTGGTAAAATTAATCTTTTAGACCTCATCACAGCACTTTTCTGTCTGAAAAGGCTTTGGATAAAACATAAATCTCACCTTAAAGATCACCTGTGGAGTGTTTACTCTCCAAATCAGACTGTGTTTGTCCTTGAGGTCTAAACAGTTACCCAGTTTGTAGCTATTAACTGCTCAGACTCAACTCACTTAAAGTGTCCCTACACCCTCTAGGTGCGCGCATGTGCATGATTGGAGTGAAAACAATGTTGACTTAAACCACTCCACCTGTGACCAGTGTACTGCAGCAGTACACTGTCATTATAACAATGAGAATCACTGAACACAATAGTTAATCCATGTGTGGACTTAACAGCCACTGCTAGAAAATCAGAGCACATTGTATTTCCCTCATGCAAAGCTCTGTGGGCACTGCACTATTCAAGCAATGCATACTGTAATTTCCTTAAACACTGTGCTGGGCAAAAATGAACAAACCAACCAAGGCAGGAGCAGACTTTAAATTTGGATTTTATGAGTTAAGACATTTCACAAAGCTTTGTTGATAACTCCCTACGCATTTAATGTTTGAAGAAATTATCTCTCACAATTTAATTCATGACAGCCATACCATAAGAGGTCTTTTAAACATATATTTTATATTGAGAATATATATGTATATTTTCTGTATACTTATCATAGTATACAGTTATTGACGACAGTTATTGACGAGTAGATGTAATTAAGCAGCCCACTGAGCTGATTGTCTGTTACATTGTCAATGATATGAACTGTTTCAAGTGTCATTATGTTTTCAGATGCCTCAGAATCAATGTGGCACCCTGTCTCAATAAAAATAATTGAACAGTGAAAATATACAGAAATGATCAGAGATGGTGGCAGCCGTTATACACATATACAACAAAGAGCCTCCAAACGATGAGGCGCTCAAGAGGATAACCGTGATTTTGAAAGGATTCTGCCAGTCTCGCTGTGTTTAAAAAATAAAAATGGTCATGAAATCTGTCGTTGATGAGGCAAGTGACCATAACAGACACGAAAGGTCTGTCAAACTTTGCATTTCTACACATCCAGAAGCAGTGCGTAGGGCATTGCTAAGAAGAGCAATAATGTATTTAATGAGAGCAAAAACAGAAAAGAGCAAAAAATTTGAAATTTACTTGTTAAATGGAAGTTCTTTACATTTCTGGCTAACTAGCTTGCTTCTCACAGTGGTAAACTATACTTCCAAAGTCAAGAGTTAGCACGTCACTTGATAACTAGTAGTCTGCAGGGTTACAAATTTGCTCTGTTCAGAACAAGCACATTCATTATGTTGTATTCTGCTTTTGTGGAAGCCTGGATGCTGCCAGAGTGTAGATTATTAGCTGCTTTTTAGTCTTATGAATCTGCTGCTCGTGATGATGCTAACTTTTAGCCTAGGACCTAGAGCTTTAGCCTTGTATCACAATATCCTGTATATTCTCTTGACAAGTGATCAGTTACATGGGTGCACAGAACAATAAATAAGATACAATATATGACGATCTGCATAGGGGCCTTTATAGTCTAAAACCTTCTACTTCCATTAGCTTGTGTGAAGTTGGATTTGGGTGGTGAACATGGCTTGACTGTCAGATGCTGTCCAGATTTCAATACAGTAATGGAAATAATAGTCTATTATCATTAATGAGAATAATGACAGGTGATTTACTGGTGAAATATATTCTCCAATAGTGCCATATTAAGATTAAATAGAAATTAAACTTGGCAGTGGATCCTTAAGAAGCTGAGCATTAATGAGATTGTCCAAGTTGTGTCTCCTATGTGCGCCATGTGCTACATGATAGATGAAACCAGTACAGCAGGATGATAAAGTGGTACAGGGGCAAAGGTTTCTGTACTCACCCAGATAAGAATCCTGTGTGAAAGATCACCTGCTGAGCTAAAGGAAGAAATTCAGTAAGAAAGTCCATGAGAACTGGTTGGATAATGTATGTCTGTTTAGGTAATGTTAATCTATTTGGATCACTTGCTGCCAACAACAAAAGCATGGACATATACATTAACTAGTGGTGTGTTTTTTCCAGCACCAAAGCAAAACTCAGCTGCAGAATATATGAAGAATGGACATGCTACCCTCTTTCTTTTTGTTGTCACAGCATCAAGTTCTAATGCATATCTCCTCTGCTGCACTAGGCAACATTAGCTTCAAAAGGCAATGATAATATGCAGGGGTGTTTGATGCTGCAGTCACACAGTTTGCTCTTAGCCAGTTAATCAGGCTGAATCTACTCTGGATGTGACATCAATGTCAACTGTCAAGTTGCAAGTGACATTAAGAACAGTTTGAAATCTAGTCTGACTGACACATCTCAAACAATATAACCTGATGTCAACTATAGTCAAATTTGAATGTGGTTTAAAACTGATTGACTAGTGTAATGTGCCAAAATCTAACTTCTGGATAGACTGAATGATATAAATCTGCAATTACAGCTAACATTTAAGGCACACAATGAAGTGGATCTTTAGTGAGAGTATTCTTCAAATGATTCTGTAGTTTGAAGTCAGGGTTGCATGGGCAGCCCCCCCGATCACTGTAAAAGCAAAACCGAATGAAATATGATAATGTAGCATTTTTTCAGTCTTTAATGATGCAAATGTGGGACACCATCCTTTGGGAAACTAATGAAAGTGATGAAGGATTTCAATTTGCCTGTGATTCTCTGTTCTCCAGCCAATTAGACTAGCCTCCTGTGGTTTCTGAGTAGCACTCAACAGAGTCCAACTTAGGCTGACCTGCAGACTGACTGGATGTGCACATTACATAAACATTGCTGATGGGGTAGAAGTAGGGGGGTCAAAATTGTCCAGCATGCATTTTCCCTCAGTTTTTTTTTTTTTTTTTTTTTTTTTTTTTGTCTGTCTTCTTTTTTCAAGATGATGAAACCCAACGTGGCATTGATGTGGTCTTTTAGCTCACAGCAAGACACCAAGTTGTGTCATATTTCACTGTTGGGGTGTCATACTGCACAAAAACATGCTATGCAATTTTGTGATGTTCTCATTTTTCTTGAAACCCTGTGAAAACCTGATCCTCCTCATTTTATCCTCAAAGTAAGGAGGAGAACATCATAAGGCTTAGCAGCGCTTAGATCTAAATGCTAATAATAGCATGCTAACATGCTCACAGTGGCAATGTTGATAATTGGCAGGTATGTTTATCATGTTCACCATTTTAGTTTAGAATATTGGCATGATGATATTTGATAATTGGCACTAAACACAAATTACAACTGAGGCTAATGAGAAGGAATTCATTTTTCAGGTTTTTGGTCACAAACCAAGTTAATGATCATTTATAAATTTGACCTGATGATGGCGCTGGATAAAAAGTAATGAGATCCCGAAAATTATTACAAGTCACCCTGCGTTCCATCCAAAATTTGTTGAGATGTCTGAACCAAAGTAGTGCTTTGACCAACAGGAAACAGTTGCTAAAACTGTTTTTTTTATTAGCCCACACATACTAAATGAGTTGTTTATTGTTATAAGAAATGTAATTGTTGTGTATCTTTTAAAGCCAACAGGCATTAGACAGCATTGCACAGGATGAAGCTAGCTCACACTGAACCCAACCTGTTCAGTTTTAAACAATGCTGGTAGTTCCTTTGGACAACACTAGGTCTTCTCAACTACTTTATACAAGGTGAAAGTCTTTGGGTGCCATCCAATGGCTGAAGTTCTTACCTAGCTGCAGTGATCGAAACAGGGTGTGGTCACTGCACAATGACATTACAGTTGGGTGTGGTTACATGTGCAACAAAGGACACCTTTGACCAAACAGAAGCACACCCAACAAATGTTATCAGAGGTGCAAAGGCCTGGGAAGTTTTTCACAGAAAAGGTCAGGTAAACAATGCCCTTCAGCTTTTCAATTGTTCTGTTACTATTACAGTGGAGTTGACGCTAATTTCCAAGGATATGATTGTAGGTCTCACAGATTCCTTCCCTACCTTACCTCCTCGTCTTCAACCTCTTTCAAACTTCAAACTTTAAGTATAACACTACACACTCTTTGAAATGTTTCTCTTACACCTGTCCTCTGTTTTTATTAAATCCCTCACACATGCCCTCACTTCTGTCAGAGTTGGCTTAGGAGATTTCCTTTAAAAAAAAAAAAAAAATCATGTTGCATTACACATTGCTAATTCCCACAGAAAAATCCCTTCTAATTAGTGATGTCTAGTGTAGTCCTCACCATGTCACAACACAGTTATATGTGGTGACAGCAGGAACTTAGCAGCTGGCCTGCCACTGTTTTTATTTTATCCATGTCGCAGCTGAATTCACGACACCACTTAAGACAGGGGAGGTTGAGACCTAAGTAAAAAGACTGTATAGCCCCATGCTATATTCACACCACACTGCACTCTTTAATTAAAATCACCATGTCCCTCCAGTGTTCTTGAGTGAGAGAAAAACAAGCAGAAATAAAAGGAAAATATAACAAACAGAAAGTCAGAATATGCTTCTCATGTTGGTATTCCAACTGAATGGACATCACAAGAGAAAAATGAAGTCATGTGGCAAGAAAAGCCTTCAGAGGGATATTGTTCCACAGAGAGCAGAACACTTACACATCAGTGCTTTCAGAAGATCTGTGAAAAGAATTGTGAGACACATGCTTGTTTGTGTAGCAGCAGCAAAATGAACGTTAAAGATTTATGGCTTCCAAAATAGGTTTCCTCTGTCATATGTCTTGACATTATCAGGAAGCTGCACAGGATGCTGCTTTTTGCCAACAGCTGATGCAGGACAAAAAAGTCTGATTTGCTATTGTTATCAGATCTTCCAAGCCTAACTTGTCAGACTTGTACAAGCAGAAAATACAGTACAATTTAAACAACAAGTACATTATGTCTATATGAGGATTCCTGATAAATGAGACACCCACATTTTTGTTTGGGTGTGCTGTACCAAGAGCATGACATAGGTTGGCACCAAACAGTCTGGATTCAGTGATATTTGGATGAACCCTATCAGCCTATCAACTTATCGGCTGTCTCCAAAAGATACAAAGAATAAGTTGTCAATAAGCTTTATCACATAGATGAGGGTGCATCAGTGTCAGCCATGTATTCAAGCCAAGGAATCTGCTAAGAGATTTCATTCCCTTCGCCAAAGTTGTAATGGGACCTGAGATGAATACATGTTGTGACTGACAGTCACTCAGTTTCTTCAGTAGCAGGACCCATCTCAGAATTTGCCTTCGCCTTCAGTGTGGATAAGAGCTCTGTTCGTTCCCTGACAGGTTTATCGGCCATGGTTAGATTTTCAGTCTTTGCCATTCTTACATGCTCAGTTATAGAGTCCCCAATCAGAATAATGCCCATCAGGTGTGGAGTTAGTGATAATTGAGTGATGTCTAGCAGTGGTTTGGGGGATTTCTTGGGTTTTGGTTCAGAAATCAAACATCAATAAAAAAAAATTAGAGACCATGTTGACAGTATATTGACATTGTGACTGAAAAGCACTCCGTACTTATGGGTTAGACAGTGTTCAAACTTGGCCTTCATTTTGATCTGAGCTTTATTTTTTGTGGCTTTATCTTATCTGTTGTGACGCCATTGCAGAATCTGTCTACAGACTTGACAGACTTCAACAGACTGCTACAGTAGGTATCTCTACATTTTTCCATGATGACACACACACAGACTCACAAAGTGAAAACAACATCAATCATGCTGTGGCACCTTGTAAAAACCCTATAACTTGGCTTGAACTCGCTGCTTCGTGGTTTCCAACCTGTCATGTTAATGATGAATCATAATCATGGGACAACAAAAGGACAAGAGAAGAATTTATTAGAATTAACTTAGTGTAATTAATGGCCATGAGTTTGACTCTGGTTTCCAGTGGCTGTTAGTGTATTTACTCTCAATGCCAGAATCAACTTTACAGGCAGTAAAAGCTACACTGCTAATATTATTTTTGGACATTTTGTGATTTCATTTTCTTAGTTCCTCCTTTTCTATGGGAAAAGAAAAATCCAGAATGACATTGGAACGTAACTTGACTAACTGGCTGTCAACAAGTTCAACTTGCTAACTGTAATGTAATTAATGTCACTGTAACTTGGTTGTTCATACAGTTTACCTTAGTCTCTTTTGTGGAGACCTTTACACACGGACAGAGGTCAAATATAATGGAGTGGAGTAACACAACTAATAAGATACAGTGGCGCCCTCCATTTTGGACTCTCTAGTGCTCTGTTCACTCTAAGGTCAGCACTGTTAAGACCACTTACTAACAATCATGCCAATAAGTCAAAGTTTACCAAAATTGATTCCATTAGAATGAGATGATTTCACTGAAAAATTCTGACATTTTAAATGCTGGTGTGACTGATCATTTAGACCTCAGTTACATCAAGCACCATTTTATGAGTTAGCCCTGAGTGGCCACAGCCTGACTATTCAGTGAAATCTACAATAGATCTTTCTCTCAATAGACATTTTGACTGGTCAAACACATGTGTAACAAATGACATTATAAATGGCTGCATTCTGCTCACGTGTGCCAGTTCCAGGTACTTATATTGTGAACTCACTGACCTGACTTATTAAATAAAACAGAGCCATTGTTAATTATAGTAATTACACCTTTGCTTTTTCTGCAATGACAACACACAGCATTGCCAGAAGAAAGCCTGTTTCTGTTAACTTAAAGAAGACAGTAAATGAGTGCTAACACTGAGATGTGCAATGAATACCAAGTAAATTATTTATTCATCTCCTGGTAATGGTGGGCTGCATTTACTGTCACCAATGTAGGGGAAAAAATTAAGGTATCATTTATTTCTATAGTATAGTACAGCCATACTAACAAGCTATAATGTAACATGTGTTTCTATGGTTGTGCTGTGGTTTTGAATGCTCATACAGAGACACATACCACAGTACTATTTGCACAGTATATTATTACAAAGATATGCAAATCAACTTGTTCATAGGTATCAATTCTCTCTCAACAGTCCAAAAGCTACATGTGCAGCAGCCAGGGGAATGTACTGTGCTTCACCATAGATTTTGGATTGGGCTTTACTTGCTCAGAAGGCACTTCAAAGGTAAAGTATTACTGAGTTCACAATTGTCGTCGACATCCTGGATCTGTGCTGTTCTCCTTGCTCTTCAGACTGCAGTTTGGCACATTATTTCCTGTATTGATATACTGTGTACTTGTTCTCATTTACTTAGGCTTCCATTGTATTTGAAAATAGTATTTTAAATAACTCTGAAATATCCCCAAAAATATAAAGATAGCTTTTCAAGTGTCACTAGTTTTGCACAATGGCCTTTCCAGATGGTATGCCCTTGTTATTAAAGGTACATTGTGAGATTATTTTGGCAGGCTTGCTAAGTGTTGAGTCAGCCCTGCAGTGGGTAAATTTAATGTTCATCGCTGGAAGAACGGTACAGCATTCTTTTCCAAAGTACTAATGTTCTTTTGTTATAAATTATATGTTTCCTAAAAGCACTATTGCACATTAAAATGTCACTTCCTGATCATGCAGGTCTCTCTGTAGTAAGACATGGTATTTAAATGTTATGCTCATCATTGAAATCCCTGTGCTGTGTTTTATAATCCCTTCCTCTCCTTGTAGACTGTACTGTGGCGGTATAAGTTCTCTCAACTTAAAGGCTCCTCTGATGATGGGAAAACCAGGGTAAAACTCCTTTTCAAGAATGCTGACAGCAAGCAAATAGAAATGAAGGTAATGCACATATCTTTATTTTCATCAAAATTAAAGATGAACAGTGACATATTGAATTTTAGTTGGGCTATTTTGCACTGGTTATTACTGATTCCAAGGTAAGGTACATTATTGAACTACTAGTGAACCTTTCCTCCCAAGTTTCTTATGAATCAAAACAGCCCACTAAACCAGTTTTTGTAGGGATCATATATTTTAAAATGTAGTTTTTGTAAAATGAACATCTTATAACACTTGATTTGTCTTTCTGTCCTTGACTATTTTCCTACACAGGAACTAGAGTTTGCTAATCTGACAGCCGTCCTCCACTGCATACATTCTTTTATCGCTGCCAAAGTGGCCTCCATGGACCCTCTCTTTATGTGCAGTCAAAGCTTCCCTGGAAATTACATGAACAGTTAAGAAGACGTGTCCTCATCGTCATGTGCACCTGAGGCAAATCAGCAGTATTTTATGCACAGAGCCAATTGATATGTATATCTTGTTCTTGCTATTTTTGTATGAACTACTGAAAAAGAAATATTTGTAATAGAGGTAGATAATGTGTGAATTAATGGTGGAAGGAAGATTTTATTTAAGTTTTGACAAGTAGGAAAAATCAACATCTACATTTATTTAAGTTTTCCCTGTCATTGCATCAGGAACAGTGATTCTCATACCCGGTTACTTGTCTAATCTGTCACTTTGAAAGGTAGCATCCGTGCGACCATATAGTGTGTAACTGCCATACATTTGATAATATGACACAGGTTGCTGAAGAACTGGGAATTCTATTCTAGTGAGAAGGTACATTTTAACTGGCTGCAAGAATCTGGCGCTGGCTCACTGTCATGGGAGGAGTTCACAATTGCCCCAGGCTCTGTTTTCTTTACATTTTACAGTTGAGCAGTAATGAAAAGATAACCCTTCTCTCTTTCTCTTTTGTCATGTCACAAACACCTTACATTATAATACAGTCCAGTCAGTCTCTAAATAACCACTCAGTTGAATCAAAACCCCTCTGATATGGCTCCAACTGAAATGAAACATAACAAGCTTCACACAGGCAGCATTTACTGTAGGGCCCCTGCATTGGCTTGGGTTAAATGGTATGATGTTTGTACTATTGTGTCCATTTTATGTATCTAATAAACCCAACAAGCCTGAGTTCTAAATCTCTCTGGCTAATGAGGGCATTTCATTGAAATGTTGCATCTCAGCTTCATATTGTTATGGATCCACTTTTATCATCTCCCATTCTCATACAGTGGAAAAAACTATATAACATCCTTTGCTTTATGTAATGGTTTCATTGTTAATATACATATTTGCTGTGTTTTCAATAAACTGCTCATAAAGCACAACTGCCTATTATACGAGACATGTCACAGCTCCCTGTTGCTTTGTATGTCAACTTCGAAAGTGAAGGGGTGGCAGTGAATGGAACTTTAGTATCTGTTAGCCCAGTCACTAAACTGCTTATCTCCTGCTTAGCTCTATCTCAGTCGCCTGTTTGACTGCTGAAGACAAAATATATGATGACTTTCTTCTCTAAATGGATTATGTTTTGCCAGAGATTGTCTGATTTTGTTGGATGAGCCTGCCCCAGTCATCATGTGTAATTTGGTATAAAATGAGCTGTGGCACAGCACTCATTCAGCTAATTGGTCCTGTCAACCAGATGACATCATGAGGTTCAGTACGTGACATTCAAATAAACAAGTTTATTTTAAGACTTATTTTGATAAGCAAGTTTATTTTAAGGGAATATTTCAACATTTGCTGAGAGTTGGTTGGTTTTACAAAGGGGTTATGTTGTGGACCATTTCTTAAATGAACAAAATGACTCTTGATGTTGAACATGACATTGCCAGGCAACCTGCAGACACCACACATTAACCCTCAGTAAACTGAAGCCCTCAGGAACAGATATGGGCTGTGAAATGATTTTGACCAAACTGGGTTGCTTACAACTTCTGCTTCACCACGTGATGGACTAAAAGCATTTTTTTTCTATACACGATTATTAGAAAGGGAGCGGCTGTGAATACAAATTTTTATGAACATGACAAACCACAGGAGACGTCACAAAATCTTATCAGAACTTGATCCATTTGGCCCAATAACATTTGGAGTCAAGTCTAAAGGAGCCAAATGATTATTTTATCCCAATTTATGGGATAATGTGGAGAAGGACACTTCTCCACACAAGCAGGCTAACACAACAGTATGTGTTACTAGTGCACCATGAAGGGCATGATCCCTCACTGGCTTCCTATTGGCAAGTGATGAAAGGTTGTGTTTGATGGGCATATGGCCAAGCATTGTTGCAGCAGACTGAACACTGGTTCTCTGGTGGTCTTTACCCTTTATGCATTGATGTCTCTGTATATTTGCATACTGGGCAGAAATGGCCACCAGCAAAGAACCCTGGAAAAAGAAAATTGGTTTGAATGTCAGCAAGAAACCGTATCAAATACTCTATTTCAAAGACAATCTAAAATCACATGCTAAACAGTTATACAACACTGCCATTAAAATATATTTTTTACTGCTTTCACTTTAGATCTCACCATATAACATATTATGTTATATTAGTAATATTTTAAAGAGAGTTGAGAAACACTCAACTGGGTGACATAATCGGTGCTGTCTCATTGTCATGTATTGCATACAACAACATGAGCCTGGAGGTCATCAATTATGTAAAAGCTTAAAGGATTGATCATGACGCTTGATCCGTTTTGGCCAAACCTGCTTGATGGGCTACATTTCTCACCTCTGTTTACCAACCAAGGAAATTAATTTTAGGTTGTTGTGGTGCCTTGTTGATGACACTAGTTTAGCAACCACATGGAATCCGTTCACACCCTAGCATGTTATTTAGGTACCTGCCCTACCCAGTAACACTGGGCTTGGCCAGCCCTGGGAACCCTCAGTTTGGTTGTTAAGGCATTACACGGGCCAACGTGATTTTATTTTGGACCTTTACGTCAGCGAGTTGCGGAGGATACAGGGTTATTTAGAACAACCTACAAGCTCTGAATGTGTGATCACTGCTTATCACTGAGCTTAAGCTGACATGATACTACCTTGACTAACCTTACCTTGACTAACTTCATTTAAGGAATATGAAATAAACTTCAACATACTGAACACTGACTTGTCAAAGCCTGTTTTCTAATTTATAATGGAGCATTTGGATGCCTTGGACTTGGATTTCAAAGTTTGTCTGGTGCACTAAACCAGTGAAGTCTGGGGTTCTGTGATATTTTTGCCCATTTTCTTTCCTTTTGATTAATTGTTTCTGTAGCTTCTGTAACTGTAACTTAATAACAATTGTCTATGTTTTTTCAAAGCCATCTTTACAATGTAAATCTCTTTATTTAGTTACTGAGTTTCTCTGCCTAAAAACAGTCAAAGCTAGGATTAATTCACCCAAATATATAAATAACTGCAACATGTGTAATTACTTGTAAGTGATGCTGTTTTAAATGGTTAAACTCACTGTAACAATACAGTACAGAGTATAGTGTCCTCAGTGGTAGCTGAGGCTCTGTTTGACAAATGCTTCATGTGTCACACACAGTGAACCTTGATTTTCCTGAAGCTCTCCATTCAAAAGTAACACCTTTCTAAAGCATATATAATTTGAGATCAGTGAAACATCAAACTGAGCATCATCACCATGATAAATCACATGATCATTCATCTCACTGACTATAATCTGATATCATATGTTGGCACATCTTTGTTTTCAATCTGTAAAGTGGATTTAACATATTCCATTTCTTTGTACATAAGAAATAACCTGATATTTATAATAGATTAAATGGATTAATTTTATTGTGTTGGTGTCATAAGAGGTGTTCTATTATTAAACAGACCTGCATGAAAAATATAATTTCACTGACCATCAGTAACCCATAGCCTTGGTAAGCTGAATACCAATGTTTACACGTTGACAGTCACCTTTATAGTGATTTTTTAGCAGTTAGAGGTAAAAAGAGGGCAGAGAGTTGCTGGTTATTGCTGGGCCATTATTTTTAAATGATGCAACTTGGAAATTGAGAAGGTGTTGTCAAAGAGTAGCAGCGGTCAAAAAGAGACTGTCACCAAAACTGACTAAAAATATGTAATGGGATATTTGAATAACAACAGACTACAGTTGCAGAAATTACCATAAAGTGGATTCAACACCTCCTGACAGTGAAAAACTGAACATTACTAAACTATAAAAAAAAAATTATTTATTGTACTTCCATAGTATTGGATTGCAGATATTGTACAGGTGTCATACTTCATAATTAAGCATATTTTAAGCAGTTCATAATGGTGTGCCTGATGCCACAGTGAGAACAAAATATTCAGATATATTCCACAAGTTCTTCTTTGGATGTCACTCGCTTTCATTCTCAACAAACTCCAAGATTCATTTGATGAGAAGTTTGGGCTTAAACGGTTTTGTGCTGAAGTTAAACCAGACACCGTGACAACAAGAGTGCACAGAGAGCCACAACTGAGATGATCTTTAGCCCACTGCTGAAGTCACTGCCAGCTGCTGGCACACACACACAGCATCATGAAGTTGCATCAGCACCATGTCAAGCATGAATTTCAAGTACACTGCTCAACTATCAATGGGCCGTGACTCTCACAGTTGACTCCACTGGTGGCATTGGACCCTGAATGCTAACTGAAGTATTTGTGATATGGAGAAGTTTCCAGGGCAACTTCAGGACCACTGCCGTGGCCTTTCACACTGTTAGTAATCCCTACAGTCTGCATCTAAGACTCAGAGAATAGGCTCAGGAGGATGGAGGCACAGAAAAAAAAAGCAGGACCATGAACCCATTAAAGGCTGCAATGACTGCTGCTGATAGTGTCACCTTTCATTTCATCAGTTATGCCCTTGAAGTTAAGTTTGATAGAAAGTGGTGACAAGTTCTGCAGTAGATAATAAATAAATGCTCAACAGTGTTATTTTCAGAATAAGGTCTATTACAAGAAAGTGACAGAGGACTACAATATTCACCGAAGTTTTTTTTGACTGCATGTCAGTATTTTAATTACTGGTGTTTAATAAAAGGATGGGATAAAGTGATTTGATGGTAATATACTGCACATATACAGATTTATACAGCAACTGCTAATTGTGACAACTGAACAGGCAATAGAGTCGTTGTATGGGATAGACTTGCTCAGCAGAGTAAAGCCACATAAATATTTTGAATCAAGTTCAAGTTTGGTGAACTTTGACCATTGAGCTATCTAGACAGTGGTGACCTTTGAGGGAAAGGAGAGCCACTTTTACTTAACCTCCTCTGTTTGAGTATAACTTGCTCCACAAAAGAGCAATGGTTTGCTTTTATGATACAGGATTTGGTTTCTTTTAAAAAAAACTGTGTGACCTGTTGTTTCATTGTTATATTTCCTAAATGTTATCCTTTTTATTATTAAAACAAGGCTTCAAAACAGCTACACAACAGCTATATAAACACAACTCATTGATAAGCTCCCTCAAGTGTAGGCCTATTAATATTAAGAACCATACAGCAGTGCTGGGAACAGAAAACCTCTTTCATGGGTTCCCACAATAGCTGCTGTATAAAGAGCTGAGGAACATTGGACCTTGGGAATAGAACCCTTGGAGAACACATATGTGGAACAGGTGAAGATAGAACCATTTGTTGTTTTCTCATTATGTGCCATATAAATCTGGGTAACATAGGACACTGATAGTGAATGACTCATTTAATGTTAATGTCAACAGGCTTATGGAACCAAATAATTTGCAAAAACATGAACAAGAACAAGAAATTTCCACTGCCACTATGATGTGATGTGCGTGTTTTTGTTGTCAAAAAATACTACAAGTGACTTAAATTACATGTCAAAAGTGGAAAGTGTCAGTGAATAAAGGATAGCAAACCCATATACTTTGATATGTGGTGACAGAGTCACTCACGTTCAGTAAATTGGATTTCATTATTTGTTCCACAGTTTGAGTGTCATGTCCAAATCATAACACTGGGAGTGATTGGTGAGCCAATAATTCGTCACCCTCTTAGAATAATTGCCTAAGTCATTTTTTTTACAAAAATGATTTTTTTTTCCCTAAATCATCTCCTTATGATGCTGGCCACCTCTGGTAAAATTGCCTACATCCTCAGTTAAACAGATCATGCCATTCTACCCCTTTAGTATAATTGCCTATGTCAAGAGTGTGACTTTTTTAAGTTTAATTGCTAAGTTATTTAATTCTCTCATGTTCCATGTTTGACTGACCTTCTGGTTTGTATGTCAATAGGCATCTGTTGTTCTAACTGTTTTGATTAAAATTGTTAGTAAATATCATATATTCAACAAGTGGTTCAGTTTTTTGTGTTTCCTGAAAAATCTGAAAAAATGACTTAGGCAATTATTTTAAGAGGGTAACGAATTTTGAGTTTATTCTGTTATTTCACTTATAGCAAGTGAGCAACACTGTCAGCTCACATGGCTAAAGTAAAACTTTTGCTGAAAATGTCTCCCTTTGTTACACCTCAATTCTCTACATTGCACATGGATGAATTAAACCTACATGAACTGGTATATCAGTCTATGCAAGACAAACATTGTATTGCGTCAGTATTATCTCATGTTTTCTCTAGGATTGTTACACAGACTTCCCGGACACTCCAAATATCCAAGTGGCTGAGATAATGGAAGGAAAAAAAGTACTTTTACAAGTCAGTCGACCGAGGTCAAGAGAAACACTGAATCTCTGAGTTACTCCAGTGAGGACTGGTTTATTTAACCTTGGAAATGGTTTATCTGTGTATAAAAGGACAGGTTCAACAGGGCACACAGCACTAGGCTGAGTCTTTATTATTATTATGAAAATCCTCTACTGTAAACTGCCCTCAAAATGTCTTGTTTTTTCAACTTAATTTTCCACGCAGTGTTGCTTTTCATTGTTCTCCCAAGTTTTTCAACTGATGAGGCCAGACATTTCAACTGTAAGTAAACCTTAAATTCTTCTTTCTGAAATCTAATTTCATTTTGAATATGCAGTAATAGTTGAAGAATTGGAGAAATTGATTGAAATGCAGTCATATGATCGAGTGGCAAGAGAGCATATAATTATACTAATAATAAATAACCAATAATAAAATAATAGGTTGGAACTTATTTCCAGTTTAAATATGTAATGAAACTGGATGAATGGATAATCCCATGGAAGTATTAGAAGGATTTTCAGTATTCTTTTGTCTCTTTTGAAATGTTTTAACTGTACATGTTGTATGTGCTCTTGTTTTGTATTGAATTCAAATATCTGTTCTGCTTTACAGCAAGTCAGCAGATTTACTTCAAAGCTGAACACTGACATAAAAGTGAAAATGCTGCATACAAAGCTGGGGAAACCCTCACTTTTATTTTTTGTGTATTGATGATACTTCAAATACATTAAAACAATACTTATGTACTGATATTTTAAATGCTACGTGAATGAAAGTACTAGTATCACAGTGTATAAAGATACTCCTTTACAGGTGATTATCCTTCTTTCAAAATCCTACCAGCAAAATGTACTTTAAGTACCAAATTAATAATACCTATTCTGCAGGTAAAATATCTGTGACACATTATATATGACATCATTGTATTATCATTACTGATGCATTAACCAGTAAGTAGCATTTTACTGTTGTAGCTGGTGGGATTATTTTAACCACTTAATATACAGCAAGGTATACCCAAAGCTGTGTTCATGTCTTTTGTTTTTGGTGAAATATTGAATCATTTTACCTCTTTCAGCCTCACAGTTATTTAAATGAAATCATCTCAGAGGTTTATGTGGAAACCACTGTAGTGGAACTGCTAACAACTTACAGACATCTGCGTCTTTATGTGGCAAGTAGCCTAAAGTAAGGGGTCATGAGCCAAAAAGGTCAGAAACAGCTGCTTTTTATATATACATAGTGGAGTAAAATGTAGAGTGGAGTAAATGTATACAGCTGATATTGTAGTTACAGACTGAGAGTATGTAATACCATTCTAACTGATTTTTGTGCTGTTTTGTTATGTGCTGTATATCTTCCAGCCACATCTATCAGAGAGCTGCTGATCTCGTCTTATCAAGAAAGTCTTCAAATAATAGATGGAGCCTTATTCCACTCTATACAACGGTAATAAACTATCAGCTGAATTAACAAACTGTCTATCTCTATTTTAACTGAAACAAAAAAGGACAGATGAAACCTGTCAATTTCTGTGCACAGACGGAGCGCACCCTCATCCTCCTGCTCACATGTTTACATTCCTTCGGCAAACTGAGCCTGAGACCCTGGAGATTTCCCGAGCTGCAGAGGTTTTTCAAACAACTCTGCAAGTCCTGAAGAACAGAGCGAGACAGAGATATAAGAGGGATGTCACGGCATCAGGTAGAATTGTTTTCTTTTGTTAAATTCAGAGGATTCCACTATGTAATAAAAATTCAGAGACAGTTGGACACCATGGAGTCAGAGCAACTTTAACACAACCAACATTTCTAATTGGTCCACTGCCACTGTTTTGTTTTTTTTTTTTCATTTTAATAGTCCTATTACACTGAATAATTTAAATGGATACAGACTATCACTAAAGTCCTCATAAAGGAAATTTAAAAAAACAAAAAGGGACATTCTATTATTGTTTCTCATTTGATAGTGTGTATCCTTTCAGATTTTATATGCTGAAATGATGAAATATATGATTGACTTCCACTGAATATAGATTGTATTAACTTGACTATCTCACTATGTTAGAGCTGTTGTCATGGGATGATGTGGAGCTGATTGCAGAGCTGTCCAAGTGTCCTCCAGCAACACATCCAGCCATGTGTCATCCCTACTCAAAATACCGCTCCATATCTGGCCTCTGCAATAACAGGTAATGAAAGGAACTGGTGTCTTATCTTTTGATATGTCAAAGATCCAGGACCATGCTGTTTTACAGTAAAGGGTGTTATGATATAAGAACCAATAATGCAGGCAGATTCTTTTTGGAACTAGATCCAAAGTGAATCTCATTTTTTATAAACTACGTACAGTGAATAAAGTGAATAAGCATTACAATAAATAAAAGTAAATTGAGTATAAATAAATAAATAAATAAACAAACAAACAAACAAACAAACAAACTAGGGGTGGGACGAGCGCTCATGCCATGAGATCGCGATATTAGAACGTAACGATATTCGTAACGACGAAAAGCTCGCGAGACAGTATCCAGCTGCAGCTAGCATGACCGACGAAATTAAGGTGCGTTCCAGTTGAACTTGGAAGTCGGAATTTCTGAGTTCCTAGTCGGAAGTTTCAACTGGAGCACCGCCTGAAGTCGGATTTCCAACTCAGAAAGTCGGAGAAACTCCACTAACCCCGACATAAGAATTAAAGATGGTTGCTACTCGCATCAGTAGTAGTGAGTAGTCTGTTAACTTTACTGTTTACAGCAGTTCTGTCATTTGTTTCACATTTAGTCAGTCATGCACATAGTAATGCTCACTTTTTATCCGTGGACATGTTGCTACGCTGTTTGCATGTGCAAAATACCGTGCAAAACGCTGTTATCAGCGGGTATTGCTAACAGTAGCTAGCAATGCCAATGGGTAGACCCGAATACGTTTGAATTAGTTCACGGTCATGGATTAATGTACGTTTCAACAGTAATTTGAGCGGCTGTTTAAGAACGTTCTGAAATGTTTTCGTCAAAATCTGATGTTAATAACTGAGGTGTTGTTCATGTGGGGTGCGGATTTGTTTGGAACGTCTACTCCGAAAGAGCAAAACTATTACAGACTTTCTTGGAAGAGTCCATGCTTTGCCGACTCGTTTTCCCGAGGCCGTCCACTCATAGGTGACGCCACTCGTCACACAAACAAGACACGACCAACATGTAAGTACTTCAAGAGAACAGTGCCGTACACCGTGGCTAACACAGCAGTACGCAATGACACCAGTTCTTTAAGAAGAACATGACCATCTTTGGCTAAATTTAGGATAAGATCATGGTTTTAGTTTAATACTGAAAAACTCAACATCGACTTGAAGCAGAAGATAAGGCATGTTTGATTTATTGACAGTTAACCCAAGTCAGTAGATACTGCATTGTGGGTAATTGCCTGTTTATTTTATTTTTTAATAAGGAAAAGGAATGTGTGGAATAAACAAGACAGTTCTCCTGCATTAATTCTGACCCTTGCCTTTTTTCCTGTCCATTGTCATATATTATTATATGGGCACAATGCTAATGAGTTGTATAAACTTTTGATGCAGACTGTGGCTTCTTCTTTGTCATATTTATTTTGGTGAGCCATTTTGGTTGCTTCCTTAACACTAATTGTTTGCTGTGCTGCACATGGTTTTCCGTGGTTTTGAAAGATGCCCTTATATGGTCTCAACAGCAAAAATAGTGACTACACCTGAATCACTATTGTGTCAATCAGTGATAGAGAGTAGCAAAAATATCTAGCAAATCCCTCAATTTGCTAACCTAGCATAAGTAGTTGATACTGATTTGATGTCGGTAAAAATGCAGTATTTTAAACTCTTGCTGACCATTTGGAGGAAAACAAATACTGTTGCATTCATATACTGTTTTGCAGTGCAGCATTTTTGGACATGCTTCCATGATTCTTTTTGTCAGGCAAAATCCTCTCTGGGGAGCAGCCAACACTCCCTTGGTCAGATGGCTTCCAGCTGAATACGAAGACGGGGAGAGAGAACCCAAGGGTTGGAACCGAGGATGGCTCCATAATGGATTCCAACTTCCCCCGGTAATCTACAAAATGCCGGTCCGACGGACACAAAAGTCTTGGTGGAGAAATTAGAAATGAAACAAGCTCACCCTGCAAACCAGAGTTAATGTTGCAGTCCATTTATTTTTCTAACCTGTTTTACAGCAGATAAAGTCCACTGCAATTTAGGAACAGCAGAAGTGTGTGAGAGATGACATAGATTACAGCTGCATTTGAATATTATGTCCTGCACTTTCAAATACACTATTTCCATAGCTTGAAAGGAGTTGGTTTCCAGTCGTGTGGATAAACATTATTCCTCTCAAACAGCAGATGAAACTGTTATGCTGATATTTGTATTGAATCCCAGTCTTAATTTATGCACTCATTATATAGTGAGAGTGAGGTCTTTTAGTGGAAGAACTCATGAAATATGCATTAGTTGTATCCAGCCTGTAGTTTACCTCTGTATAGAAGAACTATAATTTACTAGTGATTTAGATAATTGATAATCTTTGATCACAACTTTTCTATTTCTTATAAAAAAAGGGGTCAAATTAATCATATCTTGGATGCTTAATGCATTGCATAACTCATTTTTAATCAGTTGCCAAAATCCTTTTTGTTGGATAAATTAGGATATGAAAGAAAAGAAGCTTGCCAGAACACATCACAGCCCCTTGTTTGAGCTTAAGACATCTATCTATTTATAAGTAAATGAATTAAAGAGTAAAGTGGTTCTTGCAAACAAGAAAGCTATTGTTCATCATAACCCCTGACTGGGATATGAAAGTCCTTCCTCAGAATATGTGTTCATTTCTGTTAATGATGAAAACACTGATAAATAGCAAGTGACTGAAGATATGGTTGGGGGGGGGGGTCAAGCAATTGCACACTGTAAAACATAGTACTCATTGTCATCCAAATAACAAATCATACTGTGTCAACAGCCACGAGAAGTCAGCAGGAAAATAATAAGGAGCTCCACCAAAGGTAAAGATGACATCTATTCTCAAATGCTGGTGGAGTGGGGACAGTACATTGACCACGACATAACCCTTACTCCTCAAAGCACTGGCAGCGCTCTTTGGACTGATGTGGACTGTTTGAACACATGTGAAAATGTCCACCCATGCTTTCCCATTGAGGTAAACTGAAAGCACAACACTGGTACAGTTTGCTTACCTGTATCTTAACTGCTCTCTTGTCACAGTCCTGTATCTGAAAGGAATAGTTCTACATTTTGGGGAGTATGCTTATTTTCTGTCTATCCAGTCAATATAAAGCTAGAGCCAGCAAATGGTTACCTTAAGTTAGCATAAAGACTGGTTTCCTGGACTTGCTGACTTCCCACACAACCAGCAGAAACTCCAGGGATTTATTACTCTTGACCAAGAAACAGTCCTGCACTCTCTGCAACTCTGCTTCAGTCTACAAATTGCTTCACATTTAGGTTTGTATGGATTAAACAAATTAGTGAATTTTAGAGTTGGTAGGTGAGTTTTGTTACCATGGCATTTATGTTAAGCTTTAGCTATGGGTGGGAATGTGGGATAGATATAAGAGTGGTTGGTCCTCTCATCTAGCTCTACAAGAAAGCAAAGTGTAATTCTTAAAGTGTTGAACTGTTCCTTAAAAAATGCATGATCATAGATAAATTTGATAGATAACTCAAAAGTAGTTTAAGATTGTATTGAAGCAGTTTGTCATGACTAGCTTTGTCCTCTCTACAGATACATGACATGTTCTCTGGTGCACAAGGATGCATGCCTTTTTTTCGCTCCGTACCAGTCTGCTTCGTCAATATCGGGTCAGATATTGGACAAGCTCTGCAGCGACAGCAAATGAATGCCATTACATCATTCATTGATGCTTCAGTTGTGTATGGCCACACTCCAAAGCTAGAGAGCCTCCTCCGTGACCTCTCTGGCCTTAATGGGAAACTTGTTGTCAACAACCAATTCAGGGATCCAAAAGGGAGGCCCTATCTTCCCTTTGTAACTACTCTGCCATCCAACTGCCAGCAGGATCCACAGGGGGAGAGAGTGGAGTGTTTCAACGCTGGAGACAGTCGGGCCAACGAGGGTATGCCCCTGACCTCTCTGCATACATTATGGCTTAGGGAACACAATCGAATCGCAGAGGCACTGAAATACATCAATGATCACTGGAGCCCCGAGACTATCTACCAAGAGACCCGCAAGATTGTTGGAGCTCTGCACCAGGTATGTGACTAGTTACTAAAATTAAAGCAAGTTTAAACTGACTAACGTGCTGTGCTGACAATCCAGAATATGACGCAGTGCACACCATAGAAAGCTGCGTCTTAGGGCAGCAACTATCATTATTTTCATTATCAGTTTTTGTCATTATCTGCCATTTTGTCTGCAAAACAAATAAGTGTATTTCACAAAATGTCAAACTATTCTTTTACATTGCTTATTTTGTCTGTCCAACAAGTCAAAACTCATAGATTTTACCATTTTTTTTTACCCTTACCTCTCATTTTAACAGTTCAGTGAGTTGTGATAGATATGTTTTTACTGTATGGTAATTTAAAAAGAAACAGTTATCTTTTCTAGCATACAGAGTGGCAACCACTCTGTCTCATGCTCCACACCAAAAACATTTTACATTTTACAGCTGGAGCAAAGTGCTAACATCTGTAACATCCAAAATTCATCCATCTTTGTCAGAATCCCTGAGGTCTCACATGAAGTGTAAAAAAAGGGGGGGTGGGGGGGGTCTGCCATTACTTTATACAAAATGGCCTCTGTACTGTAATTCAGTTGTTCAGGTTTCAGGTGAGTGCCCTTATTGCCTTTTAACAATAAATTAAATAATCACCTAAGGTTATCAGAGACAAAAACACTTTTGTTTGTTTTTCAGCCTGCTTGTAGGGTGGCACATCAATAATAAATAGATCTGGAAATTGCTGCAACCAGCTATAACAATAGGTCAGTAGTTTCTACAGTGTGTAGACACTGTACTACGATGAGTTTAACCATGATCTGGGTTTTGTTTGACTACATACATTAGAACAGCTCATACTTACTATTTACTGCTACACAGAGTCTCCACATACACATTATCCCCCATTAAAACACTTTAAAAATTTAGTAAAATAAATGCTAGATGTGATACAGAGATGATAGTGATTAGAAATTTAATGGAGGTCGTGCTCTGTTTGCTACGTGGTTCAGACTAGCAGAATTTTGAGTGATTCACATAAGGAGGTTGTGGACTTTTTATACCCTACACTCTGTATGTAGGGTACTGTACTAGAGTACAAGTACTGTTTGATGCTATTGGTGAAGGTAGGAGACACAACTGTGTGATGAAAATAAAGCAATTCACAGCCATAAAGTTTCTATTGAGGAACATAAATGATGCCTGAGGGGAAACAAACTAATCTAGCCTTCATGAGTGTGGTTTTAGTTTTACAATCTGCAGATGCCATTTGCAATTACATGTTATTGAAGAAGGGCAAACTGATATGAAGAGTGTAAGGAGTATTGTTGATGTGTTGTTGAGGAGAAAACTTTCTGTTATGGAGCAAATTGTGACTCGGGGTCATTACAGTAAAGAAAAATAAGTCTTGACTGGAGCTTTTACAGAGATGAAAATAACATTTTTGTATGTATTGCTGTGATTCTAAACTGCATAGAAAAATGGTAAAGCATTGCAAAATCAATAAGATTAATTCAATTAGAGTTTTAATACCTGATTTAAAAACCACACTGTGCTGCAATCTATTGAATTCATAAAGCAAAAAGTACTATTCATCTAGTTTTGAATAGGGGTTAGGTGATTAACATATAATGTCACCAAAACATTATATCGACCACTTTTTAAAATTTCCCCTTTTGTACATACATATTTTAACAATAACAGTGCAGCTTAAATTCAAAAGGAAAACACAATGCAGTTCTCATTATAACTTCAGCTTCAGTACATTCATTCAGCACAACTCTTTTGTGTCAGTTTTGTTTCCAGCATTTTGTAAGTGCTTCTGTGTGACAGTTTAGTTTTTTTTCTTTTCTAATTCATAACACATACTTGGGGCCATTTGGAATGAATAATAGTGAATAGTATTGATTTCCACAAATTCAGATGACTGTAGCCACATTTCATTAAATGAGCACAGGATTAATACTTGACAAATGAAAAGAGTCAAAGCACAATGTATCTGAAGACAGGAAAACAATCTCGTCCATAGCTTTCAGTTATATCACAGCATCTTCCCTGCAGTAGAATAGTAGATATGAATCTCATCTTTTGAGCCAACATGGACAAAAAGTACTGAATGTGCTCAAGAAAAATGAAAATTTGAACAGCTACAATTCTATAATAACTGTACAAACTCCATCTGCTGATGAAGATCATGTGATTGAAAGCTCCACAACAGCTTCTAAATATACCTAGTGGTGATTTGATTTTGTTTACTGTCAGCTTACTTAATTAAATATTTGCTGTCTGTGCTAATTAATGTAAAATATATCATCTGGATATAATAGGAGTAGCAAAGATGCACTCACAGTGAACAAACACTGATAAAGATGCTGGTTATAGTGAGTGTGGCATGACTGTTGTTTGAGTGGCATTTATGTGATATGCAATGTAAGCTGAGCAAGGCAAGGTAAAGCTAAATAGTGAAAAAAAATCCTCTACACAGGAAGATTTCTTTTGATTTAAGTGATTCAGAACTTGTTTGACCCTGACAGCTGCTGTTTTAAGTCTGATGACTGTAAGAATCAACCAGCCGTGCAATCCACTACTTTGCTGTCATTGCAAAGTCTCAGCAGAAGGATCTTGTACAAATCACCTCAGTGGTGATGCTGCAGTTTCCAAAATTGGAGGCAAAGTTGGTTTCCAACAGTCCCTCTAAGCCCATGTTCGAAATGACATTCTACATTTTATGTTTTTAACAGTTGATTACATGACTACTGGTATGTTAAAGACTTTAGCATCTTTCAGCTTCTTTCACCCGCAACTTAAATGTTTTGGTTAGTTAGTGTTGTTTTCGAAAGCAGGCAGCTGCTTTCAGTGAAAAATCTCTAAAAATTTACCACCCTACAATGTATGGCAGACACACAATTAGCCTTAGCTAGAGTATCATTTCACAGCTTAAGAGCCAGATATTTCCCTCACATTCAGTGTATCAACTGTCAGTGTTGTATTTACATCTTGTATCTGCTGTACCCAAGTGTCCAGAATATTGCAGGTTTAATGAATATGTGGAGTTTTCCCACAAGCTAGGCAACATTTTATTCCTGCCCTGTAGATTCTTGCCAAGGGGAATAAATAGTGGATTGTACCATCTAGAAATTAACCTTGTTGTTTTTTCCCATGTCTTTTTAAATCAGAAATAACTTCCTCTGTGTTTCAAAGTAGCATCTTTGAACGGCCTCTTCTTCTTCGTTAATATACATCTGAACCAGAACGCTGCTTATGTGGCTTTGCTCAGCATAAATCTCAGACACATTTCTGCTAGTATGACATAAGGCTCTTCACAGCAGGGCAGGCTTCAGAGCCAAGCGGAAAAACTGTGTCAAAGACTGACAAGTCATAATCCTTCATCGTATACACAGTCTACAGAAAACACTCACACTTCATACCAGTTAGCAGACACATGGATTTCTCTGCCCTTTAACTATTATCTATATATATATTTTTTCCATGTACAGAGCAAAGCCTTTTTGCTGCTGTTACCTTTTTCGTAGCTGTTACTGTCTTGGTAGCAATGGATGGCAGGCAGGCTGTGCAGCAGTGACTGACTGGACTGAAAGCAGCTCTTTCTATTACTTGCAGGTTGAGAGCATTATTGATGGTGATCTTGGGTGCATTCATAAAATGTAATGACCAAAATATGTTTTAATGCAAATGATTCATTGCCTCTACTGTAGGGGACCAGTGACCCTGGTGCTAGGCTGTAAAAGTTTCTACAGCATTTTTGAGCAGAGGGAAACAAAATCTGTAATGTTTCAGATTTTTGGAAGGGTGACATTTGACTACAGCAGCGGATTAACAGCTGCTATTTTCAGGTGACTCAGGGACAATACTAGAGGATAGAGATTTACAATATTAAAAGGAGATGGGTCTAAGGTGGGGGTTCTTTAAATAATTTGTGAGAATGAGGCATAAAAGGCAGGTACTGTAGGGAATTTACATACTGTAGCTATAACCATGACCAGCTTGGAAAATCCTTGTATTGGAAGTGGAGTGAAAAGTGAAGGACTATCTGGTCTGACCAGGCTGCAAGCCGGCAGACTGTAACCGTATCTATTTTTTCACAGAAGAAAAATCTCAAATTCTCAAAGATGAAGAATAAAGAAGTACCAAAGCTGTCTGTGTTTCTCAAGAGAAGAGTGTAGAATTCAACAAAAGGTCTGTACTGCATCACACAGTTACCGGAAGATTATTACTACAGACAAGCTCCACTTCAAGCATAGTAAATAATAGCTAGTAGTCAACAAATACACCAGTTACACACACACTAGCACATGCTCAACATGACTTATTGTGACAAAAGAAGACAGATTAGCGGGATAAAGGCTGGTTAAAGGTGTTGTACAAAGATTAATGAAAGCAAAACACTTCCATTGAAGGTACACATTAGAATCTCTGAACCACAACCATAATTTCATTTGTTAGATATCCTTTGATCCTTTGCCATGAAGTTGCCAAGTAAGTTTGTCAGTACGCCATGACAGTAAGCCAGCATACACCCTACCAGGACTCGCACCAAAATGTCTGTTCTGATAAAGGTCTAGTGCAAATCAGGATTCAAAAGCACATGGTTGTCACCCACTAGGCTAAACTACATTTATAATAACCACACAACTAGTATAATCTAATCGCCATTTTCTGGGGTAGACATTACAAATTCCATCATCTATTGAGCTTTACTTGATTAGTTACTTGACTTTACCTCCAAAAAAAACACACTTTGTAGAGCAACGGAGCTAGCTGTTGCAGCTGAGTTTTAAAGCTGTAGCACTTGTTTCAAGTTTAATTTTAAATTCAAGGCTGTAGAGTTAGGCCCTTTGGTCAGAGATAGCTCAATCAGAAACATCTCATATAATCCATAGTAACAACAAATTCTCTACTACTATTAACTCATAAACATGACAAACAAATAGATGGTATAGACATACATTAATGCTACTGTATTTATTTTTAATATTGGCTTTGAAATGTCTGCCTATAATGTGAAAACTTTGCTCTTAATCCAATCCCATTGAGGAAAAAAAGCATCCAACTCCAGAGCCCTTTGCTGCTTTCAGCAGCTTTCAGCTCATTGTTTTGTTTTGTCAGTCCATAAAGTTGACTCCCAACAACTCTCACCAAGCCACCTCCCCCATTTAAATCCTCAGGCAGCTGTTCTCAGCAAACAAGCTCACTCAGGGTGAATGTAATGAAGGATGCTGTTTTCATTCTGCATTATTCTTGACAAGTCACCAAAAAGCACTACTTTAATGCATTAAAATGTGTGCTGTGGCAGTAATTACCAAAAAACTCACTTCCAAGCCAAGGGTAGTGTGCAATTAGCCAGGAAATGAAACATTATTGTTAAAAGTATTTTAAGGCTAGTGCTGTGAGATGGATGCCAGTGGAATCATACCTGTTATGCATGTGTTACTGTGTATGTCAGCTGTAAGTGTCTACATCTGTGGAATATAGCGAGTTGTAGTAATCTAAGCAGGATGTAATAAAGGCATGGATGACCGTTTTTAGACTTATAGACAATTAGAATTGTTGAAATGTTGCAAATGATGGTTAAAGTTAAGCATGTTATCAAATATAACAACTGAGAGTTCTACAATGAGAGTTAATGCAGGAGGAAAAAGAACCTTAAGTGGGGGAGTTGGGGGTGGGGGTGGGGCATGTGATCAGTGGAAGAGTCTGGATCTCATGAGTATCTAATTCAAACATATACAGTGCTTTTAAAAGATTTGACCTAGACATGCTACAGCGTATAAATGGACAATAATCATGGTCCAAGGAAAGAACCCTGAGGCACTCCTTGAGTGAACTGGCTAGTGGAGGATTTACAATCATCTGCGTCCCTTTTAGAGATATAGGGGGGAAAACCATCCAAAACTGTACCCAACATGCATACCCACTAAAATCTAATGGTCAACTCTATTAAAAGACACAGTAAGATCTGAAAGCAATAAAACAGATGTTTGGCTGCAGTCAGCTGCTGAAAGAACTCTTAAGTGCTGTGACCTGATCTAAAAACCCAATGAAAAATTATTAATGCCTTTCATACCATCAGTGAGTAGTTCTGGTACTGTTTTTTTCCCAAGGCTTTAACCAAGAAGGGAAGTGAATATATTGGATGGAAGTTATTTAAAATGGACTGATCTAGAGATGACTTTTTGAGTGGTTATACGATGGCTAATTTAAAACATTCAGGCACTTAACCAGAAGTAAGTGATGAATCGATTATGGCTAGAATAAATGGTCAGATTGACTGAAATAGTACCTGAATATCTGATTAAAGAATGTATTATATGATCTACCCATTCTAAGGTATTCTTGTGATACAAGGTACATTTCAGTGAAAATCTATTCAAAACACATTTAGGATATGATGTGGCTCTGAAATAATGTGGAAAGTGGCCGGGGGAACAGTCGTGTGAAACTATTCATATTTTCTTTCCAACTGACTGCCTCTTGACAGCCACTAGAAAACAAATGGGGGGAGGGACTCTACAAGGCTTCCACAAAACGAATACAAAGGTCAGAAGCTATTTCAATACAGAGAGAAAGCCTGTTATTTGCTGGAAACAGGAAGTAAAAATGATCAACTAACAGCATCTGGATTTCAATCTGACTTGCATCTCAACTGTAGTACACAGTTGACAAGGCTATTGCTTGTTCACTGTGTAGTGTAGAGGGGCATTATAATTATAATTATATTCTATTTAAGTTTTAAGTGGTCAGAACATAGCAGGAGGATTATTGTAAAAAGCCTTAACAGTTTGAAGGGCCAGACCTTTGCTGTTTGGAGTGTTTCAGCCCATTAAGAAAGAGACTCAACTGCTGGGGAGCACTGCATTTATGAGCTCAGCTGTCAGATATTTAAATCCAAAAGGCAAAAAGCAAGCAAAAACATATAGTAAAAAATAGTAATTGTAATTTGCTAATTGCTTGTATTAAAGGAGCATTCCAGCAAATTGGTGTTGGACCCCCATTAAGTTGGGGCCTGTTGTGAAAATTAAAAAGATATCTAAATTTAAACAGAAGGGGCTTAGATAACTTGACATTTAGTATATTCCCCCCAAACCCTGGATCCTGCTTTTTCCATAATGCAACTGGATAGCGTTTTCATCAGACCTTCCCTGCCAGATAAATGCTCACATCTTTCATTTTTAACACAGACTTTCCGTCATACACTTGCTATCAATCCAAAATGGAGATGACCCTGATGACATCATCAGACTTGGGTGTTTTTTTTTTTTTTGTTGTTGTTGTTTTTTCTGAGTAAAATTATTTAGTTACTTTCCATCACTTCTAAACATGTGTCAGTCTAAGAGTGTTCTCCCCTCACAGTTGACATGTTGTGCACCTGTTTCAATTTGTGCAAATTGTTGTTTGCAGATCATTAATACACAACAGACAAATATTAGAATGCTACATTTTAATTCTCTTTGCAGGCTGGTTTTGTTTTTGTAGTGTGAGTCTGCACTCAGATCAGTCAGACTGCAGTCTGAAATTTTGATATTCAGTGAGTTATTTCAACCAATGAAGTGAAGATATCCATTCTTTTCCCTCATTCTTGCTTTAACAAGTTAATCTTAAACAGACTGTCTTTACACTAGATTAGAGGCAGCTCTGTTTCATTTCTTCAAAGGTATCTTCAAAGCAACAGAAAGTGAATTCTGTCAGGTTTTAAATCTTAGTTTTGGAACTTGAAAACTGATGCCAACTAATGTGTGTATAATTGAGTCTGTGCATTTGTGTGATACTGGATATGTTGAGATTCAGGTGGTGAACCGAGGCCTTTATAAATAGTGATGAGGACAGATGAAATTCTCTGCAGTGACCTGTGAGGGAACAAATGTGCATTCATATGTCCAAGCTCAGGTCATTACATGAATACTCATCTCACTGGAAATCCAACAGGAATTCCTCTTAGCTGTATGCATGCACACTTACAAGATATTATTAATCATTTCAGAGCAGGATATGTTGTGGTTATCTGTTAAGTGGTGTTCAGACTAATTAGGTGCTTATTCAGACTGTATGAGGTAAAATATGTGGCTTTATAGCATGCACACTGTCCTTAGTTTTTCCTTTTATGACTATCACAGAGATTCTTTTTGTTTTGTGACTCACAGATCATAACCATGAGAGATTATGTTCCAAAGATTATCGGCCCAGAATCTTTTGAACATTACATTGGACCCTATGGAGGATATGATCCAACTACGGACCCCTCTGCCTCCAATGTGTTTGCCACCGCTGCATTCAGGTTTGGCCACGCTACCATCTCTCCAATCCTCAGGAGACTGAATGAGAGCTTCCAGGAACATGAGTACTTCCCCCGCTTGAGACTGCAGGACACTTTCTTTAGTCCATGGAGAATAGTCAAAGAAGGTCAGTACAATCTTATGAAGCTGCCTGTTGGAACTAATAGCGTATCCTACAAGCACACTAAACACACCATAAAAAGCAGGGATGTGGAGGGAATGAAAAAATACCCTATTTAGGTCAGCTACAGCATTAAAAGCCTGTCTTTGTTGCATATAATTCCATAGACTCACATACGTTAGACCACCGAATAGACATCTTTTTATCTATAGACTATGAAAACCTGCAGCAATATGTCCTATCAAGTACATGACCTATACAGACTACCACTAATTATCAGTACATTACTTATTTATTACTTATTACATATTGATGTATAGGATAATACTTTTTCTATCATATACAAGAGATGCACTGTAAATGCTAACAAATTCTGATGTTTTTCAGCCAGGATTTTATTCTCATTCTTGGGGCCATTCTGATTATGGGACATGCCAACTTTGCACTCATTATGACCTTTGCTGTGTAGATTGTGTTTACACCACATGCAGCAAAACAGTGTACATCATGTCAAATTCCCCTTTTAAGCATGTGTGTTATGGTTATTGTTAGCTCAGTTGGAAGTTTAGCCTTTACTGCACAGAGTGATGGTGTCAACAGCTCAATACTAGGGGGCAGTTTTCACAGTCCTGAAGTTCAAGGTGTCTCTGTGCTTACTTTGAATCTGTAAGTAGTGTACAAACATGATTCTGTGATAGCTGATTCAGACGCCAGTCATAGTCCAGGATGCAGCTAACATAAGTCTGATGTGGAGACCTGTAACCTCCAGGTGACAATTTTTAACATGGTAAAATAACTTAAAATAACCTTTTTTGCAAAATATTATCGAAAGTTCTATATGAATAATTTCAAGTACTTGTCACAGAAATGATCCTTTTGAATTCACTACTGTAGCAAACTGGATAGAGATCTACTTCTGGGGAAACGTATAAGTAACTCAGCTAGCTGCCTTTAAAGCTTTAAAGCTCAATCATAATGTCAAACAGTATGCCTCCTACTGTAGCAGTTCAGCTGTGTAACATTAGAATCTTGAAATGTCTTTTCTTTACTGTTAGACTGCTTTGAAAGTTTGCAAAAACAAACAAAAACAAAAATCAACAACAACAAAAAAGCCAAAATACTGATTGTAAAAAAATATAAATAATTGCAACCAACTGGCACCTTTATTTGACAGCCGACAGTGTAGAACAAGATAGGAAACAAAGGCAGAGAGGGGGATTAACTTGTTAGGAAACAGTTGCTTATTTACACAATCAGCAGTTTCAGAGCAACATTAACTTTCATTTGGAGTCATTTTTCGGCCACCAAGCAGATATAAGAAAAATATTTACTCTCTTTTAACTCTTTTTTTGGTGTTAAGCTGCTAAATGCTCTATAATCTTCACCTGCTAGTCCCTAACTGGTTGTGGACAGTGTTTTTCTTTTTCTTTTTAGCGATTAGACAGGGAACCAAAACAGTGAAGTTGTGAGCCAGACAGTTAAACAATGAGCTGAAACTCCCTATAAAGCTCTTTAAAGCTGAGGGAAGCTGCATTGAGCTGATAATTCTCTGTAGGTTCATCAGTATGAGCGACCGCTTTCACATTAGCACACTGTTATAAAAGCATTAGAAAACTGTACACCACTATTCCTATCAGTCCAAATTAGTGTAATTGGAAAAATAAGAATATCATATCCTCACTAAAACAGAGCCCATGGTGTAGAGACTAACCACTACTAGTAACCATCAGTGCAAAAGGCAGCTGGTTCATCCATAAAGCAAGCCTCAAGTTACTTTTCCCAACTGACGCCATCCCAAATCACTGAGCTCCTCATTCTGTGGGACCAGCCTCCCTGCTGAGAAATGTCATGCCGGCTGATTGTTTCCTTGATCCCATCCCTTTCCCTGCCATAGGTTTATGACCATAGCTGAGGGTTAGAAAAGTCTAGATTTCTCAGCTTCAAAGCTCAGCTCTCACCTCACCACTTCACAGTCCCTCTGCATTATCGCAGTCACTAATTAGCAGTCAGTCGCACATGAAGGAGCTGCCAAACATTTAACCACGCATGGATCAATCAGTGCTATTTACACAAAAAGTACAATATGCTGCTCCATTACATAGCACAGAAACAGCGAGTCTCTTTGTGTGTAAAGTGAGGTTACACAGTTTCAGTAACTCCTGTCATAATGCAGCTATCCTTAAAATTATGAACAGGTGAGATTAAAGCAGGTGTCAGCACGTCCTGCACACAATGATCCTACTATTTTCTATTTTAATTCTCTATCTCTGAATTAAACATTAATTTTTAATGTTATAAGTTTTTTTAATTCCAGTTTTTACTGGCATTTTTAGAGAAATGAAAACAAATAACCAGGTACAAAACACAAGAAATAAAGACAAACTAAACAAAATGACAGCTTCATCTTAGCAATATTGTTTAACTCCATCAGTATCAGTCCATGACTGAGTCACCAGGTAACCCACAAACAACAAACCAGAAAAGAAAAAAAATGTAGAGAGAAATAAATAGTTTTAGGTACAGCCAAAGATACAGGAGCCTGCCCATTCAGCTTATATTCATTCGTACAGAAAGAAATATGAATGAACAATTCAATTAAACAAACCTGAACACCTGAAACCCTAGGTAAACATGATCTGCCCCCTTGGGAGTCACAGTTGAATTGGAGCTGATTCCAATTTTCAGCAATGTTAAGAAACATTTTATAGTAACTGAATGCCTTTTGCTGACCTCCGGCTGAAGATCTTAACTTGCTGCTGTGATCCAATGGTCAGTAGTTTTAAAACGGAGCACAAGTGTATTCCTTTTATGACACTGTGTGTTGTAATGATAAACAGCACATTCATCCTATTTGCCCAAATGAAACTGTTTGGACACCAGAGAGTCCGGGGGAAGCAGCCAATTCAAACTTAGGAGTGATATACAAACCTGTTTTCTGAACAGCATAAAGAAAGGATCTCTCCAGTGAAAACTATGTTTTTCTTGTCTTTTTGGTTTCATTTTTGGTAACACACAGTCAAAATAAGTGTGTGTTTTGCAGTTTGGTCACATCATCAACATCAACAGAAAACATATTTTATTTGCTACGCGCACTAATATTCTTGCATCCCGCAGAAAAAGAACAATGCAGTGTTTTACATTTACTGTGAAACAGCTTAAGTAGCACTGTTTTTGTTCCAAGGTGGAATTGAACCAATCCTGAGAAGTATAATTGGAACTCCAGCATTAGCTGTTAGCGCAAACATGCTGATGGAAGAAGAGTTAACTGAGAGGCTGGTTGTGCCTAAAATACTGCAGCACCTGGACTTGGCATCACTGAATCTGCAGAGAGGACGAGATCACGCTCTCCCAGGTAAGTCCTGGGCTGAGTCAGTGCTGTTCTATGGCAATTGCTTAAGCCTGTCAAATCAGAGTGAGCTTAAATACCATTTCCTTTGTTATTCCCTTTGTCAATATAGTTAAGGGCTTTGTGGTGATAAATTTCCATTAACAAACCATTTCTCTGTCAGACCATTCACACTCAACAGTGACGTTTAAAGCCGTCATTCAGTAACTTGAGTAGACAATGTCTGATCCTGTTAGCAGCTTGTCTCTGAAATTTGCTGCTTCCTGGTTCTTTACAGTGATGACCATGACAAGAAGAATGCAGTACCAACTTTGCTCAGATTTTTGTGGCTCACAGGTCATAAGACACCAAACTAAACTGTGTTACAAAAGGCTTGAGAACTTGATATGATTGGAGGACAAAAAGCCCACAGAAACAGCTCAGCCACACTGAATTGACAGTGATCTTACAGTCACATCATTCATACATGAGTGCTTACGCAGAACTACCAGAAACTGTTTTACTGACTGCAAAGCCATTAACATTTTATATCTTGTTTGTTTAGTCCAGAAATGCTGACAGCCTATGACAATACCAAGGAAGTCACCGAGGCACATAACCCTCCTTGAAATCGCATGTTGTTTTTACACACTAACTTTTTCTTACCTTTTGGACAGATAGCCACTTGTTTCCCTTTATTCTCATCTAAAATAAGCTAATCAACTCTTACATTTATCTTAGAGGCCTGAGATTAGCATCAGTCTTTTCATATAACTCTATAACGAGAAAACAAAATGTGACTAAATATGTTCATTATTAATTTATATTGTGCTGAAATAATTTTTCAGGATACAATGATTGGAGAGAGTTCTGTGGACTGAAGCGCATTAAGACACTGGATGATCTCAAAGAGGTTGTGGGAGACTACAAGGTTGCTGAGAAGATACTAAAAATGTATGGACATCTTGACAATATTGATGTATGGCTTGGAGGGCTTGTTGAAAACTTGTTTCCAGGCGCAAGAACCGGTCCCCTCTTCGCTTGCCTGATTGGAAAGCAGATGAAAGTGCTTCGTGATGGTGATAGGTACATTAATTATGCTTAATTTAAAAATTAAAAGAGATGAAGGCTTGAGTTAAGTGTATTTATTGGATCAACTACTTTTATTTTTCAGTTTTTGGTGGGAGGCTGAGGGTGTGTTCACCCAGCAACAGATGGCTGAGCTTTTAAAAGTTTCTCTGTCTCGGATCATCTGTGACAACACTGACATAGGGGAAGTCCCTTTTGATTCTTTCCGATTTGGGAAATATCCGTCTGATTATGTTCCTTGCAATCATATACCATCAATGAACCTGGAAGCCTGGAGAGAAGAGAGGAGCAGAGGTAGGCTTGAGAGGACTGTTGGCCTAGTCCTAGTCCTATTTTAAAAAAAGCATACACATTTCCTTTGAATTTTATCATTCCACTGCACATTAACATGAAAACTTTTATCACTCAATTCCAGACTTACAGCAGTGTGGCTCTCCAGCAACGATAAAGAACGGGGATTTCATATTGTCCTCTACATCTGGCAAACTGGTTGCTCTGTACTCCTGTTACCATGGTTTCAAATTAGAGGGTGCCGCTGTAATAGTTTGTGAGGGAAATGGTTGGAGTGATCAACCTCCACAATGCACAGGTATGTGAAGTATTTTTGTTTGACAACATCTCTTTGTAGTGATGTCATGCCATCTTTGTGGAGCAGTTAAACATGAAAGGGAGGTTCCACTGTCAGTTGGTTAATAGCTTATCCTTGTTGTAGTAACTGCTGTATAGTTAAATATACTGTATACTATAGATCATCCTTTGTAATACATGGCTCAGCACCACAGATATGCCCGAACATATACAGTATACTGTATATCCTCAGACATGCAGTCCTGTTGTGCTCTTGTCTGGCTGGTGCTTTACTGCTATCTGCTGGTACTAAGCGTGTAAAGGAAATGTTCCAATAGGAAATATACTGGGAATAGGGCCCTTTTGTGCAGCCCTTTCATCTTTGTTATATTTTAATCCCACCTCCATCAAAAAGGACAAAGTTGGATTTTCATGTATACATCAGGTTTTGAATGAGTTTAATCCATCACAAGCAGCCATTTCTGCTGAATGAGTGTAAAAATCACCTTGAAAGACAAGTGCTCCATTGCAGTGAAAGGAATGTCTTCTTAAATTTTGTAAAGTTTGATCCCTTAGTTGTAATGTATTCATTTCTTTTTATTATGATTTATATTTTTTGACCAAGCAACTTCTATTCAAAGAATTGTCCACAATATTCTTTCATATATCCCTTTATAAGGTGTTGTTATGAGATTTAATTTCATATCTTATTTCAGTTATATAATTATTAGAAACACAAAGCCTGATTTAATCAGCCAGTACATCTTCAATGTGGCATTGTCACTAATGATTGATTGGCATGATGTCACTGAGAAATGTAGGTGGGACTATCATTAATATGTCAGAAATTCTCAGGCATTTTATACCATTCAATTTGTTCAGGCACTTACACAAAGCGCCTTGATTTAATTGAGATTTTTATTACAGCTAAACATGTTTAGCAGCAAGTTTATTTCCTGTTTGTCTGTTGGCATGATTTTAACTTGGACCAAAGGGCCTCCCTAGCAACATGAGCCTGTGAAAGGTGTGCAATCAAGAATTTTAATTAATTACTTAATACTCATAATATATAATCTTTTTTTTTTTTTTTTTTACAAGATATATCTCTCTCATAGTTTTAAGTTAGGTTTCTCATAATTATTACATGCTGAGTCATGCTAAGTTAGTCAGGGATTATGGAATTATGGAAAAAGTGCAGCCTGATGTGAAGAGTCAAAAAGGCAAGTGACTAAAAGCAATAGTTAGATTTAACATACAAGATATAATGTGTTAATTTGTGGTAATTTTAGGTTTGGACAGAGCCAGGCTAGCAGTAAGTGTCTAGTGTGTCTTTGTGCTAAGCTAAGCAGCTGCTGGCTGTAGCCTTATATTTATCAGCCAAATAAGAGAGTGCTATCAATCTTCTTACCTAAGTCTCTGCAAGAAAAACAAATATGAATATTTTTCTAAATCTCAAACTATTGCTTTATTTAAAGTAGTTTCAGAGTAGGTCCACTGAAATGAAGAATAGTTTAATTTGGTCTACAATATATATTAGTAGAAAGTATACCCTTTTTGACTGGAACTTAGTTGGTACTTGTACTTTTTATTGTCAGGTTTGAATAAGCCCACAAGTTATTTCTCTGTAACCAATTGCCTGACTTTGGCAATTTGACTTGGTACAACCTAGTATATTTAATTTTGGAAAGTGTCACTGCTATTACTGAATCCCCCCACATAGAGGGTTACGCAATTCAATTCTAAATCAGCAATCATAATCTGTGCAATTTTCTCCCTCTCTACTTTATGTGTGCATATCATCAGTACTTCACAATCCATCAACCCTCTGACATAAAGTTTCACAGTAAGCATATCAAGAAATATGCATTAAAGACACTATGTACTTTTCAGTGTTCTTGTAAACTGGGTGTTAACACTACAACAGCACCTGTCAGTCTTTGCATGTCATATCACAGTGTGCAAGCGGAGACAAGGGAGGTCTTCATGGTATGACATGGTTGACTGCTGTTAGCTGGTTTCATTATTATGACGTGACATTAAAATAACACCACATTCTTTTCTGGTTCCAGGGAATCAACATTAAGTTGTTGACAATGCAGCGGATCCAGAACTGCTTCATAGTTTTATTATTAAACTCAGAGACATGGCGTTCCTAGCTTTATATATGTTTCATGATGTTGTTGATTAGGAGTGTTTTTAGAATCATAAACATGAAATAAAACATGTTTTAAATTTGAAGAAATTTAATGAATTAGAATTTTGTTCAGGAAAAAAATAAACACACTAACCTCTAAATCAAAGCACTTTGTTTTCTTTATATTGCGTAGTTTTACAAGAATTCATTTGAATGTGTTTTTTTTTTTCAGTCCAGCTTTTACTACTCTGAACATGAAAATACTATTATTCACAGTTCACTCCTAAAGGGACCTCTATTACATGACATATCCCTCTCTTTTTCCATGTTTCCTGTCTTCAAAAAAATCTCCAACTACATTTCCAAATAATAAATAACTGTTGTGATATTTCCAACCCTTTCTCTTGGAAATTATATTCATAGACTAAAAAACTTTTCCCAATTATGGTGACAGTGTAATTGCTGGATATATTATTTTCAGAGGCAATGATTTTTTTTTTTAATGACTGAATTGTTACATTTATTATAAGCAGCTGAGTCACAAGGAGGTGGTTAGGGTGGACGGCAGGTGTACAAAGTGCACCTGTCATCACCAGAGACCAGGGGTCAAATACATCTGTGGTTAGGTTTCTGAGGTCACTGTGAACTTTTTTCTGTATTAAATCAGACCACAGTCTTTGTGTTTTCAGCATTTAAACAAAGTAATTTCATCAAACAAAAAAATTGCTTAAATACATAACAAAATCACCAAAGCATATGTAAAATGGGTGTCAAGATGTGCATGAGAGTAGCGATAGTATGTGAGTGTTGAAAACAAAGTCAAGAACTGAAGAGGAACTAAGACAACCCAGCTGCTGCCTGCAGGGAAGGAGAGAGACGTAGAACTTTACAGACTGAGAACATCAGGCTCAGGGGTTCCCAGTTGGCATTAATGATCCCTGATAGTGATTCATCTGAAACACAGGCAGACAGAAACAGATTGGCAGGAAAGGGCATCTATAAAAAAATGTCACAGAGGGATCCCTACAGTACCAGCAATTAACTATACCAAACTCCAAGAAAACTCCAAATTCCAACACTGTCCCACCACCCTACTTACACCTCAGCAACTGGCTCCTGGAAGCACATTGAGAGAGAGCAAAGCAGAAACACAATAGAGAACTGCCAGAAACCCCCAAATTATCATAGAAACTTACTCCACTGGGGCAAAAGTGTCTGCCACAGTATAAGTACTGCCCTTAATGTGTTTAATCTCCAACCTATAGGACTTGAGCAACAGACACCAGTGCATCAGCATCTGATTAGGACAAAGGGTTGTGATCTGCATAGACAACCACTGGTCTACATAATGTGCCAATGTAAACCTCAAAATACCGAGGGCCCAATTCAGAGCCAAAGCCACTCACTGAATAGTTGAGCTGACAGAAATTACAGTACACTTCCTTGAGAAGTTGCAAACAGGCCAATCGATGCCATCCTCAGTTTCTTGCTACAAAACTGTGCCAGGAACCACATTATGAGCTTCCACCTGGAGCTTGAAAGGATCATCTAGACATGGTGCAGTCCAGACAAGCCCCCAATTTTGTCACAACCTGGCTCAGAAAGACATGACAAAAGTGAGATACACAGTGTTTTCAGCATTTAAACAAAGTAATGAGATGAATACCTAACAAAAACACCAAAACATATGGAGGGCGGGGGTCAGTGGAATCTGTAGTGTAGAGTGTACATGAGAGTGGAGACAGTGTGTGAGTATTGTGAGGTGCATGAAAACAAAGTAAAAATAAAGAGCTGAAGAAACACTAAAACAACATAACCTGATGACTACCTGCAGGGAAGAGGAGAGAAAAAGATCAACAGCGGCCTGTGCTTAATAGAATAGAAACACCATGGCCGGGGGTTCCCAGATGGAACTGATGATACCTGCCCTGCCCACCAGGCATCTGAAACACAGGCAGACAGAGAGAGATCGGCAGGAAAGGGCAGGGGTTGTCACATTAAACTTAACCATAAAAAATTTCAATAACACTATTGTCACTTCAAGTGAAAAAACTTATTTTCTGTAGCAAGTTACTCATATAAAAATGTAATTTCTAGGAGACAGAGTTGGGTAGCAACAAGTATTGGGAAATATAACACTTAAAAAAAAGTACTCCTAACAATAGCAACATGAGCTGACCGCTGACCTGTAACAGCCATAAGCTACCTTTACTTTCCTTTTTGAAATCTGGCCAAATGAGTCATATGCACCACCCATGACTGAATACACACTTCAAAGAAATCTACAAGACACTAAGTACATGACTCACTCATCAATCTGACTTGCACTGTTACTTGATGGATGCTTATTCAGATTACACTAGAACATTGAGGAGCCCTGGGAACTAAACTCAACTAACCAAACAACCAAAATGTACATTTGTACATTTGTTTGCATTTCTATCACATCTCTAAAGATTAGGTAAATTAGATTGATAAAAGATTAAAAAGTGATTTGTTTGAGGAGCATTTAAGTTTCATTTCTCTTGCTTGCTCACTCTATAGCGTGAGAAAATGCAATATGATCTAGGAAGTTCAGTTAGTAATTGTTAAATATGTTTAAATAATCAACGGAAAGAAACAGCGCAATGGCAGCAAGTGTGATATCTGTTATCATGTGAGGTGAACAGAGGAAATATAGAATTCAATTTACAGAATAACCACAGGAAATTGCTCAATGACTTCCCTTTTCATTCCAAACATTGAGTCTGGTTCGGCAACCCCCAGCACTCCTGATGTGCCAATGGGATGAAGTTAAAAGTACCACTATGTGATCATGTATTACAGAATCCAAATAAAATTTTGCAGCACAAAGCCTTCAATTTGGGCCATAGGACCCTGATGGACGTTGATCCAATTTTCTGAATCGAGTCAAAAGTTGTAGAAAGTATTACCAGACTTAAAACTTCAAGGTATGTGCAATATATGACAATGACGCTTGTATGCTAAAAAGCCTTAACAAAGTTATGTTAACCAAACCCTATCATTCAGGTTGTTTACTGTTCTTGAGGTAGATTCTCAAGCTCCTTGAAGCTAGCTTTAAATGGCAACACCTCTTCCTAGAAACAATCGCTCTGGATAAACAACAAATTATGCAACGGCAACACCTCTTCCCAGAAACAATCACTCTGGATAAACCACAAATTATGCTATCAACAGTTTTTGTAAGTCTTCAATAAAAACCTAATAAATTGCTGGTTCAACTTGAATTGATGTAACATGTGCCTAATGTCCCAGGCTTGTGTTTTAAACTCATGAAGGGTCAGTTATTAAACCAAGTTAGAGTAAATTAGCTCTACTTTGGCACTGACTGCAAACTCAGCCCTGATAGTTTCCCAGGCAATGGAATAGCCTACCATTTTTGTGGGGTAAGTATTGCCAAGAAATGAAACAAAGAAACACATAAAGTACTGAAGGTGTTAAGAAGATTCCTGGGTTCCTCAAAAAATGCTATGGAAAGTTGCCAGAAGTGTGAACAATCCTGCAAAGAAATGTTGAAGAGAGTGAGAACATCTGTGGGCTCCTCCTACTTTATACATGTGATATTCCCTTTTTGTGCATGTGTTTGTACATGTGCATGTATGGTCTTAAGGTCTGGAATATTGTTTGTGCTGTGACTCTTTGTGTTCACCTATTTTTGGCATTCAAACTGAGAGTTTGAGTCCAGAATTTCTGACTGCAGCAGTTTACTACTCATCTTTATGACACTTTGAGGGGTGGTCTCTTCCATAAAGCATTGGGCAAAAATCAGGGAAACATGCTGGACAGATTATCAGTCTCTTGGTCCCTTGCAGGGCTGACACATAGACAGGCAACTTGTTTTTAGCCCATAGGTTTGCAGGAGGACCAGCATGGTGGTGCAGTGGTTAGCACTGTTGCCTCATAGTACGAAGGTTCTGGTTCAGTTTTCATCATTCAGTTTGCTCTGTGCCAGTGTCAACTGGGATAGGCTCCAGCATTTTACAGTCTTTGGACTGTAATGTGACAATTGACAAGACAATAACAAATATTTTAGCTCCATGTCACTGTTTAGTCACATATATATGTTGCTGCATTTGTTACTTAAAACAGCATTTTAAGGTAATACTATGGTACCCTGTACATGAAAAATAATGACACAGGTGATCAATGTCAGGTTCAGTTTTTCCACAGAGAAATAGAGAGCCAACTTGCCAATCAACAGTGAATTCCTCTGTCAGCATTCCACTACAGCACCACCTTCTCAATGCTGCTAACTGTCATGTATCTGACACACCCCAATGCTAAAACTGCAGTCAGACCAGAAATGTTAAGGTGAAACTGGAGCAAAGTCACTAGGGTGCGGTGACTGCATTTGTGAACATTAACATTTTATTGTCCGTTGCAAATCATAAATAGAAAATAGTTTTCTAGAAGAATGTCAATAATGGATGATTGATTCTGTATGTTTTTGTTTGTTTGTTTGTTTTGTTTTAAATTTTAAAACCAAAACCAATATTTCAAGAGTTTTTAAGGTTGGGAACAAATTGGCATTAAATTGAAGACTAATAAACTATGACTACTAACTAACTAACTTTTTGTCGCAACTCAACCATCTGCAATGTTGAAATTCTACTTACATTAGTAGACCAACAATAATAAGCCAAAAATATAATATGATCAGCCACAATTGACATTCATCTGGATGTTACTTGGACACAATCACCCACCTGAATATTGTTGCAGACCAAGCATATCCTCCCAGGCCAGGTCCAACACCTTGGTCTCTTTGTCATGTTCCTCAATGCTTGGTCTACAACAATGTTTAGAGGGGTGGTACATGTCAAAGACTTTTTAGACTGTTGTTCATAATCAAGCCTGAGAAAAAGATAATATAGCTATGATAGTATGTAGATAAGTGGATTTTTTTTTCTAATGTTTCTAAAGTTTAGTCGATTTTAGAGACACAAACATGACAGTTGCATTGTAGTGTGGGGCCCAGAGATATTCCCTGTAAACAAAGACACTTACTGTATGAATAGGAGATGCAGCAAGGCACTGAAAATGATCACCCTGGTTATACCAATGGCAGGAGGCATGAATACGTCATTAGCTGAGTTACATTTCAATGTATGAATCACTGAATGAATCACAAGAAAAAGCTGAAGCCCAGTGAAAACAGGGCAGGGTAAGTGACAGTCAGTTCAGTTCATTACTTACCTTTCACCGAACAGGTTATTTTTAACATTGACATTTTAATCACATGTAAAAAAAAAACAAAAAACATTAACCTTAATGTGCTGGTTAAGTTATGGACTGGGGTTGAATCGGGAGCTTTAAAACTTTAATGCATTATGCAGTGATACACTGTCACAATCACTGAATTATATTTTTTGTTTTTTTCCTCATTAATACTATATGTATTATATTGTTTCCAATAGTCTATTCTCTTCATATCATTTCCTCTTGGTTATGCTGCTTCCAATACAGTCTGCTTATGTTAGAGCTTTTATCCAATCAGATTTCAGCCTCGTGTTGCCAAGTTAACAGAAATCTGCCTTGGGGCCTTCAGAATCAACAGTCCAGGCCCCGGTAATTTAAAATGCATGGCAATTAAACTGTTGCCTCCTTTAACCAATCAGATTTCGAGTTGGCAAGGCCAGGGGCATCTAGCAGGCCTTCGCTAACGTCAACATTTTCATGTAATTTGATTGGATGGTCAGAGAGCGTACTGGTCAGAGCTAGCAAACCGCATCTATAGCTACTAGCGCAAGCTAAAACACATTAGTATAGATTTAATAGCTGTTTTTTCAACCTACAATGGCTGGACGACGAGGAAAAGTTAAACGGCTCTGTTGTAGAGGTTAACTGTGTGTCTCAGTTCCAACAATCTTTTTCTATCGCTATGGAGGCTAATGCAGAAAGTTGAGCTTGCCCGGTCGACAGAAGCAGGTTTTTTATTTGTCTAGAAATAATCAGCAGTTTCGTGAGTAAAATGCATTTTACGTATATTTTATTGTTTAAGTTTTTGTAATGTTATTAGTTAATATTGATGCTTCTGCTGGATATGATGTGTGTGGAGCAGCTGCAGGCTGCAGTGCTTGGAGACCTATTGAACTCTGTTAATTGGGTCTTTATAGCATTGCTTCAGTAATGGCATTTATTCTGGCTACATGACATGCCTGTGTGATGCAGAGTTCTGTTATACTGCGTCTCTGTATATTGTTAATGCTTTCTATAGCCGTGACATCATAATGACAGTATTAAGAGGTGGGTTAATTCAGGTAGGACAGCAGTGACGGCCTAGGTATGAAATGCACGGCCCGCCACTGGCATTAAGGTATGTAATATCTAATCTGTGCATGTCAGCTTACACATTGTCTCAACTCTGATTCTCTCGAGGCTTCTCCACCTCCTGCCAAAGATACTCTCAGGCCCCAGAGTGGCTGCAAACGCACAGAAAAATCCTGCCGCTCCACTTCCCAAAGGAGACAGTCTCATCTGTCCAGACCTTTGACTTCCCTTATACAACCTGCCACTACTCTGTGCAGATGTCACTGCCGTGTGCAACACCCTGGCTGCTCCCACCCCTCCCGTTGTTCCTGAGGCCTCCATGCACTCCCTGGCTTCTGCTACTCACGCATCTCCCTTAGGTAGGCCTTACATTCCTTCAGGAGCAAACATTTCACCCCAATTAAGGTCAAAAATCCTGCAAGAAAAAGACATGAATCTAGTAAGTCTAATGCTCTCATCTCCAGAGTACGACAGAAAAATTTCCAATACTGGGAATATTTCAGCCGTCATTAAATCCGCAGACCCTCATCTAGCCAGGGACTTATCTATCGGGGAGTTTCTCGTGGCTTACAGGATTTTTAGAAAGGTGATACGTTCCGTTTATCCAGGCAGGAGAAGAACTAGACTCCTATCTGGCACTAATCTGGCATCTCAATCTCAAATATGGGAAAAACATATTCTATCAGTACCATAAAGCCAGCGCTGTACATCACCCATCACCCCAGTCCAACACCCGCCTTAATTGGACTGTTTTGGATATTGAGAGCTTTGTTATGCTCATTGAGGGCTCTCAAGTGGTTTCATGCTTCACCTGCGGTAACCTGGGTCACACAGCCCCCTTCTGCCCTCAGCTGCCATTTCTTCCACCGCAGCCCCCAAATCTAACCTCCCCGCAGCCCAAATACCTCCCTCTGGCCCGTGCTGACTGTAGAGGACGAAAGGTGGAGCTCTTTAATAACACACTGATTTGGAATAACTTTAATGAAAATGTCTCTTCTTACCCCAGCTGCATGTTTCTTCACATCTGCAGTGTATGCAAGGAGGCCCATCCACGATCAGTCCCGGCCCGATTAGCCCACCGCCATCAGGAGAATCGGCCAAACTCAAAAACTTCTTAAGCATTCACCCCCCCCCTCCAATAAATCTTCAAGCACTGGTGACAGAACTGTCTTCACACCCAGATTCTGTTTTCACAGACTACCTGCTCAACTGCCTCTCCCAGGGTTTTGGGTCTGCATTCCCTGCATCAAAGCCACCTGCCTGGGGGTAGGGGTGGGGTGGTGAAATAAGTCAATATGAACAAAAAAGCATACATGATGAAGATGAACACAGGCACATGGGGGGCAAACTTCTTAATGAAAAGACAAAGGAGGAAAACGCCACTATGTGTAGAATTTGAGAATTACAGTCTTCAGCACTCTAGAGTTATAGTATCAGAAAAGACAGCATGGCGTAATTAAGATATGACTGTACCTTAACCTTAAGCAGCACATCACCAGCATATTTGGTTTCTAACCATGATGCAGTCTTTGCCTAACCTTAACTATCACCACAGTCTTTCTGTAACTGAGTCATGGTTGCCTAAACTTAATCAAAGAGGACTGCAGATAAGTAATTGCTCTCATGACTCATCATACTGGTTGTTCTGAAAGGCATAAATGACCTATTTTGTCATTTAGAATTAAAGACATCAATTGACCAGTGCATAGAACATAACATTTGTATTTCCATTAACAATAACAACAGCAATGATCATCTTTAAAAGTAATAGCCCATCATTTTACTATATTGTGTTTTCTTTTCAAGTCAGGTTAAATAGAATTTTATTGTACTGAATTACCTTGTAGTTCAGTACAATATAATAAAAGGTAATAGTGTAATGTTATTTGTTTTCCACATCTACTATAATTATAAAACAGAGTGAGAGATTTTACACAGCTGATTTCATCCAAATGGAATTATCTGCCTTCTTACAGAACATTCAGAGCATCACGCTTTTGTTTCAGACTCATTTCTGAGGTTCAGCTGTTATTGTTTTTATTGCTCCACCCAATGTATACTTGCTTCACCTCCGATTACAATCCTCACTTTTCACTGACAGAGCAAAGGAGACAGACAGGTGAGCTCAACCTGTTGTACATCTTTCTGTGGCTTATGTTACTGTCTTACTCACTCTGGTATTAATGTTAATCTCTAGCCTAAAATCACTTTCTTATTTAAATTAGTCAGTGCAATCTCATGTTTTGTTTTTATTGTTTATGTAAAATAACTTATTCCAGGTAACTTATGAAGAGTGAAAAATAATTTTCACAGTGTACACTTTGTCATTGTATGCCCTGTACTTGATAGGGTCTGGATGGTGCAGTTAGCATTGTTTGTAAAACAAATTGCTTAATATTACTTTAGTAATGCGTAAGCTCAATTATTATTATTATTATAATAATCATTATACATTCAAAAATTTTTCATAGACAAAGGAGATAGATCATGGTATTTCCTTACTTTCATTTTTAGTTTTATACTGATATTCTAGCTACACTGTAAATGTTAAAACTAAGATACATAAAACAGCAAATGAAAATTAGACAAATACTGCAGTTTGGACTTAGATCAAGAGGCTTTCTTTGCAAGTTAGAGTTTTGTTTGTATTGAAACCTACAGTTAAATTAATTGGACTGCATTTATTTTCCAAGAGGTGCACATACTTCTGACTATGATTATCTTCCTTTCTCGTAGTATTCTTCTTCTTCTGACCTGCCAATTAAATAATCTGAAGATCAATACGAACAGAGATACAGTTAACAAATGAGAAGGTGAGACAAACACCGTTCTCACGATGGGTGGCCCCAGAACTTCAGTGCAAGTTCTGCTACTCTTAGCTGTTGGGGTCGGTAAGTGTCCCCCCTTTTTTATTGCACCCTACCAAAATTCAGATGAAAATCACCCACTGCTGTGCTAGTTCACATGATGAATATTTAAATTATGTATGTTTATTTTCTTTTCATTTCCTCAGTATGTCTATCGACACTGGTCTCTGCAGTTGTAAGTTTGTTTGGTTTTATTGCAGCATTAAATGTAATTCTGAATTTCATATGCCTCACTCGTACAACATACTGAATAAACACACTTTGTTAATGTTTTGTATTTCAGCCAAATACTACATCAGGTAAAGGCAAACCTTTCTTTATTTAATCAATTACTTAATTGATTCTTAATTGTTACATTATGTAATCTGAGAATAGTCAGATTGTTAATCTTAAACAATCCTTTATATTTTGATATTTGTAGGGCCAGGTTCACTGACATCTGAATACAGGTTAGTATGCACATTTCTGATCCAACTGTTTGGATCTAACACATTCATACATCACTGTATAACAGGAATATAATTTACTTCAATGAATGAATTTCTTTCACTTTGTTCCCTTTTGTTCTAAAAGCAAAACCAATTGGACCAATGGTTACCAGGAAACTTGCCAAGCAGTAAATCTACGAGATGCCAGTCACAGAGTAAGTCTGTCAGAGTCCACATTAGTACTAAACTCAAAATGTTCCATAAACCCACCAAACTGTGTAACTTTTCAACATTACCACAAAGCAGTGTTGATCACTGACACCCCCTTGTGTTCAGTTACCAAAACTGACATATGTCAGTTACCCTCCCATATTCTTTCTAGATATCTACTGCAGTGGACACACTGGCAGGGGAACTAACCTGTAAAAGGGGAAAAAGTGGAAGCCTGCCCGAAGCCAAGTCCAGGGAGTTGGAACAAAACCTCAGACTGATTGTGGAGTTGACTTTAAAAGTGTTCTTTGACCTGGTAAAAATAAAGAAAGAAAGAAATTTCTCACACATGCATGCAACTTTTATCAGTGTTCATAACTTAAAACTGTTTTACAACAGGGCACCAATGAGTCTGGATTCAATGTTCTGGATGTATTTGGTATCTTGGACAGCCTAAATGTGGGTAACCACAGTGACTCAACATTCGTCAGACAGTGGTTCTCACTAAAGATGGCTCCTTTTTTGCCCTACGTCGACAAAAATTTCCTGCTCCAGCTGAGCAGTCAGAACTTCAGCTGCAGTTCTTTCCAAGAATTGTAAGTGAATTCAACTCAATTTTAGTAATGTATGCAGATCAAGTCTATTGTAAGTATTATATTGTAATTAAATTAACCAAATTGTTGTTAATGTAGCTATATTGCTGATAAACCTGTGCTAAATACATATGCTCACACAGGGCCCTTTATGTCAGTCCTGTTGCAGCTTAACTGAATTTTCTCACATCGGTCACTGTGACAATAGAGAGCATCCAAGCTGCACAGTTAAAAAGAGTGAAATATCAGAGGGGTTTTAAGGGCAATCAACAATCATGGCTGATAAAACGTTAAGTGTCCAGTGATGGTCAGAGTCAAATTCTTCACTTCAGAACACAAATCACACACCCAGATCCCTGTTTGCTGTTAAAGTGATAAAATACCCCACTGCATTTAATCATTGTTCTGTCCTTTCAACCTTATGTGTAAGTAGTCTTGAGAGGTGTAAAATTTTCCATACAAAGTTGATACTGTATAATGCATGACTATAGTGAGTTCAGAGGAACACAATCAGTTTCTGTTAGCAGTCAATCTCCTTCCATTATTTTTAAGACTGTCCCTTAGCCTTAGCCGTAGCCTTAGTCCATCTGGCCCTTACTCTTTTTGTTATAATGTATTATTTTGTAGTTGTTGATGCAAAGCCATGTTTCAGATGTGTGAAATCCATCAGAGAAGGAGATTACACATACAGTTGTTGCACATATTGTAAATAGGATGATTGGCCTGTCTACATGATCACAGATTTCATCATGGTGAGCAATGATGCAACTGAAAAATAAGTCAGCTTGAATCAAAATAACAAAAATGTCACAGAGTTGCTGTGCTGAATCTGTGTGGTGACACAAGAGGGGTGCATGGGAAATTAAAATGCGTCTCTTCTTACATCCATGCATTTTATTATTCCTGTCTGATGGCTCATGATGTACATTTTTGTTGTTGTAAGACAAAATAATAATGAAATACATTTTCAAGGATTGCGGCAATGAGTGATGGGGTGGAGACTTCTCAAAGGATGAAGAAAGAACTGATTTACACACACTTCATTCAAGTCTACCTATCAAGAAAAAATTTACCAGGTAAAAAGAAAAGGATGTAAGCTAAATGTGTTAAAGATGATGAATCAAAAGTTATATGAGGGGAAAAACTAAGATGATTAAAAACTCAACTAAACGAACAATTAGATCAAGAATATTCAAAACAGGAATATCAGCTGACCTTTTTACAGTGTATTTTTTTGGTGTTAATTTGTTTTTCTCTCTCTTTTATTTATTTATTTTTTAACTGTTGACCCTTTTAAATCTATAGAACCTGGATGCACCACAAATGTGAGAGGAAGTGCAGAATGGCTACAGAGATACCTTGGAAAATTTTCAGTCTTTGCACATCTTGAGGATCTGAAAAAAATTAACCCTGATTTCTCTTCAGTAAGTGATTTATTATTCTATTCAATTACAAGATATATATTATTTCTCTGAAAATGGCTCTGTATCACTCAAAAACAAAATAAAATCATTTTGTAAAAAGAAGAGATTTTGAGAGATCACAAAACCAGAAACCTGAGATATAGAGCAGCACAATACTCTGAAGCTGGAAAGTCTTCACACAGAGGTGGCTTTTCCATGTATGTCAAAGAGAAATGCAGTGCGTATATCCTCTGTTGGTTTCATCAGGTGGCAGTTGTGGAAAACCTCTCACCAAAGCAGAAAGCTGAGCTGATCCTGGATCCAGACAGTAACGCTTTGGAGAATGAGAACATCGTAAGAGAGGTGTTCACAAGCTTGACAGAGTCCCCTGATACTGAGCAGCTCAGTCAGTTTTTCCAGACTTACAGTGACATCAACAAGCAGGTGAATGCTTGACCTTAAGATTGCCATATTTTCCCACAAAGTTGCTTGACAAGCAGGTCATGTAAAACTTGTCCTGGGTTAAGAAAGGCAAAAAGTCCTCTTCAGCTGAAACGTGAATCCTTTCATCTCCAGAGAAACATCACCATCGTGGAAAATCCAGCTGTACGAGACATCATCTTGAACCTGACCTTGACAGCCCTTGCTCCTGAATTTGAAGACTTTGGGCCTGAAGACTATAAGCTGTGGTTCCAGGTCTATTTGGTCACTGTGATGGCCAGCCTCCATCCTGGCAGCTTGGCGGTGATCCCCAGTAACATCAGTTGTGCATCCTACGCAGCCATGTACGAAATCATATTTCTCAAGTCCAAAGTCAGACACTTTGGATTTTGCACGATGTCAAAGTGTGGCTTCAGACAAGTCACAAAAATGTGTGTTTTCTTCCCTCAGACTCACTGGCCTCGAGCAAAGTTTGAAAATCCTGCCACTGCTGCTTTCACGGGGTGTGAGATCAAGCAGAGAGTCACTCAAGGAGACATTCGCACGTACGTTGACATCATTTTTCAGATAAGCCAATTACCACTGCTATGATGATAGCTGTATTGATGCCATGCCTTCATTTCATTTTTCTCTCAAACAGATTGCTCGTTTAGAGATTCCTTCAAGGTGAGTTCATTTCCTTGGGAGTATTACGTAGATTAAAAAACAACATTTGATGGAAATTTACTAGGCACAAGTTTGGCACATTGATTTTGTTAAGAAGGCCACGTCAAAATACTCTAAGAGGCTTTTGTCACGAGACTAACACTTACGCTTTGCTTGTCTGCAGTGCAAGGAGACCCTGGTCGATGGTAAGTTTGTAAAGTAGCAGACGTTTCAAGTGTGATGACAAAATCGCATTGTGAAGGTTCAATGTCTGATATTGGAATATTGTCTTTTCACAGAGGACCTCGTCTGTGCTGCGGTCGACGGGTAGGTGAATTCCAGTCTTGTCCAGTGCAGAGTTTGCCTAGGTAAAGTTACTTAAGGACTACCCAAGTTGAGAATGATTTTCTTTTTCCTTTTTCCTCAGATCACAACTCCAACAAACTGTGTCTATGGGCATTTCCTCTGAAGCCCTGTGCAATTTTACCATCACTGCGCACGCCTGTTCCTCGGTAGGACTGTTTTTTGAATAGCTGTGAATCCCAGAGAAAGAAGATTTGGCTTTTGCTACATTGCCATCCTGAGACAAATCTCTGTAAACTCTGAGAGCCTCTGCTTAATTTCCTGTCTGCTTTTTTTTCTAAGGCCACACATCTCACAGCTGACAACTTGGCAACACTGATGAAATGCTCACTGGAGAGCCAGACGACATACCCGGTAGAGGTGTGGACGCTTCTCTTCCAAAAAGCTTCGTCTGCACTAGACCAGGCTCTGGAGTCATTTGCCACCATGGTAAATCCAATCCCACAATTTCACCAAAACTGTGTTTCCCTGTGTGGATTCTGTGTAAAAACCAAAATGACTTTTCCAATCCTAGGCCCCCAACAACAGCAACCCGTCCCTGTCGCATGCTCTCGAGGCTCTTGGACAGGTGAGAATTGCCAGCTTCAGCCAGGCACAGCTGCAGAGCGTTAGCTTTGTCAGCAGCTGGTTCATGACAAACATCCGTCCGTTTTTGGCCTCTTCGTTGCCCAACTTCCTATTCTGCCTGAGCTCCAAGAACTTCAGCTGCGATACCTACCGCACTGTGTAAGCAAATGTGTGATATATTGCTCCACTGTGAACCAGACTGCAGGGGCACCTGCAGTTCTCTACTTGCTGAGATGTTAAAAGCACACTCTCAAATTTCAGCATCAAGGCCTTCAGCAGCCAGGTGCCATTCATGGACAGAGAAAGACAACAAACAGTCTTGACTTATTTCATCAAACCATTCCTCTCAAGAAATGACTCATCAGGTAAAGGCAGGAGCTCAAGCTCAATTTGGTAAAGTCTCGGTGGTATGTAGTGGTAGTACCTTGCCAACGCCTTTGTTTCTATCGTCTTTGCAGATCCTGGCTGTGTCTCATCCGTCAGAGGCAGTAAACAGTGGCTGGAGGCAAACTTTGGCGCCTACTCTGGTTTTGCAACACTCCGCGATTTGCAAGCCCTCAATCCCAACTTTTCAAGTGTGAGTGGCAACTGCAGTTGTAATATTCTTCCCCTCCCAAACTGGAGCCTCTTAGCCATGGTTTTGCAATCACTGCTGTTTGATGTCATATTGATTTCCTTTGGCAGGCGGAAGCATTGTCAGTGCTCACTCCTGCTCAGGTGGCACAGCTGACACTGAGCTCAGGGGCCTTGAATGACACAGACCAAATCGACCACGTGTTTGAGCGACTTGAGGAGGGCAATGCTCTGGAAAATGTGGATGAATTCCTGGAAGAGCTGACAGCAAATGGAAAGGTAGGCTACATTTGACACTGGGGCAAGAAGGACAATCCTGGGCTTTTAGATATGGATCAACGCCTCTACAGCAGTTGTTGGGGACTCATTCGCATCAAACATTTACTTACATCCCATCTAGTCTCCTGTGAGGAGTACTTGCAGCATGTAAACTGTGTGGTGTTTAAGTCTTCCTGTGTTGTCATTTGACAGGACCCTGATTTCCAACCTGCTGTGAGAGATCACCTAATGAACAGGACCTTCAGCATCATCGCTCCCCATTTCCCCAAGTTCAAGACAGACGACTGGTTCGCTTGGTTCCACGTGAAGCTGGTTACTCTGCTCCCAAGTTTCAGCGCAGTGATGCTCAAGAATGCTACCTCAGATATAAACTGCACAAACTACCATGTTGTGTAAGTAACATTTTACAAACAAGCAGGATTGCATCGCACCAAAGTACAAAATGACTAATGAGGAACTGCGTACAAATGTTTTCTCTGGCCCTTTGCAGTGTGAGCGGGATGGCCAAAGCTTTCCCTTCAATATCCTCGCAGGGACAAGAAGAAATCACAGATGTAATGGTGGGCTACCTGAAAAAATCTGTCAGTGTCATCAACACGCCAGGTAAGGCCAACGCAGTAAACTCCGCCATGCGGTTGCTTGTGTGAGAATTTGCTAAAATGGCACTGAGAGGAAAACTGGCGCTTGTCTCATTTTATGTGTATTCATTTCTAAAATAATGCTCGCTAAATGGTATGTTTGCTAACGTCCATCTACGGGCCCTTAGTTTGCAGGCAGGGAATTCAGAGTGATGCCCAGTGGCTTGAGAAAAACTTGGGTCCATTTTCCACACGTGCTAAATACTCTGACCTCAAAGTATTCAACATCTCTGGGGTAAGTCAGACATTTCACTACCAATCTTCCTCGAAAAGAGCAGCACAATACTCTGAAGCTGGAAAGTCTTCACACAGAGGTGGCTTTTCCATGTATGTCAAAGAGAAATGCAGTGCGTATATCCTCTGTTGGTTTCATCAGGTGGCAGTTGTGGAAAACCTCTCACCAAAGCAGAAAGCTGAGCTGATCCTGGATCCAGACAGTAACGCTTTGGAGAATGAGAACATCGTAAGAGAGGTGTTCACAAGCTTGACAGAGTCCCCTGATACTGAGCAGCTCAGTCAGTTTTTCCAGGCTTACAGTGACATCAACAAGCAGGTGAATGCTTGACCTTAAGATTGCCATATTTTCCCACAAAGTTGCTTGACAAGCAGGTCATGTAAAACTTGTCCTGGGTTAAGAAAGGCAAAAAGTCCTCTTCAGCTGAAACGTGAATCCTTTCATCTCCAGAGAAACATCACCATCGTGGAAAATCCAGCTGTACGAGACATCATCTTGAACCTGACCTTGACAGCCCTTGCTCCTGAATTTGAAGACTTTGGGCCTGAAGACTATAAGCTGTGGTTCCAGGTCTATTTGGTCACTGTGATGGCCAGCCTCCATCCTGGCAGCTTGGCGGTGATCCCCAGTAACATCAGTTGTGCATCCTACGCAGCCATGTACGAAATCATATTTCTCAAGTCCAAAGTCAGACACTTTGGATTTTGCACGATGTCAAAGTGTGGCTTCAGACAAGTCACAAAAATGTGTGTTTTCTTCCCTCAGACTCACTGGCCTCGAGCAAAGTTTGAAAATCCTGCCACTGCTGCTTTCACGGGGTGTGAGATCAAGCAGAGAGTCACTCAAGGAGACATTCGCACGTACGTTGACATCATTTTTCAGATAAGCCAATTACCACTGCTATGATGATAGCTGTATTGATGCCATGCCTTCATTTCATTTTTCTCTCAAACAGATTGCTCGTTTAGAGATTCCTTCAAGGTGAGTTCATTTCCTTGGGAGTATTACGTAGATTAAAAAACAACATTTGATGGAAATTTACTAGGCACAAGTTTGGCACATTGATTTTGTTAAGAAGGCCACGTCAAAATACTCTAAGAGGCTTTTGTCACGAGACTAACACTTACGCTTTGCTTGTCTGCAGTGCAAGGAGACCCTGGTCGATGGTAAGTTTGTAAAGTAGCAGACGTTTCAAGTGTGATGACAAAATCGCGTTGTGAAGGTTCAATGTCTGATATTGGAATATTGTCTTTTCACAGAGGACCTCGTCTGTGCTGCGGTCGACGGGTAGGTGAATTCCAGTCTTGTCCAGTGCAGAGTTTGCCTAGGTAAAGTTACCTAAGGACTACCCAAGTTGAGAATGATTTTCTTTTTCCTTTTTCCTCAGATCACAACTCCAACAAACTGTGTCTATGGGCATTTCCTCTGAAGCCCTGTGCAATTTTACCATCACTGCGCACGCCTGTTCCTCGGTAGGACTGTTTTTTGAATAGCTGTGAATCCCAGAGAAAGAAGATTTGGCTTTTGCTACATTGCCATCCTGAGACAAATCTCTGTAAACTCTGAGAGCCTCTGCTTAATTTCCTGTCTGCTTTTTTTTCTAAGGCCACACATCTCACAGCTGACAACTTGGCAACACTGATGAAATGCTCACTGGAGAGCCAGACGACATACCCGGTAGAGGTGTGGACGCTTCTCTTCCAAAAAGCTTCGTCTGCACTAGACCAGGCTCTGGAGTCATTTGCCACCATGGTAAATCCAATCCCACAATTTCACCAAAACTGTGTTTCCCTGTGTGGATTCTGTGTAAAAACCAAAATGACTTTTCCAATCCTAGGCCCCCAACAACAGCAACCCGTCCCTGTCGCATGCTCTCGAGGCTCTTGGACAGGTGAGAATTGCCAGCTTCAGCCAGGCACAGCTGCAGAGCGTTAGCTTTGTCAGCAGCTGGTTCATGACAAACATCCGTCCGTTTTTGGCCTCTTCGTCGCCCAACTTCCTATTCTGCCTGAGCTCCAAGAACTTCAGCTGCGATACCTACCGCACTGTGTAAGCAAATGTGTGATATATTGCTCCACTGTGAACCAGACTGCAGGGGCACCTGCAGTTCTCTACTTGCTGAGATGTTAAAAGCACACTCTCAAATTTCAGCATCAAGGCCTTCAGCAGCCAGGCGCCATTCATGGACAGAGAAAGACAACAAACAGTCTTGACTTATTTCATCAAACCATTCCTCTCAAGAAATGACTCATCAGGTAAAGGCAGGAGCTCAAGCTCAATTTGGTAAAGTCTCGGTGGTATGTAGTGGTAGTACCTTGCCAACGCCTTTGTTTCTATCGTCTTTGCAGATCCTGGCTGTGTCTCATCCGTCAGAGGCAGTAAACAGTGGCTGGAGGCAAACTTTGGCGCCTACTCTGGTTTTGCAACACTCCGCGATTTGCAAGCCCTCAATCCCAACTTTTCAAGTGTGAGTGGCAACTGCAGTTGTAATATTCTTCCCCTCCCAAACTGGAGCCTCTTAGCCATGGTTTTGCAATCACTGCTGTTTGATGTCATATTGATTTCCTTTGGCAGGCGGAAGCGTTGTCAGTGCTCACTCCTGCTCAGGTGGCACAGCTGACACTGAGCTCAGGGGCCTTGAATGACACAGACCAAATCGACCACGTGTTTGAGCGACTTGAGGAGGGCAATGCTCTGGAAAATGTGGATGAATTCCTGGAAGAGCTGACAGCAAATGGAAAGGTAGGCTACATTTGACACTGGGGCAAGAAGGACAATCCTGGGCTTTTAGATATGGATCAACGCCTCTACAGCAGTTGTTGGGGACTCATTCACATCAAACATTTACTTACATCCCATCTAGTCTCCTGTGAGGAGTACTTGCAGCATGTAAACTGTGTGGTGTTTAAGTCTTCCTGTGTTGTCATTTGACAGGACCCTGATTTCCAACCTGCTGTGAGAGATCACCTAATGAACAGGACCTTCAGCATCATCGCTCCCCATTTCCCCAAGTTCAAGACAGACGACTGGTTCGCTTGGTTCCACGTGAAGCTGGTTACTCTGCTCCCAAGTTTCAGCGCAGTGATGCTCAAGAATGCTACCTCAGATATAAACTGCACAAACTACCATGTTGTGTAAGTAACATTTTACAAACAAGCAGGATTGCATCGCACCAAAGTACAAAATGACTAATGAGGAACTGCGTACAAATGTTTTCTCTGGCCCTTTGCAGTGTGAGCGGGATGGCCAAAGCTTTCCCTTCAATATCCTCGCAGGGACAAGAAGAAATCACAGATGTAATGGTGGGCTACCTGAAAAAATCTGTCAGTGTCATCAACACGCCAGGTAAGGCCAACGCAGTAAACTCCGCCATGCGGTTGCTTGTGTGAGAATTTGCTAAAATGGCACTGAGAGGAAAACTGGCGCTTGTCTCATTTTATGTGTATTCATTTCTAAAATAATGCTCGCTAAATGGTATGTTTGCTAACGTCCATCTACGGGCCCTTAGTTTGCAGGCAGGGAATTCAGAGTGATGCCCAGTGGCTTGAGAAAAACTTGGGTCCATTTTCCACACGTGCTAAATACTCTGACCTCAAAGTATTCAACATCTCTGGGGTAAGTCAGACATTTCACTACCAATCTTCCTCGAAAAGAGCAGCACAATACTCTGAAGCTGGAAAGTCTTCACACAGAGGTGGCTTTTCCATGTATGTCAAAGAGAAATGCAGTGCGTATATCCTCTGTTGGTTTCATCAGGTGGCAGTTGTGGAAAACCTCTCACCAAAGCAGAAAGCTGAGCTGATCCTGGATCCAGACAGTAACGCTTTGGAGAATGAGAACATCGTAAGAGAGGTGTTCACAAGCTTGACAGAGTCCCCTGATACTGAGCAGCTCAGTCAGTTTTTCCAGGCTTACAGTGACATCAACAAGCAGGTGAATGCTTGACCTTAAGATTGCCATATTTTCCCACAAAGTTGCTTGACAAGCAGGTCATGTAAAACTTGTCCTGGGTTAAGAAAGGCAAAAAGTCCTCTTCAGCTGAAACGTGAATCCTTTCATCTCCAGAGAAACATCACCATCGTGGAAAATCCAGCTGTACGAGACATCATCTTGAACCTGACCTTGACAGCCCTTGCTCCTGAATTTGAAGACTTTGGGCCTGAAGACTATAAGCTGTGGTTCCAGGTCTATTTGGTCACTGTGATGGCCAGCCTCCATCCTGGCAGCTTGGCGGTGATCCCCAGTAACATCAGTTGTGCATCCTACGCAGCCATGTACGAAATCATATTTCTCAAGTCCAAAGTCAGACACTTTGGATTTTGCACGATGTCAAAGTGTGGCTTCAGACAAGTCACAAAAATGTGTGTTTTCTTCCCTCAGACTCACTGGCCTCGAGCAAAGTTTGAAAATCCTGCCACTGCTGCTTTCACGGGGTGTGAGATCAAGCAGAGAGTCACTCAAGGAGACATTCGCACGTACGTTGACATCATTTTTCAGATAAGCCAATTACCACTGCTATGATGATAGCTGTATTGATGCCATGCCTTCATTTCATTTTTCTCTCAAACAGATTGCTCGTTTAGAGATTCCTTCAAGGTGAGTTCATTTCCTTGGGAGTATTACGTAGATTAAAAAACAACATTTGATGGAAATTTACTAGGCACAAGTTTGGCACATTGATTTTGTTAAGAAGGCCACGTCAAAATACTCTAAGAGGCTTTTGTCACGAGACTAACACTTACGCTTTGCTTGTCTGCAGTGCAAGGAGACCCTGGTCGATGGTAAGTTTGTAAAGTAGCAGACGTTTCAAGTGTGATGACAAAATCGCATTGTGAAGGTTCAATGTCTGATATTGGAATATTGTCTTTTCACAGAGGACCTCGTCTGTGCTGCGGTCGACGGGTAGGTGAATTCCAGTCTTGTCCAGTGCAGAGTTTGCCTAGGTAAAGTTACCTAAGGACTACCCAAGTTGAGAATGATTTTCTTTTTCCTTTTTCCTCAGATCACAACTCCAACAAACTGTGTCTATGGGCATTTCCTCTGAAGCCCTGTGCAATTTTACCATCACTGCGCACGCCTGTTCCTCGGTAGGACTGTTTTTTGAATAGCTGTGAATCCCAGAGAAAGAAGATTTGGCTTTTGCTACATTGCCATCCTGAGACAAATCTCTGTAAACTCTGAGAGCCTCTGCTTAATTTCCTGTCTGCTTTTTTTCTAAGGCCACACATCTCACAGCTGACAACTTGGCAACACTGATGAAATGCTCACTGGAGAGCCAGACGACATACCCGGTAGAGGTGTGGACGCTTCTCTTCCAAAAAGCTTCGTCTGCACTAGACCAGGCTCTGGAGTCATTTGCCACCATGGTAAATCCAATCCCACAATTTCACCAAAACTGTGTTTCCCTGTGTGGATTCTGTGTAAAAACCAAAATGACTTTTCCAATCCTAGGCCCCCAACAACAGCAACCCGTCCCTGTCGCATGCTCTCGAGGCTCTTGGACAGGTGAGAATTGCCAGCTTCAGCCAGGCACAGCTGCAGAGCGTTAGCTTTGTCAGCAGCTGGTTCATGACAAACATCCGTCCGTTTTTGGCCTCTTCGTCGCCCAACTTCCTATTCTGCCTGAGCTCCAAGAACTTCAGCTGCGATACCTACCGCACTGTGTAAGCAAATGTGTGATATATTGCTCCACTGTGAACCAGACTGCAGGGGCACCTGCAGTTCTCTACTTGCTGAGATGTTAAAAGCACACTCTCAAATTTCAGCATCAAGGCCTTCAGCAGCCAGGCGCCATTCATGGACAGAGAAAGACAACAAACAGTCTTGACTTATTTCATCAAACCATTCCTCTCAAGAAATGACTCATCAGGTAAAGGCAGGAGCTCAAGCTCAATTTGGTAAAGTCTCGGTGGTATGTAGTGGTAGTACCTTGCCAACGCCTTTGTTTCTATCGTCTTTGCAGATCCTGGCTGTGTCTCATCCGTCAGAGGCAGTAAACAGTGGCTGGAGGCAAACTTTGGCGCCTACTCTGGTTTTGCAACACTCCGCGATTTGCAAGCCCTCAATCCCAACTTTTCAAGTGTGAGTGGCAACTGCAGTTGTAATATTCTTCCCCTCCCAAACTGGAACCTCTTAGCCATGGTTTTGCAATCACTGCTGTTTGATGTCATATTGATTTCCTTTGGCAGGCGGAAGCGTTGTCAGTGCTCACTCCTGCTCAGGTGGCACAGCTGACACTGAGCTCAGGGGCCTTGAATGACACAGACCAAATCGACCACGTGTTTGAGCGACTTGAGGAGGGCAATGCTCTGGAAAATGTGGATGAATTCCTGGAAGAGCTGACAGCAAATGGAAAGGTAGGCTACATTTGACACTGGGGCAAGAAGGACAATCCTGGGCTTTTAGATATGGATCAACGCCTCTACAGCAGTTGTTGGGGACTCATTCACATCAAACATTTACTTACATCCCATCTAGTCTCCTGTGAGGAGTACTTGCAGCATGTAAACTGTGTGGTGTTTAAGTCTTCCTGTGTTGTCATTTGACAGGACCCTGATTTCCAACCTGCTGTGAGAGATCACCTAATGAACAGGACCTTCAGCATCATCGCTCCCCATTTCCCCAAGTTCAAGACAGACGACTGGTTCGCTTGGTTCCACGTGAAGCTGGTTACTCTGCTCCCAAGTTTCAGCGCAGTGATGCTCAAGAATGCTACCTCAGATATAAACTGCACAAACTACCATGTTGTGTAAGTAACATTTTACAAACAAGCAGGATTGCATCGCACCAAAGTACAAAATGACTAATGAGGAACTGCGTACAAATGTTTTCTCTGGCCCTTTGCAGTGTGAGCGGGATGGCCAAAGCTTTCCCTTCAATATCCTCGCAGGGACAAGAAGAAATCACAGATGTAATGGTGGGCTACCTGAAAAAATCTGTCAGTGTCATCAACACGCCAGGTAAGGCCAACGCAGTAAACTCCGCCATGCGGTTGCTTGTGTGAGAATTTGCTAAAATGGCACTGAGAGGAAAACTGGCGCTTGTCTCATTTTATGTGTATTCATTTCTAAAATAATGCTCGCTAAATGGTATGTTTGCTAACGTCCATCTACGGGCCCTTAGTTTGCAGGCAGGGAATTCAGAGTGATGCCCAGTGGCTTGAGAAAAACTTGGGTCCATTTTCCACACGTGCTAAATACTCTGACCTCAAAGTATTCAACATCTCTGGGGTAAGTCAGACATTTCACTACCAATCTTCCTCGAAAAGAGCAGCACAATACTCTGAAGCTGGAAAGTCTTCACACAGAGGTGGCTTTTCCATGTATGTCAAAGAGAAATGCAGTGCGTATATCCTCTGTTGGTTTCATCAGGTGGCAGTTGTGGAAAACCTCTCACCAAAGCAGAAAGCTGAGCTGATCCTGGATCCAGACAGTAACGCTTTGGAGAATGAGACCATCGTAAGAGAGGTGTTCACAAGCTTGACAGAGTCCCCTGATACTGAGCAGCTCAGTCAGTTTTTCCAGGCTTACAGTGACATCAACAAGCAGGTGAATGCTTGACCTTAAGATTGCCATATTTTCCCACAAAGTTGCTTGACAAGCAGGTCATGTAAAACTTGTCCTGGGTTAAGAAAGGCAAAAAGTCCTCTTCAGCTGAAACGTGAATCCTTTCATCTCCAGAGAAACATCACCATCGTGGAAAATCCAGCTGTACGAGACATCATCTTGAACCTGACCTTGACAGCCCTTGCTCCTGAATTTGAAGACTTTGGGCCTGAAGACTATAAGCTGTGGTTCCAGGTCTATTTGGTCACTGTGATGGCCAGCCTCCATCCTGGCAGCTTGGCGGTGATCCCCAGTAACATCAGTTGTGCATCCTACGCAGCCATGTACGAAATCATATTTCTCAAGTCCAAAGTCAGACACTTTGGATTTTGCACGATGTCAAAGTGTGGCTTCAGACAAGTCACAAAAATGTGTGTTTTCTTCCCTCAGACTCACTGGCCTCGAGCAAAGTTTGAAAATCCTGCCACTGCTGCTTTCACGGGGTGTGAGATCAAGCAGAGAGTCACTCAAGGAGACATTCGCACGTACGTTGACATCATTTTTCAGATAAGCCAATTACCACTGCTATGATGATAGCTGTATTGATGCCATGCCTTCATTTCATTTTTCTCTCAAACAGATTGCTCGTTTAGAGATTCCTTCAAGGTGAGTTCATTTCCTTGGGAGTATTACGTAGATTAAAAAAACAACATTTGATGGAAATTTACTAGGCACAAGTTTGGCACATTGATTTTGTTAAGAAGGCCACGTCAAAATACTCTAAGAGGCTTTTGTCACGAGACTAACACTTACGCTTTGCTTGTCTGCAGTGCAAGGAGACCCTGGTCGATGGTAAGTTTGTAAAGTAGCAGACGTTTCAAGTGTGATGACAAAATCGCATTGTGAAGGTTCAATGTCTGATATTGGAATATTGTCTTTTCACAGAGGACCTCGTCTGTGCTGCGGTCGACGGGTAGGTGAATTCCAGTCTTGTCCAGTGCAGAGTTTGCCTAGGTAAAGTTACCTAAGGACTACCCAAGTTGAGAATGATTTTCTTTTTCCTTTTTCCTCAGATCACAACTCCAACAAACTGTGTCTATGGGCATTTCCTCTGAAGCCCTGTGCAATTTTACCATCACTGCGCACGCCTGTTCCTCGGTAGGACTGTTTTTTGAATAGCTGTGAATCCCAGAGAAAGAAGATTTGGCTTTTGCTACATTGCCATCCTGAGACAAATCTCTGTAAACTCTGAGAGCCTCTGCTTAATTTCCTGTCTGCTTTTTTTCTAAGGCCACACATCTCACAGCTGACAACTTGGCAACACTGATGAAATGCTCACTGGAGAGCCAGACGACATACCCGGTAGAGGTGTGGACGCTTCTCTTCCAAAAAGCTTCGTCTGCACTAGACCAGGCTCTGGAGTCATTTGCCACCATGGTAAATCCAATCCCACAATTTCACCAAAACTGTGTTTCCCTGTGTGGATTCTGTGTAAAAACCAAAATGACTTTTCCAATCCTAGGCCCCAACAACAGCAACCCGTCCCTGTCGCATGCTCTCGAGGCTCTTGGACAGGTGAGAATTGCCAGCTTCAGCCAGGCACAGCTGCAGAGCGTTAGCTTTGTCAGCAGCTGGTTCATGACAAACATCCGTCCGTTTTTGGCCTCTTCGTCGCCCAACTTCCTATTCTGCCTGAGCTCCAAGAACTTCAGCTGCGATACCTACCGCACTGTGTAAGCAAATGTGTGATATATTGCTCCACTGTGAACCAGACTGCAGGGGCACCTGCAGTTCTCTACTTGCTGAGATGTTAAAAGCACACTCTCAAATTTCAGCATCAAGGCCTTCAGCAGCCAGGCGCCATTCATGGACAGAGAAAGACAACAAACAGTCTTGACTTATTTCATCAAACCATTCCTCTCAAGAAATGACTCATCAGGTAAAGGCAGGAGCTCAAGCTCAATTTGGTAAAGTCTCGGTGGTATGTAGTGGTAGTACCTTGCCAACGCCTTTGTTTCTATCGTCTTTGCAGATCCTGGCTGTGTCTCATCCGTCAGAGGCAGTAAACAGTGGCTGGAGGCAAACTTTGGCGCCTACTCTGGTTTTGCAACACTCCGCGATTTGCAAGCCCTCAATCCCAACTTTTCAAGTGTGAGTGGCAACTGCAGTTGTAATATTCTTCCCCTCCCAAACTGGAGCCTCTTAGCCATGGTTTTGCAATCACTGCTGTTTGATTTCATATTGATTTCCTTTGGCAGGCGGAAGCGTTGTCAGTGCTCACTCCTGCTCAGGTGGCACAGCTGACACTGAGCTCAGGGGCCTTGAATGACACAGACCAAATCGACCACGTGTTTGAGCGACTTGAGGAGGGCAATGCTCTGGAAAATGTGGATGAATTCCTGGAAGAGCTGACAGCAAATGGAAAGGTAGGCTACATTTGACACTGGGGCAAGAAGGACAATCCTGGGCTTTTAGATATGGATCAACGCCTCTACAGCAGTTGTTGGGGACTCATTCGACATCAAACATTTACTTACATCCCATCTAGTCTCCTGTGAGGAGTACTTGCAGCATGTAAACTGTGTGGTGTTTAAGTCTTCCTGTGTTGTCATTTGACAGGACCCTGATTTCCAACCTGCTGTGAGAGATCACCTAATGAACAGGACCTTCAGCATCATCGCTCCCCATTTCCCCAAGTTCAAGACAGACGACTGGTTCGCTTGGTTCCACGTGAAGCTGGTTACTCTGCTCCCAAGTTTCAGCGCAGTGATGCTCAAGAATGCTACCTCAGATATAAACTGCACAAACTACCATGTTGTGTAAGTAACATTTTACAAACAAGCAGGATTGCATCGCACCAAAGTACAAAATGACTAATGAGGAACTGCGTACAAATGTTTTCTCTGGCCCTTTGCAGTGTGAGCGGGATGGCCAAAGCTTTCCCTTCAATATCCTCGCAGGGACAAGAAGAAATCACAGATGTAATGGTGGGCTACCTGGAAAAATCTGTCAGTGTCATCAACACGCCAGGTAAGGCCAACGCAGTAAACTCCGCCATGCGGTTGCTTGTGTGAGAATTTGCTAAAATGGCACTGAGAGGAAAACTGGCGCTTGTCTCATTTTATGTGTATTCATTTAAAATAATGATTCTCGCTAAATGGTATGTTTGCTAACGTCCATCTACGGGCCCTTAGTTTGCAGGCAGGGAATTCAGAGTGATGCCCAGTGGCTTGAGAAAAACTTGGGTCCATTTTCCACACGTGCTAAATACTCTGACCTCAAAGTATTCAACATCTCTGGGGTAAGTCAGACATTTCACTACCAATCTTCCTCGAAAAGAGCAGCACAATACTCTGAAAGCTGGAAAGTCTTCACACAGAGGTGGCTTTTCCATGTATGTCAAAGAGAAATGCAGTGCGTATATCCTCTGTTGGTTTCATCAGGTGGCAGTTGTGGAAAACCTCTCACCAAAGCAGAAAGCTGAGCTGATCCTGGATCCAGACAGTAACGCTTTGGAGAATGAGAACATCGTAAGAGAGGTGTTCACAAGCTTGACAGAGTCCCCTGATACTGAGCAGCTCAGTCAGTTTTTCCAGGCTTACAGTGACATCAACAAGCAGGTGAATGCTTGACCTTAAGATTGCCATATTTTCCCACAAAGTTGCTTGACAAGCAGGTCATGTAAAACTTGTCCTGGGTTAAGAAAGGCAAAAAGTCCTCTTCAGCTGAAACGTGAATCCTTTCATCTCCAGAGAAACATCACCATCGTGGAAAATCCAGCTGTACGAGACATCATCTTGAACCTGACCTTGACAGCCCTTGCTCCTGAATTTGAAGACTTTGGGCCTGAAGACTATAAGCTGTGGTTCCAGGTCTATTTGGTCACTGTGATGGCCAGCCTCCATCCTGGCAGCTTGGCGGTGATCCCCAGTAACATCAGTTGTGCATCCTACGCAGCCATGTACGAAATCATATTTCTCAAGTCCAAAGTCAGACACTTTGGATTTTGCACGATGTCAAAGTGTGGCTTCAGACAAGTCACAAAAATGTGTGTTTTCTTCCCTCAGACTCACTGGCCTCGAGCAAAGTTTGAAAATCCTGCCACTGCTGCTTTCACGGGGTGTGAGATCAAGCAGAGAGTCACTCAAGGAGACATTCGCACGTACGTTGACATCATTTTTCAGATAAGCCAATTACCACTGCTATGATGATAGCTGTATTGATGCCATGCCTTCATTTCATTTTTCTCTCAAACAGATTGCTCGTTTAGAGATTCCTTCAAGGTGAGTTCATTTCCTTGGGAGTATTACGTAGATTAAAAAACAACATTTGATGGAAATTTACTAGGCACAAGTTTGGCACATTGATTTTGTTAAGAAGGCCACGTCAAAAATACTCTAAGAGGCTTTTGTCACGAGACTAACACTTACGCTTTGCTTGTCTGCAGTGCAAGGAGACCCTGGTCGATGGTAAGTTTGTAAAGTAGCAGACGTTTCAAGTGTGATGACAAAATCGCATTGTGAAGGTTCAATGTCTGATATTGGAATATTGTCTTTTCACAGAGGACCTCGTCTGTGCTGCGGTCGACGGTAGGTGAATTCCAGTCTTGTCCAGTGCAGAGTTTGCCTAGGTAAAGTTACCTAAGGACTACCCAAGTTGAGAATGATTTTCTTTTTCCTTTTTCCTCAGATCACAACTCCAACAAACTGTGTCTATGGGCATTTCCTCTGAAGCCCTGTGCAATTTTACCATCACTGCGCACGCCTGTTCCTCGGTAGGACTGTTTTTGAATAGCTGTGAATCCCAGAGAAAGAAGATTTGGCTTTTGCTACATTGCCATCCTGAGACAAATCTCTGTAAACTCTGAGAGCCTCTGCTTAATTTCCTGTCTGCTTTTTTCTAAGGCCACACATCTCACAGCTGACAACTTGGCAACACTGATGAAATGCTCACTGGAGAGCCAGACGACATACCCGGTAGAGGTGTGGACGCTTCTCTTTCCAAAAAGCTTCGTCTGCACTAGACCAGGCTCTGGAGTCATTTGCCACCATGGTAAATCCAATCCACAATTTCACCAAAACTGTGTTTCCCTGTGTGGATTCTGTGTAAAAACCAAAATGACTTTTCCAATCCTAGGCCCCAACAACAGCAACCCGTCCCTGTCGCATGCTCTCGAGGCTCTTGGACAGGTGAGAATTGCCAGCTTCAGCCAGCACAGCTGCAGAGCGTTAGCTTTGTCAGCAGCTGGTTCATGACAAACATCCGTCCGTTTTTGGCCTCTTCGTCGCCCAACTTCCTATTCTGCCTGAGCTCCAAGAACTTCAGCTGCGATACCTACCGCACTGTGTAAGCAAATGTGTGATATATTGCTCCACTGTGAACCAGACTGCAGGGCACCTGCAGTTCTCTACTTGCTGAGATGTTAAAAGCACACCTCTCAAATTTCAGCATCAAGGCCTTCAGCAGCCAGGCGCCATTCATGGACAGAGAAAGACAACAAACAGTCTTGACTTATTTCATCAAACCATTCCTCTCAAGAAATGACTCATCAGGTAAAGGCAGGAGCTCAAGCTCAATTTGGTAAAGTCTCGGTGGTATGTAGTGGTAGTACCTTGCCAACGCCTTTGTTTCTATCGTCTTTGCAGATCCTGGCTGTGTCTCATCCGTCAGAGGCAGTAAACAGTGGCTGGAGGCAAACTTTGGCGCCTACTCTGGTTTTGCAACACTCCGCTGATTTGCAAGCCCTCAATCCCAACTTTTCAAGTGTGAGTGGCAACTGCAGTTGTAATATTCTTCCCCTCCCAAACTGGAGCCTCTTAGCCATGGTTTTGCAATCACTGCTGTTTGATTCATATTGATTTCCTTTGGCAGGCGGAAGCGTTGTCAGTGCTCACTCCTGCTCAGGTGGCACAGCTGACACTGAGCTCAGGGGCCTTGAATGACACAGACCAAATCGACCACGTGTTTTGAGCGACTTGAGGAGGGCAATGCTCTGGAAAATGTGGATGAATTCCTGGAAGAGCTGACAGCAAATGGAAAGGTAGGCTACATTTGACACTGGGCAAGAAGGACAATCCTGGGCTTTTAGATATGGATCAAACGCCTCTACAGCAGTTGTTGGGGACTCATTTCACATCAAACATTTACTTACATCCCATCTAGTCTCCTGTGAGGAGTACTTGCAGCATGTAAACTGGTGTGGTGTTTAAGTCTTCCTGTGTTGTCATTTGACAGGACCCTGATTCCAACCTGCTGTGAGAGATCACCTAATGAACAGGACCTTCAGCATCATCGCTCCCCATTTCCCCAAGTTCAAGACAGACGACTGGTTCGCTTGGTTCCACGTGAAGCTGGTTACTCTGCTCCCAAGTTTCAGCGCAGTGGATGCTCAAGAATGCTACCTCAGATATAAACTGCACAAACTACCATGTTGTGTAAGTAACATTTTACAAACAAGCAGGATTGCATCGCACCAAAGTACAAAATGACTAATGAGGAACTGCGTACAAATGTTTTCTCTGGCCCTTTGCAGTGTGAGCGGGATGGCCAAAGCTTTCCTTCAATATCCTCGCAGGGACAAGAAGAAATCACAGATGTAATGGTGGGCTACCTGAAAAAAATCTGTCAGTGTCATCAACACGCCAGGTAAGGGCCAACGCAGTAAACTCCGCCATGCGGTTGCTTGTGTGAGAATTTGCTTAAAATGGCACTGAGAGGAAAAAACTGGCGCTTGTCTCATTTTATGTGTATTCATTTCTAAATAATGACTCGCTAAATGGTATGTTTGCTAACGTCCATCTACGGGCCCTTAGTTTGCAGGCAGGGAATTCAGAGTGATGCCCAGTGCTTGAGAAAAACTTGGCGTCCATTTTTCCACACGTGCTAAATACTCTGACCTCAAAGTATTCAACATCTCTGGGGTAAGTCAGACATTTCACTACCAATCTTCCTCGAAAAGAGCAGCACAATACTCTGAAGCTGGAAAGTCTTCACACAGAGGTCATTTGTTCGAGGTTTGTGGCATCAGGTGGAAGTTGTCTTATATGTATTGTGCTGCTGAAATCAACAGTACAATGTACTTGTGTTCCACGAGTTTCAGAGGTTTGATTTCTCTCAAGTAGACATCAGATGCTTAAGTTTGTCTTTTGCTTAATTAATAAACTTGGAAGTTCTCTGTGCCAGTTTTAAGCTTTCACTTCCGTCAAGCAAAGTTGGCACAAACTAATTTGACTGCAACCTGCATAGTGTACTACAATCTCCCCACCTCTGTAGCAACGTAAAGGGTGAATCTTCATGTTGGTTGTTGAGGCAGGTGCACTGTCCTTTACAAAGACTTCAAATCTCCCTGTGTTTGTTGCCATTTTTTTTCAAGAGCCTAAAATATTTTCTGAATGCCATATGCTTCAGTGTCATGACTGTCCAGTTAGCATGGATCTCCTCACAAGTGTTCTCTTCCATATTTATTGGTTAGCATAATTTACTGGTCAATTGGTAAAGCGGATGGGTGAAGTGTATCATGAACTTAATGAGGGCGGTCACTTCATCACTTCAAATGCCCAGATGTGCTCACAAATTGAATGAATGTTCAGGTTGCTTATTGCCATTGGCCAAACATTTAAGCTTTATTGTCACCTTCCTAATTAGTTTAAGGGATAAGAAAGACAAATAGAGAGAGAATGCATGGGAAAGAACTGAGAGCACAATTAACGACACAAGGGAGAGTCAGTTAAACAGCCAAGCAAATTAACAGGAAAAAGGGAGTGGTGATAAGAGAAAGTTACACTCTAAAGCAGAAATAAATAAACAATTTCCTTTCTTCTCATTTTCCACCTACGCATGTGTCCTTTCTATTTATTAATTACATCCAACTCAAACAAACAGTGACAAAACATTACATAGAATGAAATTCAGTGAAAGACAGGATGACTTTTTTCTCAGTGAATGACAGGAGAATGACAGGATGATTTTTTTTCTCTTGTATGGGTCATTATGGGTCTCATCTTCCTGATCCTTACAGTTCTTTAAATATCATAGAAACTCAAACACAAATGTAAAATTTGGACTTTTCGTTCTTAGTTTAGGTGTTCAGTTTTGTTATTCTGGTTCCATAGTTTGACATTTTTGTTTAGAAGGGCTAATTCCTGATTTGCAGAATGTACATGAACAATTATTTGTATTGTCAATAAGAGGGCTCTGCTTGGGTCTTGTAGCCAGATGAAAGATATTTGTGAAATGTTTTGTTAAAACTGAACATTTGTTAAATATGATTTTTGTCTTATGTCCCTCTTTTAGGTGACTGTACTAGACTCTCTTTCTTCAAAACAGAAAGCTGAACTGCTTCTTGAACCCAACAGCTTGTCAAATGAGACCCTTGTGAGACTTGTGTTCACAGAACTTACTGTGGAAGACCTTGGCTCTTTCTTTGATAAATTTGTTAGTGGTGCTGCTGAGGTGAATATCTTGATCACAATCTAACTTGCAATTTTTTCATTTTTTTTAATTAAGATGAAAAGTATCTCCTGACAAATTTATGTCCTTTTTTTTCCAGCAAAATTTGACAACCATTGAGCCAAGAGTGCGTGACACCATCCTAAATCTGACACTATTGGCACTTGGCCCAAAACTGTCTATGCTAGGTGCTGAAGGATTCAAGTTATGGTTCCAGGTTTACCTGCCTCTGTTCCTCCCAAGCATGGACTCAAGTACATTTGAAATTATTCCAAGAAACATCAGCTGCGGCTCCTATCAGGAGATGTGAGTTCAAACTATTTTTATTCATGTCATGTTGGCCAGAGGATTTAAAAAGAGAGTAGAGAATGGAAATGTTGTCTTTCACATTGCAGTGAATAAAAACATTTTTATTGTCTTCACAGAGTCAAGGGATGCGACAATGTTTTCACTCTTCTCTCCGTGAAGCAGACACAACAAGTTTTCACATTCACAATAGACTATCTCAGGAGACATTCCTGCTCAGGTAACTTGGATGGCATAATGGCGCAATATTGCATTTGCCAATACATATGTGCTGTGCATGTGTATACATTCTCACTGCAATGTTTGGTATGGTTGTTCAAATTAAAATTTCTGTATTTTGATCCCTAGGTCTGTCATGCGTTGAATCTTTAAATGATGACAGACGTTGGCTTGAAGACAACTTTGGTCAGTTCCGTGTGCATGCGTCCTACAATGATTTTGTGACCTTGAAGAACAATTTCAATGGAGTAAGTATTTCCTTTTAGTCCTTGTCAGTTGCATCTTCACACTGGCAATGAATTTGACAGACAAGTAACTTGTTCATCTCACTCATTGGACACTCTTTGTGACTGCCATCCTCTATCATAAGTGCTAGCATGGACCCACTTATTATTATATTCATTATATTACATTTCTGGTATTTCCCAAGAATAACTACAATTAGCTTGTTGCAACCCATTAGAATCAGAATGAGACTTTATTGCCAAGTAAGTTTGCACATACAAGGAATTCGTCTTGGTATATTGGTGCTAAAGGACAGTTATAGTAAAAGAAAAAGAGCGAAAAGCAAGAACTATATTTACAAGGAACATAAATATATACACAAGGAGCATAAATATACATAATTAAGGTGTAAAATGTTGAGTGCAAATGTTTGAAGGTGGCAGTGAGATGAGCATTAGAATGAGCATTAGATGAGCAGTGAGCATTGAGCAATGAGCATTAGATCTCAGTCACGTGTGTATGAGCATGTGAGAGCATGTGTGTGTTGATCAGAAGGATGGACTGAAATTCTGCTGCACAAGACAAGACAAGGATGAAATAATGATAAAAGACTACCAAATAATAATGATAATAGTAACTGCAACAATTACTGCAATCCATGCTTATATACCTTTCTCTCTCTGTGACATGGAAGGGGAGCATACAACTGCATGCCACAATAGGTTAGAGTTCCACTGTTGGTGTTTGCTTACTGAACTGTTGCTTGTTCCTTTTAGGTGGAGGTCGCAGATCTTCTCACTCTCAGTCAACTGGCTGAGCTTGCAGCAACTCCATCACAGCTAAAGACGATGCAACAAGTGACAAAAATCATGGCAGTCACTAGCTCAGTTGACTTTGGTGCTTTCTTTGACATAGTCTCACCAGCCATTGAGGTAAACTTCTACAAATCTGTCACTTCTCTCTTTTTGGCAGTAATACTCACACTCACAGATTATATAAGCTGTAATTTATAATATAAAAAAACTGTACTTGCTAACTTAATTGTCCAGGATAAGTTAAGGTATCTAGGTAGCTGCTGTAGCAGTTAAAACAGCTTAACTGGAAATGCCAAGGTTGCTTATTTTAGGTGCGTGGTGAAGATTGTTTCTTCAAAACACCCATGTTGTCTTTGAGTTGTAAGCCACGTTAGCCCACTCAACTAACACACAACTCAAATGTAACATTACTTTCATGTAAATCATTTACTTTCAGAGTTCAAACTATTTTTAACACTATATGAAAATCCCCTAGGCCCACCCAGCCAACTACACAGAGGAGGTGAAATCTGCCTTCCTCCAGGCAGTATTTGACAGAGGGAATCTGTCCTCTCCAGCCATCAGTGACACAGAGTTCCTGCTGTGGCTCAAGGTTCGACTGAGCCCTCTCCTGGTCAACCTCTCTCCCGGCCTCGTAACACCTTTATATGACATCGCAAAGAGCAGGAGTTGTAACAGCAGCCAAGAGATGTAAGTATTTTTGTGGCGGTGGTCATTATCATTGTATGTATTTTTCGAATCACTACATTATTCGAATCTGAATCTGAATCTGAATCTAGGATCACGTTGCTGGACACACTACGCATAACACTCAGCAACAACACCCAAAGGGAGATCTATAAAAGTACCCTGCTCTTCCTCCAAGGTCTGTATAAGAGAGTTACCATGAAAATTAATGAGGATGCTGTTTTGTTTTTTTTTTGTTTTTTTTGTATGTTTTTTTCATATCTATTGTCTGAGAATATGTGCCCAAAAGTAATAGATTCTGTATCAAAGTACACAATGACTTCATTTGTGTTTAAAACAGGTCCTACGCCACTCAAGTGTTACAATGGTGGAAGCTTCTACGTCTTTCTGAGGAACACTTTCCTAAGCTTTGGCTTTCCAGATTTGTCCACATTCACATCTCTCCTGCCACAGACGCGCAAATCAGAGGTGATACATAAAACTTCTTACTTAAAGCCTTTTCTAAAATTCATGCAGATGCAGAGGTTAAAATATACACTTGTTTTCAAGAGTTGGATTAATACAGTATCACTTAATTTATAAAAGTTGTCACCAAATAAATATTGATGAAGTGCTGTCCCAGTAGTAATATTGTAGTAATATCATAATATTCTTCTAAATATTGTGAAATTTCAAATCTTTTTTCCCCCTATCTCTTCCTCAGCTCCTCGGTACCATCAGCCCCTCAGAGTTGCGTCAGTTCCTCAGTGAACCCAATGTTGTTGATAAGAGCTCTGACATCTGTGTTATCTTCAACAACTACAACAACACTACTACCTTCCTAGAAACTGTATGTCCCTTGTCTGAATGTTGCCATATAACCCACATTATTACTGACAAGACGTAGCACTTGTTTATATTAGTAGCACATTGGAAACTTGTCATGGTTTGACTAAATGTTAGCTAATATAAGTACCACCTCAGTACTCTGCTGGAACTAACATTAAGCTTCATATAGTACATTTTATCACTAGTCTAAAGTGAGTAGTTTTACATTACCACCTCTCATTAAACATACATGTGTATGCCATTAGGAGGATGTTCCAGACAATGTGAAGATGGTGACCCTCCCCTGTGTCTGGCCTTTGGCCCTGAGCAGCAACAGCAAATCAGAGGTTAAATCCTGGTTTGACCTACGGTTGAAGAACTATCTCAGATTCCTCAGCAAGAGTCTCATCAGCTCCACTGAAGTGCAGAATGCCTCATGTCTTGCCTTCCAGAAACTGTAAGCCTCTTTTCACAGTGTCAGAGAGCTCAGTGACAAATGGACAGAGGCAGATTAAATGATACAAACATTTCTGTGGTTTTCCATTTAACTAGGGTCTCTGTAATGGGAAATAACTTCACATACAACAGCTCTGCCTTTGGACGGGGTGATGTATACACCACCATCAGGACCTACTTGAGTACTGGTAAAAGTGAGTGTGTGAACGAGTCTGCAGAATCATTTAATCACGTGACTGGATTTTTATGTGAAATTCTTGCCTAGAGCAGCTTTAAATGTTGTAAAGGACATATCATCAAGAAAAAAACAATATAGTTTTAGTCTCAGCTCCAGTGGTCTTTTATTATTTTGCTAATCATCATAGACAAAACATTAAATTGCTGTTAATACGTTGTTTTATTCAATGGCAATGTTTGTTTTTTCCCTGTTCTCATAGGTTCCAGTGTCAGATGCTACAACACCAGTGATGCAGAACTAAACTCAACCTCGTGGTTTGTCAGTTACATCGGCAATTTTGTGACATTCATCACTCTGGATGATCTTACCACCTTCGTGTCCACCAGTCAAGTATGTGAAGCATGGGTGGCACTATTGAGAGGCTAATCTTGCCCAAAAAATTGATTGATATTTGTATGTGCAAGCTGTCACAGGTTATTTTGGTGAGAGAGAGGATGAACAAGACAGAGAGGCACATTGAAAAGTTATTGATTATAGGTGCTTTGATAGTCTGGTGTTTTAGTGACATTGATATTTGCTTTGCCTATGTGTGTAGTATTTTGATGCCCACAGCATGATGTCCTAACACCACCTCAAGTTCATGCTTATATTTCAACAAAATATGGTTGTTAATTTAGTTAGACTAGCCCAAACTTCAATCGTGATCTCATTTTGTTTAAATCTATTTTCTTTTTTTAATGAAATTGTTTTAGTTTAAACTGAGAAAACGTTTTTTAAAAACAATTTATTGACTTATTTGTTTTTATATTATTTAAGACTAAAGTGTTCTTGGAGGACCCAGCCAACCTGCAGCTCTTTAGCAACACAGCCATCTCAGAAAACGTGACCAACTATTACATCTCACAGCTGTTTGCATTCAACCCAGCGTTCAGCCCTGTGAAGTGAGTATACGCTAATTTAACAATATACACCAAATCATACGTTCACCTTTCTGTATATCAAAATGCTTTATGTGGATATTGACATAAGGTTTAAAGATAACGTCTCTTTCCTTCTAGGCTCCCAGGCTTTTTCTTGTGCTCCTCTGAGGTTCCAATTGCAGCATATTCTTCTGTGAATGAGAATGATACCATACTCCTCTTGAATGAACTGAATAAATTCTGCAATGGAACAGTGGACCCTGAGGTACCAGCTCGTAATGATGACAGAGAGACAGAGTTTGAGTTTAACTTTTTATACATACAACCAGGAGTAAACAAAAAATACACTTACCACTGACATATTCAGTTTTAAATATTGTTGTTAAGAGCACCATTTTATTCCACATCTAATAATTGCACATCTGTACAGCTTTATGAAGTGTTCAGTTTGTTATTATTTTAGTCCTCTGAGTGAGGTTTACAGTGTCTATATTCATTTTTGTAGACTATAAGGAATGCTAAGGTAAGTAATAATGAGATGTGTGTGATAACTTTGGATGGGAATCTTTCATCCAGTGTACTGTAGAATCTTAGCCTGTCATGATCCCGAAAGGGACAGATAAAAAGGTCTGTGCATGGGAGCCTTTACAGAAAAGCATCTTAGAGTTCACCAACAACACAGCTTTATCATTACCATGCTACTGAGCCAGAAACCCTGGAAGGTACCACCATCTCTCAGAGGCTAGGTCATTTAGGCCTTCATGAATGCATTTTATTTTATCAAACTTAATTAAATGATTGAAAACTTAATTTCTTAAGAACATGACAGTGGGGAGATCTTATTGGTTTCAAGATGCTTGACTGTTGTAGAAGCTGCTTGTGAATAAGAATTTACACAATATCTTAGATGTGAAAAGTAATGAAATGCAGGAAATTGTCTTTAATGAGTCTAAATATATGCAAGTTTTCCTCTGTAACCTCTCTCACCCTTTAAACATGTTTGTTGAATTTTATTCTTGCTCTATACCTTTCTTATAATCCTTTAAAATACTGTGTATGATTCTCCTCACATTCTTTCCTGGCATATTAAAACTCTAAAACAGTTCAATGTCTTCATTTGATCCATTAGATTTTTTGGTAACTGATGTATTTTTTTCCACAGGTGTCTGCTGCTCTGGCATCCAACATCAAGACCATCACAGCAGAGACATTCAAGACTCTTGGCAGTGCCAGCGGAGGCCTGACCAGCAGCCAGATCACTTCAGTTTCCGGGTCAGTGCTGATATCCTCTTTATCCACCCTGAGCACAATTAGCACCTGGAACCAAGAGCAAGCCACCACCATCATCCAAATCATGACTTGCATCAGGTTTCCAGGTAAAGGCCTACTGTCCACTTAACACAGTTGATAATCATATGTGCCTATTAAGCATGTGCCTATTATTTTTTTTTATTTGACTGAGTATGGTTTTATTTAATATGCAATGACACTGAAGTAATTTCAAATGCCTCTTTTTTTCATGGTTTTGACAACTGCAAATGTATTGAAACAGATCAACACTGGATCCTCCCTGGCATCCCTTGGCACACTTGTTGCTGGAGTTCCTTCAAAGTCAATTGAAAAAATTCCAGCTTCTCAGCTAGTCACCATCTCCCAGAGCACTGCCTTTGTTTCCAGCATGCTGTCAGCCCCAACAGTTGTCCAACAGACCTTCGTCAAGAAGGTACAAAGTCAGCTTCTGATTCGACCACAACATACAATACAGTCCAGTTATAAGTTGACAGCTCAGCTTTGGCACAGCTTAGGGTGTTATTTAAAAACATCCTTTTGAGGGAAATCAGAGCAAAAACAATACAATATCAAAGCACAAACATTTGACATGAGGGAGACATTGCTTATTTAAGACTTGCAGACACTGATCAGGGCTCACTGTGCCCACTTCTGCATTGTTTCTAAAAAACATTTCAATATATTTTATTTGTATATTCTAATAAAAATACACAAGATATATAAAGATATCTCAAGTCTTTACTATCAATGAACCAATGTTAACTGTGCTTTTCAGTAGCATATGCAGCATTATACATGTTGTTTGACCAATTTTATTGTAAGGTCTTATATCCCAGGTTACTTTAATAGTGTAAATGCTGACAATGACATTCAAGAACCCCAGACCTTCATCAGCACTCTTCTGAAACCAAACCCTCACCCCTTCGAGAGGATACATAAAAACATATTTGTCTCATGCATTTGAATTCTGATCTTGTTTTTAAATGCATTTCATTTCTTGGTAGATCATATCTGTGGACTCAAGTCCAGCCAAAGTGGTGCTGAATGTCCCTGATGCTATGGCAACTGAGATCCCACCATCGCTGCTGCTATTTTCTGAGGAGAATGTGGATGTCAGTGTGATCAACAGAAAGACATGGACCTCAGATCAGGTCAGTATATGGTTTTACACACAAGAAACTTATAAAAATGTGTTTCACAGATGTTTAGGATACATTTAACAATTAGTGTGACTCCACATTGAAATCAAGATAAATGAAATTATTATAGGATTATGAGGTGATTTCAGCCCAGAGTTACATATCAACTTCCAATATACCCTGTGTTACATTGTGCTATAGGGGAGTTTTTTGACTGAAATTGAATTTTTCTTTTTTTTACCTCCTTCTTCTTCTTCTAGGCTGCCATGTTCTTCGGGTCACTAGCTACAACAAACTTTAACATTGAGGAGTAAGTGAACAAGTCCCATAAATAGTTATGTGTTCTTTTTATTATATTCAGAGCCTGTTAACCTTATTTGTGGTTTTCTGTTCTCTCCCACAGGCTTTCTCCTTCTGTGCTACAAGGCTTCACGTGTACATCAGTGCAGAAAATGACAAAAACCAGGATCAGGGGCCTGATCCATGCCTCCAGACTGAGGAGGGGCAGGACCAAGGTGGAGCTGAGGGAATCACAGGTGCAGTCAAATCAAATTCACATGAAACTACACTTAATTAAATAAATAACTATAGCTCTTTATCTGAAGTTTATAATTAAGATAAGTTGGATATACAATAGTGGAGTCATAGATTTAAAAAAACTGTTTACTGACTGCTAACTTGTGTTTTCTCATCATTTTCAACAGCTTACTTGCATGTACAACCTGCTCAATGGAAACATCTCCCAGACCTTCACAGATTATCCTTCAGATATGCTTCTCTACTTAAAGTAAGTCTGTCTCTGACTGACTTCACAAGGTGCCACTGGTTTAAAAATAAATTAAAAATTTTATAATTTTTGTTAGAATATTTGTTAATTGATTTTTCCATCTTTATGTTAATTTATAACAGCAAAAAAGATGTCAAGAGAGAGAACTGCAGGTCATACATTTCTGCAGTGGGTGCTGCAGACTTCTCTGTGGCCTCCAAAATTTTGAATAAGGACTTGCTGCTGCTCAATGAAGCCAGGAGCTGCTTGGTGAGTGTTATTAAAATTATACTACTTTTATTCTTATATTAAAGGTAGAGGAGAATTCTTGCATGTAAAAATATTAAAGCTTCTATGAGGTGTGTATATGTTGAATCACCATTGTATGGGATCAGTGAGCAATGGCATACACTAACCTTTTGCGTATATAATGTATGAAATAGTTAAAGATATTTATTGCTGAGTGAGTAAACTGGAGCAAACTAATCTGAAAACGAGTCTGGGAACGTGATTATCACGATACTGAATGCTACTTTGTGTGTTACACTGTTTTAAATTAAATACTGTATTTTCAACTGTATAGGGCATAAATGGCTTCAGTCTGAGCAAAGACAATGTGGAGGTCATGGGGAATATGGCCTGTACTCTGGACAGCTCTTACATCGAGAACTCTGATCCTCTCATCCTGGAGAAACTCAAAGTCTGCAAGAACTTCTCTGACAGCCAGGTGGTCGCCATGGAGACTCTGCTGATGTCTGGGAAAACACGTTACGGGTACAAGAATTACATAAAATTAAGAGCTGTTCAGGATAAAGCTGACAAGATTCTATATTTTTTCATATTGTCAAAACATCCAATTAAAAGATCAAAACTAACAACAAATTGATCCTATTAACAAGTATTGTGTTGTGTGGTTGGTTATGGTCTTTTGTAAGATTTGACGGTGATAAGAAAAAAGTATTTTCCTTTAACTGTACAAAATACAACATTTTATCATCCACAAATCACCACCTTTTATTTAGAGGTGTTTAGGTTAATTTTTAACATCACTGCTCCAAATATTAAATCCTATTCCATTAAGTGCATAGCAAGGTAGCAAGCCAGATCAAATATATATATCATTTTCTGTTTTCAGAAATGTTGCCACCTGGAACCAGCAAACACTGGAGGACCTTGGGATCCTTCCTCTATATTTCACCAAAAACATCTGGGGACAGTTAAAAACTGTATGTGTTGTGTTTCTTGATACCTTGAAACTCTGTTGGTATTATAGCATTGATTCAATTTGATAATATTAAAGTACGATATAAGAGATACCTTATATCCAGTTTCCACTTTCCACAAGATTTTCAGTAAATTTAATTTATTCATTGTTATTTTTATTTTATTGTATTTTCTATTTTTTTGCAGAAAACAAAAAGAGGCTACCTTAAGAAATGCATGCCCCGCCTGAGGAAATCACAGACAAAGAAGAGGAAGCTCAAGAAGCTGTTTAAAGAGATCAGTACCCTCAGGATAAAACGAGGAGCAGGTAAAGGTTAATTTGTTATGTTCATTTTCACAAAGCAGCTGCTGATACTGGAGCTGAAACAAATAGTACATTAATGGGTTAATCAGTGAGAAAATGAATCGGCAACTATTTGATCATTTAAAGCAAGGCCATGTAACTTTTGCTGAATAGCCCCTCCAGGTTGCTAAGTCATCTGTCAAGTGCAAAATGTGAAACATCTCAGACAAAACAAGCACTTTGAAGACATCACCTCAGACTCTAGGCATAGATTGCAGCCCTAGCTGGCACAGTACGATGTTTTACACTTTTGAGGCTACATTTAATTTTCTTCCCTCATTGGCTCTGTCGTATTTTTTCACAAAAGGCTGCACCGTGGGCAACATCACCCAAGTGACAGTTAGCGATGATTCCTTCCCCTTTGGCTATGACCAGACGCAATTTGACCTCTGTCTGGACGTCCCTGTTCTGAAGGACAATCTCAACTCTATCTGCGAGAAAGTGGATGATGACAACTTCCAGAAGATCATTCTGAAGAAACTCAACCAGGTAAATTTTGTGCATGTGACTGCCTGAAAAATGTCCTGACAGGGAGAGTTACAGAAATGTATCAGAATGTGAGACATGGCTGAATATCATTGTAACTGTGGTAATGTTGATATATATAGAGAGATATTTCTAGACATGAAGAAGGATATATTTCAACACACTACCATATGCTACTCCACATTCTTGGTTCTTCCAGGCATTCCCATCTGGTGTTTCTGATAATGAAGTCCAACTGCTCGGTTCAGTGTCGCGTATGGCATCACTTGACGACATCTCCAGGTGGAACATTACCACAGTTGACACCCTGGCAGCACTCATGAAGGCTGAGGATGGAGAATGGGAGGCAGAAAAGGTACATTATAGAGGGATTATTCAAATCTACAAAACGTCAGAATTTAGAATCTTAAAATAGCCATATATACAGGGTTATAAGAAATCATCCCTTTAAACATTTGCTCATTTAAGGTGTTTTCTTTAATGTTCTCCAGAGCAAGGCAATCATCACCAAGTATCTGAGTACACCTGGGAACACCCTCGGCAGCATTGAGCTCAACAGTATTGGCACCAACCTGTGCTCATTAAACATCAGCACACTGAAGACCATCACACCAGAAAGTATCAAGTGGGTGTCAGCATGTAGCTTAAGGATGCCTAAGCATGGCCAACTGAGAGCGATGATTTAGACCTGACAGTGTATGTTTCTTGACAGGAATGCCAGCCCTCTAAATGTGGCGTCATGTTCATCTGAGCAGAAGAGAGTCTTGTATGAGATCAGTAACTCTTCCTTCAGCTCACTGCGTAACACTTCCACCACCTTCTACAATTTAATTCGGCCCAGTTTAGGTAAGAATTCATATTGCTTGTCTTTCTGGCTGCTGCCCCAATAAATGCTCTGTCTAATTGCCTGTTTTCCTTTCTGCTCCCACAGGTGGAGCACCTCTGTCAGATGTAGAAGCACTGTCAACCCAGAATGTCAACATGGATGTAAATACTTTACGGAGCCTGGACCCTAAAGTGATCAGTGTAAGGATGCTTGTTAAAGAGTTGATTTAAGGAAGTGTTTTGGGCATGAATTGTCTATTTGTTTGTTTTATTGCAAACATGCTGCAACTGGGCCAAGGTGATGTTTCAGGATAACTTAATTGTCAACATTGTGATGTATCTGGGGAGTCTATGGGAAAATAGAATTGAAAGAGTTTATATAAGATTTCTGCATCCAAAAATTAAGTGAAAAAGTTCAACATACTACTCCTATTATTTGCTTTCCTGCCAGGAGTTAGATGTGAGGATTAATGCCAATCTCATTAGAAATAAGGCTACGGCCAGCAGCTGGTTAGCATAGCTTAACATAAAGAGGCATAGCTGTGCTATGTAAATATTGCAAAAATATAGTATAAAAATGGCAAATTGTTGTTTTACAAGGGACTAGCTTATTATTATATTATACACTTTTTTCTTAACTACCTGGCTGCAGCATTACACCTTTTTGAAGAACATGAGGTTAATTTACTTGTCACACGTTATCTTGGCCTCTGTAGTTAGATCTTTGAAATGACCACAGGCTGCAGGGTGGTGGGGTTATATTAGTAACGCTAAGTACAGTGTGTGAGTCTCTGTAATGTGTCTTTCTTTCTTTCTTTCTGCAGGGGTTACATTTAATAACCATTTCTAAATCCATAGTGGATTTTGAAAATATTTTGAATGGTTCTTACTAAAAGTGTCCGAGAAAAGACATGAAACAACTTTCTTTTACATCATTACATAATTTTCATTGTTGCTTATTGTCCAGTGTGTAAAAACTGCATATCAATCATCTTCTCTGTTTCATTTGAAATGCACAGGACTTGACTGTGACCAATATCAAAAACCTCATGGGTAGCCAGCTACAAGACTTGGAGGTGTTTAAAGAGGACCCTGTGATTCAGTCCTGGGTGAACAGGCAGCTGCAGGCAGACCTGGACAAACTGGGTCTGAACCTAACCACCAACAGAACCAACCCAACCACTGCACCACTCAACTCCAACAACAGCACAAATGCTACAACAACACAGGGTAAAATACATATCTTCTATATTTATTAAGTGAGAGTAGGCTTGTGCTTACCCTTAAGCATACAGTATTTCTACTGTATTATCTGCTACTTGCATTATCTTGAGTGAAAAAATAAGATTGTGTCAGCTGCACAGCTAAATGATACAAAATTGTTAAAGGCCAGAGGAGAAACATTTGAAAACGGCAAAAAATCCTTTAAAGATATATTTCGTATACTGTATAGTATACTGACCTATGGAGAAAATTACAAGAAGAACAAATGTATAGATTCTATAACCAAATAGCGCACACTGATCTCCTAGCTAGCACTTTAGACAAGAAATACCCCAGTTTTTGGAGTGATTGTGTCATTGTCTGTGGAGTTTCCTCAGGCTGCACTATGGTTTTCAGCCACAAGAGGATGTAAGTGCACCACAACCACCAACATTTCAGTGACACTAAGAACATTCATGACAATGTCATGATTAAACACCACCGATTTATTTACCAGGCCACCATAACAGGCCAATATATCATAAGACTCGGTTTCTTAATGCATGATTTGAATTCAGATCCAGTCAATGAAGTAACACTGCTTGGTACTGTCTGTTATATATTAAAGTGAACAATCTGACTAGATTCAATCTCACCCGCAGGAACCACAACCAGCTCAAATGCAAGCCAGACCACTGCTGCAACAACACAAGGTGAGCAACTACAACTTGCTTTTCATTCAAAGTACCAGTTTACCCACCCTACACTTAAATAATGTGGTAATACAAATATAATGTTTGATCTGTTGTGAATAATCACAAGTGAACAATGACAAGAACTGTTCCAAAATAATGACAACTCACCTTCTGTGATGAGTGTAATTTCACTCTAATTATATGTTTTTGGCTTCTTTTAGCTGCAACCGCAAGTGGGGGAACAGAGGTTGCAAAACACACAACATCCATGTTCCTGGCTGTTGTGCTGGCAACTGTGCTGCAAATAATACAACAACCAACCTAATTACATGTCTGAGTTTAGCATCCTAATCAGTAATCATTATTTAATCAGTTTTTCAGCAATGCTCACATATTAATTGTGACACATTAACATTATTAATAGTATTTATTCACGCCTAAAGAAAAATGTTTTATTTAAACTGCTTTATTTCTGCTTCTCTTTGTCTTCATGTTATAAAACTATGTAACAGAACAATCACAGAAATTTAAGTATATTTAAGTAGTGGTAATAAGTGGTAATCTTTATTTTACTCTACATACTGGGATTTTGAAATTACGTACTGCCAATAATATCTATGTTCAATCATTATTAAAAGTGAATGACAAATATATTCTTCAAATTTACTGCAATATCTATTATAATTTAAACTGTATTTCTATTCCAGAGATTAATAAATGCATACCAACAAATATCTGTCACTTGTGATTCTGTCTCAGATCATATATTGCCGGACTTTTATCACTTCATAGCTGTAACATCGTCTTCCTTGCTAAGTTCGGACTCAAAGTTAAAAAACACATCTTTAAGCCATTATTTGTGTGTTGAGTAAGCTAATTTCTCAAAGAAAATGTCACATTTATAAGGGATTTTAAAAATATTGATATGCACAAAAACGATTTGGATAATGTCTTTATTTTGTGAGGTACAATGTGAATAAAAAAATAAGAATAAAAAGCCTATTCCCATCTAAAACAGAAAATGTATTAACCCACTCAATACATGCTAATGTGTTTACATTGTTAATGCTGATATTTATTGGTATGCTAACATTTGCAAAATAGAAAGAAAAGCAAGAGAAAGTACTGGAAAATTCCACTGCAACCAGTTGAATAGTTGTCATCAAATTACACTCAAAACCATCACTTTCAACCACATTAAAGCCCCCATTAAAGGCGTTACCATCTGGGCACCTGTGATGTGTGTACAATTTCACGTTAACTGTATTTCACATTAACTAGGTGTCTAATAATATACGGTGTTAATGATTTGATACAAATTTTGCATTCCTGATCCAATTTGGTTTTTGATACAGTTCCCGTTCAACTTAGTTTATTCCAAAAAAAAAAAAAAAAAGATAAGAGTCCTAAACCATGAAAAATTTACACATGCCACATACCTGTCTGGACTGTAACAGGTAAACAAAGTTGCCAATTGCCATTGCTGTTGTGATTAGAAAAATGAGCAGCCTATGTCTGCTACGCTCTGTGTGTCTGTCCACTTTGTTCCCCCACCCAGTGGAATAAAGTAAATGCTCTGTAGATCCATGTAATCCATGTAATACCTGGAAGAATACCATATTTTCTATTTACTTTTCTTTCACGTCATCTGCAGCTCATCCTCTCTGCAAGGTTAAGTATACATCGAAACGTACATCCACTGTAAATAAAGACGGGATAGATTATTCATGTGCTTCAACATACCTGTAGCACTGGTATGTCATATCATCACAAAAACTAATGTTGTACAAGCACACCATATTTTCTGGGACAGCACAGCACTTTGTTTTTGCATAAAAGTACAATTTCCAGTAAGATATTCATAACTCTGAAGAGATTTCATTACCTCTGACTCGCGAAGAGTCATGACCAGCCCATCAGACAACTGGCTGAAGATTTCTATTGAGAAACACACAAATTCTTACTATTCCAGAAACTCTGAAGGCAAGGAGTGGGAATCAGATATAACTGTCACATGCAATAACAGAAATTCAAAATGTTAGTCTCATCAACACGCCCACTTTATCTTTGCCTGTTGTTGCTGCACTGACTCGTGAATCTGATGCAACAGCCTTGCAACTGCTACTGTAAGTGTGGAATTAGTACATGTCTAATCTCGTGCCACACTTTAATCCTTAGTAGTTTAATGGAACATCTATTGTGCAACACTGAATGCACACATAAAAACAAACAATAATGTTAGAGCCTCAGCTGCTTTTCAGCCAAAACAAAAATTACAGTATCCTCCCCCTTTTCTCAGCAACGTAAAACTGAGGCTGATGAGAATGTACGTGTATTCTGTCATAAATCAAAGTATTGGACAAAGTTAAATTTCTTTTTATTGAAAACTAGTAATGTGAGTGCTAGAGGAAATGTCAGTGGACAGACACTATCCGCATGTTTTGTCCAGGAGATGAGTGAATGAACGAGTTATTGTCTGGATCCACAGGCGCAACTCAGACAGTTTTATTACTAATTCACATTCACAGTTGCAGCTCCATTCCTTCCTCCTCTACAGCCAGAACTTCACAGTTTTATACACTAAACTGTCCTGTCCTCTGCTGGTCTTTCCCTGCCCACTGGCAAAATGTGAAGAAATGATAAACTACAGAGTCCATCAATTCTATTTCTGGGTTCAATTTAAATTAAAGTACTTACGGTACATGCAGTCATAGCGAAGGACCAGACTGATGAAGCTCTCCAGTGTTATGTGTCCAGAGGCGGCACCGTAGCGCAGAGCCATCAGATTCAGCATGTCATCGCTGATCCTCTTTCCTGATCAGGACACATGCAACATGAGTTCATGTTTTATTTTAGTGACTAACTATTATTTTCATTTTTGATTCACCTGCAGATAATTTTTAATCTCTGTAAGCCATGACACTGTCAGACCTCACTGGGATATTAAAATAGAACAGAGCCATTGTTAATGTACTGAGAAACACCTGGGCTTTTCCTACATGCTCAATCTTGTGTACCACAGCATGCATCAGTGATACTGGGGGACCAGGTACATTTCACTCTTTGTGGTCAAGATTAAAAGCCTGTGTAAAATGTATAAAGACACACTATCATTGTTGCATACACCAATCCTATATACATGTGGAAACCCTATTTGTGCTTCACTTGAGGTCATCTCCCAAGTGTAGTATTATTGTATGTAGGTTTTAGTGGAATACTTGCATAGCTGAAATGAATATTTCTAAATTGGATTAACACAGCCTGTTCTTTTTCAAACATAAAGCAGCTAACCTGTTTTTGTGGTTTATGCATTTGATGAGACATGATCAGAGTAAAGAAACTGTTAAATGTTTTTGTTCATGTAACCCCTTCTTGAGGTATTACTCAGCATAGATAAACATGAAACTCATACACAGAATAAAAATCAAGCTTGTAGAAATTATTCAGCCTGGATTCCTAGCCATTTTAGCCCATACAACAAAGTCTTTTTTGGGCCCCTCAACACATTTCAGGTCGTGAGTTTATTTTGAAATATCTTATTTTATTTTTCAAGTAAAATTACCCAATATTTTGAAGACTTTTGGACCATAGTGTCCCTAGTAGACAAAAAGAAATTGCTGATGGTTTACCTGTAGCCATGACTGCATTCCTGAGCTCACTCAGAGACAGTGTTCCTGTTTGTGAAACATCAGAACGGAAGAAAATGTCCTGGGTAAAGAGAGGATATTTAGTTATGTTAGACACTGAGCTCAACGCAGCAAGAACACACAAACCATAATCAGGAAAATCTAAATTGAGATGCATCTTAAACCTTGATTAAAGTCTGTGATTAATAGGAAACAATCAGTAGGCATGTACTGTGTTAAGAAATTTATAACTTTCACTTGGTTGTTTTTACCTTGTACGTGACGATCTTGTTCCACAGACGCACAAATTCCTCACCATTCAGTTTGCCTGTAATAGATGTCTTTAACCCAACATTAAGGTATTAAATCATCACATGCTGTTTCATGTCTCTGCCTGACCTTTAAATCTGTTCCCGATAGATTAACAAAAGGGTAGGCAGGTTTAGGCACGTACACTACTTGTGTGTTTTACCTTTTTACATTTACTGTGGCCAAATTTGCTGCTGACACAGAGAGAAAAGGAGGAAAAAACAATAGTTTTCTGGTACAGCAGTTCACAATGAATATCACATGACAGGATACATCCATCAGAGCAACCATGCTGCGACAGGCATCAATGCTGAAGCCTCCAGATTTCAAGTCTCCTAGAAAAACATTGCAGGACACTCAGTTTGGTCTAAATCCAGCAACACAGCAGTGAATAATATGCAGTTGTTTATAATAATTTAAATATATTTTTTAGCTGAAATTCTGTTGAACCATTAAGAGTTTTATGGTCCAAACCTTTCAGGATTTGATCATTTAGAATTGTCTGGAGCTGCTCAGCATTCACTTCTTCATACTAGAAATGAAATGAAAACAACGAGAGACTTATATTTGGCTCATATGTTGGTTGTAACTCACGCTTACAATTATATGGAGGGGAAATAATAACATGCTACACTTCATAGGTGTTGCTAAAAGATTATAAATATATTTCTATGACAACATTATAAAATAGTGTCCTCTCAAAAAAGGAAGCAAATAATCACATTCCACAAGATAATGAGCTACTGCTTTAAGACACACAAATTACCTTGTCAGAGAACTGACGGAAAAAGTTTCTCTTATTTTCGTCATCCACTCCATTTTTGACTGGTGCAGGCTGCAAAAGAGTGAGTGCTTTCAGCTCCAGGTGAATTAATGCACTGAGCAATATGTATGTCACATACTATCAATGTGATCAGTATAATAAATAACAATAATATGAACATCAACAATATTTTTAAATCTTGCACACCTCTTCTACTTCCATGTGGTCATGGCCACCAGAATTCTCACTGAAGGGAAAGACAAGAGACATCAGTACATTACTCGGGGCCAGTCTTGGGAAGTGACACATTACTTAAAAATGAGTTATAGTAATGTGATTCTGTTTTTCAATAACAAGTAGTGTTAGAGGTTACAATTTTAGATTCAGTAATTACACAACATTCATTAATCCCAATAACACTGGGACTTAGATGGAGGGTTTGGTCTGTGTGTGTACAGTGGACAGATGGGTCCAGTACCTGCTGAGGTTAGCCTGTCACATGGGATGAAGTTGCAGGAAAGCTGTGTGGGTATAGAAGCTTTGGACCTTTGACAAAGCTGTGCTGGGTGATGAAAGTATATGCAATGAATGTGTTTTGCTGCTGAGTAATTACTAAAGTAATGTAATTGCTTTTCAAATGTGTAATGAGTTGATTACAGTTTTACATACATAGCCTTTTTATCAATTAAAAGTCCTGTAATATGTGGTGTGTGGCATGCAGCAACTGTACATCTAAAAAATTTGAAAAGCGATTTAGTGAGCAGCGTGTGACTTACTGGACGTGGGTCTCTGCTTTGGACAGGATGGTCAGGATGAAGGAGGCTGTCTCGTTGGGACTGAAGGTGGAAGGCACAATCAGGTATTCACCAGGCTTTAGCATGAAGAACTCCATCACCTCACGTGCATTCAGGTAGGTTTTGGTTTGGGCAACAGGTCTGTTTCTGCTGAAGAAAGATGCTGGGAACTTCCCCCTGTTTGCCTTGTACTGCAATGCCAGGAAGTAGATGTTTAATTTCAATGCAGCTCATGTCTCCAATGCATGCTGTGTATGTATACTGGGCTAAAAATGTTACTTACTTCGTCCGTCACCTTGAATGAAGTCAGAGAAAAATTTGTTTACATTGGGAACAAAATAAAAAAACAGTTAGTTCAGGTGTAACAGTGACATTATGAAGGGATTTAAATAATGAAAATTCAAATCATGGAATATCACTTTCTTCAAGAACAAATATGTTTTGTAAAAGTGGGTGAGACTTGGAGTATGCTGTATTCAAATTTACTTCAAGCACTCACAGATGTTACAGATGTTTTATATTGTTTTGTTGATGAGCCACAAAACTTGAAAAAAATCATATGCATTTCATCTGATTATTTTCAACAGCTGTGTCCCACATCTAGGCCAGATATATTTACAACAGTCTGCCTAATGTGACAGAGAAAAACAAAAGTGAGCAATATTTACCTCAAACACTGAGAATCCAATGTGGAGATTTTGGACCAGGCGTCTGTTCCTCTTGTCAGGAATTTGCATGAGAGACACCAGCATGTTTTTTTCAACCTGTTTCTCAGAACATTCACTGAGTAATTTGTCAATCTTGATCCGATACTGTGGGTTAGTCCAGAAGCTGTCTGGAGGACAAAAAGGAAAACAATTTTTCATGTTACGGTTTTGTCAGGAATAGGCTGAATCAGCTCATTAATATAAAGAAGGTAAAAACTAATTCTTCTACTTGTGTAGTAATGACATGAAGAACTGAGCAGAAAGCCAGGCTAACCAAAGAGACATCACATTAATGTGACTGCAAGGAACTTTAAATACTTAATATTTATACTTAAAAATCTGCTTTCTCTGTAACTGCTGTCTGCCACTAGAATATTTATAGATTTTAGAGGAGATTAATAATCATCAGTTTAAAAAGTGACTCACAAATTATTTACCCCAATTCCTCATTCAGTCTGTGTCTGTGTATCATATTCCATCTCACATTTCTTTGTTGCCTTCATGTTTACAATTTCCATTTTGTGATTGCCTTTTAGCTGTGGGGCTTTTTTTGTTTTGTTTTTTTTGCCTTTTTTAGATACCAGCTTAAGTAGACAGTTTTGCAGAGTGCAGATATTCTGAAAGTACCAAGATTATTCATGCATCCTCCAGCAGTGGTTCCTGCAACCCATCTGCCCTCATAGAAAGAGGTCTTCCAGTGGCAGGAAGCGCTTCCATCAAGGAAGTCAGGACACAGGCAGCAGATGTCGAGATCCGAGTAGAACTTACAGAAGTTTTCCAGGGTCATCCTGTCAAAACAATTATTATTGTTGCCCTAAATGTGATGCTGACAAGTACTGAACCATTAATTCACTTGATCCTTGAAAGAAAATATTTATTATGTATCAGTCAGTGGAGATAGGGTGTTCAAATGTAATCTGCATAAATACATAACTGTGTTATAGATCTTAGGGGAATGATAATCAAGTCACATTATAATTTGAAATAATGCTTGTAGTGTAAATTGTAAGTACATTAGAATGACTCTCTTGGTATCTTTAATGAAAAATATTTGTAGATAGTGCTTAGTGATTATATATATGCATAGTACCTGATATACTGTATTTTTTTTGGGGGGGGGGGACAACTGCCAATTTCTTTTAATGAAATAAAATTTTGAGCTTACCAAAACTCCCCATCATCACCCACTGCAAGGCACATCTCACGATCCTGAGGACTCACAGTTTGCCACAAAGGTGACCTTTACAGACAGTTTGTCAAAGAGGGAAAAAGAGAGGAAGAAATATTGTTATAAAGTGTTCAAAACATCAAGAGGCAATTCACAACACATGGAAAAAACATGGTTTAAAAAATTACTTCTTAAGATTAGTTGTCACTAAATGCCAGGTGTTGCTTTTACATAGCTAATTGAACCAATGCTAGCTTGCTAATATATACCCATTTACAGTAAGAGGTATGTGGTATATCACTATAGTCAACATGTCTAATAATGATGTAACTGAGAATATATGGCAGATGGATCTGTGTATGCTTTAAATGACTACAGTTTATGTGGCTTGGCATAAAGCTGAAAAAACCTTAGGCTATGGTATTGAGATATTCTGTTAACAACATGTCAACAAGCTGCATTTACTGTCCAACAAAACAGGCCTGGCCTAGACTGAAAACTGCCAAAACCAATTCTCATGGCTAAGACACTTTGGGTATTGTTGATTTAGCTAAGAGAAAAACAATGTGATTCCCTTGGCATATATATACATTCACTGACATAAAATAAATGAAATTACTTTTCATTACAACTGTTACAAGTGTCTCCAAGATATTAATCACTGAGATTTATGTGAACAGTTGACATTTAAGACCTATAAAAACTTGCCTTCCCTGCTTGTGTTTCTCTTTTAACTGGCACATCCAGTTTAGAATAGTGAGAAGGTGAGTATTATAAGACTATAGGGAGACATCTCACTGATCTGATCCTGACTAACAAAATCATTATTAATATGTCATTTGAATTATCATCAAGAAGCTGACACAAATTGTTGACAAAGCATTCTTTAAAAATTGCCTGTGTGATAGTGAATGTCCTGCAATGTGCTATTTTGCCATGGGAAAATAATCTTAATAATATTAATAACAACATTTCCTGTTTGACTCATTCTTACTCATCACTCCAGTCTCCATTCCACTCTTTTTGGCCCCAGGGGTTCCACAAACGCACCAGGTTCACGAGCTGCCCTCGGCTCATCACCTGACCAGCAATAATCACCAGAGAAAGAACCGGTGTTATTTGTATAAATTACAGAATTCTGTACATTGCAATGCCATTTAAACAAATGCAATTCCTCACCTGTTTCACACCTGTGACAGCATAGGCGTGGCCTTGGACCAGACCATTTGGTAGCACAGTGTTGGCAGATGTCTCCTACAAGACAGAGACATATGTAATCACAGCATGGAGTATTGGTGTTGTGCAACACAAAATACACACAATTTAATAAATTAAATGAGCTGAAAGTCAAATGTGATTTTGTCTTCATTCTTGATCACTGAATTGTCAACAGTAGACGTCATACAGAGGTAAAATTCTAAAATACGATATGTTGAAAAAATTACCGCTTCTTCCCAAGTGTCACCAAATGCTCCCATTTTTGTGCATTAGCCCCAAAATAATGTACCCAAAATAAAAAGGAATCGTGTCAGCAGCTGTTTTGCATTTGATAGAATCAGGAGACTCAAAAATATGTATCATTTGTCAAGGTAGTGTGACGACTGAGTCAGGCACAGACCAAAACACATCTAATTATTAGAACACATCTTATTATTATTGTCTTTGCCAGTATTATTATGGGAAATTATATGAAAACCAAATGTCACAGCTCCACCCCTCCATTAACCGCATTCACATGTCATTAGAGGGCACCCATTCAAAACCCTGACCCCACCCTCTCTTTCTACCACATTATTATAGCTCTTACATGTCTCTAGCCTCAGAGAAAAGCTCACTATTCATGAAAGGAGCATGTGCTATCATTAAATTTCATGAAATAAGAACATGCATGAATGTGCATTTTGAGAGACCAGACTTAGAACCAGAGATTTTACTGAGATTAAGATCAATGAACTGCATACTGATCAAATTACAGTACAGCACCATTTGTTTTCTTTCTTGCCTTACTATTTGCTTTCTATCCCTGAGGGGCTCAAAAAGAGTAAGCTATTGCTCAATCCTGGGGCCTCATGTGTCCTGCCTGTAAAGCCCCTGAGATAATAGTAGTTCACAAAGACTGGAATCCTGTTCCTACAGTTTTTCATTCCACATATGAATGGGAAAGTTATCAACAAATTTGCTGAAAATGGTACCATGCTCTTATTTTGTTTTTTGTTTTCTGCTATGACAAGTCAAAATGGTGGCAGCTAGAAAGGTCAATTATTACACCCAACATCCATCACAGATAATACACTAAGACAACCCTTACAACTATGAGATTATCTTAGCCTTAAGATGGTTTTATGAAATGGGCCCCCAGTATTTTGGACAGACACCTTGAATAATTTTAGCATAGTATACAAAGGCAAAAAGAACCAGCACTGTGGTTTTATGTGGTGAATATGTGCTTACCCCCTGAGGTGTGCCACATCCCATCAGGGACCTGGATTGGCCAGCCCTGTACATCAGCTCCCACAGGTCTGCAGGAGGGTCTGACAGCTGGATGCACATGTGGACACCACCAGTGAAGTCCACCAACGCCTCAGAAGGAGTTCCAGCATTCATGTCTGAGTAGGAACCACACACCCTGACAGTGGATGTGAAATTACTATAACAGACTTTCTGAAAATAAGGTCAATCTCACTCTGACAAAAACATTCAGTATCTTAGAAATAATGGACTGTTTTTTTCCATACTTGGCATAGGCCTTCTCCAACAAAGCAGGCCAGAATTCAGTTGGATCTTTGGAGTGGACGAAAATTAGTCTGCCATCGATTGTTGGTAGCTTGTCATCAATGACAACATCCACCCATCTTCCAAACCTCCAGAACTGAATAGTTGAAAAAGAAGAGCATGTGAAGAGGTTTATTGCAGAATAAAATATTTTTGAACAGAACCTACTTTTGGACAATTAGTGCTGGCAATGATTGCTTTTTACCCTGAAGTGGAACATCCCACAATAGTCCTTTTCAAAGCTTTGATCAAAAGGAACGACTTGCTCAAGGATGTAATTCTGGAATGTCAGAGCTCCAATAGATGCAAGAAACCAGCAGTCTCCTGAGTAAAGAAAAGTGTCATTGAGTTGTCAGTGCAGTGTGCTATACAAGCATATAAAATTTGTATAGATAGTTTTACAGTTAAGCAACAATCACGAACGCTAACAGCCAGGAGGCAGACAATACATTAGTACAACAGCTATCATACCTTGTCTCTGGGAATTATGCTCAAATTGAAATTCACATTCACAAAAATCTACAAGATCTCCTGGATATTTCTTGGCAAAAGTTGCACAGGGAGTGGTTAAGTGAAATTTATCATCATGTGCAGTTTACTGCAGAGCTGCTCTTTATGGTACACAATTCTAAGCCCTACGTTTGTTTGTTTTCTGCCCATTGTCTGCATTGGCATCTCCTAATGTCATTGCTGGAGAAGCAGTTTATGTATTATAATGAATGAAGAAATTTCCCTACCAACCACGCCTTGACCAAAGTCAAATCTGGAGACCCCGTCAACAACAAAAGATGGATTGGGAACAATTTTCTGAAACAGAGGAAATGATGACAACACAAAACTTGTTTAAGGTTTAATATTACAACGGTCAGAAAACAATACAGCAATACACTATAACTACGACCTGCACTGTTAGTGTTTTTTTTTTCTCCTAATGCTATATTTTATATATTATTACATTTCCGTGATGGTCGGGTGAAAGAATTGCTATTGCTACTAATGTGGCTCTGTCCAACTTCAGCAAAAATCTCACTTTGTAAGAACCTTTTGGGAGCAGCTGCTTGCACAGAAGCTAACACATGCTAACAATATCTCCATCCCCAGCATTAACAGATCTAAAACACTATGGATTTACATTTACTGTGTTGCCAGAGGGAGAAATTTAAATGGGTGAACATGTTGACTTGTTTCTGCTTGATGTGTGAGCTATTGTAAGCCCACACACACTTCGAAAATAAAATAGATGATTGATGCTCTGTTTGTGTAAACAGGCTTTTTGACCCATGGTCAAAAACTGCTTAATAAAGCTTTAAACAAAATCCACACTATAGCTCTGACCAGCAGATAGTATAAGCCACTCACTTATACATTTCAAAACCATAGATTTTGTGAGCATGGCTGCTGTGTCACCTTGAGTTTAGTTTGATTTATAAAACATAAAAGTGCACCACAAAACAACTACTCAATCAGTTGAGATCTCCAAGTTCAGGCTATGACATGTTTCATTAACTTTTAATCTAAACGTGAGATCCCAAATTTCCAGCTACCAAAACACCCACAGTTGGTCTTTTCTTAGTTGAATCAGATGATTTAACATTAACATTTAGTGTGATATAGGTTTTCCTCTGCAACCTGTCAAAACACTCACCGATGGTCTCAGCCACACAACTCGGGCCAGGTCAGAGGGGCTCAGTATTCCTTGGCCAATGGAGTTCCTGTCAGGGGGGAACATGTCATCGATGTACCTTACCCGTCGGATGAGACAGTACTCTTTCAACTGCTGGAAGTCTTGGTTGAGGAACTTCATGGGGTTGGTGACGGTCCCATAACCATCTTTCATATGACGTGCATTGATAATGTTCATACATACACCCGGGGGAGCCATTACTGCAGTGGTTGACTTCTGTTAAAAAAAAACAAAAAAAAAACCAATACATTTAAGGCAGAGTAAGGCATCCTGGAGACAGACTTGATAATCAAACTCAGCAGCTAAACAAACACACCACTCCCCCTCAGTACATCTTCGGGAGCTCGTCCCCCCCAAACTTGCAGACGCACATCACCATTGAAACCACTAACAATTGGCGAGGAGGTGTCAGTGCCCGATCCAAACCCGAAAGCCCGATCCGTTCTGCACTTGGACAGAACTATGTTAACAGAAACATTCCTGCCTGATTTGTATCACACGTATGAACAAAACGCTTGACAACAGACTTGCACTCATCTTCTCTGTCTCTGAGAACCAAAAACCATGTTGGAACCATCTGAATTCTGTCATCTTAAAAACAGGCAAGAATCAGAGGAATCAAGTCGACACAGGACTAATACAGACTAATCGCATGCTTTTATTTCAAGCAAGTTAAATTACTTTTCTCAGGTCTCAGCCCAAAGACTTTCAGACAACTTCAGCTCAATCAGAAAGCCGCTGCCAGAATCCTAGCAAAGACCAAGAAAAGTGAACACGTCACACCGGTTCTCGGGTCTCAACACTGGCTTCCAGTGAACGGAAACAAGGCAGGTAATTGACTATAAAATGCTGTTGCTTGTCTATAAAAGTCAGTTGCTTAGGATCAACCTTGCTAGAAATTACAGTAAACAGTGATAGCAAATGCATTGTTGGTTGGATTAGGTTTGCAGTCAATTCGCAAAGAAAGTTTGTGGTCGTGACAAATATGATCTCTGAAATTTGTGTGTGAACATTTCACTAATATGTTTCAATGTCAACTTATTTGTAACTCACCAAATATATAAATTAATAGCATATCCATATCATATTTATAGAACACAAAATGCTCATAGTTACATTTCGTACAAAACATATTTGCTATTGCAGTTTAGTGCAAACAAATCATGGAGAAGCAGCATTTAGTTTCTGAGCACCACAGAGCTGGAACAAAATCCCAGAAGATATTAGACTTATACCAACTTTGACCACCTTTAAATCCAGGTGCAAAAACTTGTATGTTGCGTACTGCCTTGACTGAAACATATATACTTACCTTGAGCCATCTTGCCCTTCTATCCTGTATTCATGTCTCTATTTTCCCTGCTCTTTAAAATTTACTTTCAATGTTTTTATGTTGTTTTTCTTCCTTTTGTCAAGTTGTTAATGCATCATGGGAAGTATGTCAGCAAGTCATTGTGTATGCTGGTTCTATATAACAACAATAGTATGTTATGCAATCATCTATTGTTTATGGACAGGTATTATCTTTCTTCAACGTACCTGTTCGCTTTCCTCCACATGAGGGATTTCCAAAGCTTGATACTGTAGACTTCCCCCAGACAAAGCTTGGAAAAAGACACCCCCTAACCTTACCCCACCACATTAGTTTTCTTGCTTAGTTTCAGTCAATCTCTGAATGTCTAACATGATTATGTTATTTGATCCCATAGACCAGGGGTGTCAAACTCATTTCATCCTGGGCCACATCAGTATTGTGTTTGACCTCAAAGGGCCAGTTGTAACTGTAAGACTTTATAAATGTATCTACTTTCTCATATTACATAATTGCCTCTGTATTCAATTATTATTGCCTTTAATAATAATTTAAAACTAGCATTGAAAGATAAGTTATCAGGAGTTTTGCTTTTTTCTTTTTCACCAGTCCAACCAAGCAAATTCTCTCACCACACATGGCGGGCACGCCATCGATAATAAGCCTCACTAACTTCTCCAAGGGTAATTTCATTTTACTTGGAGACTTCTCCTCACTGAAGATGTCTTCTTCAGCCAGATTTTCCGCTAGTTCCCTGACTCTGTCTACCAGTGTTTCTTGACAAGCTAACGTTGTTGAAAGCCTTTCTCTGGTCACACAGCTTCAGGATACACTGCTTTAAAAATGCACCTTCCGAAAAACACTTTCAAGCTCGGGCGATTTCTTCAGCCACAATAAGCCGGCTTTCACCGCTGCATCGTTTTTGCTGTAACTTTAGCAACATATTCTGCTGAGGCTTCAGGCTGCTTTTTAAATTCTCGGGTCTTCTGTTGCCTTTCTTGGTGGCTAAGGTTAGCATACTTAGCTCCGTGCTTGTTGTCTTAAGTGTCGACGTAAATTGTTTTCCTTGGGCACTGCCGCTGCCTCGTTGCAAAGAAGACATACCGATTTGTCTCCATTAAGCACAAACATGTATTCGCTTTCCCATCTCTCATTAAACTACCTTCCCTCTACATTAACATTTTTCTCATTGACATTTTGGGACTATTTACGTCCCCCCCCCGCCCCCAACTCCATCACTGACTAAAAAAACCGCTGTAGGAAATGGTTGATATTGAGACACTGCCATCCAGTGGCTAGAAGCTTTCATTGCACAGGTAACAAAATCGAGATGCATTCATTATCCTTCTGTAAAGCGGGATAGCAATGTATTTTACAATAATCACAGTCTTTGAAAGCTCTGGCGGGCCACATAAAATGAAGTGGGCTGCCTGATTTGCAGATAGCAGAGTTTGCAGAACTTATGCAATAACTTATGTAAGAGTTTTCAGCTTCCACTCACCAAACAGTTTGGAGCCCGCTGGGGAAGGCTCGCCTCCCGCTTTGAAAAGTGTGCATGACTGTCAGGTTGCATAGAGACTGTTCAGAACAGTTAACTGGGCAAAACTGCCAGTTTAATTTGTCAGCTTCCTGATTTTACCTGTAGCTGCATATCTACAATATGAAACATTTCATCTCAAGCTAATGTTTCATAGCTTCATGGAACACAGGCTGAAAACATAACACTACCACTGGCAGCCAAAATGAATGTTTACATTTACTAATGACTATTAGTGGCTAGAATTTGATAATTCTTCTATAACATATAATTTTTTCTGGATGGTGAAGTTAACATAGCATGTCACTGTCTATATTTGCTGATCACAGTGCTGGTCTGGAATATATTTAGAGATCATTCATACATCAACTTTATATTATGAAATGATAGTTTAAACACTTAGGTTTATGAACATCAAGAGATGAATTGTTGTTTAGGAAACAGATACAACTCAAAATGACAACACCAAAATGATAAGTGGGCCAACCATAAGTGAAAGTGTAAATCGACCCGTTTAAAATGTTACTGGCATGTGAAGATCTTAATCTTACCTCACCAGCCACAGAGAGAAAGTATGTGAAAGCTGAGTCTGAGTGGATCAGCAGAGTGCGAGTGAAGACTCTCCAGACCTTTTATAATGCCTGCAAACGCCGGAGGCCACAGCTGTCAGCGTATGATGTGTATTTATGAAACTACCTGAGTTTTTAACTGGTGCAGACAGGAACAGAGAAATAGACCAATAGATGAAGAGGTGAACCCTCCTAAATAGAACACTCCAATTAGTTTTCAGTGACAGATCCTGTACAGTACTGTATGTGCAGATTGATAGATCATGCTGTCCTGGCTTGTTCAAATGTTCAGAACATTTACCCTCAGGATTTTCATACTTAAGATACACTAGCTACTTGAAATGTAAATCTACTGTCTGTTTTGTGACACTAAATTCATCTCTTGGGCTCCTGGCTGCTTTACAGTGGCAGGCTGTTATTTCATTAAGCTTTCAGTGACTTTTTTTTTTTAATTCAAGGACGTTCTAAAATGTCATAAAGATTCAGCCATTATTTGTACCTTATCCTGTTGTTGGTGATGGGTGTGGTGGATGGAATGTGTCCATGCATGCATCAGATGGGGGGCAGGGTACAACTGTCAGACATGTCTGTCATTTGTCACAGGGCTAATATACACTGACAGACAGACTTTCGTGTACATTCACGCCAACGTCATTGTAGAGTTTCCAGTTCCCCTACTCTGCATGTCTTTGAAGGATAAAACACTTGCACACATACTGTATATTATCATAAATCATATCACATAATAATGCATGAGAAATCTTGGATGAGTGATATACAGTAAACAAACAAAAAACATATGATAAAAAATATGACTGTTCATTTCTGATCCAAAGCTTGCACTGCAGCATATGACAATAGTTTTTCAGTGTTTCTGATTTTCAAGGCTGGTAGATCTCGAACTAAAATCTAATGGGGAGCCAAAGGTTATGCATCCAAACTGTATTGTACACATGTAAACTTAAACACAACTAATTTGAATGTTTGAAATCCCACATTCAACTTTAGTTTGAACGATGAACTTCCCAAAAAAAATTGTAAAAATGTAGTCTTGTTTTACACTGTAGAACTATATGCTTGAACATGACATTCATTCAGCACTGTCACATTTAATTATTTCACCTATCACAGTCAAATCAAACACTACAGCCTTGGATCTGCAGGGTTTTCATGATTAGTTATTTAGACTTTAGGTGCACTTCAAAAGAGAGATCTTTCGAGATCATTGCGTTTATAAGTTTCGATATAGGTAATACATTAGAGGTCAGAATATTCCTCTGTGATCGATTGTTAATAATTTACTATCAGTAATAATAATAACGAGTGATAAGTAATTGAACATTGCAGGAAACATATTAAGAAAGAGAAGGACAACATATGATAAAGGTACCCAGCCTGGATCAAACCCTACACACATCCTCACATTGGTGTTGTTATTTATTTAAGAAAGTGAAAAGGTTTCTAGACTGAAACTGAGCTTACACCATGCATTGAAATATGAATGTGTTTGTGTAGTGTTGCCATTGTGTAAAGCACAGAGTGATAACATCCTGATACAACAGATAATTACAAAAAATGTAGTAACTGAGTCTGTCATTTTAACATATAGACATGTAATACGATTCCATCTCCAGTCTAACATGTCAAGTCATGTGTTATGGAACTGGTTATGTTATTTTTTCACATTAATGCTGGGTAGAGTAGGTAAACAAAGATACAAAAGACAACAACTAAGTTGCAGTTCATATTGTGTTATGGCTCATTTGCAGAGGGATACATGTTTTACTCATATTGTAGCTTGGCAAAAGAAAAGAAATCATGCTGCTGAAATATCTACCCCTGTAATTCCAGTTGATTTGAGCAGGCTGTCGGCTTAAGTGTACATTGAAATGTACATCCACTAGAAATAAAGATAGAGACAGGTTATCAGTGCTGTGAAATATATAACTATGTTCATTTGTGTCATCCTATATAAGACCATTTTAATTTTTCAATAGCAAGAAGGTTATATGATCAATTGCTGACAAGAAGAATATGTTTTATTACCTCTGACTCTCTGAGATTCATGCCGTTTCCATTAGACAGCTGTTTGAAGATTTCTGTTGAGCAAAAAAAAAGAAAAAAAATGTATCACCCAATATTGTTGAAGTATATCAAAAATCAAGAGTAGCTCACAGTTACTTCTTATACAGTGTTATCTATTGTCATCATTTGTCCCACTTGACTTACTGTGCATACAGTCCAAACGAAGCATGAGACTGATGAAGCTCTCCAGTGTCATGTGCCCAGAGGAGGCACCGTAGCGCAGAGCCATCAAATTCAGCATGTCATCGCTAACCCTCATTCCTGACAAAACATACATCAGACAAAAGTATAGAAGTTGTTTGGGAATGTATTTTAATCCTGTAATATATTGGCATAATATCTTATCATTATATTATATAGCGTTCACAAGACAAATTAGAGTGCATAAATATAATTGAATTGAGAATCTCTTTTCCAAGACAAAGTCAAATACAAAAAAGCTTCAGTCTCCTAAAAGAAACATCATGGTAACAACAGTGGGAAGGACTTTGTTTCCCTGGTACTTATCTGTTTGTAATTCTTTGTTTGTAATCAAATACCCATAACTAACCAACTGACTTTGTTGGCAGTGCTTACATGGCATGCTGAGAAGTGAAAAACAAACTCCTCTTTTTCTCTTCTCTGGAACTTGTTAGATATTATGATCAGTAAGTTCTTTAAAGATGCAATAACCAAGGAAACAAGCTGCGAACCCATTGCCAGTATATTATTTTTACCTTTAAAGTTGAAATGGTGAACTTGTTAGCTTTATTAAGGATGTAACAATCCTGAAACCCAGACTGAAATCGCAAGAACAATCATTCACAAGCTTATATTGTGATACAGGAAGACAGAACCACTGCCTCTGTTCTTTAAACTCATCAGACAAGAGATCGTTTTTTTAGGTAAGCTGCTGCAAATTAAGTATCTCGGAATGCTGAATGATGTTATGCTCTTCAGTTAAGTTAGAATCAAGGGAAGGAATGAATCCAAAGCTGGTCTACCTGAAGCTACGAATGCATTCCTCAGTTCACCCAGTGACAGAGTCCCTGTTCGTGAGACATCAGTGCTGAAGAAAATGTCCTGATAAAATAAGAAGACACCAATAATGATCAGGAAAATCTGACAGTTGTGTATCTACATGCACCTTAATGGCAGAATGAACAGGCTGCTATATTATAATGTATGTATGTATACATAGTTAAAAACTAAGGATCTTTCAGTGATGAAATGATCCATATACCTTGTATGTGACGACCTTTCTCCACAGACGGACAAATTCCTCTCCATTGAGTCTGCCAGTGATGGATGTCTTTTTGAATTCAACATTAAGGTAACAAAGCCACTCATGTCTTAGCCTGACCTTGGTGCAGTTATTTGTGTTATATCAACAAAAGGACAAGTGGGTTTGCTACTGTTTATGTACACTACTCAAATGTTTAATGTAAAAACAACCACTGTGTGAGATTTTCCTTTCACATGTAAGAAGCATCAGTATGGGAAAATGAAAAAAAATAAATAAATAAAAATCTATTATTCAAATGGTGTATGCTGTACCAAAGAGTAATGACTTTCTTATGCATCACAGCAGGATACATCCATCAGGGCAACCATGCTGCGACAGGCATCAAGGCTGAAGCCTCCAGATTTCAAATCTCCTAAATTAAACAGAATACTTGGGGTCAGCAATGCAGAAAAACAAAAAATGACAGTGTATTTGAATGTTCATTGAGCTCTTATGCTATTGTTAAGAGTTGAGTCCAAACCTTTCAGGATGTTTTCATTTAGAAGCCTCTGGAGCTGCTCCGCATCCACTTCTTCATACTGGAAACAAAAGAAAAATAATATATCATATATTTAAAAAAACATACAACGCACTGTCACTGTATTTAGCTAACTTGCTTTCTAACCTTTTATGTCAAGAAACAACCTCAGTGCATGCTACACAACACCAGCAGAACTCGCACTGAACATCATGTTTGACTTAATATAAACTTGACCTGTTGCATAAAGAGCAACATTAGCATTCACTTTCAATCATGTTTCTTTCCACCTGATGAATGTAAAACCAATATACCATCTACCTTTGGTTCTTTGTGGTCTCACCATCCCCTGAGGGAAATATCTGTCTCTTTAGCAGCTAAATGCTCCACTGTGTTTGATAATTAGCTGCTATCATTATGTGCTCTTCACTGACAGGCAGGTAGACTACATTGCATTGGCTTTTCTGATTCTAAAAGGACAGAAGAATGTGTTGATGAGAGCAGTGAGAGTGAACTAAAACAGTAAAGTTGAAGGCTGTAAAACCAAAACAACATGTGCTGAAAGTTTGCTAAAATGCATGGTAAAGCTGAGGGGAAATAATATAGAATATGATATGACCATTCTCTGTGGATTTACCAATGACCCCTTTTACATCGTAGATAATGTTCATATATATATATATATATATATATATATATAATATATATATATATATATATATAGTGCAGCTCTAAACTATTGGTAAATCAGACCAAATGACGGGAAGTCGTAAGTATGATTAAACTTGATAGGTACAGTTATGTAAGTGGGACACATTAGTGAAATATTACCTTGTCTGAGTTCTGGCGGAAGAAGGTTTTCCTGTTTTCCTCATCGTGTGCATTTTTGGTCTGCTTGATCTGGAAAGAAGAAGTAAAAACAAATGTAAGAAAGTCATTTTTACCCTAAATGAAAGCAACTGGCAAAACCTATTTCACATAATGGTGGCAAAAAAATATAATTAAGAACATATAACACAATATAATAATTATAAAAACACTAACATTACTGTGATACTGTTAAATCTTTTCTCACCATTTGAACTGGCTCATGTTTATGGTCACCAGAATTCTCACTGCGGGGAAAGATCAAAGATATTCCACATGGGATTAGTGTTATGTGTGACATACGCCATGAAGACTCATTTTTGGATAATTTTACACCAGGCAAAGACTGAGACAAGCAGTGGGCTGAGAATGTGCACTTACTAGCCCTGGGTCTCCTCTTTGGAGTGGATGGTCAAGATGAAGGAGGCTGTCTCATTGGGTCTGAAGGTGGATGGTACAATCAGGTATTCACCAGGCTTTAGCATTAGGAACTCCATCACCTCACGTGCATTCATGTAGGTTTTAGTTTGGGCAACAGGTGCATGGGTGTGGAAGAAAGAGGCTGGGAACTTCCCCCTCTGTTCACTGTACTGTAATAATGAATATATATTCCAGTTGTCTTCATGTTGTGTCATTTAAAAGAGCTGCACTGTGTGAATGGAGAATGTGTACTGTGAACGTGTCTGAGATAAAATTGTCTCTTACTTGTTTGGTCACCTTGAGGGAAGTCAGCATCAGGTAAGTTCATGTTGGGGAGAAAAGACAATAAATTAAATTAATAACTGTCAAATCTTCCCTGAAGATAATAAAGATAATGACATAATTAATACATGCATATATTTTCACAGCAAACTCTGGCCAAAGGTTCACTTGCCTTGTTAGCAGCTGTTTGTCTAACCTATAAAGACTTTGGACCACTATTTACTATGTTTATTATTTTATTGCAACCATCCTTCAGCTTAAAGAACCTGAGATGTTTTTGGATCTGTCACTGTAGCCTTCCAAAGCTGATTCATTCACTTGTTATTTATAATCTTCTGAGATTTTTACAACAATTACTCTTGACTAAGCCACACATCTGAAATCGTAAGTGAAACTGCCACTTTGTGCCAGGCACAAATTTTAGTCAATAAATTGTTTTCTCATTGTTTAAAAAAAGTAGAATTTCCACTGATCAAACCCCATTTTTCACACTATTTATGGCCAACATTTTTTTCAGCAAGAGACTTCAGCGTACTTACATTATGTAATTACCTCTCTATATAGTAGTTTTCATTGTTAGTGATGTGCTCCACTATTTCTGTGCTTGTCTTGATTGTCACGTGCATGTACAGTATGTAATCTGTCTTACTGTCTGAACTTTTATCAGCCTCCTGTTTCTGACAGCGTAGCTGCTCAATAAGTTTTCATTAAACTGTACTTGCATTGAATATGAGGGCAAAACTGTGGTCTGCAGGGTTTCATATCTAATAAATCTGTGTAACATCCATAACACTGTGACAGAAACAAGCAGTCTTTACTTCAAATACAGAGAATCCAATGTGCAGATTCTGGACCAGGCGTCGGTTCCTCTTGTCAGGCTTTTGCATGAGAGACACCAACATGTTTTTTTCACCATCTTTGTGCGTATATTGGTTGTTAATCTTGACCCGATACTGTGGATTAGTCCAGAAACTGTCTGAAATACAAAAAGAGAAACAAGGTTTATTTGTCATTTGGGATTAAATCAAATGTTCTTGTGTAGAAATATGAAGTTGAAAGCAAGGCTGGATATCAAGATGAAACGGTTTTTAAACAGTCAGTTAATCTAATACTGAATCTATCATGGCTTATAAACTATAGAGCATTTGTGAAATGTTTATAATAAGCTAAGTCAAGTAGGAGTTGCTTATTACATTGCACTGTGACAGAATTCTTTTTATAGCAACTTTTACCTCTCCTTTTTTTCTGCCTGATGTTAACCACTAGTTTAAGCTCTCAGTGCAAAAGAAGGCACTTTGTAGCAACCATGTTAGAGTGAAGCCATATCTTATCTTATCTCAGCTCAACCACTTTACACTCTGTGGTGTTTTCCTCTCACAGTTGTCACTCAGACCTCACCCAGCAACAAGGAGGAGCTCTGCTACAATATTTTGCCTTTGGACCTCCTGACTAAGCTGTGTGAACTTGTAATGTTGTGCTTGGCTGTTGCTTGAGACCATCTAGCGCCTGTATTTTAGGAAATCTTTTACTAAATTTATGGGAAATGGTAAATGGACTGCACCTATAAAGCACTTTTCTAGTCTTAATGACCACTCAAAGATTTACAGTGCATGTCCCATTAACCCATTCATACACACCATACACTGTAACATATGTATAGCATCAAGGACTGCCATAGCTGCAAAAGAAAAAAAAAAATATGACAACAAAATATATGATATGTTCTATAAGTTCTATACTCTGCAAACACACACTAACCTTCTTATTATGTTAGGGTTAAATTTGACCAATTTTATGTGGAATTATTTAATGAACATTAACTTTTTTTATTGGAACAGTAACCCTAAACCCTGACTCCTGACCCTAGAGTTCCCACAATAACTGATGTCATATTAAGCAAATACAGGGCTGGGGAACGTCTTTTTCAGATACCAATAATGTACTACATAGATCTGGGAAACATTATGTGTGATATAAATCTGAGCAACATAGGATACTGGAAATATAGTGATGACCCTGGGAGCATTAGCTTAGCATTAGACTAGCTTATCCCCACAACAATAAACATGTCATATTATTACAATAGGAAGTTAAGGTTTTTTCAATCAGTCAAATTAGTTTCAATAAATTATATGCATACATATGAACAAGATAATTTGTGTAACATGCTCATTATTCCAAATTATATTATATAGTTTGGTGAAGCCTATTATCTTCAGGCTTAAATTTAAGTCTAGAAACCTCTGTTATTCATGCATCCTCCAGCAGTGGTTCCTGCAACCCATCTGCCCTCATACATGGAGCTTTTCCAGCGACAAGAGTTTCCATCAAGGAAGTCTGGACAAAGGGAGCAGACGTCAAGATCTGTGTAGAACTCACAGAAGTCCTGTATGGTCATCCTGTCAAAACAAAAGATTAAATTACATACCACACATTATTTCTGGATGTGGAAAAATATGAAATACTGTACATGATTCACAAAGGATGTGATATATGCAAGAGGTCTCTTGAAAATAGAAATGTAATATGTCTTATTTTATATACCTCATTAGTAGTATTTTTCTATCTGTTGCCATTGCTAAAGTATAGGTGTTTATATTTCATGTTTTAAATACACCATACTGGAAAATATCCACTGATTTGCAGTTGTTGCTGCATACTCAGGAGTGGTGCTGAACACATTTTGCTTAGAGAAGTGTGCCACATTGTGACTACATTTACTTACCAAAACTCTCCATCATCATTCACTGACAGGCACATCTCACGATCATCAGCGCTCACGGTTTGCCACAGAGGTGACCTTGAAGAGAGAGACATTATCTTACAATAAGCATTTTTCAGCCATAATGTCAGAGGTTAGTAGCTCTCAACTTTCTTCTGAACATGTATGCAAATCCATGTCTGTGCAGGTGGGACCATCTGTTTTTAAGAGGCCAATGTTTTAAGTTGCCTCAAAGGCAAGGCTTTACAGAGGATTACTTTACTGTGACTGGAAAAACCAGTTTAAAATAACCAGAGGGAGGTTTTCAAAAGGACAGGCTGAAAGGTGTCTTCATACATTTATGTATTACCTACAGGAATATAGAGTACATACAACTGACTGAGATTGAACTTTTAAAAAGCAGAGATGTGTGTTTGTGACAATAAATACATTTTCACCTATTTTGTCACTGGCAAGTAATCCCAATATTTATGCAACAGCTAATCAGAGCTGTAGTATTTATTTGGGAAACAGTCACTGAATGGGAATTTTTCTTACCGATCGCTCCAGTTTCCATTCCACTCTCCTTTGCCCCAGGGGTTCCATAAACGCACCAGGTTTACAAGTTTCCCCTGGCTCATCAACTGACAATCAATCATCACAGAGGGAGGGACCATAATCATACACCATACATGTAAAAATGCAGTGAATAAAATTTAAAAACATGATTGCTGAAGTAGCTGTTGTCAACATAACTCTTATGATCACTATCAGAGAAGTGATATTAGATCTACTTCCATTTCCAAGTGCATGTTCCAAGTGTTAACCTTCACCTGTTTGACACCTGTGACAGTGTAGGCGTGGCCTTGGACCAATCCATTGGGTAATACAGTGTTGGCTGAGGTCTCCTACAAGCCAAAGACATTCATTATTACTGAAAGTTGGTAGATCCAGAAAGTTCTCTGTTCTCTATTACAAAAACAAAGCTGTAAACAGAGATAAGTCCTCTTCATTCATCAGATATTTTTCCATTGCAGTTGGAGGTTTTTTACTGGGCAACAGACCCACATTAAAGAACCTTCCTCCACTACATGTTAACAAGCTACCAAGGGTACAGAAAATTTGCCTTTGGACGCATTCACGTGTTTCTCAAAGCTACTCCTCTAAATAAGAAGAAATTTGAACAAGGGTAATATGGGTATAGTAAGTTACAGTTTGTCCATGATTCATTAAGAGAAGCTTTTTCAAACAAGAAAAAATATTGAAAGATTTTTGAGAAAACTTCTCTAATGCACCCATCCTCCAATCTGATGTTACCATTTCTTTCCATCTGCTATTCATTCATTTTAATGAAACCTCATTCTTTAATAATTTCCCATCATTATTTCATTACATTTCATAGACTTGGCTTTTTCTGCCTATTTGGATGCACTGAATCTAAAATATTAACTACAGTACATTTTGCCTTCTGAGCAGCTCAGAAAAGTACCTTAAATTTCAACCTATCTTTTTGTCCAAGTTGAAGTTTAGTTTATTGTTCAGCATATAAATAGTCTACTGTATGTGTATTTTGCAAAAAAAAAAAAAAAGAAAGAAAAGAAAGAAAAAAAGAAAGAAAAGAAAAAGAAAAAGGGGCAGTGTTGGTTTTGCATGATATAGTACTTACTCCCTGAGGAGTACCACAGCCCATCAGTGCACCATATTTGCCAGCTCTGAACATCAGCTCCCACAGGTTTGGAGGGGGGTCTGACATCTGGATGCACATGTGGACACCACCAGTGAAGTCCATCATAGCCTCTTCAGGTGTTCCAGCGCTCATGTCCGTATAGGAACCACATACCCTGACACAAGCATAACATCACTTATACTCAAGGAATAAGGCAAAGCTAATTTATGTCTGAGAAATAATGTACTTTTCTTTCCATACTTGGCGTAGGCTTTCTCAAGCAAAGCAGGCCAGAACTCATTTGGGTCTTTGGAGTGGACAAAGATTAGTCTGCCATCGATTGTTGGTAGCTTGTCATCAATGACGACATCCACCCATCTTCCAAACCTCCAGAACTGAATAGTTGAAAAAGGAAGAGAATATACATACAAAAAATAAAATCTATTTACTGCAAAATGACTAAAATTAAAACAGAAGCAGTGTTTTTCTTCTTGTAAACAGACACAGTTACATTTACATTCAGTATTCTACCTCTTACCTTCCAATAAAACAATAGCAAATATTTTGAAGCCTGTACCTTTATCTGTATGCTAGCTAGTACATGCTGGTAAAGTATTAAATACAAACTAAACTATAACCTCATTACTGCAGATCCTGCTATTATATATAATATGGTTTCAAGTATTCTGGAGTAAGTGACTGGCTACAACTCATTAACATAAGCAGACACTTGCAGTGATGCACTGAATATAAATAGAACACATCGTATAAGCGGCGTGTCTATCTACCCTGAAGTGAAACAGCCCACAGTAGTTCTCGTCAAATGTTTGCTCAAGAGGGACAACTTGCCCCAGGACATCATTCTGGAATGTCAGAGCTCCGATGGACGCAAGAAACCAGCAGTTTCCTGAATAAAAACATGTTTATTGAGGTGTCAGGAATTTGTTTTCACAACACTGAAACATTCTGAATGAAGAAATCTCCTTACCAAGTACTCCTTGACCAAAGTCAAACCTGGAGACCCCATCAAGTACAAAGGATGGATTAGGAGAAATTTTCTGAGGATAAAAATTCATAAAAATGTATTATAATATTGCATATTAGTGTATCTTAGTACAACACTTGCATCACTGGTCATTGTAATCATTTCTCCTGATCAAACGGGCAGCCAAGAAGAAATCCCCTCCTGAGACAACTCTAATGTAAGAGTTTGGGGACAAAATTCCAGCTAAATTCAGCTCAGCAGACTAAGTTTAGTCTCAACCAGCATCTACTGCAGTATGTCAGTCATTCAACTGATGCAAATTTATGGCCCTTGTGCTGTGACACACATAACCAGACACTTAACCTGCACACAGTATTTTGACTGTGGGAGGCAAAGTATTTAAGCACAAGGAGAAAATGCAGACTTGTCAGCCAGGCTGAGTTAGGTCTTTGTTGTGAGTTGAAAGTGGAAAACACTCGATCTCTAAAAGATGGTGGAATATCAGTTGATTAAACATTAACATTTAATGTGATATGGGATCTCTTCTGCAAACTTTCAAAACTCTCACCGCTGGTCTCAGCCACTCCACACGGGCCAGATCAGAGGAGTTCAGTAAGTCTTGGCCAATGGAGTTCCTGTCAGGGGGGAACATGTCGTCGATGTACCTTACTCCCCGGATGAGACAGTACTGTTTCAGCTGCTGGTAGTCTTGGTTGAGGAAATTCTCAGGTTTGGTAGCACTCCCATACCCATCTTGCTTGTTACGAGCTTCCAGGATGTTAAGGCATACACCGGGAGGAGGCATGGCTGCAGTGTTTGGGCTCTGTGAAGGAAAGAAGATCCAGAACTAGAATTTCGCATTTAAGTTTGAGAGATAAACATAAGTGAGAAATTAAAAGAAAAACCATTGTGATGTGTTTTTGTTAAGTGTTGGGTTGAGATCAGGGCCCGAATTTACCAGCTTCCAGAATTACACTTAGAAAGAATCAAGTCAGGAATAAAACCCTAGAGATGCATCATTATTACATTTAATGACTTACTCCTACTTACAGCTTAGTTTAAGAATAACTAGTCAAGTCAACACACGACTAATTACATGTATGCTCAGAACAGGCATAACCAGTTACATCATTCTCCAGAAAATAATTTGACTTTTAAAAAGTTTGTTTTGTTTGTGTGAAATCCCTAACATCTCCAATATCAACTGATACAATATCAACATCAAACATGTCTTCATATTATAGGGATGACAAAATAGAAAAGAAACCTGAATTAGAGAAAAAAAAAAAGTATATTCAGCTGCAGCTGGTAGACAAAGAACCAAATTGCAAATTGAATAAGTGACAGCTTATTGATAAAAAATAAAAAGTGCTGTAATATGTAATCTTTAAGTCTAATGTTAATGAGATAGTATTAATCACTTACAGTATAATTTATGTACAATAATATTTTGTATAATCAATAAAGAACATTTCTTAGCAGGTGTGTGATTACCTCTGTTTTCTTTTTCTTCATCAATTTAACTTCAGTTAAGTTTAAGTTCTTTTAAATCTAACAACATTTTCATCAGTCATAAGAAATTTGATTTAAAAAAAAAAGCTTTAAAAGTAAAAGTAAGTGATTTTCTTTCTTCTTTTTTTTCTAAAGCTATCTTTCACTTAAAGATTTTCAAAGACCATCACAATGAGTCATATTATTTTACATGCCTCATACCAATTAGTGACGCTTCGTGCCCTGAATGGAGGCATCTGAAATTGTTCTGTTTCTCTACTCATTTTTCTGGTTCATCCTTTAACTTGTCACCTGTCTGTATCAGATACATTATAAAACTATAATAAATAAATAAATAAATAAATGCTACAAACACCACAGTCCAAAATACAGTGTATTCTTCCTGTAATTAGTAATAGAAAATATAACTATATAGATAATAAAAAAAATATCTTCACAACATACTACTATTCAGTATGAAATATAAAAGTACAAAATGTACTCTAAAGACAACCTTTTCAATAGTGACTACATACACACTTCAGTCATTTAAAATGTAAACTAAAACATCAGGTGCCTTCTTTGACTGCACTGTGCTTGGCTATGTGTCAATGTTCAGCAAGCTGCTAAATAATCAGCTCCTTTAAGATGTTATTGGCTTTTGAAGATCTTACCTCACTGGCTCAATAGAGAAAATGTATGGTGTAGTGAGGAGGGTAGGTGGCTCTGCAAGTAAGAGGGGAAAGTCTTTGTCACTTATATAATACCTGTAAACGCCTGAAGGTAGTGGGGCTGTCCATGTGAGTCTGACTGAGATATGCAAATTTCCCTTGAGCAAACCCTGCCTGTGGTCACCTGCAGTGTAATCTTGTCTTGACTGACAGAGGTTTCACTTTCAATGACAAGACCCTGCAACCTTCAGAAGTTCATATTTGTTGCTTGACCTGGTTTCTTTATGCGTTTATCATATGTACATTTACCTTCCCAGCACCAGGATGGTTGTCAATGATTAGACATAAAACATAAAACCATCACATTAAGTCAAGACAAGTTAGTCAGACATTGACTAAAACAGAAAGCAGTAAACAGCATAATCATTAACTAAACTTTAACAGTATTTGTCAAAGATTATTTAATATTGGCACATAGCCACTTAGCTCAATAAATATAGGAAAAAAAACTTCCATTCAAGAAATTAGAATTGCAATTGAAAAATGTACTGTATATGATATGAATCAGACTTTATTTTGAAAAGCATGTGTGCTTAAGATGAAGGAAAATAAGTTATTGTGCTGCAGCAGTCTGTGTGATTACATCTCGCTTTCTTACTTGTATGAAAAGCATGTAGTGTCTCAGTCTTTTATCTTCATCTCATCTTGCCGTTACATTGCTTGATGTTTGTTTTTCATTTTTGTGCAAATCAAAATGGTTCATTTATCATACAGCTTTACTCTGCTGCTTATATAATATCCTCTTCATATCTCTCCATATCACAGACAGAAATCTTCCATCTTAAACTCTGTTCATTGTGCAAACACTTGAGGAAACACTCAATATTTATTACTAAGTATATTCAGCAAACAACACACAAGGGGTTAAAGGGATTAAGTCATGTGAAACCAGAGAACTGGGATTACAGCAGCACTTCTCAAGAAGAAGTGCCAGAAGAAATATTGGCACTGTAGCTCCATTTCTTGAGAAGAAGGTGGCTCTTTGGGCATGTTGGGCATGCACAACAAAAAAAAGGCTGCAACCTTTCCCTTTTCGCAACCAGGTGTTGTGAGTGCAAAAACATAAGCACAAGATCTGATATTTGGGCAGAAGACAAATTCATATGTTCAGTATCATTGCATTTGCAATACACAATTATGTTTCCTTCAAAACATATTTGGCCTTCTTTTCTTCACCTGACTCTGAACAGTCACTGAGATAGGTTTATCTGGCAGAGGCCAGATACTAGATAGGCTAGATAGGCTTCTGTGCCCCTAGTATTTCAAATACAGGTTATACCAAGGTGTTGTGTCTAATGTCTATTTTCTACTGTATACAAATCAGGCCTGTTATATATTACATCATATTCTGACTAAAAATAAATAAATCCCATCGGGACAAGTGCGTAATTGAATGGTACAATCCTGCAACCAGATTTTTGTCCATTCCTCTCCTCAAGGCATGGAGGTTATACATATTCTGAGATCACTGAGATTGGCTTCAACCCAAATACACAGGAGAGGAATGTACTTTAATTTCTTGCTGTTTGCCAAAGCACAAACAAAAGCTATAAAAAGTATTCATGGGAAAGACTTTCTGCTGAAGAAGAACATGATTACAAAGATATTATCATGTCTGTGCAATACCTTCTACGTGGTTTTCTGCCATGCGGTTTGGCGCACATCATAGCACAACACTTCTCGAGAAGTGAAGTGTAAGTGATTGATCTCTAGATAGTTTTTCTATCCATGTGCAATAATCTGTTATCTATCCTGTACATAATCAATTTGTAATTCACTGTAAGTGGCATGTAAATATCAACTGTGTACATATTGTTTATTGCTGATGGGGTGTATTTTTTTATAGATTTTTTTATACTTTGAAGATGGAAGGTTATATTATTCTTATTATTATTTTGTTATTATTTTACTTTTATTTGTATACGTGAAATGGATCACTGCAACACAACAATTTCCCGTAAGGAATTTAAAAAGTATTCTGATTCTTACTCTGATAATTAATTGAAATCAGACCTGAATGTTGATGTCACATGGGATGACTTCACCTGTCTATACACTTGGACTTGTGTAGGCAAGCCACTGATAGGCAGTCACTGTCATGGTCTCCATCCTCTTCCCCAGTTCATGTCCAGTTTCTGTATCTTTCCTGTCTTTCCCTCTTCCTCTGTGTTTGTGTGTGTGTGCTTTTCCTACAGGGGCGTGGCGTGGCACCGGCACAGCTGCAATCTATTACTCATCCTCAACCGCTTATCATCTCTGGCCTGATCCTTACTCAACGCTTTTTCGCTGTGGCAATAACTCACTTCTGTCCCTGCATTCCTGGAGTTCGAGGCACTCACACATGTCCAGCTGTGTTTGTTGGAGATAAGTCAGAGATATTGCTACTAAGAATCAAACCCAGAAGCCCGTTTGACATGTGGTTGTTGATGGCTCAAAACTATTGTAGTGACACATCCACAATACATCAGGGACTGATAATTTTTTTTCTTTCCTCTTACTTTAAACAAGTCCTCAAACCTAAATGACCATATATGCCCCATAGGAGCACACCGGTAGCAAGTGTACTGGAACTTTGTTGTCATGGTTACAAAAATATAAACACGGTTCAGGTTAAGGGAATGGTTATGTTGTAGTCTGTTGAGGTGTAGATAGCTCTAACAAATTAATTTATTTTACTATTTCCAAACATAAGGATGAGCCCCCTACAATGGACCACATGATGCATATAATTGTGGGTAGGTCAATAAAGCTCTGCTAAATGTTTTGTTCTCCCTAATCTTTGCTTTTTTGTGAAATACTGGATTATTTAACCTGTTTGTGCCTGAAACAGTTAAATGAAAGCAGGGATAAGGAGTTGGTTGAGTAGCTAACAACTCAGAGACATCTGAGACATGGCCAGGGGCCCCAGCCACATATGGGCCACACAAAGCTCTATTATTACATGTGATTTTCTGACAGCGTAACCATGGAGAGTTGAGACAAAGACCAGAAAACTCCCTTGAGGGGTAAATTCTTCCATTTAATTTGAACTATTTGAGTTTGTAGTGGAGCTCAAGATGATATAACAGAAAATATATAGTTTATCCAAGTTGCAAACACAGAGATAACTGTGTTAATACTCTTCCTAAACATTAAACACAATAAAGTAAGGTGACTCCTTCATTTCTTCTCTGTGAATCTAATCCCTCATGTAACTAGGATTTTTTCTCCCCAAGATTATCTTACATCTCGTTTTGCTTCTGAAACATTCTCTGCAGCCAGTGGTGACTGACAAATGAAAGGGTACAGTATAATTAACTGGAATTACATTTAAAGGTTAGACCTGTTGGTATACGTTCATGTGAACTGCTGAGTGAACAGGATGCAGAGGACTAAATGCACACATTCTCAGTGTGAGATACCACGTTATGCAAATCAGGGAGAGCTGTACGTGCTTGTCTCAAGTGAAAAGAAACATCATGAGGGTCAGGAATGGTATGTCAAAAGCATTTTCACTCAGCATAGGATGGCTGAATACGACAAGAAAACAAGCTCATCTGAAGATTGACCAAAGCATATGTAATCCCAACTGTTGTCTTGTGTGGTAATCAGCTGTAATACGTAGACATGAGGCAATGTCTGCTGAATATAGTGGTTGATGAAAGGTCATTATATCATAAACTAGAAGTTAACTAAAGTGTTGACGACTGTTGATAACCACATACTCATATCAGCCCCTATGAGAATATAGGCATATTATAATATATATCAATTTAAAATCAAAGTACAAAATTACTCTCTGTATGGCCTCTATATCTTTCTCTGCACAACAGACTATGGTTCAAACATTTAAAGTTTCTCCAGGGGATACTTGTTTTTCTAGTCAAGTCAAGATTATTTGCACAGCCTTTACAGCCTTTAGGCCTGCTGCAACATTTGTCAACCCATCCTAAGCTCTCTAAGAAGGTAAGTAGACAAATAAAAAACAAGACAGGGTGTCTATTGCTAGCGGCTCTGTGAGGCTATACAGTGTTGCTTTGACATAACTGCTTGCATGCCTGCATGCTGATGTTGAGTAGGTACAATGTTTAATATGTTTACCATTTTAGTCTACTGTGTTAGCATGCTAACAATTGCTAATTAGCACTGCTGATAGCGATGGGAATATCTTTAATTTTGCTAGTTATAAACCAAAGTATTGGACATATTGAAACTTTTACCCAATGGTCAAAGGTCTAGATGAAATCTCAGGAAGAATGTCACCAAAATCATTAGGATACATTTTCTGGGAGGGATGAATGTGACAAACTGTCAAGTAGATGTTGAAATATTTCACTGGATAAGACACTGTGACCTGTGACCTTGAAGTGATCCTTCAAGTTCAGTTGACTGCAACAACTCAAAAACAAAACCTGGTCATTGCGTGACACAGGTGAGGGTGAGAAGTACTTGTCTGATGATAAATCCCCCAGATCTGTGTATATAAAATGCACCAGCAAACATTATGTGAAATCATATTTCTTAATGTATCGTCTCTTCTTTGGCTTGAAATGGATTTTTGTTTTTGAGTTCTATCAACAAATCATTTGTGTCAGTATGTATCATTGGTTTATCACAGATATAACAAATATTGTCTTGTTTTTTTTTTTTTATAAGTACAAGTTATATAAGTAATTAGAATTTGCATTAGGAATGTTTTGGTTGGCTGATCTGTTGATCAGTCCATTTCTGCTACTGCCACAATAAGGTTGGCATTTTGGGTTTTTAGTGAAATGTCAGGAAAAGGATGATGGATTGCCATTAAATAAGGTAGAGACATTCATGGTCTCTAGAGGATAAATCCTGATGATTTTGGGGATTTCTTAATTTTTCATCTGCTGCAACCAACGGGTCAAAATCTCTACCAGTGCCTCTGCCTTAACTATTCTGTGCAAAATGTACTTTACATAGGGTTTTTGTTTGTTTTTTAATTTACCACAATCTATTTAAATTTAGAGTTTGCATACAGAACATATGAAAGGTTTATAAAATATCTGGGTAACTGTGATGGGCATTTCTCTCAATTGATAAGGAGGCTTATCCACAGGAAAAATAATCACAGCCTTACATAAAATTGTTAAAAATGAGCTCCACCTCAGCAGTAAAATGTTGTTTACACATAAATGTGCGAGTAATAATAATCTAATGATTTTTACAGGTAAATGTATGTATAATGTTGATATGCTTAGTGAAATGAAATGGTAACAGTTGTAAACACTGATGAAAACAATGGTGATGATAAGCTGATGTGAACACAGCAATCACAGCCAGTGCATATGTATGATAAACAGCATGTGCCTAAATGTTCAGAAAAAAATAAAGGCTGCTATTCTTATATCTCCTTAACTCAGTTTTTCACATCTCTGCTCATCTAATGCTACATATGATATCATAAAGTCTCATGATGCTCTTTCTGTTTATACAGTGCTATCTTTTCTACCATCGCATTACAGTTTCATGCTCACAACATAATAACATAATAAATTTTTACTCTGACACCACCTTCTGGACATTTGTCACATCTACCTGTTTCCCTTTTCTCATTTGACAACAGTTACTAGTGTTTAAAGCAGTATGCTGTATGATCCAGAAATGATACATTCACATGTGAGGAACTGATTATAATCCAGCGAGGGACTTACACATCACTCAAGTCTCTAAAATTAACACATGAATGTAAATCATACCACAAACAATTTATGATCCATTTTAAGGGTGTAATTAGCATTTGAGGCTCTGTTGATGTCCAGGCACTGCAGTACTGATATTCACTTTTATTTATGTTAGGAAGGAATGTGTCTCATGTGTCTATAGAGATTTCTTTGAGAGAGAGAGTGTGTGTGAGTGTGTGAGTCTGGTGGGGTGTGTTACTACTGCTACTTCCTGTGATTGAAGTTGTGGTACATCCTGCCTTTAAACAAACACAGGAAATGTTGTGTGCATGATGTACTTCACAATGACACATTCAGGCTACTTAAACATACAGCTCTCTGGTGGCACATGCTTGTATGGAAAATTAATTTCACTGTGTGTGAAGTATGCCCAACACTACTGTACTCAGTGTCATGGCTGTAACCAGTTGAATATGATTTTTCTCAATTTTTCCTTATCTGAATGGTAGACATGGACATCTGCTCATGCCTAGGAAAAGGCACAATAAAGAAGTGATCAGTATAAACCGCCAAACATGCATGCTCTCAATGCTGTATGGGTGGACCCTCTCAAAATAGTGGAAGTATTTCTTTAATTCACATTTTGTGACCATAAAATTATAGTTTTATTGACATAGATATTTAACAAGGCTGACTTCTCAAAGAAAAATCTCTATTTTTGTGATTCTACCTTGTTAGAAATCAAATAATACTGACAATGTCAAAAAAGACAGATGTATTTTACTCATCTTTCATTATTTTTTTCATAATGAACACACTGTACTGCTGTTTAAATCTGGTCAACACCACTATCATCTTGTTCATACAAAATACCTGTCACTTCAAAGGCACAGTGCAGGTGTGTGCATGTTACTGTGGCTGATTAGACCTCAGGTTAGAGTCATACTGAGAGTCAGGTCATCAAAGTTCATATACTACTAAAATAATAAAAGTACAAATTGTGATGCAAAGTGCTGACAGTGCAACATAAGAGTGAAGAGAACTGTCAATCACATGCCAGCATGTACAGGCTCACGCAGGTCTGAGAAGAGGTGTAATAACACAACATACTGTATGTGTGTATGAAGCAAATGTCTAGGGGCACAATGGAAGCATAAGGCCTTAAAAATACTGAAGGTGGAACAAGACTCTAATGCAGCTGCAGTCTCTCCTTTCTGTTCATGCATGGCCCATATACAGTTTACAGTGATGACAGCTGCAGGTTTAACATTCAAATTCCTTAGTAAGTCAAGTCAAGTCAATTTTATTTATATAGCGCCAATTCACAACAGAAGTTATCTCGAGGCACTGTATGTATAGAGCAGGTCTAGACCGTACCCTTTATCTTAAAAAAAATTACAGAGAGAGACCCAACAGATCCCACCATGAGCAAGCACTAGGCGACAGTGGCAAGGAAATACTTCCTTTTAAGAGGCAGAAACCTCGAGCAGAACCGGACTCAGGGTGGGCGGCCATCTGCCTCGACCGGTTGGGTTTAGACAGAAAGAGAGGGGGGTGGGGGAATGGGGTAGGAGAAAGACAATCTTGCAAATACACAGACTAAGTCAAAATGTAAGTTGTAATAATAATAATAATTATAGCTAAAGGAATAATTGTTTTGACACAATTGATCCTTGATTTCAGATGGAAGCTGACAAAGTAGGTTTCTCATTTCTAGTCAACAACAATAAGTCATACTAATTATTTTTGTATGATAAGCAGAAATGTGACATCAGACTGTTATTTCGTTCAAACATAATGGTTGATATTGTTGCATACTTGTTCATTTTTTCAATTTTTTGACTGTAACATTGAGAGAAAGACTTGAAGACACGTGTCAGCAACATGAGTCTAAACTTCCAAGAGCAGAACAAAGCTGTTAACATTAACGTATCGAAATAATGTGGAAATAGGCTACCATACAGTGGCTGTGTTATTTTTGAACACAGCTCCTTTAATGTCACATTAAACCTCACATTTAATGTAAGTAATTTATGTAGTTAACAGTTAGTTAGTGATACACTAACTCTTGGCCTTGAAGGTAATGGTTTTAGGGATTTGACTATATTAGGAATACATTTACACATTCAGTGTTTGGAACGCTCAAAATATACGATGAACAGAAAATATAGTTCACTGTAGTAAATAGGGAGTGATTTCAGACACAGCCAAAGTTACTATTGTCAGTAGTAAGCCTGTTAGCTAGACATGCTAACCTACATGAGAGCAGTTTTTAAAACTGTTTTATCAAAATTTTAATACTTTTGTGCTTGTGTTTTTGATTTTGGAAAGTCAAGCTAAAAAAGTCAAACACCTCAACCCTCAAAACACTTAAACGTAGAGTACTGCTCTCACGACAGCCCCATGAATGGTGCTTCGGCATGGAGAAATCCAAAGCTGGACAGACCTACTGGTGCCTAGTTATAGTTGAAACACTATGTCTGAACAGTCATTGTTTGGAGGAGGGGTTTAGTGAAAGGTCATTTGGCTTTCCACTCTTTTATGTCCACATATCATTAGTTATGTTCCATTGTGTTGGTCTTGACTGGTGTTTCTTGTTAGATAGCTAGAGCTGACATCCATCTTGCTTATTACTGTTGTATGTTGTAGCTCCACTTTGAGTGTGATGTAGGATATTATATGATTATTATATGACTTTGTCTGGAAATTCCTTAAAAATGGACACTGTGGACATGGACTCATCCCAGATAGACATGGAGGAATCTGTCTGCAGAGATTTTTTTAAAAATAGATTTCTATTTAACTGCCTGTATGATCTCAGTGGGTGGAGGAGTGTCTTACTCTCTTTCCTGTGATTGTAGTTGGGGCACTTCCTGTGTTAAACAAATACAGGAAGTGTTGTTTGGATTCGCATGAATGTCCTTGGCATTTGTTGCCATCCAAAACACAATATGTTAGTGAACGATCATACATTCTTCTTTTTTTACTGAGTGAATATAGACACCATCTCCCAAAACTCCAATAAGGCAAGTCATGTTCCACTCCTTATAAAATACACTCATGTGTTAGCTCCTTCTTTAGAAGAGTCTGAATTTGAACACCCACAGGACAATTAAAAAAAACTTTTATCTTTACTCATGATCACAGTTATTACCACAATAAATAAAAATACACATTAAAGTATTACACACCTGTATGCACATAGTATGGCAAATAAAGTAATGAACACTTTTAATTCCCATATTGATACATAATAAAGTTCAGCTTTACTTTTGGCAACAGTTGTAGGTTCATTCCTTGCAACAGTTTTGGTGCTTCCATCCAGGCCGTCCATTTGAGTGTTCCAGAGGCTCTGACCCCTGCATGTTCATGTATTGTAAGGCACCACAATTAAGGGACTCAGCTTAACTGCCCAAAGCTTACAGGGGCCGGAGACATCTGGAGAACCAGCCAAAACACTGCTGAGCCTGCCATTGTTGTCTGTTCTAAAACGGAACTGGTCTGCAGGGTAGAAAGAAGGAGCCTGTAAATGCTGCTAAACACAATTTCCGTCTTTAGTTTGTGTCCCAAACAGGATACAGGAGCATGACTGCTAGTTTGGGACCCACACCACTTGTTTTCTGGCTACGAATGGACAACTACATGTTGGTCACATTTTACCCTAAAACTACCAGGAAGCCTCTGGATATCAGTTGATTTGTTAATCTGTTGAGAGCAATTATGTTGTGGATTTTTCTACTGCAGCTCATCAACAACATTGAGGGTTTATCTGGAACTGAACATGAGACTCTGTGCACGTCTAACGCCTGCTTCACCCTAAACATGGTCAGGGTGAGCTTTACAGAGGCCTATCAGAACTGTTTCAACTATGGAGGTTATCTGATGACAGTCAGAGACAGAGAAGAGGAGGATATGCTGCGCTTGCTTCTCTCACAGGTTCAAAGACAACGTCAAGACAGGGCACTGAAGTTTTGGATTGGGTTAAAACTAAACAAAGGGAACTGTGTGCTCAGGGACAAGACTCTCCGGGGGTTTAAGTGGTTGTCTGGGGAGGAGGATTCCCACTACTCCAACTGGAGAGAAGAACCTGTCCCCACCTGCACGGAGGAGAGATGTGTAAAGGTTCATTACAACTCACTGGGTCAGAATCAACTGAAATGGGCCGCTGAACCTTGCAAAAGACCTGCTTTTTATGCATGTAAGTTTTATTTTAAGGGAATGTGCAAACCTCTGGCACTCCTGGGGCCTGGACAAATAACCTACACAGTGCCCTTCTCAGAGAATCCACAAAGAAGTGATATGAAATTATTCCCGCTGGGAACATTTGCTGATATTTTATGCAGCGATCAGCAGCTTCGCGACGCTTGGTGCACAGACGCGGACGGCATCTACCGGTGGACAGTCCCTGGTCCGTTTTGCAAAACAGGAAAGCAAATTTGCGCGATCAGCAACGGCGGATGCGAACATGTGTGCCGTCAGGATAGCAGATGAAGTTCGATGTTCTTGCAGGGACGGTTACGACCTGGGTGAGGATGGTCTCTCTTGCAGGATAAAAGACTTGTGCGGGGCTGACACCTGTGAGCATCAGTGCGTAATGGGAGAGTCAGGATATTCCTGCAAGTGTCCACATGGGTTCACGCTGGATGAAAACCAGCGCAACTGCTCCGATATTGATGAGTGCCAGTCACAAGCCTGTGAGGATCACTTGTGCGTAAATACGCACGGCAGTTACAGGTGTGCGTGTAAAGACGGCTTCAAAATGGTTCATGGTAAATGCAGTGACGTGGATGAGTGCGCGCAACAGCGATGTGATCACAAATGCATAAACAATATCGGATCCTTTTCCTGTTACTGCAACGAGGGCTTCGTTTTATCCGTGGATGCCCATTCGTGTGTAGACATAGACGAATGCGTCAGTAATCCCTGTCATGTCACGTGTATCAATACTGAGGGCAGTTTTTCGTGCACGTGCCCGCGGGGCTTCCATCTGGAGGTTGATGGATCGACTTGCGCTCCAGATGTGACAGAATCATCAGCCGCTTCATCAGATGAGCCAGCTGACGAGAAGACACAAGAGACCTTCACCGAGTCCTTAACCAGAACCACAGTCGAGCTCCAACACCAGTCCCCTCACACTGACGCACCACTTCTGGACTTGGAGAACGTTACGCGCAGTGGTCAGAGGGAGAGCAACACATCCCTGTCGACGGGTTTTGACAAGACTATTAACACCAGGGTGCTGATCTGCGTCCTCGGTTCAGTCATTCCTCTGCTCGTGCTGATCGCAGTGACTTTGGCCATTGCGATTTTTCGATGCAGTCGCTCCAAGAAAGAAGCCAAGAAAAACACGACTACAGACGGCTACTGCTGGGTGTCCTCTGGCCTGGATCCACGTTTAGAGAAACTTTACGAGTCCATCTTGACTGATGACCTATGATCTAATATGCCAGACACAAGATCATTCCACATGGATTATTACGTTCTATTTATCTAATTTATGTTTTTGCAACATCTGTAAAGTAGCCCATATCAAATTGTTATCAAATGATATCATATCAAATCACAGATGGAAAAAAAAATGTATTGTCCAGCAGACGGTGATTTGTCTTTGACGTGGTTCACAAATATGAAGCTTGTTGGGTAAAAGAAAAAAGTAAAGAGGCAAAAGGAGAGGAAGTTGTATCAGGATGTGTTGTTAAATGTTAAGATGAGACAGCTCCTGCTGTAATTTGACCTTTCATATCTGGTCTTATTTTCTGCTACTGTCTGTGTACTCCTGTTCAATAAACCTGTGATCACCTGCTGGCCCAGGAACATGTTATCTTTACTGCATTATTCAGATGAAGGATACAGTATGTTCCATTTTTTAATATCATAAAGCATAAAAGCAACAACTATGGACTATTCATCCATCCATCCATTATCTACCACTTGTCTCTTCAGGGATGCAGGGGGGTTGGAGCCAATCCCAGCTGACACTGGGCGAGAGGTGGGGTCAACAACAACAGCAACTATATCACTGTTATATTATTATACAACTGGACCATTATCATTGATGCATTCACATGTAAGAGGTACTTTAATGCTGTAGCTGGTTGAGGCAAAGAGTAGTTTAATCTAGGCTGTAACAAAGTGTATGGAAAATCCTCATCTGAAAGGTTATTTTAAAAAGTACAATATTTGCATCTGAGAAGAAGTGAAGAATGAGTGAAGACTAAAAAAAAGAATGAAATAGAAATACTTAAGTACCTCAGAACCTAAGTAAATGCACTGGGTTACTCTCCACCACTGCCACAGAGGTTATTTGAACACATCCAACTAAACAGATTTTTACCTGCTGAAAGGAGTTTGCACATCTGTACGCCACAGTATCAAACCAATGTTGTATAGAATAAAGCCATTCTATAAAATGACAATGAAATAAATTGTTTGTTCTGAAATATTTAATGATCATTGCCTTTGTGGAAGATTTTTTTCATGTTATATGGTCCCTCTTATGAGAAATTAAGAGGTCATAGACTCAACGTTTTATGAGTTTTATTTAAGATAAGTCCAACATAGTAACAACAACACTATTCAGCTGAGTAGAGACAGAGTTCATACACCAAAGCTGGTTCAGAAGTCTGACAGCCTGTCTGAGTTATGCAGAGCCTCTCATACATGAGCTCTTGGTGTAAGCTGTCACCTTGCAGGCAAATATAAGTGACCCCTCCCCTGGGCGAGGTTGGGGTTGTTTAACACTGATATACTCAGCGAAATGTACACAGTACATTATCATTAACGAGCATTTCTGCTATCTGTTTCCTCACCCGCTGTTCAGCAGCAGTATTTACTTGTGTGGCAGTCAGACAGAATATTTTCAGTTTTCCATCACAGCTTGGAAAGAAACAGCAGCCTCAGTAGCTTTAACTCATTTCCTTCCTATCTTTAACTTTGTCCTTGTCCTGAGGGGTGTTGCTTCCGGAGTAAGTAGCCACAGACTTTAAACTGTCCATAAATGTAGCCAGCCAGCATTATAAGATGATCTACTGCACAAGACCATGGCCTTCTTGAAGCTGAAAATGACACTGATAATTTTGATGTCAGTTCTTTTTTTAATGTCTATTAAAGCAGGATTTAGCATGGAAGCAGACTGGCACTTGTAGGCCTGTTTGTACTGGAAATGACTGCATAACTGTTAACCAAGACAGAGTGGACTTTAAAACAGCTGAGGAAGCGTGCCATGAAAGGAATGGACATCTAATGACACTTCAGCCTGACACAGATGAGAGTATCCTTAACAGTGTAAGTCAAGAATTGTTTGGAAACGTCTGGATTGGACTGCGTTTACCAGCTGGCGCCTGCAGCAACCTTTCAGCTCCACTCAGAGGCTATGAGTGGACCTCTGGTAGCACACAGAGGAACTTTATTCCATCCATCAGCACCTGGAAAGACAGCATTACAGTCTGCTCTCCGCACTGCGTGTCAGCTTTCAAACGATCTAAAGTGGACAGAGAGACAGTGCTCGGACAAAACTGATGGATATCTGTGCAGAACAAAGCACAAAGATGCCTGCCCGGTTCAAGAATTATCAGATCTGCGTGTTTTTCAGAGCTCTATAGGCTGTTCAACATTCCCTTGTGAGCATGAATGCAAAGATGTACAAGGAGGATATACATGCTCTTGTAGGAAAGGATATATCCCAGACAGCAAAGACCCCAGGCAGTGCAAATTGCACTGTGGAGAACAGAGATGCCCAGTAATATGTGACGGAAACGATCGTACTACATGCCATGCGATATGTCCTGATGGCTTTTTGAGGGTTGATAATTTCTGTGTGGACATTAATGAATGTGAGCATGCACCAATGTGACCAGGACTGTAAGAACACTTTTGGAAGTTTTGTGTGCTCCTGTCAAAAGGGATTTGTTCTTAAAGACCAAGTCAAGTGCAGGAAAGCAGATGGCACTGAGGGTTTTGTCATCACAACTCCTGCCAACAGTAATACCATGAAGCCTTCCTCTGCATCTGCTGGGGGTTTTCTCTGGGTATGGATTGTTGTTACTGTGGCTGTGGTAGTGTTGATATTTGCTGTAAGGTTTTATGTTGTTAGGCGTCAGAAGCGCAGAGAACAAAACTCCATTCAACAGTCTACTGCTACTGCTCCTATGGTCAACATTTAGTGTTAACACTGATTCCACTGGCCCTTTAACATTTGTAGTTCGGGAGACTTGCATATTGTGTACTGTTTTAAGTTTATCTGAATGTAGATAAAGCATGGTAAAATGATTTGTGGGCTGTTGTGAATGGACTAGGTCTCTCATTTTCTCATACCCATAACTAAAAGCAGCAATAAAGAGATAGCAAAAGTCAGTTCATAGTTTTATTTGGATAAGGAGCATGTATATGAATATAGGAAAAATATATGTAAGTGTAATATATAGTAAATATGTTGATGTTGTTCCAAGTGGAGCTGGGACTTAACCGTGTGGTAGTTACAAAATCTTAACTGTTCTCTGTTCATGCCCTCAGCATGTGCATTTGTAGGTAATGTATTCATCTGCAAAGCAACCATAAAGTAAAACAGATAAATGATCACCACCTGAGTAAAATGTAGTCATTCTAATGTGAAATGGAGCTGAATAAAGAAAAAAAATCATAAAGTGGAGATCCTTTATAGTAGAGTATCCAATGTGTTTTGAAGGACATCGAGTGAAATGGTTTTATGGAAGTCCAGAGAGTGATTTCATGTGTCATTTCTGTGACATGTTATGCAATATCAGGATTTATTCACTCACATCAAGGCTCCATTCTTGTCTTTACTCCTGCTCTTACAGCACCATCTACTGGTCTGTTGAACAAACTGCAGTAACAGTTAGAGTCTCCATATTTATCATTTATAGGCAGTACATAGACATGTAATAAATGTGTTTTAACAAACTATAATCAAATCAAAAATAGATATAAGTGTTTAAACTTTATGATACATTTCCAAAGGAGAAACAAGCCCCTGAGAAGATGTTTTGATATACCACAGTAGGAAAATTACAGAAAATGAACACAACCATTATTTAGATTTGTAATTAATTAATTATCGTTATTTTTAAAAATAGACGCATTCAAAATATGGCTGCATGGTTATTAATCGTCAGACTGTCGTGGTATTGTTAAAGTTATTTGTAAAAAAAAAGTACCTGTGGCTCAGAAGGTGGTGTGTTACAGGTAGTGTAATCAGGAGGTCAGTGGTTCAATCACCAACTCCTCCTATATATATATATATATATATGTGTGTGTGTGTGTGTGTGTGTGTGTGTGTGTGTGTGTATGTGTGTGTGTGTGTGTGTGTGTGTGAAGAGAGAGAGAGAGCAGTCCATGTTTCATTTAATGGTTTTAAATCTCCTTTCTCAACAGCTTTTTCCCCCAAAATACTGAAAGACAACCATACCACCATAAGACTGAAAACTTATTCCAATTATTAATCTATCTACTTCACTGAAAATGCACTGTTAGATACAAAATGTTTTTCAGTTTTTATTTCATGGTAGTACATGCTGCAGTATGACACAAAAGGTTTGACAGATTGCACCATTTGCCTGAGATTTCGGTTTTCGCTGTTGACTTAACTGTACTTACTTCCTGTTTTGTACCCTAAAGCATTCCTCCTGTTTTATGAACAAAACAGGCCCAGTTGCACATCATAAAAAATTTGAAAAAAAAAATTCCAGAAATAGTGATGGACTTGGTGATGGTCTCAAGAATATGGGATAATATGACCTCTTTGTTTTACAGATTCAATTCACTAGTTGCAGAGAATCAAATCTATACTTATGAGCTTTGCATTCTGGGATTTCTTTTACTATATTAAGAATAGTAGAGTATAGCGACAGATCTGAAACTGTGTGTCTCAGTTTCTCTTCCTGTAGATTGTCCGCAGTTAGAAGCTGATTTCAGACAGTTTTACTCATCATCATCTCTCTGGCATCTAGTCTGACACCCTGAACCAGTCCTCACTTTGTCCAGATCACAAATCACAAGTCTGCACACACATAAAATCATCAAGTATTAAATCTTTTTTTTGTTTCTGTGTATATCTTCTTATAGTTTCATATTGCAGTCACTAGATGTTACTATAGAGGTCAAATTTACTGCCTGACCAACCATCAATAATCAATTACTCCCTGTGACCTACAGCAGAGCAGCCACTCCCCATTGTGACAGAAACACAGAGATCACTACAGATAGTTTGCCTATTGATATGGCATTTTACATAAGTTAAATTGTTGATCAAATTAGCTCTGACATGAGCAAAAAAAATTCCATTTGTAAACTCCAAGTAATCTATGCAACCAGGAAGAGAGACTTCATCAATGAGTGCTGTGGTCTGTTTCCACCTCTCTCTCAAGATAAGAGTGTTGTTAAACAGAGGTTCCAACCTGTAATCAGTGAGAAAACACCAAGGCTGTTAATGAAGAAACACCACAATAAAACACGTTGGTGAAGACCAGTGGTGACAGAAATTTCACAATGAGAAATAAACCGGTATGATGCTACAACTAATGAAACCAGTGACTCTATGTGGATGGACAGGGGGTCAGAAGGTCATCAGGGGTTCAGATCAATAGCGAATGAATGTCAAGTACATTTCATAGGGTATCTGAGTCATGATAAAAACAATAAAACACATGAATAAATATAACAACAGCATACACTTAAAACTCTGTGACACCAACTCATTGAACTCGTCTGGTTCAGTCTGCAAATAAGATGCATGCTCAGTTTGACTGAGGTTGACAAAATAAGTCATATTCTTCTTTCTTTTGTTTTTAAGGCAATATGGCTGTGGTATGTTACAACATTTTTGTTTGAGTGCGTCCGCTTATGCACATATTTTTGCACACACATATACAGTAAGCATGTGTTCCTAGTTGATCATGTTATAAACAGCAGAGGAGCTGGAGGTGGAAAACTGCTTCAAATTAGATCAGTGATTGTCTTTAAAACGATTACTGGACTTTCTTCTGTTTGGCCTATTTCTGCCTCGGTTGATGATCTCTTGAAAATAACTGTGTGTGTGTGTGTGTGTGTGTGTGTGTGTGTGTGTGTGTGTGTGTGGCTAAAACAAGCATATTGTAAAGTAGGAGTGTAGTGCTGATAAGACTGGGTGGTACAAACCTAACCTGGCTAGCACCGGCTGTGGCTGACATAACCTCACCTGTGCCAGTAAATCTGTGGTCCTGAACATTATCAGCCAATCACAACAAGAGGAGTTCACTTTTTGGGAGGGAACAGTGTCAATGTGACTATTCTATTTGCTATAATTATTTTTCAGGATTACTTGAATCATGATATATGCACTATGTACTTAGGCAAGTGAAGTGCAACAGCAACAGAGCACAAACCCTCTGTAGGTTTTTAAAGCGCTTTTTAAATAAAGATGAATTGGATTGGATTATTGTTGTTTTGTATAAAACTGCAAACAAATGATTACAATCATACAACATCAATCATATTTTACATCAGTGACGTGTCTACGGTGCATGATGAAATGATAAATGATGAAATGTTATTTGTAGGTTTACTCCCTGAGTATAGACTCACAGGCAACGCCTTCTTTGTAGGCTGAGTATAACTTTTTCTTGTTGAGCAGTCTGTCGGACTTCTAACAGGAAACATTTCACTAAACTTAACCCAAACTATCACCTATTACATATCTATCTATCCATCTGATTGAAAGTCTTTATTTTATACTGTACTATATAACACAGTGTACTAAGAAAATTACCCTGTGAGACAAATTTAAGGTAAAAAAAGAAAAACAAACAATCTTACATTGTCCGGTACGTCTGCTAACGTGAACACGACGCTTCGCCCAATCAGAAAGTAGGCGTCAGGCCACAGCACAGTGTCATTGGGTTAAAGTTTCTCCTCCTGCTTTGCTCGTATAAATAATAACAACCTAAGTCTGAGCTAGCATGTGGAGACGGTATCTGCCAGACAAGTAGCACGTTTTACACACATTTAAAACAGTCCGTTTGCTGAATACATTATTGGCTTGCTGTATAAGCAAAGAGAAAACACAGGTACAAGCAGCAGTATGTCGGTCGACAGCGTGTTTAGGACCCGCTCTCTCGGTGTTGCCGCCGAGGGTCTCCCTGATCAATATGCCGACGGCAAAGCAGCGAAAGTCTGGGAGCTGTACATCGGAGACACGCAGAGTAGGACGCAGGAGTACAAAAGCTGGGTGGTGTCCTTGCTGAGAGAGCAAGGGGTGCGAAGAGTGCTGGATGTAGCCTGCGGAACAGGGTAATGTCAGGCCGACTCAGCACTTTTACACTAGCACGTTGTCGAGGGGTTTGGCTGCTGCGGCAGTGAGCGTCTCACCAAACTCCATTTAAAGTCACCTCATTTTAGTATATGACCGTCTGCAGGAGCAAATGTAACACACTTGGTTTAAACTTTAATATATTTTCTTAATCTATAGCGTCTAGTCTTTAACTCGGTATTGGTTCTTACCTTCAAGTTTACACTGTTTAAATAAAATGTCACCTTTGTTTCGCACATTTGAGTAATCGTAAATGTAGTCTAACAGATGATCCCGTTGTAAACGTTAACACTTAATGAGTTGTCTACGGAGTCTACCAAAATCAAGACCGATAACCAGTCGTTATAAAAGGTATGCATTTTCATTCATGGAGTTGTTTATTATAATTTGGTTCTCATAATTCCACCCTAGGTTTGTGAATGGGTGTGACCTGCCTGAAACACACAGTATGATTATGGATCTCGTTTTGCAAGATGTGAATTTTGCCACGTATGGAACAAGAAAACATAAAAAGCTGACAGGAGACTTAAGACAGCAGTACTGATTTCATTTCATTTAGCCAAGTTGTGATAATTCAGTGTTTGTAAATATGTAAAAAAAACAAACAAAAAAATATATACATTTTGTAAGAGAGGCATCTTAATAGACAAATAGGTTGGTTTGACTTCCCTGGAATTTCAACTCACTGACCCTGTTACTTCTGAACAAAATCCGGATTAAGCCACAGAATAATGAAAGAAAATGCAGAGTTGCACAAGCCACTGTACCAGCTTCCGCCTCCAGCAGCAGTCTGTGGCTGGGACCATGATGAGTTTACACGTGTTTATTAAACGTGATTTCATTTTTTAAGAAGGCACATGTAGCTCAAACAAAAGCTTCAAGGTACAAGTGTTGTTATGGAGCTCCCTGTGCATTTTCTGCCATTTGAATGTATATCAGTTACCTACATTTGAGGAATGTCCTGATCTTTTTGGGGCTGCTGAAAGGGGAATGTAGTGTATTGTTTGTAAAGCTGGAAACTAGCTGCAGTATGTCACTTGTGCAGGATTGCAGATGCAGGGATCAGTGGTGATGAGCTGGTGCTGGGTTGCTGAAGTGAGTTTTGACTGGTTCCCTGAAGTCTGTTTACTTCCACTGATAGTGAATCTGGGCCACGGGCCAAACTCAGACAAGAAGACATCATACTTTAACCTGTCTGCCAAGCCCCTCAGTTAACCTCAGCTGCTGTTTTTAAACATTATCATTTACTACAGGATTTTACTGTCAACAAGTGCTGACCTTTTGGCTGATAAATACTACAGAGCTAATCATCTTTTCCATAACCGCCTCTGCTTATGGCCAAGAGTGATATACATCTCGAAGCATACATTGTAAAGCTTATTATCTCACAGAGCACAGGCGGTGTGGACTTGTTCATCCAATATGGAGAAAATTAGCACACTGACTTTGACCCCATTCCATAGTAGTAGTGTGTCTCAGTAGTACGACCATCTGGGGCGATGTAAACACGCTCATAGAGGAATGAGGTTACAAATGGCCCTGCTATTTTTGGCTGTCTAAGTGTGCGTGTGATGCCAGATCTTCCAGTTGTTCAGTCATCAAAGTTAAAGACAACTTATACAAGAGAAGAAAAAACTGCAGACTGATATTTGCAATTTATGTAATAATCACCATGACTTGCAGCCTAAGTACTTTGGTCTGAACCAGAGAGGATTTTTTTTTTGTCTACTTTTGTTTTGCCTTGAGATTTATGTTGCGCAACTGCAAGTGAATCAGAGCTTGTGGGAAATGCTGCCTTAACCACAAGTATGTGGTTTATCCTGGCCTAAAATTGTACAATGCATTAGTCCCTTTTCATCTTACTGTATACTGTTTATTTGCAGTTACTCATTTGCTGTTAACGATTGTAGTATACTACATTTGTTTTAGATCATTGTCCATTGAATCTCCCTCCTGTGTTGCTTATTTTTTGATTTGGACTCAATTCAGTTCCATTGTTTGAATTTGTCTGTAGTTCTTGAATATTGTTTAACATTAACTTACAACTAGTTAGTGTGTGGAAAGCGTGTTTAAAATTTGTCATTTCTCCACTTCAAGAGAGTTCCAGACAAAACCCACCAGCTTCAGGGGTTCACACTGAATTCTGCCAGGCTCTCTAAACAAAAGGAGCTACTGGCTATTAAATATCAACTCAACACTCATAATACCTGTGAAACATTAAAGTAATTGCCTGACACCAGTCAGTGAGCAAACAGTGTAGAATAAACCACCTTAAGTACACTCACTGTGAAAATTTTTATTCACATGTGGTCAAACTGGTTAGACATGGAAAAACAATCCCAGCAGGAAATATATTTTTCATCTTAATGTAGGAAATCACTTATTCTCTTGATGCCAGATTAAATCCTAAAAGTCATGTCTTCATCTAAAAGAATCAATAAAACCAACAGTGGATAAAGTTACCATTGGTAAACATTTCAGAAATACTCTCACTTTTCTGTAGTATAATTTTTTATTAGCTGAGTTTGTGAGGTTAGGCTGTTTTTTTTACACAACTTTTTTATTGTGTTTTGTAGGGTTGACTCTATTATGTTGGTGGAGGAGGGGTTTAATATGATGAGCGTGGATGCCAGTGACAAAATGCTCAAGTATGCACTGAAATCAAGATGGGAGAGAAGAAAAGAGCCAGCTTTTGATCAGTGGGGTATGAAATCTTTCATTTTGTTAGGATTGAATCGTCGTGTTTGACTGTCCAAAACATTTGAAAGTTACATTCACTGTTGTCTTGGATAAACTGAGAATGATATTTTACGTCTGTGTATTCTCATTCCTCAGATGACATCTTTATGTTTTCATTTTCTCTTTGCCCTTTTGTTTCTTTCTTCTCTGCAGTTATTGAAGAGGCCAACTGGCTGACGTTACCAGAAGATATTCAGAAACCAGGGGATGGCTTTGATGCTGTCATCTGCCTTGGCAACTCATTCGCCCATTTACCAGACTTTAAAGGTACATAATAAGGGGATAAGAGATCCATTTTTCTTAAATTAGCTTTTTTTTTAAAGTCACCTTCTCTCTTGTTGTTGGTCGATTTGGTTGGTAAGATACAGATGTATTCTCTGGATTATTGATTTAACGGTTTGTAATTTAAATTTAGCTGACAACTAGACGTGTCAGCAAGTTTAAAGTCTGCTATACCTTTTACCACATCCAGTGATGTCACAATGTGCTGACACACCCTGGTGTACACTCCTACGTCACTGCAATTAAGTAAAAGGTTAGAAAAGCATTTTTTTTTCCCCCTGGTTTTTCAGGTTTCCCCCTAGTGTTCCACTTACTCCTCGCTTCACGTTAAGAATCAAAGACATCTGGGATTCATTCCACACCATCTCAAACAAACTGAATCTATCTTTGAACTGATGCATATGGTATTTTCTTGACTTGACTTTACTCCAAACACTCACGTCAAGCTGCCAATGTAATTTCCAACTACAAGGATGTAATTTGAAGACCATTCTCTTAATTTGTAATTGATCATGTTGCTGGTGTCGTATTGCTCCCAGGGGACCAGAGCGACCAAAAGTTGGCCCTTCAGAACATTGCCAGTATGGTCAGACCAGGTGGGATCCTCATCATTGACCACCGTAACTACGACTACATCCTGGAGACTGGGCGAGCGCCACAAGGCAAAAACATCTACTACAAGGTACTACAGCCGACCGTTACCATACTTATTGGTCAACATAAACACTGATAATGATATACAGTATCTGAAATGAGCTGTGATCTGTACTTAACTTAGTAAAGCACAGTTTTTCTTAGAGGCTGCAATTTGACATGTCATTTTATAACCCAGCGACTGTCCTTCCCTGTACCAAAATTTCTAAATGATCATTTCCAGTATGTTACAATTAAGATCATAATCCATATAATGTGAGCTGACTGTTTAAGATCTTCTGTTGTGTTGTATATCCTGGTTTCTGGATTTTGACAAGACCTGTCAGTCTCCCACTTAGCGTGAAGCCTCTATATCGTCAACATGGCTTCAATCACTGATTCCAATCTTGCACTGAAGTAAACTGTGAATGTGTGTGGTTCAGTCCCTGGTGGCTGTATCCCTGGCCATCCACAAACCTGTTTGACATTTCCCATCCCCAGTGCCTTTTATGTAAAGAATGTATTTATTGTATGGCTTTTACCTTGTTTTTGACTGTGTCTTGGTATCTCAACAGTCTGGGAAATGCCAAGAATCTAATTGCACAGTGTTGCCAAAAGGGTAACTTTACTTTACCTAGATATTAAACAGACTCTAGAATGACATGGACATTTTGGAATGATTCCTTAAGAAAAGTGAAATGCTAGCAAGAGACTATTCAGAGACATCAAAGACGACCAAAACCATCAACCTGAAGGGCACAAGAAAAGCCTCTTTTTTAATCTAAAGTTTCTGCACTATCTGCCTCTTCATTTCTTTGTGAAAAAGAGTTGGACAGACAGTATTGTTTATGAATGGTTTACTTACACCATCCCTAGCAGCAGCTGAGTTTAAGACCTAAATCTCCAGTCAGAGCCTGCCGGATATTGTGAGATTTTCAGTGAAACTGGCAGCGCAGAAACAGAGGGAAATGTGCATGAAATTGTGGAGTCTTAAGACCATTTTTGCAAATAGGGACAAAAACAGATAATGTCAGGAGTACTGGGAAGGGAAAGACCACTTGGGAAGATGGGAAAAACAAGTGTGGACATATGCTGTCAAAATGATGTGTAGCATCTAGTTTGCTGGTGAAATGCACATTTATCTGCATGAAACATAGCACCATCAGGAAGAGTTCATCACTCAGAGATTTATCTTTTTTGTTCTTTTTTTCTGTCACAGCAGAACTTTAGATTTGGACATCTGAAATTTTAATAAACAACCAGTCCTGCAGTTTTATAGCTCATATACAATCTAGAGAAAGGACAAAGACATAACAGAAGGTACCAACAGTAATGAGCCATATTTGACTTACGGTATTTTCCTCAAAACAAGTACCATATTCTTTAATCCAGCCAATGTAGAAACTATCCAGCTGGAAGGCCTAGATATAAATACTAAGTCAACAGTCGCATGCTAGAGCGAAATCCACTCCTGATACTCCCATAATCCCAGAGTCTGCACTCATGGTCCAATTTTTTCCTACATAACACTAAGAGCAACTTCCTGGTGTTGTTGAGTCACTTCTAATCACACTTCAGTTACTTTACTGACAAGAAAGTGAAAAACTGTGTGTGAAAAATCATCTTGTGCTCGCCTGCGTGCTGTACATGTAAACATGTATGTGTTGTTGTGTTGCAGAGTGATCTAACTCAGGACATCTCCACCTCTGTGCTGTGGGTCAACAGTAAACCTCATATGATTACTCTGGACTACACTATCCACGTGCCCCAGGCCGCCCTGCAGAACCTTCCTGAAGTCAGGTAGGCCAGTTTACAGCAACAAGTCAGATTTTGAACACCCAGGGCTGCAACTAAGTTAAGCTAACTGTGAGCTGTCCTCACAGTGAACAGACAGGACAATGGTATTGATCTTCTCATTTACAATAGTTCTCAGCAATAAAGCAAATAAGTTTATTTCAAAATGTCAAACTATTCCTTTAAGATGCAAAAATACCCCTGTTTCTCCCTCATACTGAGAGATGACAAAGATGGATTCATGTTAAATGGTAGATATTAACATTGTAACCATAACTCACTGCTGCATTACATGAGCCAGTTTAGCAGAGCTCATGCAGCTGTCCCTTTTTTCATTTGGCACATTTCTAGTTTTGTTCATAACCTCTGCTTGCTATCGTCAGCTACAGTAAATAGAATAGAAGTCTCTGCTCTGACCAGTTCACAAAGCCTGTTATACATTTCTCAGAGTTGGCAACATAGATGCTCATTTTAAGGGAGGTTAAGTTAATAGACAAAATGACAGAGGCTGTGTTCGAAACTGCATACTAATGTACTGCCTACTACATACTCAAACAGAATATACTGTATACTGCCTACTAAATGAGCATTTAAGTAGGTGGCCGTTCACACTGAAGCATACTACCAGTATCCCAGAATGCATTTCACACCACCGGCAGCAACAGCGACAACTGGTGGCGTTTTAAAGCAGATTTTTCACGTTTATTGATCGTTTCTCTGTCCTTTTAGTACATTGATTTTTTTTATTTTAGGCGACAATATTGCCATATAGATTTTAAATTTGTATTTAGTTTGTGTTATAAACACCTTTTTATAAATCTGCTCCGAAGTCTTCGGAGATTTGGGGAGGGCCGCTGGCCGGTCTACCTTGTTTACCGGCGTTCCTGGGTCTGAGGCCTCAGTTATGCCTCTTTCCAGCCACCTGCTGTCACTCACAGCAGGTAGCAGCGATCGGCTCGTCGTCTGTGGTACATTATCCAGATGTACATCAATTCTGGATTTCCCTCAGAAGTAAGTATTAACACACAATCAAGTTTCAATCAGATTGCTAGCTCCCAGTAAATTAATGTGATGTGAACTGCTAAGACTGGGGGAAAGTAAGAAAAAAGAAAGAAAAAAAAAAAAGGTCTCTTTCATTAAAATCAGTTATTATTATTACTATTATTATTATGATTCTTATATATTGCTTATTAGAAGGTCCGCAATTGTACGCAGTCTGACGAAACACAATGCATTGTGGGGCGATTGAGTATATCCAGTAAGCTCACGGTGCGTACTCCGAAATTTTTGCTGATTTGGTGTACATCCAGGCATTTCTCACGTACACAAACTTCGCATACTGTGCAGTGAGAACACACTACATAATAACTTTGACGTCAGACTTAGTATGAATAGTACGTTAGTATGCGGTTTCAAACACAGCCATAGTCCTTACTGCTACACTGGGCCATACAAATACATTTAAAATGTCAATCCCTGTGTTTTACTGTGAATTACAGTATCATGTTGCACAGAAGATACATTGACACTGGCCTACTAGATTTCAGCCTTGGCTACCTTATTTGAAAACTGCAAGACAAACTAGAGACAGAGTAAAAACACATCATGATATCTTTTACTTTTTTCAATTTCCTCGCTTTGCCTTTGTACTTAAGATAAGGAGGAAGATTCATGAAGCGGTAGTAACTATCTTTTAAATGTCACTGGCAAAGTCAGCCACTTGCGATTGTATCAGGTCGTCTTGCAACCAAATTACATTTGATAATGAAACCGACAGTATTTGTGACAGATTTGCGATTGTGATTGTGATTTTTGGTTAATGTCATATTTTGCATGTCAAAGAACTGACTGACTCATCAGCCCATCATAGGCAGGCATATCATGTACCCTATAAAAGGATATAATAATGACAGTGTTGTGCCAGCCTTTGAGCGCCCTTAAAGGTGTTGGAACAAATTAGATAATATTTGTCTCACAGTGTGGGGTGGTTGTTTCACTGTGAAGACACTTGGATGTTTTTCTCTGAAATCTCACACAGTCAAGGTCAATGGACTCCTCTCCCAGGCATATTAGACACAATAAAAAAGTACATTTATTGACTGGCTGTGAGAATAATGACGTGAGCGTGCTGTGTTTGTGCTTCCTAGTAAATTCCGTCTGTCTTACTACCCTCACCGTCTGGAGAGCTTCAAAGGGCTGCTGAACGAGGCGTTCAATGGCAAAATGGAGCACAACGTCTTTGGAGATTTCAAGACGTACATCCCAGGCCAGAGCCAGCCTCCCTGCTACTTCATCCACGTCTGTAAGAAGACAGCCTAAGAGCCCTGCCAACCAACTCACAGCACACACACACACACACACACACACACACACACACACACACACACTGCTAGGAAAATAACGCTTTCTTCCTTCTTTAAGACCTAACGTGCTCTTACAGTTGTTGAGATTTGGGCAAAATTATATTTGAAGATTTCATCCTAGATATTTAGAAAAATTAACTAACAGTTTTTTTTGTCTTGGTGACTTTACCTCTTAAGTGATGAGAACATAGAGACAAATGTCATCCACATGTCTCTGATTGACTGTGACTGCATTATTACTGTATGAATAATAAGACAGGCCTTTTAAGGAAATGTATTGTCTTATGGCCTGCAAAGGAATGTTTTCATTTTAACTCATTTTAAAATTACGTTGCTAAAATGTCAAAGTGACAGAGCCTCTGTGCTTTAGCAGGAACAACTGGTTGATTTTGATTTCAGTATCTTTTCATAGCTTAACTGGTAACAATCTAAAATAGGTCAAACCCAGTTTAAAAAATATATACAAAATGTATCGGACCACTGCTTTGTCCATATCTGGTTCCTTATGTGTTGTGTGCCGCTTTTCCTCATTTCAGTTTCCTTCCAGCTTTCTGCTTTTCAAAGCCTTGATATCCACAATGAACATACTTCTAAATGGTGCTGTACATTAGTGATATTCCTGATGATGGAATACTTGCTGTTCTTTGCCAGTAATGTACAAAGTGCTGAGATATATTCTAGATATAGTCAAGATATATATTAATAGACAGTTGTATTTTGTAAGTTTACCACAAGGGTCTTAAAAACACAGATTAAGCATTTGTGTTTCGTGAATATACTAGCCTTTATTTTTCATGTATTTCCAAACTGGAAAGGAAAAAAGAGCTGATTTTATTCTGTCCTACTGCCTTTCTTTAAGTTTGAATATTTTAAGTGAATGGCCTTACTTTTATGGAAGTCCCCACAACATTCAGTTCATTTGCACAATGCATGATCACTGACGTCAATTTAATGAGAACAGGGTATAGCTAATGAGGCTTGTGAATCACATTAGTGTTAGTTTAACCTGCCTGGGCAGAATTGGAAGCACTTACTTGACAGTCAAGTCAGATCAAGAATTATCCACCCTGAAGTATCCTTGAGCTCCTGACTAAATCCCTAATAGCTCCAGAGCTAATTGACCTCTGACCTCTCTGAAGCTAGGGAAAAAAATAAGAGATTTTTCAGTAAAGCTTTCTCTTGAAAGAATGGGTTGTGGCATTTCAAAACTGAATAGAAATTGCACTTATTATAGCAGTTCAGGTTTTGTTTCACTGCTCTCTTATTTTGTGGCACTATTAAGTGTACTTTCTTTGAACCAAACAGCCTTTACATCTCGTGGTAATTACATCTAATTACCAGCAGCGTGTTTCATCTATTTTAGGTGAAAAAGTCCTATTGACGAGTCATCTGAAAGAACTAACAGAATCATTTTAGGAAAACTCAACTGGGTTTAGAAAATTGGTTAAAAGTGCAAACAGTTGCATTACAGTAATAACATAAAATACCCTGCACCATTTAAAATGTGTTAAAAACCAAAGATGTTTGAAAATTTTTTCTTTGCTCAATTTTGCAATTGTTTTGTTTCAAAACAAAGAAAAACTTGAATGTAATTCAATTTTGCTGCACAAATGTATTGTGCAGTGTCTCAAATAATTAATATTGCCCAAATAATGAAGGGGAACATGATGGAAGAGTAATTTATTTTGCTGTATTATCCAGGTCCAAATACGTTTTGCTTTGGTACCAAATTAAAAATGTGTTTTTTCTTGGAATGAGAAAGGAGCTCTACCACAGAGAAATCAAATATTATCACTACCCCTGCTGTTTGCCTAAACAAGACCACATGGTGCATTCAGATGTTGTGCCAGTGCCTCTTGTAGAACAAAATGTACGGTACGCGGTAGTTTGTGATTCAGCTGAGATCTACAGTAGGTTCAGAATGTGGTGAGAATGGAGTGTTTGAGTGGGTTAGGGTGTTTATGTAGAGATAAAACAATCTCAGAACAGTCTTATTATGTTGACAGAAGAAGAAAAAGTGTAAAAAATTTTATAAAGTTTATTGCTTATATGATCATCAGAATTCTTTTGCATGAAATAAAAAATGTGAAAATTCGAAAAAAAAAATAATCTCATTTTGTGTGTTGTTTGACACAGATTTATAAATGCAGTAGACAAATTGATTGATACTGTTAAGAGACATACAGATTCATACAGCAAAATCTGTTTTTCACATAGTAAAAGAAGAAAAGAATAACACCAGTTGTTAGAAAGAGAAAATGAGACCGTTTGAAAACTGAAAAAAATAATCTGAATGTTGTTAGACAATATTTTTACCCACAGTAGGTTATTTGGTGGACTCAACCAAGACAGACTGGCTACACCCAACAACATCATGCATCATAGTCTCATACATATAGATGTCCAGTACGTTGCCACCAGTAGTAATTGTGGTGCTGTCTTGTGGACTTTGACCACTTCAATCTGATACCTGAGGTGGGTGATGAGATTTAAGTGTAGAAAATACTTGTATTCTTGTATTTGAAAAATTCTTCAATGGTTGGTAGAAAACAGTATGCATATGTAAAATGATTTATTGCTCAAGTTGTACTTTCTGCTGTCGTCCTTAAAAAAGCATGTGTCTAAAACAATAGAGAAAAATGTATGCAGATTGTTGAAAGTGCACTTTTACTGTTGCTTTTTACCCATGTTGTAAAGAGTTAAACATTCAACAACTCTTAAGCTACTTATCATTAGCAGGTTACATAGTAAAAAATATTAATTCAACTAGTACAGTAAATGTTAGTATGTTAGTATGACATGTTAACACAACTTTTTCAGAGTACCTCAGATAAAACAGTTCTCAAGAATGTTGTATGAGTTCTGTATTTAGAAGAACTAGAACAAGCTCAACAAGTGGACAAACTAAAGGTATCATGAAAGCATTAAATGCAGAGACACCTTCTGAACAACTTCTATACATTATTTGAAGAAAATGGGCATGTTATTCCATCAAAATTAGATACTAATACCCAAGTAAAAAGCATCAGTTTAATTTGCTTTGACTGCAGAATACAGGTCTGACACAAGAGGGCGATATTGCATTACATGTACTTGTCTGATACCACAGATGAAGGCCAAACTGCATTAGTAAACTGCTGCTTTCTTTCTTTCTGCATGATAAATTTTTATCACTATCAAGTGTAATTCTTTAACTTAAAAAACACTGAAATCTATGTAAATGTCTCATTTGATTTTAATGACACTGGTTTGGTCTCAATTATGTTTATTGTGATTGCTAAACAGTTTAATATCTTGCTTTAAAGACCCCAGGCCTACAAGTTTAGTTTACTTTGTGTTTCTTTACTTTTTTGTGGAAGATTGCATTCTACAGGCGCTTAGATGTTTAACCTTTAGCTCTCTTTCTAGTCACAGCAGCAACACATTATAAGCCCCAATGAAACACACAGGTGTTTTACTGTCTAATATTTTATCAGAGTGACATTTCCTGCTTCGTCTATCTGACCTCTGAACATGAACTCGCTCACCATCACCCAGCACATTCCCCCTGGAGTGTCTGGAGCTCATCTCATCTCATGTCTCCAAGGTATGCTATCAGACTGTGTGGTAGACGGCCGTGCAAGGAGCTGATACACAAACCAGATGTGAGAACCATTTGCCAGATGTGGCTGCTCTGCTTTGCTTTGCTCTAGTTAGGGGAGTCAAAGTGGTCAACCATGACTGGCTTTACTGGGGAGGATCGCTCTCACAGCACTGTCATTGGCCAAATCAAACAAAAACAGAGGGAGCTGAGAGACGCATTGGCTGGAAAGGAGGAGATGAGTAATTATGATGAATAATGATTATACTCGAGTGCCTTTAAAGGAGAGAAGAATTAACTATTTATACCGTATGTTCTTGTTAAAAATTTATTTATTTAGCTTGTATTTGAAGAGAAAATAATCTTTCCCAGGATTTTCTTGGAGCCACCATCAAGCAGGAGAGTATCTGAAGGAACTTAAACATTAAATTCACTATTTAAATTTATATTTCTGATCCCAGAAACCCAGAAAGGGTTGTAATACTCCAGTATTCAATACTTCTCTTCCCTTCAGAAACCTGTTCCTGCGTGTACTGTCATGTATTCTCTCAGCTGTTAAATATTTTGTCTCTCTCCACATATGGTCAGTCATTCCCAAAAAACAAGAAAGAAAAATGAAGAAAGAAATAAAAACTCTGTACAGAAAGTAAAGTAACAGCAATGTGTTTGGAGTTAATCTTCTGTAACCAGACTTGCATCTTGTAAAGCTCACAGATGTCTGGAGAAATTTGAGCATATTTTTGGTTAGAGAGACACAATGAGCTGTTGTTATAGCTCAAAGCCATGAAATTATGGAGAACTTGTTTGTACCTAACAAGACATAAAGCAATGTGTGCAATTTCTAGCGAGTATTGTCAAACTTATAGCCAATCAAACCTCTAAGTGAGGATTTTGAACATCATTCAGATTTTTTTTGACAAGCCTCTTTCCCTGTGTGCTTACCTAGTAAGATAAAGATGATTCTACTTTGACTATTTCTAATAGTATAGTATAATATACCAACAAACCCACCATATGTCCTTTAAATGTTGTGATTCACATGTTATTTATGTATTTTTCCAAATCTTGTTTTAACTCCCCTCCCTTTCACCATCTCATGAGAACGACAATGTTAATGTACAGTTTAAGTAATGGTTTAAAGCTGCACGATTCTATATTCTTATATAAACAGTGGATCAAATGATTATATGTAATATGAAAAGAGCTGCTTGTAGTGACAAAATCACTCAGAATCATCACTATACTCATGCTATTCCTAGGAGCCCTGCTGAGTTTTTAGTGTCTTTTAGCTTTTGGTTTTGGTTTTACAGCCCTCAACTTTACTGTTTTGATTCACTGTCACTGCTTTCATCAGCTTCATTTATGGCAAAAAAGCTCTGATAACCTTTACACAACCTGCGCAACACCATACAGCAGACAGACAAAAACTAGCAACTAGTTGGTGCGCATAGTGGAGCACTGAGCAGCTAAATAACTAAATTGGACCTGGTGGGAACCAAAACAGCGCTAAAAGCAGAATGAATACTGGCTTTATATTTCTTTATATTTGTTAGGTGGACAAAAACACAGTTCCTTAATGCTAATGTCACTCCATGTCTGCCCAATGGGTAAACAGGTCTCTGTGAAGTTGCTGTAAAGCTGTTATGTCAGTGTTCCGCTTTTGCTATCAATAAAATCAACTATTCATGTTTCAATGGTAAAGTTTGACGCTTAAAGTAAAAAGCGTAATCTTTTTTGCCGTGTTTGATGAGAGGATGATCGACACCACTATCATGTCTATAACTTAAATATTACAGCTACAGCCAGCAGCCAGCTAGCTTAGCTTAGCACAAAGAAATGGGAACAGGGGGAAACTGCTGGCTTAAAGCTGTCCAAAGTTTAGAAATTTGCCAACCTGTGCCTCTAAAGTTCACTAATTAACAAGTTACATGTTTGTTTGATCTGTGCAAAAACCAAGGTGTAAAAAAAAAAACATGTTGTGGTTAAGGGTTATGTGCCAAACTATTTCCGCTCTAGCTTCCTGGAGTCTCAGCTGGTTGCCAGGCAACCTCACGTACTCAGCCAAGAAATAGTTTGGCACATAACCTCCTGTGAAACCATGACATGTTGTTTATGCGTTATCCTTGGTGGCCTAATATTTAGTGTTGATCGTCTCATCTAACTTTCGGCAAGAATGTATGTATTTCCCACAGTGTCAGGTATGTTAAAGTTACTGTTCTCTTCTAGAAACATATCTCTGTAAAGGTTTTTTACTGTTAGACAGTAAAAAGTGTTTTTATTTTTAATTATTAAAAGCACAAAATGTAAAAGACAAAATACACCAAGCTGGTTTAGATAGAAGAGAGTAGAAAAATAAAGGTATGTGATGACTTTCTTAAAATAGAAAAGGACACTGGAAGAAAAGAGTAGAAGGTGAGAAACAAGAAGCAATAAAACTTTTAACATCTTTGCCAACACAATCATCCAAGAAAAACTTCAACAGAAAAGCGAGGAGGAGAAAGAAAACATGTAAAGAGGTGAAACTGCCTAAGTGAAAGTGGAAAAAGATACAGGAGGAATCCAGAGGTGCTGAAAGAGAAAAAAAGCTGAGGAGGGAGAGAAAAGTCAGACAGTATCTAAACTGGCTTCAGCTGCTTCCACTGTGAGCTGCCAGATGATGATTTTCCAGATGTAAGAGGTAGGGGAAGAAAAGGGAGGGGATGTGGAGGAGGGGAAAAAACTGATTTTTCACTTCTCTTTTTATTTGTCTTGCTGTGAGTTTCCAGAGGCTAGTCAGACCACGAGTTAAGTGGCTTGAAACACTGCAACAAGGTGAGGGTCTCTGAGTGCTTTGATGGCCTCTATTAGCCTCACAGTGCTCACCTGAGACGATAGATGCAGAAAAAAAATTCTGTCAAGCTTGATGTCTCCCTATAAACCCACTGAACTGCTTTCTTTCTCCGCCACCTCTCCCCTCTTTTCACTTCTTCCTCCCACATCACTGATCGTTTTCTTTCCAGGGCGCATGAGAAATGATGTTTTTATGTGTGTGTGTGTCATGTGATTCCTTAGTACTAAGGCGCTCATTTTTCAATCCCCCTGTGTGTTCATGTGCGTGCGTGTGTGTGTGGTTAGAGGCAGAGGAGCAAGACTAAGGAGTCCCAGCTGTCTCTTTCCCAGCTGCCACTGCTTGACTCCTGAAGAGGAAAGTGGACACAGTGAAATAACAGATAGTTTGTGTTTTCTTGCATCTTCACCTCTTTAAGCGGGTTTGTTTGAGTATGTATGTGCACTTACTTAATGTGTACATAATGTCTGTGTGTGTTTGTGTAACGGGTCTTTCTTGAAATCCCTTCTCGGGACAGGCCAAGTTGAGGGTCTGTAAGCATTTATAGAGTCGTTATAATAAAAGAGTGGGTCACACCAAAAACTCAACAGCAGCTCTGGGATTTTCCAGCCCTCCACTCAGCCTGTGCCAAGATACTGTTTGGACAGAGAAAGCTGGAGATATTGAATGCCTTGTCTAGTGTTACGCAGGGGAATAGCCTAATCCAGACTGGGCCCATTCTTTCCCACATGAATGGTGTGTATTTGTCTGTACTCCATGTGTATGTTTGCTTGGATGTGTGTGTGTGTGTGTGTCGAGAGGGGCCAGTAAGAGAATCAAGAAACAGACAACATCCTCTTGCTGTGGAGAGAGAGCCTGAAGAACAATAACGCCTGGTGAGTGAAGGAAGCACTCTGGCTGGAGGCCCATGACTGGACAACGCTTAGCTTGTTTTTGGGTCCTAAACAAATAAATGACAAAGTTCCTCTCGCTTTTCACAAGCTCACACTTACACACACAGATGAACACATACGGAAATCAATATGGTTTATTTATGACAGAAGGATTGCATGAGGACAAAACAAATTCAAGCTGCAATCAATCTGCATGGCAAGATTTGAGAGAACGCAGAGACAGATTTGAAAGTGCAGTAAAATCTGCCCTCATATTTTTCTCTGTTTAAACAGGAACACGCATCTCTCTCATATATATATATCTTACCATCAGATTCAGACATGCTTTCTTATTTCTTATTACTCAGTAATGTCTGCGGACAAATGACCACACTAGGAAACAGCCCAGTGTTCAGGCAGGCTCCAACAAGGTGACTCATCACCTCCAGGTCAAATCCAGTATTTTATTAAAACATGGCAAAAACTGAAAACAATGTGTGCTGTGTTTGCATATGTTTGTGATGTTAATAAAAAACACACAAATGTGCACTTACATCAGGATATGTGTAGCAGTACTGGAAATTCCTTAAGGCTGCCATTAACAAATACAACACACAGAATAAAGATGTACCTGTACATAGGAAGAGATTAAAGGATAGGTTCATGCTTTTTTAAGTTTTTAAGTTTAAGTTCTCAAAATAATTCTCACATATCCATATGTATGCATTATTGGTAATAGTAATTATTCCATCAGCCCTTGATTGAGCAAAAAACACATCTGAAGAGTTTTCTTCCCTGAGTTGCAGTGGTTTTAATATGAAATTCTGTCTTTGCACTGCAGTGGTGGGATAAGTCGGCAGATAAGAGGGAGTGAGGATTGTGGATTTGTCCCTGATTGCTTACACTGGAAATCACTTTAGGAAGGGATCGCCTGGTGGACCTGTACTATGGACAGTTAGTCATTACAGAACTTTAACCTCATCACTGATAGAGATGAATGGAGAAAGAGATCATTTTGTGTAATTCTGAATTCCAAGGATTTTGTAAGAATGGTAGCTGCCTGAAACATGAATTCATAAATCTACTGTAGTAAGTATGATTCTGAAAATTGTTCATCATCAAGTTTATCCAAATGATATTAAAGAAAGTTTAGATAGATAAAGTTGAGGTAATGAAAAAGTGCAGCTGTTGTTAACATTAACATTCTTCACTGCTGTATGAAAAACAGTAGGATTTCAGTGAAGTTGTGACAAACCACTTGTTATCTACAGAGAAGATTTTCTGTTACTGTATAAACTCCAACTTGTAATTCTACCTGATGAAACATTTGTGCAACTCAAGTGCAGCTTTAGTGATTTAGTGTTTCCATGGGTCCTTAGCATCACCAGAGTACCAATTAAACTATTTGTGTGTGTGTGTGTGTGAGAGAGAGAGAGAGAGCCAAACCTCCCTACTGTAACTTGTCTGACAAGATCTCCAGTTATAGCTCAATAAACTGGGCCTCACTGTACATGTAGCTTCAGCACTGTATACTCATTAACACATGCACGCACACTGCGTTTGTGTACACACATTTGCACACTCACACAGATACACACCCATGGAAACACACTATACACACACAGAGAGGTGCAGTCATGACAGCCATTACTCTGAGGCCTCTTTACAACACCCTGTTTGGTTTGTTTTTCTTCAGTTAGAATCTAAAAAGCTTTGGTGTGTGAGGTCTCCCTCTCTTTCTGTCTGTGTCTATCTCCCCGCCCAGCTTCCCATTCATGCCCTACACTTGGTTTTCCTCCCAGTGGTCCTCCAGGTTCATTTCAGAGTGTGTTGCCAGCTCGCCACAGGTTAGACAGAAATAACAGTCAGGCTCTCCAAGTTAAACAGCGACCTCGTCATACCATCTGAAAGCCCCTCTGCTTCCTCTGGGCCGCCCACCACTCAAAGAATATGTCTTCAGTTCTCTGAGAAATGACACCGTCTGCACACACAAAACCGAACAAACCAGCAAGCATGTAGAAATGAACATATAGATGTCATTTTCGCACACAAGCATGCATGTGGAAGGTGTAACTCCTGTGTGCACAGAGCAGACAGACACACAGGCAAGCTCTCACAGCAGTGATTTCACTGACAGTCCGGAGTACACTGCGTCTGTTGTTCAGAGGCTTTGTGGTTCCTAAAGAGAGCGGTAAAGTGTTTGCCCAAAGAGATGGTGGGGGGGGTGTCAGGTTGAATATCCATTTCTACACACCAGTGAAACTGCATTTATTCTCCTAACTGCAGCCATATGGTGAGTGTTCCTAATGGTATACAGCATAGTACAACTGGCCCTGCTGCACCACATATACACACACACGCATACACACGCTCGCCCACATGCATGGGCATCATCACATAAAATTTTCATAGAAAGAAGTTTTTCCTCCTGACAGGTCTACATCTGCAGATGCTCAGGGGTTCCACAGGTTTTAAATGGTGAGGAAGGAATTAGGTAAAGCCCGCACTCTAAGCCATTAAACATTATAGAGTGAGCCAAGTAGTGAACTCCCCATGATGTAAAGTAATACTTTAATATAAGTGCTTAATATTATTGTTTTCTGTTAGAATTTAATATTTCACATGTATCAAGCCAATTTGACCTTTTAGTGGAAAATGAGGAAAGATCATCAAGTGTCTAAAATGGAAATGGTTCATCCTTAGAGGATTGGATAGGAGATTTTGTTTTCTTTACCTGATGCCATGAATCACCACTCAAATGTAATTGTTTTTATCATACAGTAGCACATTGTGCATGTCTAGGAAATACAAAGGTGATTGAAGGCACTACAAAGGTCAAGGAGTCACAAAATCAACTAGGATTGGCTGTGAATGTCATTAGTAAATTCACGACAGTTCATAGGTGTACTCATTTTAGGGTAGTTAATTAAGAAGATTTAATGGTATTTTCACACAGCTTAGAGTTACTGCTTGACTTTGTGCCATAATCAGGTCAAACTTCTTCTTGCTGTTAGATGAAATACTGAGGAATCTCCAGAATGTTTATATTTCATCCTCTGGGGATAAAGAATGTGTGTGCAAAATTTCAGAGCAATCAATTCCATAATTGTTGAGATATTTCAGTATAAGGTGGCAGTAGAGAAAAGAGGCAAGGAATCACCAAAGTCATTCGAATCCAGCCTCTGGGGGCCATGAATGCTATCAGTTCTGTGACATGTAGATTTAACAGGAAATGTTAGAACTTTGATGTGCTGGTAGAGCTAGAGGAAAAGTCAGAGGATCACCAAAGTTATTAGGATTCATTATTTGGGGACAATGAATGTCTATATTCTATATTATTCTAAAGGAATAAATAATTTTTGTTTTTTCTATGCAGTATTCTCCAAACAATGATATGTGCATAGTTTTGTCTTTTCTCCCAATTTGTCCTTAACTAGCTCATTATTTATCAGTGTAGTTTAATGTTTGTTAGCTGAGGTGACATTTAAAATGTGTTACACATCATCTCCTATCTGCAGTGTGAAAGTTAAGCTCAACAAAGTGGATGTTTTCATCTAATTGTGTGGTTGCTAAGCAGTTATGCTACCAGAGGAAAGTTTTGTAGTGGGATTTTTGATGTTCTTTCAACTACCATTGTCCATAAATTTAGTTTTGTGGTTAAAACGTGGTCTTCTTTTGTCATAAAATTGGCCAATTTCTGTTTGTTTGGACTGTGGGAAGTTATTCTGTTTGACTCTCCTTGCCAACACTTGTTTTATTGGAAATTAAAAGCATGATTTGTGTTCCAAGAAAGCCCAGAAATTTAGTTTTGATTTAACTGCATTTGTATTGAATTTGCAGAGGATGTTGTCAACAAAGCCCCCTTTTTGCTGTAGAACAGTTTGTTGGTGCGTTTTGTAAAGCCACTGGAAAATCACATTAGAGCTGTTTTTAATCTTGTTCCTCTTTTCTTTAGGTAACATTGATTTTTAAATGCTTTTTCTGTGGTACATTAATACGTAGGAGGTGTTTTTCTCTACAACTCAAATTCAAAGTTGTGAGTGGGAGTGATAGCAGTGATAACACTAAATTGCACATATTTCCTGCCCTTTAGTTCGAATTAATGCAAAGGCAGGGGTAGAACTGAAATCAGATGAAAGAAAATAAAAACTGGAGGAAGCTGCTGTGAAAAGGAGTTTGGACATCATTATTCTCAATCGTTCTGTTTGTTCATATGACATTTTTTATGAATAAAGGGAAAGAGAGTGCCCACACAACATCTCAGTAAACAGTTTCTCTAGTAGTAGTGTTCAAGACTGGAATGAGAGCTCTACGTTATTGAGTTTCTCTTTACATTCACTATAAAACTATTGTATATGGATTAACATTGTACTTTTGACCCATCTTGATGCAAGCTGTCTTGTTTGTCTGTACTTTAACTGGTTACACTGGGAAACATAACTTTAACTTAACCGCAAAAACACACAGGAGACAAAGAGACTAGCTAATAAGAATTTAGCTTTTGTGCCAATTAGAGTCTGGAGTTTCAGGTTATTTGAGGCTAAGAGGAGCAGTTGAGATGACTCAGAGGGTGATCTGAGTCATAGTTTTAATGTGATGAATGCTGGCAGACTGAGAGATCTGACTGAGCCTTTATTTACACTTATCTGGATACGGTGGGTTGGTGACTTGGTTGAAGTGGTGTGAAATTTTTTAATCACATGTGAAAAACAGACATTTCAGCTGTAAACAAAAGTGAAAACCAAGCTGTGGGTTAAGATGTGTTCATGTTGGTTTCATTGTTGTCTGAATAGCTCTAGCTTGGGAATTGTTGGCACCCTTATTCCTGGTCAAGACAGAACTTAAGGCCCTTCCAAGGTGCAGGGTAGCTTTGTGGTTGACTTCACAGTTTTGTCCACATAGCTAAAAAGCTACATGCTAAAAAGAAATGGCAAACTCTGACAAATATATTGTACACATATTAAAGTGGTATCAATCTTCTCATTTATCTCTTATCAAAAAAGAGAATAAGCCTATTTCCAAAGGTATCAAACTATAACTCTCTTAGCTTCATGAACTACCTACTACCTCTAGCTGCCAGAGAATAAAGAAACGTGAAAAGGTCTCGACTCTACAAAAAGTAGTTTGACCAAAAAGACAAATGAAAAATCTTGAGTCAAGGCCCAGTTACAAGCTTTTTCCAGAGCTCACCATCTTCATCGACTGATTTTCTCAATGTTTTTGCTTTTAGGTTTGCTCAGTTATCATGGAGATTCCTCAGCTGTCATCATAATATAACAGGGATGATAACAGGGAAAATTGCAGCTCCTTTTTTTTTTGTTCAAACACTGTGCTCAAAGGTCTAAAAATCATCAGCCAATTTGATAGCCCTTCAAAATGTGTGGTCAGATGTAATAATTTTTCTGCAATAATTTATACAAACTTGTATTTGCGTTTATGCAACTTTGTGGAATTTGTGAATGCTGTGGTTCTTGTTGCAATGGGGGTAAAATCAGTTGTTTACTGTTGATTTGACCATCCTGTATCACTTGCAAATGTTGTTTAATATACAGTTACAGTTGTAAGTTGCTGAAATCTTTCTGTCTGCAGCATCTTTCAGCTCGGTTGCACCACTCATATGCGCTTCAAAACACAATCACTGCATTTCATGTCAAGCTTTGGTTCGGAGACAGCGAGCCGAGAGACCAGGAGAGTGGCATTAATCAGGCACAGATGACCTGGCTTGCCTCATATGATAAATGCAGCCAAGACAGAAAAAAAAAAGAAAAAAGGGGGTTGACATTTGAAAGTCAGAAGTGAAGAGTGAAAATGGTTGGTACAAGTAGGGGAAGACTTAAAGGGTTAGATCAAAGCTAACAACCTTGCATTGAGGGTTGCTAGGTCTTCCTCTATCACCCGTTTTTCATACTTCTGTCACTTCATCCCATCCTTCCCGATTTCCTATGTATTTTTCAGTCGGTTCAAAGAGACCATGGTGCAGTGCAGGAAAGGACATGACTTGAGGAAATGGGACAGTGGGCCAGGGGTGGAGAGATGTGTAGCTTATCAGCTGATCCCAGGGGTTGTACAGTTGGTGTGGAGGGAAAACGGGGATGCGGCAGGACAGATATAGAACAAGGTTAAAGGAGGACATGTTGTGGATGCTCTCAGGCCGTTCTCTCCCCTCCTCCAATGTTTAACCTCATTTTTTCTCTCAGGTCTGTCAGGCCTCATTGCCACTAGAAGCTGAAACAAGGAGAGTGATTCAGACCCTCGACAGGAAACTTGTGAATTGTTGCCAAAGATATCAGTCTTCAGACAGGGTGTGGCCTTTTACTCTGCCTGCTTCCCGTCACACTGCAACTTAAAGTCACAAACCTCTCACCTGGATCCTTTACTGCTCACTCTGCTTCACAGTATATTCTACTCAGTCTTACACCCTACCTGAGAGAAGTTGCTTTGAACATAGCTGAAAGACTAATGAAAGGAGAAAATAAATGTCACAGGTTTGTCTTGTTATTTTCTGCAGTGATTTTCATGCAGCATAAAGACTATTAATGAACCTGTGTTAAAGTTTAATTAATCTTTCATCTGATAACATCTGTGACCTTGAGCATGAGCTTAGAAGACAGTCATGTTCTGTATAAAACACAGGATAACAACTTATTCAGCAAACAACAGACACATTCAAGGTGTCCTGCTGTTCATGCATCCATCTTTTTTTTTTTCAGGATTCAAGTAGGAAATGTTATTTACTGGCAATTATTTTTTTTAATCATCAGGCTTGTATGATGATCATCATAAGCATAAAAACAAAGGAAAACCCAGTTAAAACTAACTAGTAGACAAATTTTGTAGACCTGACACGCCATTTGGGAAATAGCTGCAACTGTGAATAAATCTACATCTCTTGATTTGCTTTGTAATTTTTTTAGTCCTATTTCCTTTTAAAGTAGATATGGCTAACATGTTAGCAAACATTTGCCTTTTATATATCAATCAGACATGGAGCAACATTAGTGTTCAGAGATGTGTTGCTAGCCATCAAAAAGTAAGTCCAATATTCATTCTCCTTTAAGCTCCTTTTTGGTATCCACCAAGTCCTGAGGGAAATCTGTAGCTCTTTAGCTGCTAAATGCTGCGCTATGTTCAAAATTTTCTCCATGTACTGTTTGGCACTGAGCAGGTGTTTTTTTTTTCTATGGGTTCATCAGGGCTTGTCCACTAAAAACAGCTACCAGCTCCGGGTGGAAACAGGCTTGATGAGCTGTGAGAGTGAATCAAAACATTAAAGCTGCAGACTGAAAACCAAAACAATGAGCTGAAAAACATGTAGAACAGAGGGGAACTGCAGAGTCAGATGATATGTCCATGTGGGTTTGTGACCACAAGTGACCCCTGTCACATTACACATAGTCATTTAATCCATTATTCATATGTAATTATTGATTAGTGCAGCTTTAAGAAGACAGACTTGGTAATTTGGGTGTTTGAGACTGAATAAGGCATCCCCTGAAATGGGGCTCAGCTTAGTGAAAAAAAACCTGAAAGGTTATTATCTAATGTTCAGTTTTTGGAAGTAAACACTTAAGCGTGGTCGTCATGGTAAAACCCCTAAATCATTTTATAACATACCAGAGCAATGAAAACTCACCATGAAGTTTAATCAAAGTAAAGCAATTCTGTTGATCTAGAAATCTACAAATTCAGGTGTCAAAGCCAATAAAATGCATCTCTTTCATCTCCAGTCACAATTTATGGGCAACTTTGTCTTGGTACCATGAAATATTTACTGGTGGGGAAAGGGAGTGTGCTTCACAGTCAAGGATTGAGGACATCCTACACATTGCAAATGTTTATCAAATACCAACAGCCTCTTTCTGCACGGAAAATACAAGCGCATTATGCTGGCGGGAGAGACCCAGAAACATCAACAACAGCCAGAGAACTGTGGTTGTTATGTAAGCTGAATCAAATTGATCCTATGGGGATCGACTTGTTGGGCTTCAGTTGCAGTGACATGGGTGAAAATTCAGGCATAATAATGTCTAAGTGCTTGCAGAGGGCAAATCATTGCTGCAGTGCTTGTTATTTAATGTGACTGTGCACTCTGATTGCATGTACCAAAACCTCTTTGATATCATTAGAGATCTCTGTAATAATGCCTGTGATCTTTAGTTCCAGTCATTTGGCTTGTAATTATAATAACAGGTTAGTTGTCACTTGTTTTAACACATCATCAAAGCAGTCATCAACAAAGCAGCTTGTTCCAAACAGTCCACAACATTTTTACATACCATGTCCTCAAAATACTGAGGCAACTGACAGACCTGAATCCAAGTAAATACGAATAAAGATCCAAAAGTCACAGACTCTACTATTATCATCAAAGCAAGTAATGTATTATTATGTATAGTTGAGATCCTTTTGTCATGATTTATGATGTAAATATATCATTTATAGGCCGCTGAATACATTTTTACTACCACTGAATCAATTGCCAAACTTAATGTAATGACCTGGCCACCTTTAGATTCTACTTTTCCTGATGGTCCTATGCTTTATTGTTACTGCAATATTAACATGCGCAATACGCATATCACAGTTCATATCGCAAAGACTGCTTGAACTGTTTAAATGGTATATTTCCATGTGCTCTGCATTCACGCTCTACTTGTCAATATGTTTGGCCAATCAGATGGAGCCGTTCTGCTGTAGACACCCGCCCCCTGTGTAGATGCTATAAACTGAGGTAGAAGCCCATGGAGAGTTAAGTAGTGAGCAGATTACGCTTGACTTTTTTCAGTCAACGTGTCTGTTCATATTGAGGAATTCCAGCCATATGGAACAACTACTGGACATAAGTGTTAAACAGCCATATAACAGCCTACATTTAGACAACAATAAAGCATAAATGTTATGATCCAACAAATGTAATTTATTTAAAATAGTCAGCACAACTGAACTCCCCCAGGAATGTCTGCTTGGACATGTCAGAGTGGTCCTAAATGTTTATATGCAAGTTGAGCCAAGTCACATGGTCACACTGAGTGAAACAGCGAAGGTAAAACCAAACGTTTGCATGATATATTATGTATATAAACGGATAACTCTCTTATTTTTTAACTTGGTAATGTTTTTGGGTGTTAATAACTCATAGGGACAAGCATCTTTGGAACTGGTGCAGTACTGATCAACTGTGAACCCAGACACCATCAATAGCTGCTGCAACGAAAACGGTGCACTTGTCTGCATCAGAGTAAGTCCAAAATAAGTTATCCTTTCAGTTGTCAATATATTTTATACATCATACAACAGACTATTAATGTGTCAGATTTTCCACCAGACAGTTTGGCCAGTAAATGTTTTCACCTGCTGATCAATAATGCATGCTACCGGCCAAAACCTGGCATATATTGGCTAACGTGTAGTGAGGTGTCACAGCAAAATGCTCACACAGTGTAGGAATGGCATGTTATCTTTTCTGATGTGTACATCATTCAGGAGATCTGCTATTGTAGCTACAATCACTATGCTGGGCTGGCTAAACATACTGTCTGCTGACAAAGGTAGGCAAGCAAAAAGTGCATAATAATTATTCTCATAAGCATTTGTTTATTGTTGAGATTCTCCACTCCTCAAGGGTCAGATGACAGAGTGTTGCGTAGGCTTTGACCCCCATGAGAACAGCGCCTCACAAGTTGTGTGTGAAGAGCAGAGAGCAGCAAAAGAACAATTTTCTTCATTAAAAGTGCACATTTTTTATTGTTATTTGCCAAATTAAAAGTAATGTTCCTGGGCCAGTGGTTACAGTGGTGGGGCCAGTGATCTTGAAAGGATGTAACTTAAAGTCATCCCCTGTAATGCTTTTCATTTTTTCAGTGTCAGCAAAGAATACTCACTGTTAAATTCAAAGCAGAAAGACACCAACACTGTATACTGAAGTATTTGTTAATTCATATCGTTACTGCAATATTCAACAGTGATCTCACATATGGCATGCTTTCCTAATATCATGCAGCGCTAGTTAAAAGCATTAGTCAACTTATCAATTAGCTGAAACAAAACTAGACATATGATGTCACCATGGGCACTCAAACTATGATAGGCATTTTTGTCATGTTCTGAGATTTAATAATAAATAACATCAAATTACCGAAAGAACAATCTATAGATTCATCATTGATTGTACCTCTACTCAGATTATTATTTACTAAACTTTGCTAATAACACATTACTGAATTCAAATGCAGTACTGCTAATATCCTATAATAATCAATGCCCCCAGATGACCACTAGTGACAGAAAACAGAGTGAATAGTCATAATATAAATCATCTATCTATCTCTTATGTAGTAGTTGTACATCAAACAGCAGATACAAATTCCCCTGCTAATATGAAAACCTGAATGGGGAATGAAAAAAGGAAATTCTGTCTCTGAGGTGGAAGACAGCAGAACAGGGAAAAAAAGAAAAAAGAAAAATCTGACAATATGTTTGAGGCAGCGAGAGACGGAGGTGAGCCGGGTGGAGGAGGGGTGGGACCTCCGAGGCTTTGGAGCCAATTTGAGGACCTTGTGATGCAAAACCAGTCCTCAGCAACAGACAGTTCCCATGGCAACGGTGAGCTGCCAAAGTTCCTTGTTGACAAATGACAGCTCCCCTCTCCTCAGCACTCGCCTGGCGATGTCTCTCTCTCTCTCTCTCTGTGCATATGTGTGTGTTTGTGTGTGTGTGTGTGTTGGGGGGGGGGTTATTTGGCAAGTCCCCATCTTTGCCTTAGGTACAGGGGGAAGAAGGAGTGAAAGGACAGGGACAAACAGAGAGAGAAAGCATTGTTTTTTGTATGCACACATGCATACAGTATCTGCGCCGCACACACACACACACACACACACACACCACAGTAGTTGCTTTAATATCTTACATGCCCTTACTGGCTACTGAATAATAAGCTACACTTGGTGCTCTTAATGATGTACTTTTATAACTGTTCATTTTGTACTGCTGTATGGTACATGTTTATGCACTACTTAATTATGATAGGTACTGGTAATTATGTACCATTGTGTACATGAGCACAGTGATTGCCAAGTCCAGGCACTTGTGCCTCAGAGGGTACTTCTGCAGTTTCCAGGGGGTGGAGACACTGTTGAATTACTCAACTAATTTGAAGAAGTTGTGAAAAAACAAAAACAACAACAACAACAACAACAACCACACATTCAAAGTAAATTGTACACCTGAACACCTGGCGTTGCAATTGAGAGTGCGGTGTGAAAAGGAGCAAGTGTGTATTGTTACGGTGCTAAGCTAACCTAGGCCCGACGACATAACTAATCCGTCTTAGGCTAGCCCAACATGTAACAAAGGCCCGTCTGTCCTTGCGTGTTGTACAGACGTGAACGTGTTGGCCTGTTCTTACCTGGGAGAGTGTGTGACTTTCCTACCTGGAGGGGGTTGTGTGTTTGGACTCACCCGGTGCGGCGGTTTGTGCTCCTCAGGGACGGCGGAATCGACCCGACGGTACCTTCCGACGTCCGTCCTGGTTCCAGTGACCAGCCAGTTCTCTAATCCAGGTGGCTCAGTTTAATTTGAGCGTGACTTAATGAAAAGTGGTGGGGTGAGCTGAATGTCCGTTTTCAGTCCCTTTTCCCTCTTGTGCCCTGGCGTCCGCTTCTTCCCGGTGGCGTCTTGCCAACCACACTTTCTCCCTCACCTGCCGCCAATCTGGGTTGATGAGCCCCAAAACACCACGCCCCCCCGCTCACGTGTGTATCAGTAGGTCACTACCACTTAACCCAAACCACACCTGCAGACCCCAGAGAAAGACTGAATCATAACAGTATACATCCATCCAAAAAACAGTTACATTAAAAATCTAAATTGTATAAAATTGCTAGGTTAATTTAATGAATGCTTAACTTAATTAATTTAATGTAATAATAGTTGAAATGATTAGCTAAAAGTATTGGATAAATGTTTAGAAAAAGATAGGTAAAAGGAATGAATAAAATGTGAAATAGCTAAAACTTGAAATAGCTAAAAAAAAAATGGATAAATGGCAAAAGAGTTGAAAGGAATGGTAAAAATCGTTAGCTAATAGTGTAATTCAAATGGGTCAATGTAATGGCTAGATATTTTGGAAAGGTTGGCTAAAAGGATATAAAAATGTTTGTGTGATCATGTATGCTGCTTTTGCAATTGTGTATCTGTTAAAAGGTCAGTCCAGTAATAGTAAGAGTAATGAGATGAGAGATAGTGATACTGAGGGATCTGAAGCAGAAAGCAGAGAAGGATGGGGGCAGGCTGAACGGCAGGATACACACACCCCTGCGGTAGAGGTGTCGTGAAAAGATGATCTTCCATCCTCACCTCGCAACAGAGCTGTCAAGATGTTCAGACCTGTGATTTAACCTCCCCACTTCACACTGTTACATCCTACCAATGCAGAGGCACACACACACACACATACACACACACACACCCTACAGTATGTACTACAATGGCTTAACTGCTTTCAAGCAATCCAGAGCAATGTCACACAAAACCTGTGCAGTATTAGAAATAATCCAGTAATTAGGGCACACATAGTGCAGCGCTATTACTGGATCAAAAGAACACTTAACTTAAAGCCCAGTAATACCAGTGGATGACAGTACTGTGTAAACACTGACTGCATTATGCTCGTAGATAGAATATGGAAGAATATATTTTCAAATTGTCTCTAACTTATCTCTAGGTTGTGTGGGACACAGGTAGAAGGGTCTGTTTTATGTTACAACAAATAAGAATATTGCAGGGACAATAGATATGACGGGGAGTGCAGGGAGGAGTGTGGAGGTGACTGCTCGGAGCGTAATGTCAAAAAGATTAACAAGAATCGAGCAGCAAAGTGACACCTGAGAGACATTTGGCGAGTGCAATAAGCTGCAGTGCCGCACTCCACTGAACAGCAGACAGGATGGGAGGCAAGACAATAAAGAGGAATTCACACACCAACATTAACACACGCGCATCTCATTGTATTGTATTTGAAGGCTGCAAGAATCACCACGGTTGAAACGAGAAGGAATAAAAGAGGAGGCAGTATTTTTTCAACATTTCTTTTACTGATCTTTACACTTGTCACAGAACATCACATAAAATTATCAGAGCAGACTTGCTCCTTTGTTGTTTTCAATAACAGACAATGCAGTTTTACATGTTCTTGTCTCAGAAACAAATATTGCTTTGTCAAATTTCTTTCATGTTAAAAATACCACCAATAATAACAGGATTTAGAGAATTACAATTAAATAGGCTGGTACTCGACTTGTCTTGTTGTAGATGTGTCACTGATGCCATTGAGGATGCAAACTGTCAGTTTTGTACATCAGGAAAAAGATAGGACGAGGCAGGAATAACTCCACCTTGCAAACCAACTGAGACCACAAAAAAAATATTTTTTAAAAATTCACTATTGATAGATACAGCTTTCCATTTCTTTAACAACTTTGGTTTGGGTTTGTCATCAGTGTGAGGACCCTAAACTTCAGAAATGCCACACAAGAGACACACCAACAAACAAGAAACCACTGATCATGCCATCCCATGGCAGAAAGGCTCATTTTCATATATTGGAACTGGTTTGGTATTCTATCAGTCCTGTCCTTCATATCTGTTTGTCTGTCAGCTCCTCTCGGGTCTATTTTATATTAAAATGACATACAGTATACACTCACCAATTTATACCCAAACAGGCTGACAATGTTCTACAACCAATGTGATTTCACTCCACCAAGCTCGATTCTAGATGCTTCAAAGGCCAGGAACTTCAGGCAACACACAGGTGTGAATCTACAAAGGCAGAGCATACTGTGATAATTAAAGGAATAGTTCAGCATTTTGGTAAATATTCTTATGTGCTCTCTAACTAAGAGTTAGATGAGAAGATTGATATATCTGTCATGGCTGTACAGTAAATATGAAGCTGGAGCCCAGATTAGCTTGCCTAAAAACTGCATACAGGGGTAAACAGCCCGCCTGCTCCATCCAACGGTGGCAAAATCCGCCTACCAACACCTCTAAGCTCACTAATTAACATGGCATATCTTGTTCGCTTAATCTGCACAACACCTGAAGTGTAAAAATGACATGCTTGGTTATGTGGGGGAGGTTATGTGGTAGACGATTTCTTGGCTAGGCCCAGTGGAAAATAAGGAAGTTATATAAAACCATATAACTATATCCTGTTAATTAGAGAACTTTATAGGTTCTGGTAGGTGGATTTTGTTTCCTCAGGGCAAAACCAGGCTAGGTGTTTCACTGTTTCCAGTCTAGCTAATCATCTGGCTCCAGCTTCATATTTACTGCACAGACATGACAGGAATATCAGTCCACTCACCAATCTCTTGGCAAGAAAGCAAATAAGCATATTTCCCAAAATGAGTTCTTTTATGCATTTTGTTGATCATTATAAAAAAGTGAAGCTAATTCAGTTAAGCGTGTAATGAGTGAATGAAAGTTGGTTCAGTGTTTGTTGCTGGTTTATGAGACGTTTGTTTGTTTGAATATCCAAAACAACTGATTGTGGGGATAACAGCAAAACCGACATTGGTGTTTATGCATTTACAGTATCTAATGAAATTTTAATCTTTTAAATCAAAGTATGAGATCCCATTTGACATTTTTAGATTCGAATAAGTTTTGGTAATCACTCATCAACGGACAGACCGACCAGACTATAACAAGCCTTTTCTGCTTGAATCAAACAAATGTGAATGAGGTTTTGAACAGACTCAAGGCTTTTTGAACTGTTCTTGAAGGTTGGCTTTCTGTTTGTGCATTGCCAAGACAGATAGTGCTAGAAATGCATGCATTTTGAACTAAAAACAAACAGAACACATTTGGGTGTGGAACTGTAGTTTGATTTATAACCTTAACCTTTTAACGACATTTGAAAAAAAAAACAAAACCCTGCATTTAACTACATGCCCTGTTTTAGTCAAACGCAGTCATTTGGAATGCAAGATAGCTACTTAGTAACAAGAACAATTACATGAACACACAATATACATGTATCTATAAAAACACTAAGGCACTTGAAATTGTGATTTAACATTTCCAATGTTTATGATTGTTGTCTCTTAAAATAATTTGAGGAACACATGTTGTGCCACCGCCGCAGCACATTCGCTCGCCATTGCCTGAGACAGCGTCAAAAATCAACAGGCACACATAATGATGTGTAACCCATGTTTAATAATAAAAAGAAACAGCTTAAAATCAAGTTTTAAAATGCTACATTGTATCTTGCAAACTCACGCACATACATACACACACAGAAGCACACACTCACATATCCACATCCCTTCATTTCGTAGGCTTGTTTAGGGTCCTGAAATGAGACCGTTGCACCAATATAAAGCCCCATTTGAGACCTTTAGTTTTGTGCTGTGGGGCTTGAAAATGGTCTTGGAGACAGTGCAATAGCAAGCTTCACTTCACCTTTGGGATTACACATCCCACCATATGTGACCTCAGCCTTCATAATTGCTTGAAAAATGTTTCCAGTGCCAAGAGAGGCCAAGAATCTTCTATTTTTCATCTGACTGTAACACTAGCAATAGAGTTGGATTGAGTTTGTCTGTGTGTAGAGTATATTAGACCATTAAAATAAAGTTGACTTGGCATTACAATAGAATAGGTAGCGCTCACCTTCATCTGAATAATCTTCAACTGATGACAGTTGTCGTCATCATTAGATTTTCATTCTAACAGATGTAGAATGTAAGTAATTTCTCACGCTCATTGTCTATGAGCCCTGCGGTGCCAGAAGCTAACCTTGTGGAGCTCTCTTTCTGAGGCCCACTGACAAGGTCTCACAACCTGCTCCTCTTCTTCCTCCTCCTCCTCCTCCTCCTCTTCCTCCTCTTCCTCCTCCTGCTCTGCCTCCTCTTCCTCTTCTACCCTATCTGTCATGCAGCTGTCCTCCTCTGTCCTTGGGTGTGTGTGACCCAGCAAGGTCCTAGTCCTACTTTTCTGGCTTGACTTGCCTTTAACAACATCAATAGAGGGCCCTGCTTGTCTTCTTTCATCATCTTCCTCCTCCTCCTCCTCCTCGTCCCTTTCTTCTTCTTCTTCATTTTCCTCCTCCTCTTCAACATCTTCATCCTCATCATCACGCTCTTCCACGGCCACAGCCAGCCCTAACTTACTATGGCTAGCTAGCTGAAAAAATGAGGAGGAGTGCGGTGTAGAAGGGCAGGTAGACAGTGCTGCATCATACATGGAGAATGGGAGGTGGAGGTAGTGTCCTGCAGCAGCTGCCGCTGCGTAGATGCAACAGCATGTCTGGGCACAGTCCGGGCGAAGATCCCCCTGTCCTCCACGGACCATTCGGAAGCGCTTACGGAAGGGTGGTCCGGCTTGGGGCGCTAAGCAGATCCGGGTGGGTACAGCTCCATGGAGTGCCTGGTGGGTGGGGTTAGTGCCGGGTGGGAGGACGCACGGGCCAGTGGCGAATGCTGGGTTTGGTGGGAAGCACCAGTCAGTGCTCTGGAGCAGGATCTCAGCTCGCAGACGCCGAAGGAGGTTGTTAACAAGAACAGAGCGTCGGAGGAAGGCCTCGGGGTCGTCAATGAACCTCATCTTCTCCAGGGAGAGACGCAGCACGTGGGCACGCTCCTCCAAAACTGGTGCAACCTGGGGGACAGTATCCCATTAGATCTATATAGCCTGGTCAGTTAGTTCAAGGCAGGGATGCTGATTCAGTATTACATTGCATCAATCCCTGTTTACTGTATTGTATGTATTGTATCCTATATTTACTGTCTGCAATCTCATTTGATTGTCCAAGCTGATACACTACATTACCCTCATAACTTACCCACAATGGAACAAAAATGTAGTGCATCCTGGCATGTACACTACATATTGCAAAACAATCCCACAATGCACTTTTATATGCCAAAATTAAAGTTATTTGAAACTATAGGTCAGAGATGATGCAGAATTATGATGATTCAAATTAGAGTCTATTATATAGGGAATATTGACTGAATAGTGATTTTGGACACAGTATCAGTCTTTGTACCTTCTTTCAAATGATTTTCTGATGATAAATGATAAATTTGATGACAATAATTTTAGTAAAGAGTAAGTTAATTGGATGCACTCTTGATTTGCATTAACAGTGACTGTTAGATGTAGAGACAGATTTTTTACATACAATTTGACCAGTTGTGATTTTTCTTCTTTATTTACAGTAGTGCGGTCTACTACAACATGGCAGTCTAATAAGGTCATTTGGGATATGCTGTGTGCTCCCCTTTGGGAATATCAGTGTCTTAATACTTACAGTCTGGCAGTATGTCCTGAAACTGAAGGAAGGCTCATCATCATCATCAACAAACTTCCTCTTGAAGTAAGCAATCCTCGACACTGAAACATGATCAGGAACTCGCCTACAGGGGGGTCCTGAAGAGAGTGAACACTACCATAAATCAACTGCACTGTTTCATGTTACTACATCTCAATATTACTGTATGTTTTCGTAATGTACACATACAAAAATTGGACCATAGCCTAATAAATTAAAGGAGTCCATACCACATAGTAAGACACTCTAAGAACTGCAAACCTGTACAGCTGACTTATTTAAGACCCTGTTCCATACCACAGCCTGAGCTTGTTTTGTGGAACACCATCTGATTAAATCAAGCTTAAAAAATGACTGAATGAACATCTGTGTTGGTGCGTGTACCTTGTGTAAATTGCTCTTCAGAGCTGCATGGCGGCGCAGGGTTTGACAGGCAGGTCTTGGTGCAGCGCTCCGATTCCCATATGGGCTGATATGCGGAGAGCGGAGGGTCTCCCTCTGGGTCCAGGAAAGGATTCATGGACAAAACAAGGGTCATCTCTCTCTCTGATATCGGTCTGAAAAAAACAGAGTGGAAATCAGTACGGTAAAAGGAACTGATCTGTAATTCTGATCATAAAAATATTAATCTTTATAACAGGCCACTTCAAAAGATGTGAAAACAGCCTGAGTAGGTTACTGTCAAATAATCTGCTTATCAGTGCATTCAACATCGGTTTGTAAACTATTTATGCACATTAACAGTGAACACGTTATCCCCGTAAATCTCAAAACCGTTTTGCATATGCTTTCCTAATGATGTGATAAATGTCAACAAGATGTTTATCTATGATACTAGCAAATACGTTGGTGTTGTGTGGAGGAGTAACCAGCTTCTGTGCAAGCTGCGTGACAAATCTGAACAACAATAATGGTGAGCACTAAAAAATTGGCAGATGGCTGGCAACTCTGTGATATGTAACAAGTGGGACACAGATGGAAAGATGACACCCACTCACACCATGAATTCCCTATTGATTAGGTAGTAGGAGAGTTAGCGAGATGTTTGACACCAATTTGTTCGGTGAAACGGATCCCACACATGGAAATGCACTGGGAAGCTGTGTCAACAGCATGGTAATCTGGGAAGCAGAGGAGATGTGCACTGTGCCAGCACACAAGGCAAACAACTTGACAAAAGGTATCCAACAGGCACTACGCCAGTTTGATTTGAATTCATGTTCATTTTTGAAAGTTTCTAAATAATACAAATATTGTAGCCATATCACCTCATGTTTTAAATGAAGGTGATGCAGATAAGAAGAAACATCAGATACATTACTTGGCAGCGAGCAGTGCTGAAAACAGAGCCCCACTGTGTAGACACTGAGGGGCTTGAGAGCCAAAGTCTGCCTGTGATTCTCTAAATCCACGGCGAGAAACCGTATCGTCCTTTTGATCTCAGTGAATGGCTGTCATTTGGTTTGCTGTTGTTTCATCCCCCTTCATGCAGAATGCAAAGCCAGCTGTTTGAAGCGTAAGCGGCTGGACCTCCTTGTCACCACCTTTCCTCCTCAAAGCTTCTTCCTCCCCTCCCTCTACCTGCCCTGCATGAACAGATATCATCGCCCACAACCCATCTTGACAGACCAAACTGAGGCGACACCATCTCAGCCTCACCCCTGTTGGGTAGCTGATTAAAATGTCCGCTTCAATAAGCTCCCTGCTTTGCCTGGATGAACAGTTTTATTTCTGTGTGCTGCTTTTCTAGTGTTTGCTTTTAACAGACTAATCAGACACACCTAAAACCATTGAAACGTCCCCTCAGACTGTGCTGCTCTTACCAAACCCATCTACCAGCCCCGGGGAGTAATGGATTCCATAGAACAGCTTTACATTTTGTATTTTCTAAGGATTTATCAGACATGCTTTGAGATCGACAGTCAACTACAACAGCCCAGTACGATTTCTGCAACACTGCAGTTGAAGCACCAATCTGTCTATTTTGTCAATTTTACGCCCCATCTTATCCTAACTCATGAACATGAGCCCCCCTGCGAATTGCCAGTTTATTGTAGAGAAGGGATTGCATGTCCCTGTGACACACTGCCCAGGGGACAGACTAACAGTGTCTACACAGAAAGCGTTTCAGTCGTGATTTTCAGTCGCGTTTTCAGTCATCAGTCTCATACACCTGTAATGGAACAGTTAAGTTCCTATTTTAATAGGCTTGCGGGTTACTCATGCTATACATGCCTCCTGTGTAGACATACACAGAGCATTGGGGCTGCTGCTGCTAACATGTTGCTAACGCTTCACTTTCTGTGTAGACATGGTGTAGGAACAGTTCAACTGACACCTGGACTGCAATATATCTGTATATGTTAGCATATATGTATATATACATTTATGTGGTGATATAGTACATTTTCAGGAAGTACAATTGAGAATTGAATACAGATAAAATAGTCAGATGAGAATGCTTTTTGTTGGCTGGTCCAGTAAATTTAAAATCATATACAAATCCAATAGTTCCATAAAGCCACTCCACTCATTGATCTGCTACTGCCTAAACAGACAGCATGTCATAGTCTTTGACAGTTTATAATTTATATCATCATTACATGGTGTGTATTACCATAACCCATTACTGTCATTGCTTGTTGGGGCCTAGTGTCCCCAAGATGTATTGTTAGTTGAGTGGCAGGTGAAGGTGAAACGGAAACTGGTGAAGAAAGAGTTACAATTAGAGGTGGAGTGACATCTCTAAACACAAATCTTAATTAGAAACTTCCTGGTTGCAGCACAAGTCTTTCTTTTCCTGCTGTTGCTCAGGGTAAAAGCCAAGATGTGTTCGAAACAAGTCTGTACAATAAGTCGCCCCAACCATGTTAAGGCAAAGGTGTTTATAGCTGTTCTGAAAGCCCTCAGAACGACAACACACAATGTTTGACTTTGTGACTAGCACATTTTCTGGGGCATACTGACACATTCAGAGACAATTAATGGCCATATATATATGTACACACGCACACACACACAAATACATACATATACATATATATATATATATATATATAGCAACAGGTCAAGTTCTTAGCTGACTAAATCAACTTAGTGAAAGGAAATATTCTAGAGGCAGAGGTTATGGAGATACATGCATGTCATCTGTTAAGAAAAACCATGCAATCAACAGAGTTTGCATGTGGAAAGTCAGTTCTTCTGCTACTGGTTGATGGGGGGCTTTTGCAAATTGAGTGGGATCTAGATCTAACGATACGTGTCGACCGATGACAGGTGAAAGGTAACAGTTGGCAACTCCACACGTATCAGAGGAGACACAATTGAATGCCCACCCTTCAGGCCAATGGAGTGAGTCAACGGTGACAAGGACTGTTGCTCAAGGAACGAGCAGATTCAAAAATTGGGGAAAAAAAGAATACACAATACAAAATTCACCAATAAATTCTGTACATGGAGGAACTAGAGGGAGAATCCAACTGAAAGAGGTTAGGTTTCCTTCACACTAGAGCCTGCAGACTCAGCAATTCCAGTTTTGGTCCTAATCCACCATGTTACCTTATGGATTATTCACATCTTATAGCGTCTTGTCAGAGTAAAACCGTACTTCTGTGAGCTGGATTCCACTGCTCAGGGCTCCCCCACCAAGGACCACCAACTAGGGCCAATTATGTCACTGTTATTGAGCACTAGTGCCATGGTTAATTAGCAGCTTTGGCCCTTCTCATTTCCCCCCTGAGCTGCTTTTTTACCCTCAGCTATTTTCCTCTCCATCACCTCCCCTCGCTGCTGTTGCTACGTTTGCTTGGGCACAAAGAAACAAGCATGCCATCACTCCCTCTGCCCTCCATAGGGACCTCCATCTCGACATCTCCCCCTCCCTCTTTTACCGTCTCTTTCATCCCCCAGTCTCAGTCCCTCTGTCTCTCTCTCTCCCTCTCTCTCCCTCTCCCTCCGTCTCTCTCACTGACATCCTTTCAACAGCGGTCACAGTTGACAGCTCTCTGAACCGGGGGGTGAAAAAAAACAAAACAAAAAGAAAAAAAAAGAAGAAAAAAAAAACAATGAGAATACCGACAGAGCAGCTTCCCTACATGTACAGCAATACTTCTTGTTCTTCAAAGAAAAGGAGGAGGAGAAGGAGGAGGAGGGGAGACTGTGAACAAGTGTGTGTGCATCTGTGAAAGAGGAAGGGAGAAACGGGTTGAGAAATAAAAACAAGGAATGAGGAGAGAAAAAATCTCCTGGGGGGATATCATCCCTCTCTTTCTCTGTTTCTGTCTGCAGCTCGCAGGAATGCGAGAGTGATTGAGAGCGAGTGCGAGCTGTGTACGTGTGATTGTGTTTAACAGAGTGTGTATTTTGAGGGAAAAAAAAAAGAACCTGTGAGTGTGTACAAGTGTATGTGAGTACGTGTGAGTGTGTACGTGAGGCGCTGCTTCACCTCTGTTCAGTCACAGCTCCTCTGGCTTCATCCCTCCTTATCTTCCCTCTCTCGCAGCTTTCCTACCTCTGTCTGACTCTCTATCTCGCCTTCTTTTTCATTACACCCTTTGATGATGAGAAGTTAATTGCGGTGCCAGGGCACGAGACAAACCGTGGGAGGGAGACAGAGAGTGATAGAGAATAGGAGGAGAGAAAGGAAGGGGTGGGGGGTGGAAGGCAGATAGAGGGAGGGCTGGGGAGGGATGGAGAGATGGAATGAGTCAGGGAAGGAAAGATAAGTGCCTTAGGAGCCTTGTCATGAGTGGAGACAGATCGCCCGCAGGGATGATTTCTCCTGCTGTGATTGACTCACTCCCTCCAGCGCTGAGATAGACAGGCGCACACACACTCAGACATGCACAGCTTGTAGTGTCCTCAAATATTTTGGAGGGAAAGTCAACTAAGGCCATAACAGTCGACCAGAGTGCTCCTGGGCCACACTACCAATGTCAGATTCTGGCTTTTAACACATACTATGGGTGTTATTTTATCTTCCTCAAACCAAGCTATTTTTGACATCCACAGTCTAATAATAACCAGTGTCTTTGGCAGCTTTGAAGATTTTGGGGATTTGGATTAAATTTGGATATTGTTTAGGTAACAGCATTTGCATTTAAACAAAGACCCTTTTTACTATATATTCTCCAAAAGAGTATCGCCCACAACCATACAACTGCATCTTTCTTCAAAACAAAATCTAAATAGGTGTGCAGGAGTGACCTCTCTGGATGCAAACTGATCTCTGCGAGATGTGGTGCAAAATGCAATAAAGGGACACACTCAGAGCAATAAGGCAAGCTTAACAAAAGGATCTTTAAGGAACGTCATCTCAGTTCTCCACTACAAAATTGACAGTGGAAAAGAAATTACATCCTGGCGTTTCAGGATGTGTTTCCAGTGTTTCCAACCTTTCCAACCTGAATAGTTCTTAGTTTTAAGAGGTAATTCTATCCAGTATTTCAAAATGAAAGGAGCAAAAATCTGTGTAGCAGAAATCATTTTGTGATCCCATAACATACTAAGCACACATCCTGTACATGGATCATCAACCTATGAGGATGCTGACTTTTTGCCCAGGACCTGTTAGCTTTAGCCTCAGTGTTTTGGCATGGTATCAAGCTATGAAGTTCATTTTCTCAAGATTGTCATTTCAAAAGGTTTAAAAGCCCACTGCAAACTGCAAAGGAGTTAGCAGACAAATAACTCATGGAAAAAATGTTAGTAAGCTTGCTAGCTACGGCTGATAAAATCCATTAGCAACAGTTGTCCTTTCAGACTGCAAAATCTGGGCTATTAGCTAGAAATGAGAAGCCTGCCTCTATATATTATTTATTTCTCTAAACATAGACTAGACATTTTCAAAATTACAATGAAGATACAAATTAGCTGAAAATTTTACTTCTCTATGCCCTCTAGTGGACAAACTATGTGATGGAGACATAGTTTCTGCTTTGGCATTTCTGTACTGCAATTTCTGGTTACTTATCAGCTAGCATATATACTGATACCAATGTGTCTGCAATAAACTATTATCGGCCACTATATCAGCCAAGCATATTTATTGGTCTCATGCTGATAAAAAGTACGACTACAACAGATAAATCCAGTTGTGTACTTTCTCCTGTGCTTCACCATTCAACTTTGTACAGTTTTCAGTTTGTCTAGGTTTGACTAAGCAAATCCATTTTTATTTTCTGTACACACATCTCTCTGCTGCATGCCTTAGATATGAGGACTGCACTACCACCAGCAGCTCTTATTTTCACATTTACACAATTGCTGCACAATATCCACAGCAGGTTTTTATGATGTAAGTGGTGCTGTCTCTGGTCACAGGCATTTATATTTTTAAGGTGGATAAACTATGACCCGCCGCTCTGTAAACCACCACCTCTGTCAAACAGCAAACAGAAAAATAAACAGGCTGACAATAAACAGTGTCACAATATATGAGAGAGCTTTTAGCTTATCTGCTTGTTATCTTCTTTCTGTCAGCTGTGGCTTTTTAAGAGTGTTTGAAGTTCCTCTTATGTTCCCTCAACCCGTGTTTAATAGGAAACAGTCGAAGAAAAACTCATATTTAAGCCAAACATGGGGGAAGATTTCATTTATACAGTGATTCTGGGGGAGTATGAAACATGCCTCTAATAAACTTTGTGCTTTCTCAAAGTATTTTTCTCTGTGGCCTCAAAAATGCTAATCGATCCAGCATGTGTTTGACAGTGTATGCTGTATCACTCGGTGTGTGTGTGTGTGTGTGTGTGTGTGTGTGTGTGTGTGTGCGTGTTAAGTGTTTACTCCCTGTTCTTTTGGCCAGGTTTTTACTAAGTGTTTCCGAGCCTTAGGGGAACAGATAGCAGTGAAAAGAGTTCATGTCTGTGGTTTTCACATCAAAATAGATCCCAGACGGCCCGAGAGGGTCTTCACAGCACACACAAGCATGCACTGTGTCACAACTGAACAACTGCACAGAATCAGGAAGATAAATTGTGGGACAGGGAATTCTGCAGGCGTGAGCGTGTTTTTGTTCTGCCATATTCCATTACCATAAATGACATACGGACACACCCAGTGCATCAAGATGACAAATCAAATAAAGACTAACGAAGTGCATATGCAGGCTGACTATGCATTTATGATTACAGTCATAGAATTTCAGAGAAAAAAAATGCAATTGATGAAAAAATAGGGCTGTGTTATTATTACACTAATTTATATGGCTTAAGATCATGATCATTAATCACAATTAAGTGTTTCTGGGCAAAATTATTTTATGAAATACTCCCTCTTTATTGCAATAAAATTAGCAGCTGCTTCTGCTATGCATTTGTCATCTGGTTTAAAGTTTAAACCCGAACATTATCAAATGACTGGACTCCAATTTCTGAACCGATGTTGGGCCAACTCATTGTTTTGGACTTTGTTATTTTTCCCAAAGATGAACAATGTAGCAATTCGCTGCCCGATTTCCCATCTTAAACATTTGTTTTAGATTAGTTGTTGCACTCTGGGTATTCCAAGATTTCTTAAGATTGTGTGTAAAGGAAGTGCTTGGACACCTGAAAACTGTTAAAGACAAATTTCACGATTAATCGAAGACACACACTAAAATAACATCTAATATCTACAGACACGTGTATTATCTAGGATTAACTATGATTAACTGTCAAGTCCTAATAATACAAATACTGTATTTTCTACCTAACATACCAAATAAAAATGAAAATATAACTTTGATGGGATGACAAGGTGAAGACACCTCAGTGGTTTTAATGCTTAATATAGTGTATGTTGAACCATGTGCCATGCCTTACAGATCATTTCACTGGTGAGACAGTTACCATGAAGTGGCCAATTTGAGGGAGCAAACTGGCAAGAAAGTCAACTGAAATGTATGCCATATGTATAAAGTACTGGATTGACATTAACCTTGTGCATATGTACAAAGTGAGAAAAATCCTTTTATAAGTCACTCTTGACAATGTCAGCACCTGTCAGTGTCAGCTCTTGTGTATGTCAGTACTTATCCCTGTACAGACACAGACAGGTGTGTGTGTGTGTGTATGTGTGTGTGTGTGTGTGTACAGTGGCAGTTGTGTGTGGTGGACCAAATCTAAACGATACATCTCCACAGTGAGAAGATAAGTGGGCGTAGCCCTGAAAGAGCTGCCTGTGGTTGCGTTGACAGGAGCTTCAACAACAAGCTTCCTCAGAGCTGTGTGATCTCACGGCAGGCACTTTGAATCTCACAGGAAGAGGGAAAACTTGAGCACTGGCACTGCCTTCCCTGCTCCCCTGCATTTCTTTTTAGTTTGATGCCTGCTGCCTTTACTCACATACACACAGAAACTGAAAGCTGATGTGTTTTGACAGGGAAGGGGCCACTGAAACCTGTCACATGTGGAGTACCTGTTGTATCTTTATAGTGTTACCTGGTCAACTGCAACACTTTGATGCTCAGCCTTTTGAATCCTCTTTTCTCTCTTGCATAACATGCACACTTGAATCTAAATGCTATTGCAAAAGTTGCATTGAAGAATTCAGTGCAACCTCATCCAGAGTGGAGTAAATACGGACACAGAAATGCACCGACATGTACAAAATAACTAAGAAGCACACACAGTCGATAGACGTCCGCTAGCCAACAGTGATTTCACAGTTCATGAGTGAACCCACCCAAAAACTTGCAGAAAAAAAAATGTAATGCTGCAAAAAGTTTTTATGTTGGGCTGAGAAGGAAAAGTAGTTGTAGCAGTGAAAGCAAAATGCAACAGAGTGAAATGGAAACAGACTGAATGGATAAATTATGACAAAGCATGTGACTGTGATGTCACTCAGGCTTGCAGTGAAGAGACAAAAACATCAGATATGTGTGAACCAATGTGGAGAATGTAATTCACATAAAACAAAGATGAATGCTTTCCATCACATTTTCTACAAAGTTTTCCATCGTTTGACTGGCGCTCTTAATTCTAGTCATCTGGCTGCACCCTCGTCTTTTGGCACCCAACTGGAGAATTAGCACCAGCAGCTGTTTATATTAGATGCGCCCAACTCTTAATGTTTGCGGAACAGTAGTGGATGGAGGCATTATTTGCATTTTCATCAGTTTTCTGGAAATTCTGTTAAAATCTGGCTCACATTTGGATGGAAATTTGGCTACTGAATGTCAAGTTCAAGAGAAATACAGACATCTGCAAATCTGGACTCCTCCTTCTGTGTTATTTATGACTACTGATCTGTTGTTCTTTGTGATATTCTGTTTTTTACTTATCTATTATCTATTTACCTACCATGTGGTGTTTTCACTGAAAATGTACAGTTTACATCCAGTGTTTCTCCTGTTATGACCTTCTGAATGGCATTTTAAATGTTCTGAAATGTGGGCAGTGTACTTCTACTTTCTGTCCTTTTTCACTGGAGCACTGCTATCTTCAATGGTACATTGCAAAAAATGCTTATATCAATGTAAATACTTGAATCTCGACACTGTCCACCCACAAGGTAAAAACTGCAGGTAAATTTCAGGCAGAAGGTGGACTAATGACTAATAAACTGTAGGAGAGAAAATCATTTGATGTTGATCGTCATACTGTAACTGAGAACTCTAAGCCAAGATACAGCCCACTTCTTCTCAATATGGAGAAGCTTCATTCCATCAATATGCCTGTTGGCGTGGGGGCGGAGAGAGTGCGCGAGCGCTGCTGGCATCAGAGGGCGAAGCACACAGCAAGACAGAAAAGATAGAGAATAGATAATAGGTTTCATGACATCAACTTCTCCTTCAGAGAAGCAACAACCAGGCACTGTATGCAATGAATCAAAATCGAGACACTCAAATAGCAAGCAATTAGCCCCCCGCTAGTAGAGTGGACCACAGTTGCACAGAAACACTGTGAATAGCCACGCTGGGCAAATTAGACGGAAAAGTTGAACATGCTTTGCAGAGGCATGCTCAAAGAAATAAATCAATGCCAAAACACTGAATTGATGCTTTTTAGGCATTTTACAGAAACCAGTGCACTGAAAACCTCCATGGTCTTCTCCTTAGTATAGCTGAGGGTTAGCCACATTATTTTCATGTGTTCTATTTCTGCTAATACTGACATGTTTTTTAACCTAAGTGCCAAGTACATATACTGGGTGTGATGTACAGTAGCATGTAATGTGTCTGTGCCATAATTCAAGGCATTGATAATGAAACCAGATGGCACTTAGCTTGGTGCATATCTCTGTGTCTAATTAATACTATAATGAAGAAGAGAACAACAGGCACAGTTTCATCATCTAAGTAAGTTTTTTTTCCAGACTTTTTGAAGAAGCACAATTTAGTGGAATTGCTTTAAAATTTTACGCATTTGATTTACGTCCAACTGTGATTATGTGTTGTCACATAATCTGTAATTTGGAGTTTTGAAAAATGATTCAATATCAACATTCATGTCTGGTGATAAGTTTAAGTACAAAAATAACAGCCTCCTCTGCCATTCCACTCTTTCGCTGTTTTATATTGATAATATTTTCTTCTTTTTTTCCTGTTGCATCCTAGATTGTGTTTGTGCCAGCTTGCAGCCTGTCAGGAGGCATCAGAGCAGTGAGCAAATGGCGGAGGGGCGTCTTGGCCGCGGTGGCGTGACTAAGCTGGGTTCAGGGCCCTCAGGGTTTCACCCGGCGCTCTTCTTGCTGAGTGGTGACACATGTGTTGTGACAGGGGCGGCTGTACGGGAGCTGCATTATGGTCTATCTGGGGATGGGTTGTTGTGGCTGTGAGGGTTAACAGGCCGGGGCTCTGTCGGTACATCAGTGCCACACTCCTAGAGGTGGATGCAGCACATTTCAGATGGACTAGGACATCAGCATGTGCTTATTTAAAAAATCTTACGTTAGGGGTCCTTAAGTAAAACAAACAATGTTAAAAGGATTTTATGTGCTCTCTCTGTAAGAGTATGAAACTGAAGGACAAGCTATTGAAAGTGGTGTGAAATCCTGCATAATCACACATATGTTACCACTTATGATAAGTGATGAATTACTTTCTGGAATGTGAGAGATTTTGAACCAGTGCTATTCATGTTGCCTTAAATTACTCTAAAAAAATGAATGTTCCTGCACAGGTCTAAATTAATTACAGACATGTACAGACAAGTACTGAGACGAATCTTTGAGAAAATATATTTTTTGGACCAACTAAAGGATTTTTAGGTGCAGGATCTGAGACTGTAAAAGAATTTTTTTTTCAGTGAGGGTGAAGTCATAAGGTCTCTGCTATAAATAAAAGTCACGTCACACCTTCCTCTATTTTTACACTTGTGTTGAAACAAATGTGTGTTCTCCTTTCCTCTCAAGTTGTCCACCTTAGTTGTGTGTCTCTCTGGAGCACAAAGGCGTATTCATGACGGGGGAAGCTGTGCCTGAGGGGAAGAAAGAAGTCTGGGGCTACACCCTGCGGTCCTCTCTTACATACACACACACACACACAAATACACAAACACACACACTAAAGCAGCTCAACTTGTCTTGGCTGAAACCTTTTACACAGAACAGAGCAGAGAAAGAGAGAGGGACAAAGGCAGTGAGATGTGAAGCCAGCCAACTATCATCACCAGTGGCTGTGCTGCAATATACGTTATCCCCTGCACCTGCTTTTATTCCTGCCTTTCTGGCAAATTACAAACCATTACAGGTTTGCATGTGAGCAACACACTTCAAGTGCTGTTAATTTTATGCTTGGCACGGCGTCTGCTGAAAGGCTGCCTTTAAAAATGTATTGAATCTCCTTCAGCGTGCTTTACATGTCTGCTAAGAGCCATGTTTTGAAATGCTGCTCCAGATGTGAGACTCTGCGCCCCGCTGAGAGAGATGAATGTCTAGGGGCTGCAGGCTACCTACAGGTTCACATCCTTAATGAGCAGAAGAGTCTGCTGAGAGCGAGATATGATTGATAGCACCAGCGACAGAACTGGAAGAGGGGAATCGCAGTGAGGGCTTTTGATAAAGACGATGGGGCGGAGGGCTTTGGCAGGCGGCAAAGAGAAGGAATCTGGCATCGGACTTGCCCGAGCTAGATGCCAGGAACCCGTCCACCGTGCCGCAAAGCCAGAGTGCTTCCTCTTGTTACGACCCCTCTCCTCTGGTCTGTGAGTTTAATCTGAGCTGGATGCTCTTCCCTGTTGCGTGCCTCACTATATTCCACTGAACACACTTTTCTCTCCAAGGGAAACAAATAGCAAAGGTGGAATTCCTGGCAAGTGACTCCGGATGTTGTTGGCAGCAAGTGGAGGTGAAGCGCATCCAACCCTATTACCAGCCCACTGCACTAGAAGCCTTTCTTTCACCGAAACGGCAGATAAAGGAGGTTAGAGACAGAGGGGAGATGGTGTTTATTTATAATATTTATTCATAAGACGTGATATGTTGGAATTTTCTTTATCCCTACTGGGGCTAACAGAGTACTAATAGTCCACTCTGAGTGGAGTCGAAGCTTGTGACACTAAGTCTAAGAAAGCACAGACGTGACATCAAGGAGAGAATTACAACAGAAGCTCAGAATTCAGCTAAATCGCCTAACACCCCCCCTCCTTTCACAAGGCAGCAGTAATACAGGCAACCGCCACTTCAGGATTTGCAGCCAAGCGCAGTCCACAGAAAAATAATGAAGTGAGGCTGGATGGATGCCAGAAGGGTTGCTGGTTATGTCAGCCTGCATAATGTGTTAGACCAGGGTCTCTGTCATGTCATACTTGTGAGCTATTGACTGCCCTGATTCTCGTTAATCCTACTGCATCAGATCTAATCAATCTAATACAGGTTTAACCAATAATTTACTCAGTTCAGTAAACATGAAGTGCACAAACCGCCTTGTCTTGACTGAAACTACTTAACTAAACCAACAGAATTACCTTAAACATATTCAGGTTTAATTAGTTCTCCAAATGTTATATACTTGACAAGTTTTTATTGTCATTGTTCACTTGGCTTGATAAAACAGAACTATTCTCTAAAGAGTTTCATATACCAGTTACTTTTTAAAATAATCTCCAGAATAAGTCATTGTTTTCCTCTCCATGTAAGCTAGCTGATTGGCATATTAAGTATGGGCGGCAACAAGGGATATGCACTTGCCAAAATTTAGTTTGACTCCAGATGGGATGCTGTAAGGTTTTGTCAATTATTACATTGTGGAAACAAAGACACACATGAATTGGAACTGGATAAAAAGAACCCACAGTATGTGATAGGGATAACTTATGTTGGCAGAAATTACATTACATACTTTTACTTTTCAATACTAAAGCCAATGAACCAGATGGGGTACTCATATCGTGGATTTATTTAGCTGTAGGAATGTTAGCTTACCTGTCTTGAATTGTTTTGACGTCGTCCTCGGCTCCACACTTGCTTTGTGATAACGACTGAAATCCAAGGTGCGTTGATGACAAATGAAAAACTCCTACTGAATAAATACTACCGTGTCCTCCGCTGGCTCCGCGTTGTTCTAAATATAGCCTGTAGCAGACACGCGAACCACACAGGCGGTTTAAACGCTACTTACGTAATTACTGGTTAATTAGCTACTTGTCTAAATACTAATCATTGAGCGCGCGCGCGTTTCTCTCACTAGACCCACGCGAAGCATCCCCACGCGCTCTCCTCACTGGCAAAGGTAGACAGCTGCTTTTTTTGTTTTTCTTTTGTCCCTTTCTTCAGTGAAGAGAAAGAAGTGAGCTTTGGATGTTTGGATGGTGTGGTAATCCATTCACGGTGGTTCCTCGTGCAGAAGGTCCCGAGCAGCTCACGTCGTCACGGCTAGGTTGACAGTTGATATGAATGTGTGGCGGAGAAAACAACACCACCGTCGCAGCTCCATTCCCTCCAGTCAACTACTGCTGAGGAGTTCAGGTGCTGCTCGGAATTTTCCAACGCTCTTGGTCACCAAATTAATTCTACTGTTGATTGTGTTTAGGGCCGCAACATTTTTCATGTTTCATAGATTAACCTGTAAATTTTTATCTAGATTTAGTTGTTTAGTCCACGGAAAGTAAAAAAAAAAAAAAAAAAAAAAGAGTGAAAATGGATTATTGGCTTTATCCAACCAACAATCTGAAATCGAAAAATGCTCAGTTTACTCTCAGGTAAGACCAAGATAAGCTGAAAATTCAATATTGTAAAAGGTGGGAGAAAAAGAGGCAATTTTTGTTGTTTTTACTTAATAAATGTTTTAAATGATAAATCGGTGGATGAAAATTCAAGTCTAAAATCTCCCAAAATATTAAATTTAGGAACTATCAAATGTTCTCCATTTTTCAAAATAGCAGGTTTCCTGTTTACTAATTAATCAATGGACTGTCAATGGACTAAGTGTTTTGGCTCCAGTTATGTGTAGTTAATGTCAATCGATCAATTTCTTGTGTGTTCGTAGGTCCACGTTATTGCTAAGCCATCATCCCATTAACATAACCATTGTTACCACTGACTTACTTAGTAATGTTTTCATTTACATAGTTCATTTTCCTTTAACAGCCTCCTACATGTCGAATTAATACCACTTTGTTTGGGCCGTGCACTGAATTCATAATCATTATATTTCCGACAGCAGTTGAAGGCATTCCAACACTTTTTTTTAGATGGGTTGTGTGTTGGATATCTGCTCTGCAGGGATGTGACCGACAAAGAGAGGGGAGGGAGCAAGCCCCTCTCATCTGTTATGCATTTCCCCTTTGATTCAGCAGCAGCCACTGAATCTTATTTTCCAGCATTTCTCCCCCTGAGCGCTTTGTTCTGTGTTCAGCTGTGGAATGTGCTGGAGAACACAGTTAATTGTAAAAACCTTATATCTCTGATCTTGTTTTCCCTCGCTTTACCTTTTTTTTTCAACAGCTAAATCTAGAAATGAAAGATTCAGGTTTGTGCCAAGATCACACAAAGCATGGGCGTCAGTTCACTCAGACCTACATCACGGCAAAATCCCTGCAGAGTGGAAACAAAAACTGATGGTTTGAAAGTTATTATCTGTCTGTCACATAAATATAGCCAACCAAATTGGAAACACTGCTCTTGAGCGCTATATAGTGCCAATGTTTTTTTTTTCTTGAGACAACGAAAAACAAGATAAATTTGGACTCAAAGGAACATCTAGAGGATGTTACACCTGGACATATGCACCTGATGACAATAATCTTTTCCATTTCTGTACCTAAAACAAATCAATTCCATTCTCAGGCTCTTTCAGGTACAACACTATTTTCCTGCTTTCTTCTTTACTTTCAATAGCTAAGTATCTACTTCATCTTGTAGGACATCAACAGTTTGTTTTCACTGAAATGAGCCAGTGCTTTACAAATCAGCCACTCCACATAGGACTGAAGACAATCTGAGCTTGGAGAAAATCACTGCAGAACCCATATACATTCATGTTGGCATTTAACTCAGAAAAGTCCAAGTTCAAATTTACCATAGTGCTTATTTGCCACACTGCCACATAGGCAGTAAAATGCAATACTTGCTCCACCTGTTGGTTGTTTTGTGGCACGCGGTGTAAACCAATTTTTGAAGACTTACATAACTTTAAAGTTGAGCTGCATATCTAACTCCAAAATTAACAACAACTCAACTCCTTGTGATGTGAAAAAGCAACCAACGGTACCTCCAGATACATAGATTAAATGTTTGTTCATGTCAGCACTAGTGTGGTTGATTTAAATAGCAAATAGCAGTATGTTAATAATGAGATACAGGTTTTAAAAAACTGCCCCAACACAAACTTTTTTTCTTTGTTGCTTTTTTAAACAATAATGTCATCACATATAAACTGTCTCTATCATAAATCAATTTATAAGACATTTTACAAATCCAACTCAGCCTGAAGTACAGAAGAAGAGTACATTTACAAATACATTAAGACACTGTGACACAAGGTAGCTGAGTGAAAAACAGTAAGGCACCGATGCCGTCTGTGGCATAGGTAGTTTCCAAATTAAAACAGAGAACGATCAAACCAGCATTAGAAACCAGAAGAGTCTTCAAAATGTGTCAAGAAAATGAAAGCCAAAGAAACAATACTGCAAAGCATAAATATATAGTTTTAAAAACCTTCTTAGTGAAACACATCTTGTGAAAGATTAGTCGAAACATTGTGATGTATGGCTACCATGAGACACCCGGTGATAAACTATCACACTTTAAAGCTATTTATATTTCTTCACACCTTCTGTTAATTGAACAAGCTCACTATCCTTTTTTGTAGGTTTAATTTACAATAGCTAAGTCAAATGAATGAGAGAAAAAATAACATGACAGGGTCATGCAACAGTGGATTTCTAATCTTAGCTGGTTATTCTGGATACAAATTATAATATATATCTGTGTGTACGACTGACTGCCAGTCTTTCACATGGTGTGTTTCACTGTTGTGCTGTAAAGGCTGTGCTTTTGTTTCACGCTGTTAGAAAAGCATCAAAGCTGGAAAGTCTTGACAGATTGGTTTGACATGAGCTCTGCTGGTCTCCATCATATCCCTTTCTGGTTTTAGAGAAGGGAATGTAAAGAGGACCACAGCCATAAGACATAATCATGTTACTTCATCCTCTAAAGCATAAACTAATTAAGAGTAACAATCCACAATAGTATTGCTCACAGAGTGGGTTAATATTTGATTTATCAACAACTGTCTTGACACAATTTATTCCCCATTATTGTTACAAAAATAGATAAGAAAACATTTACTGTTTATAAAGTATATGGCAGACAATCAAGAAGTGGGTTATTTTGTTCTAAATACCAGTAATTAAAGTAAGAAATTGTAACACCCAACAGGAAAATGCAATAACTACCTATATCACAGCCCCCAACGCCCCCTTTACTGTACCTCTCCATTCAAAACGCGCGCACACACACACACACACACACTTGGTAAACACTGCACAAAGCTAGCTTTCACCACAACCACAGGCACAGTAAAGAGTATATGTATTTTCTGTTGTCTGTAAATTTAATGAAGTGAGAAAGTGGCCGCGGCTAAAAATACAACCCATATTCTCAAAGACATTCTGTAGGTTTGTTTGATACACTGAGGCTCCTATGAACAGTTCTGAATTCCCCCCTGTGAGGTTGAGTGGTGCTGTACTGTGTGTGTGCTTTCTGTAATTATGGATGCAGATCTGTGTGCTCTGAGGGTGTGTCTGTGTCTGTTTTTGAACTGGGTCCACTTAAAGAAATTTATGAACTGACTAAAGAATAAGGCAAGGGATTCTGTGTGTGTGCAGCCACAGCACTTACATAGCACCAGAGCAGGTAAAAGAGAATAACAGGTACATTTTCTTCTCACTTGTTAGCTTTACTGCTGTGATGTGTTAAGTTATTTTTATTCAAGAGATATCTATAAAAAAGGTGTCTTAAATTTCTTTGAAAAATTCTTTGACATTCAGTATAACTTTTGAATGGTGGATGGAAACTCAAGATCATAAAACCACCACAGTAACTACTACACTTTTCTATATATAACACATCTCAGTTTGTCAGTTCTTTTGTAAACTGGTGTTTTCCAAAAATATCTGTCGATGTGAAATGCTTATTTTTTCTCAGGGATCACTACTGCACTTCATCTAAAATCTACCATGACAATGTTGTTGTCAGTGATGTCAGGTTATTTGTCATAAATGTTATTTGCTTGACAATAGTGTCTAAAATTATTTAGTTGTTGTTTTGTTTACTTAAGTTGAGGCTCAGACAGTGGTGACATGTTTTACCTTGGCAGTGTTGACTGAGACAGGGATTCATGAAAGTAATAATTGCGACTCAACTCAACACATCATTTCTCTGTAAGTGCTCTGTAAGTAGGTGATCATCAACTAGGCCTTAAAAATCCTTGAATGTTCCCCCCATCCACAAAGTCCTGCATATGTCTGAATGCAACAGATGGCAAATGAAGCTATGGCAAAATAATCAGTATAATCAGCAACATTTACAGCATGCTGATTTCACCTAAATAGTATCAATACTCAATTTATGAACTTTCACTTCACTTATGTATTCCTTGGATGGAAGAAATGGTGCATTTCATGTTTCTAGTCCCAAAGTAATGATTTATACATGACGCACTTAGCATGAGCATTGATGCTAGCTTCATGTAGCCACACCTCTGGCTTAAACAAATGACGTCTGTTGAGATTCAAATCAGGGGCTAAGTAGAAAAACACAGTGATGCCATGGGTAATAGTTTTCTCTCCTGTAGACCATAGCTTTGGCGCTGCCCTGATAACAAGGTAGTTGATACAGCAAGCTAGCTGGCAAAAAAAAGGGGGAAAATACGATTTCTCATACCATGAAAATTGCCTAAATCTCCTGAAAACTTGGTGTCAAAGTACTTCCGTGAGTAATGAATGATTAAGCAACAGTTGAAATTAAAATTACTTTAAATTGATGCTAGAGCATATAATAAATATACTTTGAAGAGGTACTTAAATCAAATTCTTTAGATGGGATCTCCCAAAAGTGGGAGTGGCTTACAGCGCTGCTATACAGAGCTGAAGAGAAATACGAAGCTAGGAGCTGCAGAGAACTCGCTGTTAGTCACCACACACACCTCCCTCAACTGCGCTGTTAGACGAGGAGGAGGAGAAGGGTGACAGTTAACATGGCTTTAAAACAGTTTTAAAGTCAAACACACACCTCCCACCTTCATACTATCATTCTGCTATGCTAGCTAGCTTTTTTTTTACAGGAAGTTGGAAATAATGGCATTTTGATATTTATAAAAAAAAATGATACATATTTAGTATGAAAAAAGATCATCTAGAAAACAAGATCTCATCAGGACTGTGTGGTCAGTTTGAGGTATTAGTAACAATCCCACAACTGGAGTCAGATTTTGATTCAAATGTTGCAAACTCTGGCTGGTGCACAGAAATACATGGTATACAGTGAGAAAAGCAGGAGCAAGAGTATTAAAGAAGACTATTACTACAATATAATCTCTCCTGTGAAGTTTTCAGAGCCTTTTTTACAATGGTGGCCCATGACAATGTAGAAAGTAACTCTTTGCCGATGTGAGCAAAGGCCTGCATGCCCTTCGCTAACTCTCTAATGGAATTATTTCTGTGGTCAAACATTATGGTCATGACATAAACTTGTTCTACAAATGCAGAAAAAAAACAGAGGTTTGCTCTGTGGATTTGAGGGCTGCTCGGGAATCTTTATGACAAGATTACAGATAATCCAGACATTTGTTGTTTGAGCTAGTGATGTGGTTACACAAAATAATCAGACAATAATTTACTAAACATTATCCAGAACCTGCTTCCTTGAACAGGCTCCAGCTTAACCTGTTCAACAGACAAAAAAGAGTGCCATCTGCAGAGACTTAAAGGTCATTACGAGGCAATCCTTGAGAAAAATTATATCACATTATCAGCCATATTACTGATCAGTGGCTGTCAATGTGACCTTACACACAGTGCCATGAAAATGCTTATGCTATGTCAAGCTGAACAACTATGAGTGCAGACACATGGTTCTGTCACATTCCTCTATCCAAGCTCAACTTATCCATTTCTCACCCGTCTGGGACAACAACTGCTCTGTGCAGTCACCCCTATGCACTTTCTCGACTTACTCCTTTGTTGCTGTTAGGACTCTAACAAACTGTGCCAGCGGCAAACCTGCTGTCCTTTGGACTCTTTCATCTGAGTCCAGTGGGTGAGCTCCTCTTCTCCAGAGCTGTTGAGGCCGAGTGAAATCCAGCCAATCATCTCTTTACGCTTCATGCTGCGCTTGTTGTAGACGGAGAGGATGAGCGTGACATCCGATAGCTGGAAAAGGGCTACCTGGAAGACAAACGTCTCTTTGTAGGTCGGGTTGGGCTGACCTCGGCAGATGGATGTCTTACACTTGGACATCTCATGGCCCATGGAGTTCAGTAAGGTCAGCTTAACGTATGTATCTAGACCAGAAACAGGTAGTGTAGACAATTAGAGGGGAAATGATACAAACCTTTTAACATATTTTTAAATGTATGGTTGACAATGCTACTACGTTTAGGGTGTTTCCTGACTTGAGCAATGGATCATTTGTGCAAAATCCTTATTTCTCTCCAATATCTCTTTGAATTAAAGCATCACAACCTGCTGCAGCTGTTTCCTCTGCAGCAAAGTATGACACATTTCCCCCATAAAGCTTTTGTTCTTGTTAATATCACTGCAGTTGATGTTTAAGATCCTGACCACATAGGATGCGGCTTTCTCCGGATCAAACACAAAGCGCAGCTGTGAGTGTTCCTGATAACAGGAAGCAAGAATGCAAAGGGTTCAAGGAGTGTTACTTCAGTCTTGTTGCTATGCAACTACTGTATGTCTAACCTGAAGCAGGGGATAATGTTGAAGACAAGAATGGACTAGGAAAAGTTACTAACACGTCTGCATATGCTTTGACGATGAGGAGCCTTTTCTGGGGCAAATGATGTAGCTAAAATTAATTTTCCTCATCAGGAAAGCCCTGCAGGAGCTGCTATTATTTTCTCTGACTTTGACATAATGTCAGTGTCATGACACGACATGTGCACAGACTTTTAGAGCCCACGGCAGTGTCCCGAAATGTGCTCTGTCCAAAACGTGATTCACATATTTTTGAAGGGAAGCACGCACTGCAAACAAATGTTAACATTTTCAGTAACATATAGTAAGTGACTGGTGCATAATTCTAATATGTCGTGACAATGGCATTACACTTCTAAAAAAGAAATGAAGCTTAATATTCTTATAATCAAAACATAGTCTAAATATGTTTAATATGAGCATTCAAAAGAATTTAGCATGAGCAGTTACGTTGCTGATAATCTTGGTCTGCGTGACATTTCCCACCTTTTGTTTCCCACCTGATTCCCCTCTGTTTTATTATATAAATGTGCACATTCCTAAAAAAAAAAAATTGCCAATAAATATCATTCATTTAACCCCGGAGAGGAAAAAAAGCCAAAGGAAAAACATTATCACTTTCCCATTATCAAGTGATTCAGCATTCAGTTTCCTTATTCACTCCTCATTTCCATGCAGAAATCATGACATAAACTGAAGCCACAAATCCAGCTGAAAGTAAATGAGGCAAGACTGGCAATCACAATAGGTCTTTGAGAGTGTTTCGCCCCTCGTCTACAACCATACTCTGTAATAATGCTGTGTATTATGTTCCTGTCTAAGAGGGAGTATAAGGAATGAATTGCTGAGGCTTTCATGCTGTCGAGTGCCAGCTGCTTTCCAACGCCTAGCTCACCGCCTTGAATCACACATTCAGTTGCTCTCTTTGACATAAAAGCACAGTGAAAAAAATAGCCTTGATTTCTTTTTTGACTGCTGCTGAATGGGCTGTGTAGAGCTGTGGATGTCTTAAGTGGTCAGTAGCGGTGATGCATGGCTCTTTGGTATTGTTGCTGAATGAGAGGGGCTGCGACTGATGATTAACTTGACTCGTCGGCTTGGTACTGTTTTGAAATGATAGAAAAGGAGCTTTGAAATTGCTCCGCATCTTTCACTGCGCTCCTTCCACTTTGTAAGGCGCACAAAGTCAATCAAGGCCTTCACGAGGATTTTGCACAAAGATTTTTTTCAGTGTTACCAGATGTGACTATTTTCTAAATGTAATTTGAAGACTATAAAGTATGTGGATATGCTGTTCGGGAAAGCAAAAACAATATCAAAATCTGGCAGCTAGTCATTAGTTACAGACATTCATGAATACAAGGAATGTGGCAATTAATGGGAGGACAGCACAGTGTTGCTTTTAGATGAACATTTATGCTACTCTATCACAGAAATCCTGTTTCTGTCTCATGTGCTGCAAGCAGAGCTTAAAAATGAAAAATTACACCCAAGGCATGCCAAAGTGTGCTGTTCGAATTAAGCCAGCAGTCAGTGACACACAACATTTCTTTCTAGCTGGCCATCAGCCACCAAGCAAACCGGATTGAGTTAGCATGAAGAGTGTTATTCCTGAGTGAAAACATGAAAGACCTCCACACATCACAGGCACGAACACAAGAGAGACATGAGACACACAGTGGAGGGTATAAACAGGGCTACATGCATAACAAGAGATACACATTCAAAACTGTCAGGAACAAGGACATGTGTATTCACTGCTGCAGTGCCAGTCACTTCTTTTAGTAAGAAGTAATTTTGATTTTGCACCAGATTTTACTTCTGGGAAACAAGTGTATTTGCTTTCTCCAGACAGTTAGATGAGAGGATTGATATCTCTTTCAGCTCTGTACACTAAATACAAAGCTACATCCAGGATACTGTTAGCTTAACTTAGCATAGAGACAGTAGCTAGCTAGTTACCTATCAGCACCTCTAGGACTCACTAATTGACATGTTTTATGGTGTTTGTTTTATCGGTAGAAAAAAATTAAGTGTAAAATCACCTATTTGCAGTTTTATGGCAGTTACTGTATGTGCCATACTATCTCTTAGCCAGAGTCATTTTCCGGACTCTTGTCTTGTAATCAGCATGACCAGAGGATGTTGTTACCTTCAGACAAAGCCAGGCTTTGTGCTAGGCTAGCTGGCCAATGGCTCTAGCTTCATATTTAGTGTACAGACATGAGATAGCTATCAATCTTCTCATCCAACTCTCAGTGAAAAAAACAGATAAGTGCTTTTCCCAAGATGTTGAACTATTGATTTAAGTGAAATAAACAAATTAGGGTTGGACAAGAAAGTGTCTGTCTGTCACAGTACAGTCACACACTTTCATCTACCTATTGTGCTTGTAAATTTCTTGGTTTTGACAATTTTCTATTTCCTCATAAATCATACATTTTTCCAACTATATCTAGTAAAAAGTTTTTACTATTTAATCCATGTAAGCACATTTAATAGTTACAAAAATGAAACTGTTTCCCAATTAATCTAAATTACAAACACTGAACAGCAGGAAATTGCCTTGTGCTGAATTATCTGCACCCATGAAGATAGTATGAAAAGATCCAGGATACAACACAGATAGCACCTCACTTTGCGGCAGGGACAGAGACTCACCTCTGATTATATAAACCTGTCCACCTATCAAGTGTTTTAGACAACAGAACAGCCCATCTGACAACAAGGGTTGGACAGCAGTAAGAAAAACAACGGACCAAGATGTCAAAAAGGTAGTAGGGTAAAGAGAATTTCAGGTGCAGACATAACAGCAGATGCGAGGAAAGAGAAACAGGGTCAGAAGGCCAACAACATTGCACAAAGTTCAACAAGAGGCACTTTTTGTTGGAACTTGCTGCTCAGATCCCTATTTAACTGACTGAGGAGGCTGACCAGGAAAGAAGGGAAACCAGGGATCAAACCAGAGGAAAACAGAAGCAGGTAGTGCAGCTGAGATAGATCAGACTATCTCCTATTTGGAGAATTTATAAGCTGTGCATAGTCTCTCTCTGGCTGAGTTGTATTTGAACATAAGAATGAACATAGTGTATAAGAGTATATTTAATAAACAAGTTAGACCACATATTTCTACTATATGATTCAAGATTTAAGTTGTATTATGGCTGCATAAACATAAATCCCTATGCACACTCAACTTGTCCTTTTCCTTCTAATATCTGAAGCAAAATAGAAAATTGTTTCACTATTCACTGCTCTGCTCAAATCAAATGTTTTAGGGTACTTACTGGGTGGCTTGTTGGCAGCTAGGTTTTTGAAGTGGATGCCTTTGATAACCTCCACAGAGAGACGTCCTGTTGTGGCGTTGTAAACCAGGCCAACAAGGATCTCTGGTGTGGAAGTCTGACTTACTGACTGGAATGATGAGGCGCTTTCACTGCACGTCATATCTGAGAGGCTGGCCTGGGATTCACCACCCTGAAAATGTTTACAGACATTCAGAAAACTGGTACAACAAAAATCTGAGACGACATACTGTCTACTGCAGTTATCAAGAATTCATCATGTGAAATTAAAATTTTATGTGTATTAGGTATTTGCAAAACCCAAAATACAAATTTGTTATAATTCTGATGACACTGCTCAGTAACGTCTTAGTTAATGTTGCTACAGCTATCAAGTTTTCCACTCTAACGTGCAGTGTACAATAATGGTGAGATTACCACTTGAAATTTTTGGTAATTTTTGAAACAATGGGTCCTCGATATCAGATTAATGTAGACAAGAGCAGGCTTTCTCATCTCTAGCAAAAAAACAAAAAACAACAAAAAAAAAAAAAACAGCGGTTTTTACATCTGAAAGATTTCAGCCGCCCAATAGATAGCTAGTTAGGCTAATGTTAGCGCCATGAGTTGATTAACACGCTGACTCAAACCAGCTTCCTTCACCTTAACCTAAGTGTAAACTTACACCTATCCCCAACTGGAACACAGAAAACTAAGGTAAACCCTACCCCTAGCCATGGTGGGGAACGGTATGGAAAATACAGTCTTCAAAGGGGAATAGACTTTGTGAACAGACAGACCTGGCTCCACACGCAGAAAAATACAACATTGGACATGCTAACAATGAGCAGGGTTTTTTTAGGTAACCTGCAGAAGCAATGCTCAGTTACTAGTATAGGTAGTGAGCTAGTTAGCTAGACATGCTAATGTATGCAGCTTACACTGAGACAGTTTAATCAATTTCCTACACTTTAGCTTTTTGTTTTTGAAAGGGTAGAAAAAATGACACCACCCTAATAGAGCATTACCCTTACTACAGTCTTATGCAAAACACTTCAAAGTGGAGAAATCCGAAAGCTTGACAGACCTGCCACACCTAGTAATGGTTCCTAAGCTATGATTGTTCGAGGGTAGGATTTAGAAAATAGTCAGAAGAAAAGGAGACAGAAAAGAAAAATGCTGGTTTGACTGGAAGTCTCAATCTCTGCATGATTAAAGGCCAATACACTAAAAGGTTGCTGTTGTGAGAAACAATAAAAGGCAAATAAACTAATACATGACAAATCCTTTGTAGAACAATGTACCCTTGTGGTTTTTGCTGCTTTAGGCTGTGATTCCTCTCTGTAATCTTTGAAATGTATTTATATTGCTGTAACAATTAAATGCTAGCAAAAGGAAAACAAACCGCCAATAAAAATAGATTGTTTTTTTATTCCCTGATGTGAAATGGAGACAACCACACCACTATCTATTCCTCAGACACATTAAACCAACAAGCAAAACATAAGTAACTGGCACACCAAACAAGATCTTAATATTCTCTCAAGCTGCAAAATATAGCCTCACTCTGAAAATGTTACCCAATCATATGAAAGATCAATCAATGAAGAGGAGCAATTAGTGAGGTGCATGCAAGTGCTTGAAAGCCAACACCTGCTTTGATCCTACTTACCGGGAGAGCACAGCATGGGTCTAATATGACCGGCACAGACATTTTGCCCTGAAGGTTGAGCTTGGTGAGGTAGAACACCTTTTCCCCGAGCACCTTCTCCTTCTTCATCCGCCGCATACTATAAAGGCGGAATCGGATGGCATAATTGCTGATCATCTCTGACTCCACATGGCTGAAGCGGAAGGTCTCTGTAAAGATGGGGCACGGGCCTCTCTGGATTCCCGTCTTTGCTCTCTGCTTCTTGGTGGGCAGCAGCACCAGGTGGACCTGCCAGGAGACGTTGCCGGTGCGTTTGTGGGCAGGAAGGTCCGTTACTGCCATGATGGTCACGGCCAACTGCTGCTCCTCTGAGTCATAGTTGAACACCACATCCAGGGTGCCGTATTTTGCAACAGGGTCTGGTTCATAACCTTTAGGGAGCTGTGCCGCTGATCCTCGGGCTGACATATCCTAAAGAAATCAGAGATATGGTCAATGTGCATGTCTCACCAATTTTCGGTCATATATTGACATAATATCACCTGGGATTAACCTCTGGGCTGAGGACAGCGGTGCTGTCACTGGGTACATCTTCTTCATAGCCCTTGTTGAGGTAACTCTCCAGTCTCACGGTCACTGCCCTCACTGGGACATTTGCCGAAGGACAGGTGGGGACTGCCGCTGGTGTGGGATAGATCACACTTGGCATCTCCCAGGTCTGACAGTGTGCAGGACATCCGTGGAGAGCCATTCTCATCCTGATAGGGCGGAGGCTGAAGCTCATCGAGTGGTGGCGTTCGTCTCATCCGCTGGATGCAGTTGACTGGTTAGGAGGAAGTCAGGAGAGAATTCAAGGACCACAACAATATAAATATCATAATGCAGCAGTAGAGTCCGTCAGGTTTTCTACTTTGGTCCAGAGAGAAATTTCTTGACAACTGTTGGACAGATTACCTTGTAATTTGGTGCATGCCCATGCCAAGGTCCCCAGAGAATGTATCCCACTGACTTTGCCAATACCCTAATGTTTAATCTAGAGCCACTGTAAATCAAAGTATTTGCTCATTCTGTGAAATATCTCAGCATCTACTGAATGGAATGGAAAATGTTTCACATTTACAGTATTTATGGCTCCTTGATGGTGTATCCTACTGACTGTGGTGATGCCTGACTGGGGCCACCAGTAGGTTGACACTTCTGGTTCAGAGTGAAATATCTCAGCAATTATCGAATGGCTTTGCCATACAAAAAGAAAAAAGGGAAAATGCACACCTGTTCTAGTTAGGTTTTAGCTTGTTGAGATTAATGTTTCAGCAAACTGCCTTCCTTGAGATCTGGATTCATATTTATCCTAAAAAGTGTACAGTGCACAGCTTTCCCATTCTCCTGTTTTTGGGGGAATGTCATACTGACATAAACATTTAGCCTCACAGAGCAGCTGGTGTGGCTGCAGATAAAATTTATTGTGCACAACTATAGAAATGCTTTAAATTGTAAGAAAAAAAAAATTGCTTTGAAATTAGCTTTGATTTAAAGTGTGGAGGCAAGTCCAAAATCATCTGTGCAGCATTTTAGCTAAAAGTAGATTTTGAATTAGATGCAAATGTTGAACTTGTAAAGCACTTTTTACTAAGGGCTTACAATCATTAATGTATATGTATTTCTGGCTAGCCTCATGTAATGTTATTATATATAAGTCACAGTAACTGTGTCAATCATACAGGTTTTTATTTTTTGGTAAAATTATATAATTGAAAAGTGATATAATTCTTTAGCATTGAGACATACACTATTATATTCATCAAGATTTCATTTTCCCAGACAAATGAAACATACTCTGCCCATTCTCATGAGCATAATGTGCTCTGTGAGAAGAATCATCTGAATGCACAACCTACATAAAACATCAGATATACACATTAAAAGACTGAAGTGAATACTTCTTAATCTGCCACAGATTTCATGCCTCTAACCTTTCTAAATGATTCAGTTGCCCGCAAGGCAAAGAATAAGGCTATACTAAGTGTCTCTGTGGCACTTATAAAGAACCTTGAATAGTGTTGCCAGCTGCATTCTCAAATCTGCCTCCCTTGTCCAATTTGGATTCACAGAAATTGAGCAGCCGATGCTAATACTCCCATAGGGACACTGGTGAAGAGTGCTTTATACCCGGTCTCTTGCAAAAAAAATAAAAAAGAAAGACAACAAAAGATGAAGAAGAAAATAACTTGGGAAAAAAAATCCTCTTCTTATGCTGTCTCCTAACTTTTGGAAAAAGCCAACACTATGATGACGTAATCCACTGCGAATCATTGTTCCTGCTTTCTCCCAAGTTCTTGAAACTTTCACTCTTAATAATGTCAGTGAGACACCACCTCAAAGTGGCACATATCAGTGGCAGGATAGAGGCAAAGGAGTCTTAACTAAGTGTCATGGAGGGCTTGATAAAAGGAGCAAATCCATTTTGAGCAGCCTTTTTCCTGCTGAGCCGGGGGCGGTTGATTTGATGGAGGCTGCTGTGTAAAAGCACTACTCTTTTCTCCAGCCCGCTAATTGGGATGGTTACCATTCCTCCTCTCGTCTAACCCACCCTTCCTTCACAGAGTTTCATCCCCTCTATACTGGCAGTTGCCTTGTTTTGCCTTCTTGTACCTCTGTAAGTGGGGAAACAGTTTGAACTTTGTGAGTCTTGACTGTGAAACTCAGGTATAAATATCTTAGGTGACAAATGAGAGGAGCAAACACTTCATTGTTGCACCCACGGGCAGAGGGAGGGGGAAACACAGCTGACCCCCTTGCTCAGTTTGCTCAGATGGCAACTTGTAGTTGTAGACTGCAAGATTTCACAAAACACCAATTCCACAATATTGTAAATCAGTGGCTATCAATAATGCAACACAGTGGAGGCTCCATCCCCTGTTGGCAAAAGGCCAGCATCAGTTTATGTAGTGTGCAACTGTCTAGTGAACGTTTATAAAAGACATATCATCACCAAAACAATGTACGACAGGTAAATTCAAACAAGTACTAAATTATAATATTATAATATAAACCAAGCATAGACATAATACAAATTACTGTGGATTTTTTGATAGACTTGTACATGTCTACATAGTAAATATGTGCTGTGAGAATGGCTTTTACAGGATGTTTTTCTAGACCTCTTTGTGTGTGCATCTGAACACCTACAAACCCCAATGCACAACATGATCAGCTATGTGGTTTCCTTATAAATCAGCTTACTTCTCGAAGAAACTGTTTTTTAGGAGATGCATTTGCTTTAAGATGAGAAGATTAATATCATTCTCATGTCTATGCATTGACTATGAGGATGGAGACAGGAGGTAATTAGCCTAGCTTAGCATAAAGACTAGTAGTAGGGGGAAGCAACAGGCTGCAGCACCTCGGCACAGCATATCAGGCTGTAGCTTGCATTTCCAGATACAGTTAGTGATCACGTGTTTTACCCACACTAAAATAATTTCAGTGCAGGTCTTTGTACAGGCTACTTCATGGCACACTTGGCAATCCTAGTATGACGACAAGATCTACTGTGCCTGGCTGCTCTTCGCAGAGAAGTGGTTATGATAAAAACAGAGTTTAAATTCAAGTAATTTCCTTTTCATTAAATTGTTTGATAATAATCCAGTTTATACTGAAATTGTTCATGATACCTCTGTCCTCATAAAAAACATTGTGACGTGTTGCTACATAACACTGTCCTCCTCATCAACCGGTCACGACAGTGTGCTAAGCTCAGTGAAGAGAAAGTGAGTTGGTCCAGACAAACCTCAGATCATTTCTTTCTTACTGCCTTCTTACTTCCTATTTTGGGAGGCTTCCTATTTTGGGAGCGGAGCCACCGGGGCACCCACCCTCCCTGATTCTGCAGCATCTGCACAATCCTCCTCATGTATAATACATATGTCCTGAGGATGAAGCTCTTCATACTCACAGACAAACAAAAGCAGCAGTGGGAGTTAGGAGAAAATATTACAGGCACCTCAGAACTTTTACAACAGCTTGTTTGATATTAATGAAATGAAGTTTACCCCGAGAGTAAATAAAAATGGCCTTCAACTATATCATGGAAACAACCTATGTCTACATTTTTTAAACTTTTCTCTTTTAGAGAGAAAGAGCGACCTGATGCCGCACTGGCACGAGGCTGCTACTTCATCACTGCTGATCCATGATGGCTTGCTGGGATCCATGATGACTTGGTGGGAGAGAAAACCACAGCCATCAAAGCCTTACCACAGGGAGGAAAATAATGAACCTAAAGTACTTTCAACCAAAGTGCAGCCATGCATGGACAGAGTTTTCACTTCACTCAGTGACGATTAGGTTAGTGTGTTGTGGATTACAAGTAGTCTGATTATAATTCTTCAGATATGTTTTCTTAGTGCCCCCTTCTTATTTTACAGGGAGAAATAATCTCCTTCAAACCTTGAATTTCCAATATAATCCTTCGAAACCTTTAAGGGTATTTGAATCACACAAAAACAAACACAAGACCTTTCATTGCTAAAATGTTGTCATATAAATAAACCAAGTAAATTTCAAATTATTGCTGCCAGGCACAATGACTCAAATCCCTGCCTCTCTCTCCCTTACAAGGAAGCCACACTACATAATCTTACTGCTACTGAAAATAAGTCAGCTATGGCTTTGTCCAAAAAAACAAAAATGTCTTGAATGCAGTGTGAACTGCATACACTGAAAAAGCCTTTGCTGTCTAGTTAAAGGCCAGTGTTCAATTTTTTTGTCCCCATGATTTAAAAAAACAAACAAAAAAACAACAACAACAAAAAAAAAACTCTTGGATTATTTAAAGGTGCTATTTTATTTCTAAGATCCTGACAAATGCATTATTCATATAAAGAGCCATTATGACCAGCTACCATAAAGTTTAGACTGGGGAGATTTAAGGAAGTTTTAATCTGTTAATCTAGAGAAGAAGAAGATTGATCAATACAGAAAATGACTGTTTAGTGATGCCCTGATGATTTTGAAGGGGTCATGAGCCAGAGAGGTTGAAACTCACTGTTATAAATAATGATCTCATTTAAATACACTGTTGTTTAAACTTAATTTGAAAATTAATTCATTGTAAAACAGCAACACGCTGCACCTTTAAAAACATGATTTCTGAAAGTAACATACAGATCCACATAAAAACATCAGCAAAATCACTGACTGTTAAGTTGAATAAACTAAACAACATGCTGGGGATAACATGCAGGTAACATGCACAAAGCTAAATGAACAGTGATCTGAGTTTCTGACCTGTCCGTGTTAGTGGACAGCACCTAATCAGTAATCTAGATTGCTTGTTCTCACCACTGTCAGCGAGCCACTTGACTGTCAGCCAAGAATCATTGATTAACTCTTATCCTTAAAGCCTCAAAATGAAGAATCACTGCGGCTGTGAGACAGAGATTAAATGAAGCTGTAGCATTTTGTTTTTTTCACATCCTTTAAGAGCAAACCTGTGAGTATTACAAGAGTGAGGTTATTTTCAGGAAATGTCTGTGTGTGCCTTCTAAAACGACCTGAAAATCTTTAAATATGATAACACTGAACAGCCGTACTTTCCCTCTCTGGTCCCATATAGCTGAGCTCTGACTGAGGATGCGAGACCATCTAGTGGTTATAAGGAGACGCGCAACTTTTGCAGCACTTGCATAACAACAACCTTGTACAGTGCGTTGCTTCTTTACTAATGGAGTCAGAAGCATGTCATGCACTATTTATCCCTCAGCTACGCGTTCAAACAGTGCTTTAAATAGACGGTGCCAGACACTCAGCCTTTGGAACCCACTGTCTTATATAACACAGAGCTGGTTCAGACATGATTCACCAGTTGAAGGACCCTGGCAAAGATTAGATTGTTTTTGTCTTTGAAAAACACTGTCAGACACAAACACGACTGATTCTTGTCTGAGGATGTAGAACACAGCTTACCATATTTGCATCTTTGTATGTGTCCAATAAAACTGCAGCATTAGAATCTGAGCTCCGCAGGATATCTTAACTCTTTTTTAACTGATTGAGTATCTCTTATATAAATCAAAATAATCCATCAATCGGCTGTTGAAAGCAGTTGTTAGAAATTGTAACATCCTGGTTCCATTTTTTAATTGCTTTTACATTTCTTGCGACAGTTTTTAGTGACTTACCTGATTTATTTTGTTTTGTGCTCCTGATTTTAATACTAATACTAATACTTAATCTTTACAATTTTTTATTTGCTTATTTCCCTCTTCTGAAAGAATAGTTTAACACTTTGGGACGCAATGTTATTCACATTCTTGCTCAGAATTAGATGAGAAGCTGAATACTGCTCTCATATCTCCCTGGTAAATATTTAGCCTTAGCTAGCAGCCAGTTAGCTTAGCTTAGCATAATGACTGGAAATCGGGGGAAACTGCTAACCTGGCTTGCTCTGACAGCAAAGCACCTACAAAGCTCATTATTTAATTCATTATATACTGTTGGTTTAATTTGTACAAAGACTAGAAAATAACAGTTTGCAGTGAGGACAAGGCTTCAGGAAGTTACTGTTCCTGGCTGACAAACAGTTCAGCACATAGCACACAGCTCGGTCAGTTTTATGTACAAATTCAACCAATACAATTGAAAATGTTAATTAGTGTGTTTTAGTACCTTTTGACAGGGAGGTTAGCTGTTTATGCTAAACTAAGCAAACCAACTGCTGGAGGTACCTTCATGCTTAGTGTACAGACATGAGAGTTGTACTGAGCTTCTTGTCTAACTCTCAGCAAGAAACTGAATTAATGTATTTCTTGAAATGTCAGACTATAGCTTTAAATACTTAAAGGCACAAAGACTTAAAAGATACATTCATCTTTCATTCTGTCACTCATTTTAGAACCATATGATCTAAATATGTGGGTCCTACATATAAAATGTGTTACATGCTTTAAATGACTGATTCACATCCACGGTTTGTTTGCAGTGTGTATGGTACTTAAAAAAAAGGCAAATAAATCAACAGCACACTCTTCCAGTCAAGTATTCTAACAGATGAATAAGAGAACAAACTGACTTATCCAAATAGGTCAGTGCCAGTGTTCTCCTGTGGCCCAGTTTATGTTGAAATTAGAAAAAAAAAAAAAAAAAAAAAAAGACTTCCATCCACCACGGTAAACCCCTTCTGATGGTGAGTCTGGCAGATGGGAAACAGATATGCATCAAATAAAAAAAGAAAAAAAGAAAAGAAAAAAGAAGAGTGTGAGGCTGCCGCTGTGCAGATTATGCAGACAGTTGACTGTTTCACAACCCTCCCACAGAGAGTGTGCTGAACGGGAGCTACGCTTTGATCACCTCTCTGGATTAACTGACAGTGTGTATCAGTGTGTTCGTTGTGTGTGGTGTACTTGTGTTTGTTGGCATGGTGGAGGTGCAGGAGAGTCTGTGCATCTGACTCAAGCTTACTGCAGTGATAAGAGGGAAATATCTGTACTAATCTCACCGCAACTTTTGATTGTACAGTTGAGGAATCCTTAGTGCATGTTCTTGGAAAAATAAACCAGAGATTCAAAGTGACTGTAAGGAGCAATAACCTCAAAACACTTCTATGAATACTAATAATACTAGTTTTCCTAATTCGGTTCACAGATACAGAACCTACCATCGTCAGCCGAAGCTTCGCTGCTATAGCCGTCATAATCAGCGGTCAGGGGGCTGTACTTCTGCCGGCTCTCCCAACTGAAACCTCCTGCGTGTTTGACATTAGCGGCTGCCTTGGCTCCTCCCCGGAGGCCCTGGGAGCGGCTGACTGCTTCCTGATACTGACCCATCAGTTCATCCTCGCTGTCCGATGATGAGCCCTGCAGGTCAGCGTCAGAGTAGGCCTTGTCTGTTTGGAGTACAGGATGATGGCTTGGTTACTGTGGGTTGGTTACTGAGATGCAAAATGATTTCTTTTAATCAAAGGGAGTTGGTTGTTGATTGAAATCAAGTCAACTGACAGTTTCTATTGGCCCAAATTTTTCATTGTCAGAATGACACTTGGTGTGAGAGTTATACAGATCTCTAAATGCAAATGAAGATTTTGAGAATATTGCATCTGCATCAGTTGTAACAAAATAACTGAGGTGATGGTGGACAAAACATAGAAATTTAATTTCAAAAAAAGCAAAACACAAAAACAAACAAACAAAAAAAGATGTAAAGATGCTACAATCATAAAATTTCTCCTGCATCTAGACCATCCTCCAGTGTTGTGTATGTGCTGAAGTCACTGACAAGTCCTGATTAATTCCCATTAATAGTCCTGGGTGTCGTCACACAGTGAGCTTCCTGATGTTTTTGTTTTGTTTTGTTTTTAAATCTTTATCAAGGACTCCCATGAAAACAGGAGATGGATAAGCTGTTGACAAGGTAGGTAGCTTCACTTTTCATAGTTTGGATATTTGAACTGTTTCATGGAAATGTAATGGAATGTCTCCAATATCTCTGTCATCTAATCTGTCAAACTCTCCTCTAAATCATCTTTGATATTTTTCATGTAACAAATCATATTATTGTTTACAGAGAAGATATCAACAAGGAAACAATATTTTTCCGAGTTCTGTTTTTTAAGCCAGCAGATGGAGAACACTGGTTTGTATGACGTGTAACAATCACCAGTGCTTTCTTGCTTGCCTACTAAACAATAAGGCACGATAATTCAGAATCATATATCAGATGTAAATGCATCAGGTTGCCTATAGTTACATTTAAGACTTCAGGTTCAGGTGAAGCATTTGCAGTAGTATCTGAACAGTGGACAGATATAGTCATGGTACAGATTCTTGAGGGCTTAATGAAGGTTTCGTGCAGCAATATTGTTGCCATGGTGCTGTGTCTATAATCATAATCACAGATTATGCAACATAGTGCCTTGTTATGAAAGAGAAAGTTATTTATGGAAATATATGAGGAATATATATCTTCCATGCAGAGAAATATAAGATTAATATACATATGATATATACATTCCAATTTATAAATTATATATTTCCAAAATATAAAGTATATCTTTTTGTAACCTAAATATTCATTGTCTATATGACAATTTTGAGGCTATAGTTACATATAAAGGTGGTCTTAACTGAGACAGAATTATACTGAGTGGTATTTCTAATGTTTTGTCCACTCCCAATATACTGATACAAGGGATAAATGAAAAACAGAAAAGGGAAAACAGCCACAATCACAGAAGGTTCTAATCTGTCAGTATATTCTTGAGGAAAACAAATATTATTGGCATGTCCTATAATATATACAGTATGTGAAGTTAATTCCTACATACAAATGTATTTTTGAAGATGAGTTTGTCAATATACTTTATGCTGTTAGATGCTTTTATGTTAACCAAACACTGAAACACCAGTTGTAGTTTCATGTTTAATCCAGCAGGGGGAAGCAGAGTGTTAAAATGACTCCCTTGCAAACTGAAAAATCTCCCCAAACTGTTTTTGTAAAAAGTGTTCAGTTTGAGAGCATAAAGCAAAAAAGAATAAACAACTTATCATCTATTAAAAGAACTGTCTCATTCTAAAAACTACAAGTTGTGGCACAGACAGGACAGTAGATAAAACTTCACTATATTACATTATAATTTAACACAGTCTGTGAAAAATAAACTAAATTGTCCCATGGTGCCATTAAAACCATGATTCTACAAAAGGATAAAGAAGAAAATAACTAGACACCAAGAACAATCACCTCACCACTTCACACTGCCTCCCTTTGTTTTTAAGTGAATGTTTACCAGGTGGCTTCTCAGGGTAGAGCCGACTCCCTGTGGGGGCTCCCCGGGGCCACCAACCTTTTAAACTTCTGAAGCCCTGTGCACAGATGACAAGTAAACAGCCCTACATCTGTCAGCAACAGTAATCCCCTCATGGGTTGAGAAAGGCCAGTGCTAGTGAAATGTCTCCATGCAGAGGTCAGGCCTCATGCTGTAGTCAGTGGCACCTGTCCATAATTTGACTGAAATTTTACAAGTGACTTGAGTCTAGCTGATTTAGAGCCTGGGTGAAACCTCTAGAAGCTCTTAGAAAATGTGATGATGCAATCCTGACTGTTTGCAAGTGTAAATGTAGTTTAATTTAATTTCTAATTTTTAGTTGTATCACAAAAAATACAGTTTCTTTCAATCAATCAAAAAACAAAATATATAAAAAACATCTACTGTTTGTGTTATACACTATCTGCCAATTCCACACTTGTCAGGTGAAACATGACATATTTGCAAATGAAAATCTCTTTTCTCGAATCCAGACATCCCACCAGACCTCATTAGATTTTGTCCAAAAATACAGAACATGCTAATGGTCTACAATCACCCAAAACAATGTAGGCCCAAGTATCCGAAGAGGCAACTACCAGGGATGTATCTTGAATATTGGGAACTGTGGCACTCACAGAGACCAATCTAAACTTGACTATAAGCATAAAAATGACATTTGCATGGTGTATTAGGTGCATTTGAAAAGGGGAAAACCCAAGATTCATGTGATATCGACAATAATTATGGTGAAATGTCCAGTGGGTTTCAGTCCAGTGGGCAATTTTTCATACGAGAAACTTTATCATGGGGTAAGTGTATTAAACCACACCTATGTGTATAAATGGAGCCTCACCCTGTAGCTCTGTGTTTTTCCTGAAGTCATCAAGGCACTGAAGGCTCCCTGGGTTCTCTAGTGCCAACTTGTTGTTGAGGTACCAGAACAGGAGGGTCATGAGGATGATGAAGAGTCCGATGGCTGTCAGAAACCCCAGCACCTCTGGAGAAACTGAAATTAAAATAAAAATGACTGTTCTTTGGTATTTTAAATATCAACACAATATTGTAAAAACAACTTTTGGCATCATTTTTGGTAAACAAAAAGTAGGTGATTCTCCACTCTACTGCAAATGGTATTGCTACTGAACTTTAAAAAACACATTGCTAGTAAACTTTCTGTCACAACAGTAATGTTTGCACCTGTTCCTTCTCTATGTGGGCAAGTTTACCAATAGTTAAACATTTTGGGAAATGCATTCATTTGCTGTCTTGACAGAATTTAGTAATATCTACATAAGGAAAATAGTGGGTGTTTTATTTTATGTGAATTGATGTTTATTGATATTAAAATGAATGTGGTTGGTTCACGTTCAAGGGCAGTACGAAGTACTTTTATTGTATAATAAATGTTTTTAATGCAATACCCCCCCTCACCCAAAAAAGCCCACTTTCATCGGCCTGGATTGGACAGAAAACAAGTGCATGAGAGAGAGGAGAGAAAGACACAGGTTGGATCAGTCTAGGGACACAACCTGTTGGTTGCCATAGCAACAGGTTCAGGTGCAGCATCACTCCAGACTCCAGACACACAGGCAAGTCAAATCTCATTAAATGCAACACTGCCTGCTACACATCAGCAGGTTCAGTTTGCTTTGGAAAAAAAGATCATTAGATGCAGACAGGAGTTGTTAAACCAGAATGATGAACCGTGCTGATGGAAAGTATTAAAGACGACAGATGAAAACCAGCTGCATGACCTTCCACTTCACATATGACCTTCCAACACCCTCAAAGAGGTGCTATGTTGTCATCAGGTGTGGCGACAGAGGAGATTTCTTGTCTCAGCTATCAGAACGTTATGTTTTTCAGCTCATAGTGGATCAATCTTTGTCACAGCAAAGTGATTAAATGAGCTTAACATCTTTGTCCTCGACAGCTGCCAACTATTTCATGTAACCCTTCTCAAACTGAGAAAAAATATAATCATTTAGTAGACTATTTCCACTCTAAAGACCTCTCCAAAAGTTCAGGAGCAATCAGTCTTCAGTTAAAGAGATCTGCTATGACCTCCTGCTGTGTTCAGGAAATTAATTTGACATTTTACATGGGCAAAGTAACACGTTTTAATCAGGGGCACAAAATTACAGAATTCACTTCAGTTCTGTCGTGTTAACAGCGTGTCTCCAGACTATGAGTGGGTCACTGATAATTCACAAACTGTTACATGTTAATAAGTGAAAACGCTCTATCATACTAAAATGTCACTTTGAGGGAAATTTCTGCCTTATTTTCCCAGCGTAATGAGAACTGGCTGAGACAACTGATGAGACACCGAGAACAAGTTAGAGAAGGGTGCAAAATGATATTAGCTTCGTGTAAATACACATGAGACTAATATGTGTGAAAGGAGCGCAGCATCACTGCAAACAGCTGTCATGTAAGAGTTGATATACACTGACTGCATCTCATCTTATGCTGTCAGTGGAATTTATTGTTCAACAAGTAGGAGCACATCTGACAAATAATTTTTATAGCTTCATAGATCAGGAATCCTGTGTAATTTAAGCAGGAAACTGCCTCCATGCTATCCAGATGCTACTAAGGGCTATGAGGTTATAAACACTTTGTGTGCAATGGCAGTAAAGGCCCCTGTATTAAAGCCATTTGTGTTGAGAGTGACACACACAGTGACTGCAGGATGACTGTGTTATTGCAAATGAACAGAACATGAAATAATTGCACAACATCATTTCAGGAAACTTTGCAGAGAAGCTGGCTATTGTTTACTGTTGTGACAATTTAATTTATATTCTACAGAGAGTACAATGTGGACCATTAACCAAGCAAATCCAGTGTGATGTACTATGGGATAATAAAATGAAAAATAATGTTCCCTGATACTCAGTGTTGCAGAGGACATGCAGGATGGACAACATAGTTTCTACACAGCATAAATACACAAAGCTGAAACAGAAACAGAAACCTGAGTGTGTGTGAGCACCACTCTGTATTCTCTCCACCCTCTACAGGATGATAGTGAGAGAGATTTGGAGTGTGAAGTGCAGTGGAAAGGAAAAAGCAAACCACTGGCAAGGATTTATAATTAAATCTAACTGCTGGTGACTCCATGATCAAATGATCAAAGTTAAACTGTTTTTTTAAGTATTTAGGATTTTAAATACTGTCTCAAAGAGTAACTCCATCAATTTAGTATTGCACCTCCATAAAGGCTGGGGAACACATAATTGCCATGATGCAATCGATCACATTATTTATTCCGAACCTCCCTTACTGATAATTTTTAACTCTACCAAACTCCATGCTTGCAGTTTGAAATACAGAGTTTCTGATATACATGTTTAAACTCCATGTCCAATCTAAAGACTTTGTACAAATGTTTACACAGCCTCTTACAAACCTTTATGTGTAAAACTGGTGGAGTGCACCTTTAAAGCATCATGGGTGGACTAATATAGTATGATTTCCTCTCTGTTTATAATTTCAAAATAAAAATACTAGTACTAAAATTGAAAATGCACCCATCCAATAGCCAATAAAGGTGCTATATGTAAGTTTTTGCTATGCTACATAGCCAGTGTTTGCATTAACATCTGTTCACTTATCATGCAGCCATTGTTGCGTTTACAAGACAGTAAGTTAGAATATACTCTCTGGGCAGAGCTACTTCGTCATCCACTCACACTGGACTGAGGACAGAGTGACTCACTATTGCACAGTGGTTTTACAAAACAGGCTGGGGCTAGCTGGTTAGCATGTTAACTTTGGCAGAGGAAAATAAGTGATAGAAATAGAAGCAAAACAGGAGTTTACATTGGGGTCACTTTCCACTACTTGGCGAGTTAAGGAATTAAGTTTAATGCTAAACTCTCAAAGTTTCTTCTAGACTGATAAGCAGGTTAACCTAATACCGAGGAAAACTTGCATACAGCACCTTTAAAACTCTGACTATGCTCTGTAATTAAAGGACTGATTTACATTCAGTGCAACAGTACTACACACTCTACATTAGCAGCAGTGGAAACATTTGAGACGCATTCACTTCAAAAAACCAGTGAGATCACTGAGGGGTCATATGAGACAGAAGTGAGAAAAGACAAAATAAACATGGAGGAAAAGTACAACTGATTTTTAGTGCAATTAGAAGGAACTCATTGTTCACTCCTCAAATTACTGCTGAGCTCATCCGCCATGATGAATGATGAACAATAATGATATGTTCAATATGTTCAGTTAAACTAAATGACTGCCTCGGTACAGAGGGGAGATAATGAGCTCATTTGGTGAGAGAGTGTACTTAGCTGACATCTTATTTTCCGATCAAATGATGATGATGTGCTTTCTGTTATTTATACTGGCATTATAATGCCTGAAACAATTAACTGGACTCAGCCATGAGTGTCAATGTGAACAACTTTACTGCCTTCACTGTAGCATTTGTTTCACTCCATTACTATGTGTTTATTAGGTTTTTGTCAGGTGCACATGAGAAATAAAGAGGTAATAAACTCTCAGTCTAGTTCTGGAAAAGTTCAGTTTTGTACATGAAGTCAGTGAACAAACGTCCATGACTTTGGTAAGTGGAGTAGAAGTGTAGCAAACAGTCCAGTCTGCTTCAACAATAAGCCTGTTACATATTCACAGCCAAGCTCCTTCACACCTAAAGAACAAGAAAAGAAAGTTACATAACCTATTGTGAGCTATTATTTCTGACTGGTGGTTGCCTTGACTTTTTAGCTTTCACAGATGTGTGTTGGGTAATTGTTTGAACTTCTCTTGGTTAAATATGCCTGGGCCATAATGAGCCTGGATTGTTTGGTAGCTCCTTTTGGTCACATGGTGAGGTGGGAGCAGGAGGCGTTATCCCATGGGAATGCCTGTCTTGCTCACGCTGTACCAGATTCTCACTGTTGGCTGAATTATTCACAGCACAGATGGAGCGGGATCCTGCTCTGTATAATTCCCCAACTGGCTCGAACAGGGAAAAGAATATTGAATCACAGAACCCCACAGACAGTTTCTCTCTTTACTTTGGACTCCCCAACCTAAAACTACAATGTCTTTTTTTGTCTTATTCTTTAAACAAACTCTGTTTTCAGTCATCATTCCTCTCTTTCACTCCCTTCACCAAACTCAAACACTGCACCATGTATCCTCACTGATATTGCTGCTGCTACAGCAAACTGGTGCTGTAATACAGTGTAGGTGCTGCGTGGTGCAGGATGTCTATCATGATTTCTCATTTTTCCTGTCTGGCTTACTTCACCAAATGAACTGTGTTCCATTAAAATACTGAGAATAACGTGTGGGCGATTGAATGATGAGTCACACGAAAATTTTAAACAATAAAAGACTTTGTTACACAAGAAGCACAGAGAACAGTAATGTTGGAAAGAAACTTTGTAATGGTTCTCTATTGTAGCACACACCTCTGTAAGAGGTTAGTGTTTGGAGTGGATTTGAGGAAAATGTGTGGTTCATCACGTAAAAATATGAAATATTAGGAATTTACCACAGTGTAACAAACTGACAGGCATCACATTCTTCTTCTGATTATGATAATTATGATAGTAAATAGAGGATAAAGGAATGAGGGATTCATCTCCTTCTTACATATAGGACATATATGACAATGTGTGTTTGCAGCCCTCACAATGTGCCCGTTTTGCTTGCTGATAATCTGAGATGATTTATGATGCAAGTAAATTAAATCAACAAACTTCTCTGATGTTAACATATGACTAATGCTATGACAAAGGTCTGTCAGACCAAAAGCTTAAAAGAATAAATATGATGTGTGCAATGGAAAAAATCTTTCATTGAGGGGTACTGTTAAAAGATTTTGGAAGAGGATATGGATAAGGAGGAAAACATGACAGTATTAACTATATAAAGATAAGGTATATTTAAGTTGCAATGAAATTCAATTTGATATTCAAGTGGCATGACCACTGATTTAGATGAGACAGTTTTAGAAACAGAGGAGTTATTAACTGTTAGGTTACATTAACTGGATGAAGATGTTTTTTGTTTTTTTAACTCATTGTCACTTAACAGTTGATTCAGGACACTGAACATATATTCTAACAGAGCTGGCAGACAGGTAGAAGCATCTGGTTTGACCTGTGTGATCTTGACTGGATCTGACAGCCATCATGTTGGTCTCTATGGAACTGTGTCTGTAGCAGGAACCAATAAAGAACATGTTCATGATTTTACCATCATGATCAAGAAAATCAAGTACATGCCTTCATCTGTCATTTAAACAAAAAAAGCCATCCGACTGCTGCCGACTGATGAGCAGCAAAAAACATGACAATGATTTGTTTGACAGTCTTAACAATGACAGTGAGAGCTGGTGTCCCTCCTCAGCTGTCAGCTCTCAACACAGGGATGTTGATAAGACATAGGACACATTGGAAGAACTACACCTCCCAGAATGCCTGGGAGCACTTAGAGACCCCCCCCGAGAAACAAGAGGACGTTGCTGGGGAAAAAGGACATCTGGGCTGCTCAGCTGACCCTGTTGCCATGGCAACCTGACTCAGGTAAGTGGCTAAAAAAACAGATGGATGGATGATGCTGAGGTAACGCTAGATTCCTATTTAGGTTTAGAGTTAAGGAGGATATAGGATATTTGTATGAATATTGTCTACAAAGAGGAAAACCATGCAACTGTAAAATTCATGTACTTTGGTGCTTGGAGTTTTGACAAATATCCCTGCTATTTATCCATCGTCTTTGTTGTGTTTTGTCCACATGGAAACAGTTGTCATGTTGAATGTCAAAAAGCACAAAACCATCTCAAAACCACAAAGACACCCACACACTCCACAGGCAGCCCATAAGCACTCTCACCAGCACTCACATACACACTCCCACGCATGATCAGTGCTCTGAACAACAATACCTAACGTGTAGCCACAACACACACACACCTCTGGAACCAATCTTCAACAATCACAAAAAGCACATGGGATGACCCAAATGATTAAACACACACTTGCACACACTCTCGCTCTCTCTCTTACACACACACACACACACACACACACTTACACAACCAGAGCATTCAGCTGGCTCATACACCGTGATAAGCACCCTCTGAATCCACTTGAGCATTTTTTTGGTTTAAGAGTCTGATTTCCATCCAGAATGCCATGGCAAAGAGAGGCACTAAGTACTGAGTATGCAAAATTATAATTATCCTAACCACCCTGATTTGTTAAAAGCTTGTTTTTATAAATCTTTGAAGTTGCAGAGCCATCATGACCTTCTATATGTGCAGTCACATCAAAAACAAATCACGTAAAAATGTAAATGTTGCAAATGATTACTTTAAAATGACACAAACATACAGTCAAGTGTGGTTCATCTGTTCTTACGTAAATTAGGCATGAGTTATTTTAACTATAAATCCATAAAATAATGCAGTAATGCAACAGCAGTATTACACTATTTTTGTTGTTATTCCCTCTAATGTTCTGGTAACACTTTAGATTACAGCATGCAAATTAATGTGTGATTATTTTTGTTTACACAGGTTCTCATTCCTGGACGTTTCTCATGCTTGGTTTGACTTAGACTAGACTTTATTGATCCCTTTGGGATGACTCCCTCAAGGAAATTAAGTTGTGAGAATATGTTTCAAATTCAAGTCCTCTGAAGTTCATTTAAACATTTTCAACTTTATAGATAGTTCTGTTAAAACAATGAACAGAAGCAGAGGGCTCATAGAACAAAAGACGACCGAAACAAAAACAGCACGGCCCAACAATAGTGAGGACAGCACAACAGTGGAACAGGAGAACAGGGACAAGTTTTTAACGGTGACAGTTTCACAGTGATAAATGCTGATGAGGAAGGTGGAGTGGGAGGTGCAGTGCTGGGTCAAAGGCAACCTCCCAGAGCTCTGATCTGCCCTACCTTTTCTGACGCAGATCAGCTCATGTACTCCACAGTTACGCTCGCCACCTGGAAAGACAATGCAGTTTCAATGAGACACGCTGTGATGGAGGGAACGACAGACAAAACAAACATTCTGGAAACACATTTAAATATGTTTGCACATTTAGACAAATTTCTAAAAAAAAAAAAAAAAAAAACACAGGACAAGAGTAACACAGATAAGAGGACACTGACAGAGACTGGATGATGGCAGTCTGATGTGGGTGTTCAGCATACAAGCTGGTTTTACTGTCTGTTACTGTCTCATTCCTTCCAGTGCATTTAACATTTAATACTTATTCAAACAGCTTGTACATGATGACTGACTTAGAAGGCAGTGACTAGGAGTTTAATTATATTTTCTTCCCTTAAGCCCCTGTGAAGCACTAATGGACATTAAGTAAAAAAGCTCTGGGTAATTATCTGTTCTACCTGCCCACTGAATGTTCTGAGGTGTTTTAACAGTAGCTGATGACAGGTGTGTGTATCCTGCAGCTTGATTTGTGTCATTCTGTGGGCAGAGGAGCAGTGCACGACTGAGGGCTGGAAACAAAAAGCCAGGGTTTGTTTTTGTTCTGTTGTTGTTTTTTCCCACAAATACTGTAATAAGCAATTAGTATCATGTGCTAAAAACCTGGATATACTGTGCATACATGTGTTTATGTTTATTAATGTGTTATCTGGAAGTCTTATTTATGGTAACTACGTCTTACATCTTGCCACCTCAAAACTCTCTCTCACTCAAATTTAATCAATTTTAATGAGGTGTAATCAAAAAGTTCCAAGACCGACAGAGTGCAGCACAGTAATGCGCATGCAGCAGGTGCAAGCAGTAACTTTTGTCAGTCAGTATTTCACACTACATGGATGGCGCAATCAACATGTGCACCATAAAATTCATCCCCCAGGGTAGACTGTCAAGGCTGAGTTCTACTGCACCGTTCTGAGGAGTCTGAGGGACGTCATTCAGCACAAGCGACCTGCACGTTTGCGCCGTTTTTTGCCCACACCAACACAAATGAAACTGGTCACCGTTTTGACACAGTGGATAAGATCTAGTGCAAGTCGAAGTTCATGCTTGACGCGCTTCCAGAGCAGGGCTTCCAGAGTATGTCACTGCACAAGGAGATTGCTTAAAAGGCAATGGCAGCAAAATTTATATCAGGTGCAGTTTTTGCTTGTTTTAGGTGTCGTCTCTGAACTTTTTGATAGCACCTTGTATTCATATATCACTTATGCTTATTTTTAACTCCCTCTGGATTTCTTAAAAGAACACCCCGCTCTCCCTCAGAAAAACAACCATAAGTGAAGAAAGACAAGCCATTAGAGTAACGGGGACTGGGCCTATTCACTGTTTCCCTCTTCCTCTAGTGTTTGTGTTAAGCTAAGCTAACCAGCTGCTAGTTGTTGTTTAACATTTAGCAGTAGTAGCCTACTATTTAACAGCCAGATTCTGCATTTGAGTAGTACTAACCTTGTCATCTAATTCTTGGCATGAGGGCAAACAAATACATTCCCCAAAATGTTACACCCACTAGGTTCCCTGAATTTTTAACCTACCACCTTTTACTCACTTGTCCACCCACCACCTTCTATTCATCAAATTGTCCTCAACATTCATTTCATTTTTCCATCATTGACACTCTCTACTCATCTACATTTCTCCATACAGAACTTTGTTCCAGTAAGCCAAATTCATAAGTGATGTGGTCCCTCTTTGTGAATCAGAAAATTGTCCTTGAAATATTAGTTGAATAAAAGCAAAATTAATTAACACAATCCCAAATATGTAACTATTTCATATCATTCATTACAACAAAATAATTGAAAAAAATTCTCTTTTAGGAAAATTTATTCAGGCTGAGTCACCCTCCAAACAGAACATTTATGTTGTGACAGTCAGTGAACAGCATCTGACATTTAGAAAACCCACAGCTTGATGTGCCTTTGATTGTGCAACTTTGTGTTACCAATTGTTGATTTTGCATATCAGAGCTGCACCAGGCAGCAGAGATAAAGACTTGAGATGATTTACAAGATCCTGAAATGCCATTTGAATTCAACTCACTGGCTTGCTAAAATGCAGATGGGAAAAAGAGATGTTCATGTGTGATCTGACTCTAGAAAGCTTTGTTTTAAAGCCGGCACAGTTCAGTGATCCTTGTCCATTAGCAAATTCTGAATGTGAAGGGTGTCTTCTAATCTCGGTGCAATTCTTGGCAACATCTATACACTCTTGTATCACTTTCATTTAATGATTACATAAAATTACAAACACGAGAATAGACTCATTAACTCGTGAACTGAACACCCTAATTACCAAATTAACCTCATGTCCTCTTGACTGAAAGGAAAATGTTGTGTTTGATGAATATTTAATGTTTGTATGCTGATTTTAAAATGTCATGGGTATGGGTTTCAGATTCTAAATCTTAAGTGTGCTTCTAGCAAGAAAGCACTCACCCCAGTTCTCAAAGTAGAGCCTATGTAGTGGGATACACTTGTGCAAACCACACGAGGCACATTTAAGGTCTGAATTGGGCTTTCTGTAAATGGCCACTCTGCCAGCAGAGCTAAGTGCTCTGTCCAACTGCTGTCTCATCTAAAGGGGATTTGGGATGAAAAGGCTTCAGCTGTGTGTGTTTACTGTAACAATTCAGTTACTGTCAATAAACTGTCCCTTTACTGGCCATATCTTATAGTCCTTTCTACTTCTGACTATGTCTGAAATCAACATGACAATGGTGAAGCTCTTACAATAAACTAGCAGTCAGCACCATGACTGTGATCTTCACAAGTCAGGTTGTCATCAAAGTCAGTGGGATTCATCCTCTGGAGAACACGACTGTCTGTGGTAAATTCCATGGCAATCCAGTAGTTGTTGAGACTGGACCAGGGAAGTGGACTAACTGACTGACCTTGCCATTAATAGTAAACAGGCAAACCACCTTGCACTACTTTCTCAGCTAAAAGTGAGTCTGGCCACAGACCCAGAATCAAGAACAGTGTATGGTGGAGAGGCCATGTTTCTACCTGTGTGTCCACACTGAGGTCCTCTGTCACTCTGAATTTAATCAAACACTGTGTCAGCTCAATGGGCTGGACCCAACGGGTGGCAGCTGCAGGGGTGTGAGTGTGAGGTAGATACCTAGACACTGTTATTCAGACACAGGGCCGTAACTAAGAGCTTGCCATGGCTTTCTTCACCAGGCAGGCTTCCAGACTGACTGTAATTCAGAACTATTACTCACACTTGTGAAGGCCTCCTAGTCTCTAAGCTCCGCTGCAGCCTCTGGGATCTGCCTACAGGTGGAGCCTTCAAATAGCTCTGTCTGCCTTCAACACTGACACCTGTAAGATTTGTACAGTTCTGAGCTAAAGCTACAAAAAGGCTGACAGCAACTATACAAATGGTGTCACTGTAGTGTGAAGGTCATGATTGTACTGGCACATGACCTTTGCCTCATGCCTCATTTTTCATACCAAGCTAATGTTTCAACTACATAATGACATTTCTACAAAGGAATAAGTCATGTGGAGCTTGAAGAAATGCATGTTTTTACTGGTCTCTTTAAAAAAAAGAAATGAAAAAGGTTTTGCTGCCTGTAAAAAGTAAACTTTATACACAATGTAGAGACCACAAAACTAAAACATTATTGGTATTTAAATAACTGAACTCTAACCCACCCTGATGGGAATAAATATACTGTATTATCCTTGTTGATATAGTTTCATCCTGTGTTGTCTGGGTCATCAATCTTGAAAAGGTCATGTCTGACAGAAAAATCCAGCTCATATTTCTTCTGATGAGAGCAGGGCTTACTTTGTCTGCTGGTTTAGATCAGTCTCACTACAGGCAAAACAATGCGTTCAAAAATTGACAGGTTGATTGAAAGAATAGTAATTGCTCATTTTATTGTTAAAATCATATAGCAAGCAAAAATGGCAAAAAAAAATGTGCAAGTTGTAGTTTCTCAAATGCAAGTATCTGTTGTTTTTCTTTGTCCTCTGTGATATTAAATATTATATCTTTAGGCTGCTGGTGTTGGTTGGACAAAATAAGAAGTGTTTAATATGTAATATGGTGTAAGAATGATTGGACAATATAGGGACCAAAAATATACTGTATAATTGAGACTGTTCTGCAAACTAAAATCTGCTTCTGATGCTGCTGGATGAGTCTAAACACAGTGACTGATAAACTGCTTTTGCAGGACTTGCCAAGTTTTTATCACCATATAATTTAACAGTAATGTGGTGTTTCCAGCCCAGAATAACCTTGACAAGGTTGTCGTGTGTGCTTTTACTTTTAGTCTTTCAAATTTATTTCCTATTGAGCAGCTCAGTATCTTATATCTGGATGAAATCAGAAAGTCAGTTCCACTCTCTCGGTCTCAGGCCATGGGAGAGAGTGAGTAATTTTCATAAAATTCATACAGCACATACTAATGGACTATCCTTTTTAAAAGTCACATCTATATATCTATGTCTGCGTCAGCTCAATTACTGCAAAATGTTATGGATGGAAAAGCGTGACTATAGGCTACTTTGTTCTCACTCTCATTAAAGAGGTTTTGTTGCAGGTAAAAAATCTCTTTCCTTTAATCAAGTAAGTTAAGATAACTGACTAATGAAGTCATATATTAAGCAAAAATGCCAAATATTAACTAGTTACAGCCTCTCAAATGTGAGGATTTACAGCTGATCTCTTTGTTATATCATAAATAAGGGAATATTTTCTGGTTTGTGATTGGTGTATTTTTTTTCTCTCTTTTTTCTTTTTTTTTGACATATTACAGACTAAAAAATCCATCTGAAAACAGTGAACAGATGAGTCAATACTGAAAATAATTGTTAATTGCAGCTCTAAATATCACCACCATTTGCCCAAAGAGCCACAGCAAAAATTCTCATTTGGTTTATTCACAGCCACAGGAAAACTGTCAAAAGACATCAAAGGTTCATTTAAACCTCAGTAACACCTAAACCAGTGTCTGTGTATGTATCTCATGTAAACACAGCCGCTGAGGAAAGTTGTGCCTCTACATGACAAGACTGTCTGACAAAATTTCCTGCCAAACTACGAGCTCAAATCCCGAGTTGTTGCTGTTGTCCAGCAGATCGATACAGCAGCTGTGTGTGGGAGGAAGCTCCCCGTGCTCTTTCGCTCCTCTTTCACTCACCACACACCACACTTGTCAAAAATAACATTTTCCTGTATGTGCTCTTGAATAAGGTACACAGTGCTGGCTGCTCATATCAAACTACAAGAAATTTCTCTCACATCTTTAAAATATTTTGTAAATAGACCTTCTGTAAACCAATGCTCTTTTTTTATGTAGCCTTCAATACTAAAGATGCCAGTATATTCTACTACTGGTGTCTGAAAACAGTGTTTTCATCATAGCCATGGGACTCTGCTACTAACTTTCATTCAAATAGCAACATTTCATTCCCTCATGCTTCGTCTTACTTACCTAAATATATCAAAACATATGCAAATTAGACCGTAAAATAAGCAGATTAATGCATTAATGGGAAAATCCTTGTGCATTAATGTGCTTACCAAGAACACATGGGAAAAACTAATGTGAACATACTGCCAAATTATACTCATTAATACATAATGTAGGCAGCAAGTTTCTTCAAAATATAATCAACCTGATCTCTGCATGGACTCCCTCCAAACATAGAATAGAGGGAGGTAAATGCCTGGCATGCAGTGTTGTCCATGACTTTCTGAAGTTGGCCTGATCAGTCCAACTCCTCAACATCTTAATTAACAAACAGCCTCACTGACAAATGAGCTGCTTTGAAACCACTGAGGGAAAATTAACAGAAATGATCAGCCTCATATTAAAGCCCAACATCACAAATTACAAGACCCACAGTGATGATAGAACCAGACAAGTTTGTTCTGCTACTTTTCCAACACTTATACTCTTAAAACTTTAAATGGAGAGGGTCACGTGATCTCCTCTTGAGTCTGACAGAAATCAATTTGAAGCACCAGTTGTGATCGATATGCACAGTGCCTGAGTTCTTGTTTCTCACCCTTGGCTCCACAGAGAGGCGTGCCTCACTTCTGCAAACTAAATCAAGGTGAAGTCTGTGGCCTCACAGCCTTCATGTCTCCCCTCTTCTTTCATGCAGACGTCTGGGGCCAGGCTAGAAGCATTTTTAGGGTTCGTCCCAGTTTCTATAAGGAATCTCCTCTACCTGCCCCCTTTAATCAGGTTGCTGAGGCTAACATGTCTGGGTTCAGGAGAGAAGGATGGACTGAGGCCATGACACAGAAAGTTGGGCTGAGGAAATTGACCTGACAGAGATATTTGGTTGTTTGAGGTCAGTAAAGATGATTGTGTGAGACAAATGAACTCAGGGAAACAAACTTGCAGTAATGCCCCCATTAAGTTTCAAACTTGTGCTACATATAGACAAGTATTTTAAAATTAAAGCAATAGTTTGGGATTTTGGGAAACTCACTTCTGGACACTATGTCATGGGGGCTGTGTACCGGACTATGTCTTGCCAGGCAACCAGTGGAAAAGCACAATTTTTACTTTTTTGAATATATTAAATTAAACACATTCCATGTGCATTGTGATTAAGTCAAGTTAGCTTACCCTTGTATACAGTCTTTATGCTAAACTAAGCTGGCAGGAGCTTCACTTTTACTGTACAGGTATGAGAATGGTGTCGTCTAACTCAGTGTTATAGCAAACAGTTGCCTACGTACACACCCAGCAGACAAAGACAACTCAATTTGTGTCTTGTCTCTGGCCATCTGACAATTATAAATCCAATATTCATCCTGCTTTCAGCTCTGTTTTGGACTCCACTGACTCCAACTCAGGAAAATACCTGGTCATTCAGATGCTAGCTGCTCTACCATGTTCACTAGCTAGTCACTAACTTTGTCAGTGTGCATGTAGCATATAGTTGGTGAATTAGACCTTTTTCTCTGAAACAAAACCCTGCTGCTGCTGGAGACTAGGCTGATAAGAATGAATCAAAACATAAAAATTCTGGGGAGGAAACCTAAAACAATTAGCTGAAAGACACTAAAAGGTGATAATAAGCTACGGTGATAATTCCCCTTTTACATTACACTTACTCATTTGATCCATTCTAAATATAAGAATATTGATGAGTACAGCTTTAAAGTGAATTCATACATGTATACACATATATTTTTTACTGGACTGGACGTAGGGAGCTACAGCTTAACATTTAGTGGTCCTCATCCTCATCAGTAAAACAATGGCAGAGAACCACTTTGTGTTATTCTATTAGGTTATTTCATATCCTCTCGACAACAGCAGTAATTGATTTTTCAGGCAGATTGCTTGTCAGGGGCCATTTACATGAAAATCACTTGGTCTCTTTATTGAAACTGGCAGAGGGATGGTTCGTACTACATCAGGTTGCTCCTGAAACATGTTCGTGTTGTCACAATGAAAGGAGAGCGACTTCAAAATAAGCTCCAGCTAAGCCAATTAGCTGGTGGAGGATACAGCATGTCAAAGATTAGCCAGCTTACCCGACGGTTCAGCTGTAAGTTCATAAAGCTAGCAACACTTTCCTTGAGACTACATCTGTCAACACACTGTTGCACTGAGTTTCTTGAGAGGAACCTGAGAACTGTGTGAACTCACAGATATCCATTGCTCAATACTAGCAGAACTATCCATAGCCCAGGGAAATGGAAACACACTTTTAAAAGTAGTGCAGTTGATACCTTATTTTTAGAACTGCAAAGCCACATATTTAGAGTCAGAATATTCATTTCACAAACACTGTGAAACTGGCAATCCTTGAGCCCATAAAAAGTAGCAGATAATGATAATAGCAGAAAAAAGAAATTACAAATATTGATTTTAACAGCAAATCTGTTATTCCTAAATCAAACTCAAACCTCAGTGTCATGTGCATCTCCACACTTTGCCTGTAGCTTTTCACTGCGACAGCTTGATCAATGTCACAGTAAGTGTTGGATTAACACTCTATCCCTGTCAAAGAAGGATGAAATGATCTGAGTTAAGACTGTCCCTCTGCTCTTTCAGTTTGGCTCCCAATCTCCCTGGCCATGTATCAACTGGAGAGCTAATCAGTAAGTAAACTGCACAAAAATCCTCCTAGTGACAAATCCCTTGCCTTGTCTCAACCAGACAACCAGCCCTGAGATGACAGAAAAGCCTGATATATAGCAAAAACACTGTCAATGATGAGTCAGTGCAGTGGGTGTGCAATCCATCTTTGTGTGTCTGCTTTGTCCATGTGTTACCAGCACAACATGTATAAAAGGCACATACCGTAAGAACTACATGCTCATCAAAACCTCCTCAGACCAAACCTCTGAGGTCCTGAGCAAAAAGGTCCCTGGGAGTAATCCATGGAGGAACAAACAGATATACCGTGTCTACTGTACAGAGAAGAGTTTGAAATATCACAAAAGAATGACGGGTGTGTCCTGAATTCAACAAGTCACAGAATCCTGTTGTTATCTAATGAATTTAACAGCTGGGACATGTAGCAGGAAACCAGAGCTTTATTGATGAAAACATCTGCCTGCTGCTGCTGGAAGCAGTGATGAGAGCTGTGAGGGTGAAAAGAAACAGTGAAATCCTAAAACCTAACAATTAGCTGAAAGATGCTTAAACACTTTGCAGAGCTGAAGGGAACTACAGAGCTGGTTGTAATATCTGGGTTCATAACTATGAGCGATTTACACTCTACACCACCTTTTACACTACATATAGCCATTGATCCATTGTTTATAAATACACTGATTGTTGCAGCTTTAAAATTACTAAATACATGCATATCTAAAAATATTGATTAGAGCAGCTTTAATTATAACCATCATAAATAATCAGGACTTTGACCATAAGGACTGGCAGCCTCTTCACTTCCTCTTAGCTCCGATGACACTGAAATCTCCTGTTTATTTATTGATTTAAGGGACATGACAGGAAACAGTTTTATTTTGAAAGTAATATGTTGGTCTATTCCAGCTACTCTCTCTCACAGCATACATTAGCACAAATGATCCGAAGACATATTGGCTATTATCGCCTCATATCCTGTTTCTCGCTCTCAAAAACAAACAAAGCCATGCCAGGGAAAAGGAGGGGAGAGATGACGAAAGAGTCCTGACTGGAAGCAACGGGGTGCATGGAAAACGCGGCCTTAATGTTTCGAGGATACCATGTGATGTTTGTTTTTCTATTAGACGAAACAACATCTGTGATCTACCCATAAGACACTTGAAGATTTCTTGATGGATTTACCTATAGTGGCAAAAAAAGCCACAAGAAAAGGAATGACCTGGCAGGGATTTCAGTAAGACTTGGAAGACACTGTCAAAATGTCAGTATGAAGAGCTTCTCTGTTGCTGTAATTTTAACACATATTATTTCCACAGCTCAACACCTCCAGGTCTGCCTACTCTGTACTTGGCTCCAGCTCAGGACTTATATTGAAGGCTTCATATACAGTACAGTATCTGCTGGCCAGAAAACCGGGCATCACCAGGATATGTGAAATCCATTTGGGTCGGCAGTCAATCTGTCTACAGCTCGTGACAGGAGCTGATGCACTGAGCTCGGTCCAAGGACTGAGTGGAGCCTGTTGTGATAACATTTGGGGCGAAAAAACAAATGAGGATGTACTTTTCCAGATTTTCTAAAAGTTGTTAGTGCATCAGCTAATTTTTAAAGCATTCATCCTTGTTTATATTTCTACTTAATTAACTAAAAAAAAAAGCTTCTGTGTGCATAAGCTTAGTTAAGTGACTCAGTGATCTTGTGTTGAGTCTGCTGGCAAGATCCAATTAACAAGCTTAACGAGCTCGGATATATTTGGTATTTAAAGAAGCGCACTGTGCAAATGGTAGTTTAAAGATGATGAGTCATAGATGAAGCACAATCTAAATTAGCAAAATAAACCTGATCACACAACTGAATGTTGGTGATTATGAGCTTTGAGGCATCAAGAAAGCTAAAAATAAAAAAAAATGTGAGTTACTGTTTTGTCCAAAATGTTGAGAAATGTCATTTAAAAAGCTATTTCAATTTAATGCAAAGGTTGTTACCATTTGCAATTTTTTACAGGTTGTTTTTATCATGTTTCCTACTTTTATCTCTCAGTAATAAACTCTATTTTGGAGTTGAAACCTTTAGTAAATTAACTATTTAGATAATTGATTAATTCTTCGTCATTTTTCAAGCAGAGATGCTAAAATTTAGTATTTCTAGCTTTTCAAATGTGAGAATAAGATGCTTTTTGAAATCATATTTCAGTTTAAATTTTAACACCTTTTAATTCTGGACTTTTGGTTGGACAAAACAAACATCACCACAGGCTCCAAGAAGTTGGGACAGCCACGTTGTCACTATTTCTTAACATTTTAAGAAAATAAATCGATTAATAGAGAAATAATTGGTACATTAATTGATAATGAAAAAAAGAGTTAGTTGAAGCTGCACTGTGTACAGTAGTTAGTATTTAGCTTGTTTTTTTAGTTAGTGTCAGCACAGATGGAGTGGTGCAGCAGTGTGTCAACTTTAAATGAGCCGACAAGGTGCACTCTAAATAACAGCACCCTTTTAAATTCACGCAGAGCCACTAAAACATCATAACAGCTAAATTAACTCTAACTCTAAAATGTCAGGCAGAGCTTGTTCCTGTGTTTTTGTGACACCTCCTGATGCTCATCCAACCTAACATCACAAGTACAGACAGAAACACCAGCCTCCCACTGGTGCTGACAGCCCGGCCTCTGGATGCTGTAGGTGTCAGTCAGCCCCACAGCTGCTGCATAAATCTCAGAGGAGCCGACTAGCTGCGGCGAAATATCGCTGACGGGGGACCGCTGTAATCATGGCCTTTCAGGAAATGGCACTTTGCTGACTAATGTAGTGGGAAGTCGAGGTCAGTGGGTGGGGCAGAAAAAGCATCTAACTCAGGCGAGGTGCGGCTGTCTGATAAAATGGAGGAGGGTGAGATTAAGCAATTCAGGGGTGAAGAGAGGCCTCTGATGCTGTGTCTTGCAGCATTTGTAGACTCTGCTCTGTGCTTCTTTCCCAACATGTGGAAAAAAGGCTCAGGCATGGCCAAAAAGTCCATTATACTAAGATAAAGTTGAAACTACTGGAATCATATTTGTTTTAAGTAACTCCCTCTGATGGTAAAATGTCTAATGAAAGCAAAGCTGTTCAATAAACAAGCTCCAGATTAGCCTTTGAGACTGTTTTCACTTCAGCACTTGTGAATTGATTCTTCTTTAAAAAGTGACAAATTAAACATCACAAAGATGCATCACTCTCTGGTTCATACCAAAGACATCAAACTACACGTGTGACTGAGGATCACGTCAAGATATTTTTCCAGATCCCCCTGTATACACTTGATGATAGTGATACTTCTGTTGAACAATGTTTTTCTCAATTCAAGTGTGATTAACTCAGAGGCCCTGGGTTGTTGGATGATCTATCCGCCTAGTTTACAGAAAGTCCTGGAGAGTTCACATCACTGTGCTGGTTTCTAAAGGTGAACTCTGCTGTCCTGTATTCCTCAGGCCCCAATTTTTTCTCCTTTCCCCACTACTGGTGAAGACCTTAAAGTTTCACAGTTTTCACAGGCGTCCTACACTGGCCTAAGACACATACTATGATTTCAGTGTTCCTTGCTGGGAAAGTCAGTCTGTCTCTCTCTCTCTCCCTCTCTCTCTCTCTCTCTCCCCTCATTTCTTGTCACCTCTCCACTGCCCACTAATACATAAAGACACAAGCACACTGCGGAACAGACCAAGTGTAGCACTGGCAGGGATTTTATTTTATTTTTATTTTTGGAAAAAGCCCCAAAACATGTAAAAATAACATCTACATAGACTCACATTGTATTCTACTGTGATCTATATTTCAGTTAATGTGGAGTCATCACTTGCACTCAAGCTCTTCACTCTCACCACTCTGTTGATCAATAATAATGATAATAAAACACCATATTAACTTTTGGGGGGAGAAAAGTTCTCCTTGAAGGCACAAATGTGTTAGAGCACATTTGAACATAGGTTATTGTTATTTCACTCTTAAATTAATAACATAATATTTCCCATAAATGGATATTTTTCCAGAACACAGTCTTTCATACAGGATGAAAAGGGGAAAAGGCTGCCACTCTGTCTCATTACAAAACAGGTCATTTGTCATTTTGTCATTAAGCCATGTGATGTCCCCTTTCCACTGACATTTAAAGTAATGTATCCTGCTGCTGCCAGCATTATTATATTCAAACTGATAAACTAAGCACCAAAGCTGCTTACAACCTGTAAAGTTACATAAGCAGAGAAAGGTGAAGAGTAAACGCACACATCTGTACACAGAGCAGCCCTCGGGGTGGTAAAAGAAGCACATAGCCCAGGGTGGGAATTTCAGAAATTAAAAGACGGAAAAAAAAAACTGGTCTAAAAACTTGGCATGATATGACACTCTGCCTTCACAATTGCGCCAGCTGACACCTTAAACCCCAGTCTGTCTGAGGTTTACTCTTTAATCCAAGTTGTAAAGTACCAACATGCAGCGAAGCTACATAACGGCCAGTCCACTGTAACGTGAAGCAAATGACAGAGTTGTGCCAAATAAGCGGTGAAAAGACAACCAAGCAGCACAGAAAACACACAGCTTCAGCCTGTCTCCGTTAAAATACATGTCATGCCGTTTAAATAGCGGAGCTATCCTTTCAGCACCGCCGTTAGAAACACACTGAGCAAACGCCGCTTCAAGACTCCTCTGTCTCCTCTACTCTCTCACACAGCACAGGAAAATAACCGCTCTAAAGAAATGAAAAAAACTTTCACTGATTCCAGGCGAAGAAAGCGCCATTCTCATGAAATCATTTTCACTTTCTCTCTTAAAGAATTCACCCATGACATGTATCATTTCCAGCTGAAGTTAATTACGAGGAAAGGAGAGACGTTATTGGCCTACTTACCATCAATCGCCATGATGTTCTGTTTTGGCTTCAACCAACGCGGGCGGTGAAGAAGGGGGAGCGGCCCACTGCAAGGGTGAGGGAAGGGGGAGGCTCATGCTGTGGTACAGTCCATGAGACAGCGGGGAGGAAGCTGACTGTCTGAAATAAGTGCTGTACACATATCTGATCTATAATTTACAGCCAAGAGAAAACATGCTACTCCGGCTGAACATACCACTGATTACATGTGATTTTTGTAGTGCAGCAAAATATTTATTTAATGTGAAACGCACTATTGCCTTCTAATACCGTTTAATTATGTAGTTTGGTAACCCAAATGTTAATTTAGTTCAGCTAAGCTACATTATTAAAATATATTACATGCTAATACATCTTAATAATGATGGCAGTATAAGTGCTAATTCAGTTAAATAATGTATTTCACTTAACCCAAAAGTTAATTTAGTTCAGATAAGATAGGCTACATTATTAAGCTATATGCTAATTCAGTTTAATAATGTATTTTAGCTAACCCACAAGTTAATGTAAATAAGCTAAGCTGATTAAGCTAATTATTCAACTGTCTTACATAGTGATATAATACTAGTTATCTAATAAGCATATTACATAACATTGTAATATTCAATAGATGCCATCACATTTTAATTATGTAACTTAGGTGACTTAAATAAACTTTTAATGCCCATTAAATTACAAGGTATCTTCCTTATCACCAATAGACTCCAAAATCATTTAATCATGAGCTTAATAATGAAAGTTGAGTTAGTTTGTTGGGTTAGGTTGTTAGGTTGGATAGACTAAGATGTGTTTGATGCTAAATAATGATGCTAGTTAGAAGTTAATTTCTGTGCTAAGTCTTTACTATAATGTTTAATACTTACTAAGTACTGTTAGTTCTTACACTGTGGCCTATAAATCAAATATTTTTGTGATTAGCTATATGCTAAAAACAATATAATGTAATACTGTAGTATGTAAACAAATAAAAAAATATATGGAATATAGTATCTTTCACTGGTCTATTCTGTATAGAGTAGTACAGTGAAAGAAAAACATCTAACTTAAAGTTCATGCAAAACACAAACAAAGGAGATAAGCTGTCTTATGTTGTAATTTTATATATATATATATATATATATATATATATATATATATATATATATATATATATTACTGAAAATAACTGGTTAAATATGCGGACTACTTGAGGCAAATGTTCAGCTCTCTTTAGCAGTGGTTCTCAGTCCTGCTTCAAATGAGTCAGTGGTGCTGGTTCACCCACTGCCTTTGCTGCTAATCATCCTCTGATTGCTGATGGCTGGAAAAGAGAGAGCTCTGATTCCTGGGAACTGACTGCCGCTCTGACAACTGTGAGTGTTTGTGTCAGCCTCGCAGAACCAAAGAACAAGAGTCTCTTCCTACACTCGCCTCACTGGCAATTATCAGTCATGCAGGTAGAAATCCATCACAGAAGTGGCAGATATGAACACTGATGGTAGCTTAATGCAGCAGAATGCAACACAGCCACAAAGTTCAGAAATTACTTGTCAATATTTATAAACCCAAAGAGCAGCATCATAACAATGTAACCTCAAAATTCCATTAATCATCACAAAATGACAGAATCTGAGATCGTCAAAGTGTCTGATGTATTTTGTTTGTCTGAATTTTGAATCTTAAAAGGTCAGGTGGTAAATACAGAACTGCAATTAAATATTCATACAGCAGGCAGCAGGTATCAACACTAATGAGAATATCTGTTCCATGCTCTCTGGGGCGTTTTCCATAGCAGCTGTGCTCTAAGTGCAGGTGTTAGTATAGTAAAGGTTAGAGAATATATTCAAATGCTTTTTATTGTACATTAAATCCTACAGGCTGCACACTCCCACTTCCTACTTGGAGTAGTTTTTTACCTTTGCCCTGCCTGAACCTGCTTTTAACATTAATGATACCACAGAGAAACAACTTATAAGCTGCTTGTGTTATTGTGTAATTACTTTATTGCCCTCAGTACTCTGTATTTATTCTAGTCTGATCTAAATCGCTCTCTGTGTTGCTGCAGTCACCCCATTTCCTGATGCTTCATTAAACCCTTATTCATTTCTATCTAATCACATTGTAATTAAGCTTATCCTGCTATTGGAGTCATTGTAAGTCAGAAAAATACTGTTGCCTGCTGATGTTCATCTCTCAACCCACTGCCTAAAATTTAAACACAACCTCCATTGTACAAAGTATCCCAGGGTCTTTTTTTCAGCCACTGAAAACGTGCAGCTGTTACATTGTATGGATGCTAATAAAAACCTGTTGTTGCAATAGAGTTATAAAAACCCATTAAGTTTGAGATTCAGTTTATACTCCCATGCCGTCATCGGGTTGCCATGGATACATACAGCAGCTGCTGTGCTCTACCTTGTGTTTCCCTGTCAAAAACATGAGCAAATGTTACCCAATCGAGGCATTTGTAACACACTGTGTCTTTATCCTCATTCTGTTCCCCCTCTAATTTTAGAAACCTCATCTTCAGGCAAACAGTGTGTGAGTGTGTGTTGCAGCATTTGGCATGCATCTAACGTGGGATGTACACAGGAGATCGTCTAGTTTGTGATACACTGAAAGATAGATATGAAAGAAGAGACCGGCAGATATGAACATGAGGCACATATCTGAAAAATACTTTGTAATATAATCTGACATGAAGTTTAAATACTATTAGCTGACATGAAAGCGCTCCATGTGATGGCTGATCAAAGCTGCACAATGCTCAGGGAGGGCAGAGGAAATCATTATGCTTCGGCTGGATCCTCCACTGAGTGCAACACAAAGACATCTGATATTCTGTGCACTTACTAACGCTGCAAACTGTGAGACTGATCAGCTTAATGACATGAGGGATTTCTAAAGCTAACTATAAACACATCTCTGATGATGATTGACAACCATCTTAACTTTCCTAATAACCAGGGTGCCTTTTCTCATTTGCAAGCAGGTACATCATCCAACACAAAGAGTGGTAATTCACTAATAATGGATAATATAAATACAGCCATTAAGACAATATTAAGCTCTGTATACCCTTTGCCTCTTCCTCAATGTTTTTTTCCTCTCATCCCTTTAATGTAAAGCAAGACTGCCTTGTGACCTCTTGTCATTGGTTGCATTTCTAGAAGCTGTGAGCAGTTCAGCTGAATTTTTCCATTTCAGATTGCTTTAGCCCATATGAATCATTTGTAGAGGCCTGGCAGGGGACAGATGGTATTTAATGAGAGGGAAGTTTAGAAAGATTAGAAAAAAAGTCCAAAGAAGAAACATAATTTAGTAAATGATAAGTTCAGCTTTTTCTCACTTTCTACCCAGGAAATCATTTCCAGACCCACTGGAATTTCCCAGGTTTCTGATGTTCATAGTATGATTTTATAACTGACCACCAGCTGAACTTTTTATTAGTCTCTATATTCTGTACAATAGTTAATTCAATAAGCAAAGTACATGATGGCTAGGGGCCTCAGCAGTCCTATATGATGATTATCACATGGTATGTCTTGACTATAATTTAAATATGGAACATGTGGCTTACACAGTGTTGTGTTATGTGGGTTATTTCTTCACATACTCCACATTTTCTGTGTTTCTTTGTCAAGTCTTTCTGGTTGCGTGAGCAGACTGTACCGACTGACCCAGGACTGATTATAAATTGCCTTCATGAAGAGTTGATCCACTCCAGAAACATTTTGCTTGCACTTCTCAACAAGTCTTCTCTACAACCTTGATGAAGAAATCTGCCTTACAAATACCCAGGCTGGGAACCAGCTCTCTGAAGCATCATGTGTTGCAGACTGAGAATTCACAGGTGAAAGTGATTAAAACAGAAACCAGAATACCTGCTAGCAAATGCACATGGTAACATTCAGTAATTTCATATCTATTTTTCAGTGTGTCTGATGCCTTAATATTGACTCATAATTGTATAATGTTGACTTAAAATTAACTGGGACTGTTACAAATCTACATCATCTGTATTTACACTTTTACATCATAGCTAAATCTCACTTTACTACCATGTAGCATGTTAGCTAACATCTGAATCCACTCATGCATATTAAGTTCATTTACAAATAAAAAATAACAAATCACCAAAACATGGTAGATTAATACTATTGGCTTCAAATACAAGCTTGGCCCAGTATGCTCAGCCTCCTACAATGACCTTTTACTTTTTATTTTTCAAATCTCTCACTATTGACACAGAATTTGTAGATAGATTGAAGTTATACAAATCTCAACAGGAAAACACCAAATTGGTCAGGGATCAGATATTTTCCAAGAGTTTACTCAAGATGTGTGACTGTAGTTTTGAGTCATTGCTTTAGAGGCGATTGAACAAAAAACTTTTTTTTTCACATAATGTGAAAAAAATGACATAAGGACAAGAGCTGTCAATCATTTTTTGGCTGTCAATAGTAAAATATGTAAACAAATGCATATATATATATATATATATATATATATATATATATATATACACACACACACACAGAGAGAGAGAGAGAGAGAGAGAGAGACATGCATCCCCAAACACATAAACACAGACATACACTGCTTCCCTCTCTATCTCCTGTCCATTGATTCTTGTTTACTTTGTCCTATTTTTAGCTGCAGCTCTGCTCACATGCCCTCTGCTGGGCTCATCAAAGCAGCTCCCTCCTGTTGTCATAGAAATGGGCTGGCACATCCATTACGGCCCAAATCACAGTCGCCAGAGGAGGGGGCACAGCTGTGGGGTCAGCTGGATTCATCTGAACAGGTAGATGAGTTAGACTGCTCTATGATCATGTAAGAACAGTGCAGATGATTACACACACCTCTTATCAATACAGGTGATCAGATGACCGAGCATCCATTACAATTTCCATATCAGAATCTTCTTGTGAATGAACTGAGGGGTCACAGTATGACATTAGAGAGCAGCATTTACAATCCAATCATGTCTGTTCCATGTATGACCTTGTGATTTGAACACTGCCTGTGCTCCTGGGAATTATCCAGTTCAGCCTACTGCTGTTATGGTGCCACTGGGAAAATTGGCTATTAAGAGGAGCAGGTCAATCTATACAGTACATGTGTTTTCAACCACAGGCTGCAACTGAATGAGAGGTGTTTCATAACTGCAATATACTGAGTTATATATCACCTTGTTTACATTAATTTGATTCACTCCAAGCAAGCAAGGATGCTTAGCAACAAGCATCTCAGAATTTAGTTAATGCTTTTATGTAAATGTCAAATGAAGATCATAACACACTCAGGGCTGTGTTACTAATTAGTTAAAAAAAATATTCATGATGGATATATTGTATATGTTATGATAGATTTCAAGCTCCTTAGTATTTCCTACAGTCATTGTATGTACTGAAAAGCTGCTCCTGAATACCAACTGTGTTATTCATCAAGGCAAACACACCTCAGTGCAGAATGACTGATCCAATAGAACCACCAAGGTCAAAAAGTTGAGAGTTTGAATCCATACATGAGCGAGGCATCAGTGTAGATGATGTAGATTTGATAAAGTCAGTTCACATGATGAATTATATTAGACCTTGGATCTTGATCTTGCAAGTGATGATATGGTACAAAATGGAGTAGAAGTGATGCAGAGGCTGAGAAATTATTGAATTTTAAGTTGAATTTATTTAAACTTCATCTGCTGATGAAGGCCACAAAGTGAGGCTGACAGCTCCTGAAAAATCTAGTAAGCACAACTTAAGAGTTTGGACCCTTCGTTATCGATTGATCTGTCAGTTACATTTTTGATTAACAGAATTAAATTAGTCTGTGAAATGTCAGGAAAACGTCCATTGCTGTTTCCTAGGGTGCAAAGTCACCAAATGACGTGTCAGATAATCATCACATTGGAAAAGCTTCAGCCTGCTGACTGGTTATTTCATTGTCAATATACAGAAGCTGCTAATATTAAACTATTAATATTAGCTGTTTCATTACAGTAAGTATAATGAAAACTGAATTTTGACAACGCAGTTATCTCATACAAGATATGCAGATGACAGTGTACAGCACTCAAACACCTGTTGCCTGCACCATAACATCAGCCAGTTTTCACCTCCACAGAGTTATATATGGAGACGTTTCACTCCAGTTCGAAATCTCTCTTGTATAAAAGGTTTCAGACACTTTGCTGTGGCACTCCAGACTGTGGTCAGGTACCTCTCTTTGCTTTAGTCATCCTTGAGATGTGTCTAGAACTTGATTGGAGACTGGGGTGACAATTCATCTTTCAACACGTCAGTGACCTGAAGCATACAGCCAACGCAACACTGTAGAGGCTGTAAGACACATCTGTCATGTAGAGATTTACACAGGAAGACTCATAGCTGCTAAAGGGGCTTCTGAATTAAGAGTCTGAATACATTTGTACGTGAAAGATTTCAATATTTGATTTTTAATGAATCTGTAGAACTTTCTAAAAATATGTCTTCACTTTGTCATTAAAAAATGACAAAGAAAATGGCAATTTAATCCATTTAAAATGGCAAAGACCATCAACAGGTTGTTAAACTCATCTCTCTCCACTGATGCAGGCTGAACAGCGAGGAGCTGTTTCCATAGTAATGCCATCCTACACATACCACAACTTGACTGAGCTGCTAAATTTAATGTGTAGGTGAAAGTGAAACATAACAATTCACTATTAAAAGTCTGTTGTTTTTTTTACTTCAAATATATTATTGCCTTGAGAAAATAATGTTTCCACAAAAAGGAAAAAATCAAATACAGAAATATTTGCAGTGTCTTTAAGTTAATATGAAATGTAAGGGCAGTTTTGTGATGCCTCAGACTGTCAGTGCTGCACTGAAGTAGAATTAATTCATGATTAAATCACATCAACAAATATCTCTATATGCCTCTATATGAGGCATTTCTCCTTCATATCAAGCTTCTGAATCTGACTCAGACTGTGGATGGTCATTGTATTTCTGAACAGTGAACTATGACACCACCATGTGGGGAAACCATGTAACTGGTTAATGACAATCAAGCCAGCTTGTGTTAAAAACATTTGCGCATGTAATATCTAATCCAATTATTTGTAACTGCAGAAACTGTCTTGGTTTTCTCTGACTAAATGACACTGCAGTGTTAAAGGGAACACAACAGAAAAATAGACACACAAGACCTTTGCTTCTACATTCATCATTAAAATCCTGCATTTTGTGTATTTTTTCATTCCCTGGAATCCATCTTTACTCCATCCATTCTTTCATTCACCCATCCACATGTTATACTCTGAATTAATGCAATGACTTTTCAGCTGTGGCAGCCCAACATCGTCTGATCATATAAAAACATATCTGTTGCTATGTACCCATACACACACACCTGCCCGCACACACACGGTGGCTTAGGTCTGTAGTTTGTGCTTGAGGCTGATCAGCTGCTCCATGTTGACGCTGCTGCCACCGCACACGATCACCAGCAGGGGGCCCAAGAGAGTCGGCAGGCGACCTAAGAAAAAGAGTTGCAGCTAAGATGAGCCCCTGCTGTCATCTCCATATGTTCCCCCTCATTAGATGGGAGTTATGATGAGTTTCTGAAAACTAGTTCCACAGTTTTACATCTTTAAAGGAGCTATATGTAAGTTTTGCTATTGCTACATAGCTAACATTAGCATTAAAGTTGTTTACTTACTAGTCTAGAAAAAACATTGAGAGGTAAGCATCAAACTTCTATTTCACTTTTTTTCTATTGAAATTAGCATGCTAACCAGCTAGCAGCAGCCCATCATCCAGTGTGCCCTGAAGAAATAGCGCTGTTCAGAGAGTATTCAAACTGCTTGTAAACACAACAATGGCTGACGCTTGCCACCACTCACTCCCAGCAAGAAAACACTGGCAGAGAAAATTTACACATAGCTCCTTTAAGAACATCCTAATTACCGCTTTGAAACATTTTCTACCAACATGGCTACAGTCTGAAAAGGCCGTATCATATGTACATCCATCATGATAAGAACCAGGGGAGAGCAAAGACTTCTGCCAAAGTAAACTGTGTTACGCATCTTGATTCCTGTCTCGACCACAGTGTACAGCAAAATTAATTACTTATTTGTAGAATAAGAGGAAGTTTGTTGTATCACCTCCAACAGAATCGGTTAGATTCATTTTCACTTAGTAAGACAATGACTTCAGAGTAGTTACCTTCATCCTGTAATCTGCGTATAAGTCCACTGTAGACAGCTGCCAGTGCTGCTCCACATGCCATCTCCACCAACACACGCTCCTCATCTATCAACAACACACACGCACTAAGCTTAAGTAAAACAAAGGCAAAGACAACTTCATTATAAAGGGTTTTGGTAGTGATTAAGTTAAAGAGAGCAGAGTGTTTATTTCCCTTTCTTTAGAATGAGACGTCAGTTGTTGCTGTAAACAAGTCATTAGGGACATTTGAAAACACACACACTAACCCAGGAATGTTTCGACAGCGTGCAGAGCCTGCTGGTCAGTCACCAGCTCAGAGATGATCGTCAGCTCACTGCACTGACTGTATTCAAAAGCCTGCTTGCAAACAGTCTTTGCTCCAAGACATTTAGCCTCACTGTGAGAAGACAGATGGAGCCAGAGGTGAGGATGAAGTTACGACTGGATGTGTTTAATCACTTTACTGCAGAAAAACATTTCAAGCTCTTTTAACTTCCAACCTGGTGATGTCGTCCAAAGTCACTATCCTCCCCTCCTTAACCGCTGCGTTAAAACAGTCCGCCCCAACTGTCTCCATGGCGACAATCGGTACATCTGCCCAGCCTACATCCTTCAGGCCCTGAATGACTCCACACAGGAGCCCTCCTCCGCCCACAGACACCACCACAGCTCCAGGCTTAACACTGGGACCCAGAGAGGCTGCAACCTCTGATATCATACTGGCATGACCCTGCCTGGTGGTACATGTGGACAAAGGTGTACAAATGAAATCTGAGTCAGTTAGTGATTAGTTTTACACTGCACTGCAGAAACCAACCACTAAAGCTGTGATGAATGTTCCTACCATAGCAGGGGGTGATCAAACGGAGGCACGTAGGTGAGTCCTTCAGTTTCTGCCAGTCTGAGAGCTTCTGCGTTGGCATCATCCCAAACCTACGAAGAAAAAATTTCCAAAATGACAAACAAGAATCTGAACTGGCATGTGTGCCACAAAGAAATAATTTACATACTTTTAATATTCTACTTTACCTTCCCTACAATCTTGACTGCAGCACCCTGGTCCTGGAGACCCTGAATGACCATCTGAGGAGAAGAGGAGGGAAGTATGATGGTGGCCGGTACACCCATTTTTCTGGCTACATAGGCTGCAGCCATACCTGCATTACCACCTAGAAAAGAAGCCATACTGTGTTATTGTATTAGAGTCAGACCATCATAACACTCATAAGACACTGTATTGTGGATATCAACAGGCAATGTAACAGCAGGGATGTCACCTGAAGAGCAGACAACTCCTTTGGACTGTCGGGCGAGCTGCAGAGGAGAGCAATGACATGAAATGTCAAATTAGTGTCGTCGCCCCCCCAACAACTTTTGTATAATTGACTGAAATCTACACCACAGTCTGACCATATCGGCCTTTAGTTAAAAGGACATGTGAAACAGTCATTGTCTTATATGATCTGCAGGAAAAAGGCTTTTACAAACACCAGCAGAGGCTTCAGGGTTCCTACCTGCTGGCAGAGGTGTCCAATGCCGCGGATCTTGAAGGAGCCAGATGGCTGCGAATTCTCCATCTTTAAATAGACGGTGGTTCCCACCCGTCTGGACATGCTGGTGCTCTCCAGCAGCGGTGTGTTCAGGTGGAAATGCTCTGCCATGGTGCTACTAATTTCACTGAATGGCAAACAATGTGTTAGACAGCTACCAACGTTGTCAACGTGTATTTTAAGGGATGTTGGGTATTTTATCATAGCAGGGCTGTTGGTGGTGGCTCAGAGGACAAAAAGGTTTATCTTAGATTGTTATCAAAGTCCTTATTGTTGCCCCTTGCCCTGTTGTGTGAGATGCACAGTAAATGCTGCTTTCAAGTGCTGTTGGGAACAAAGTACACAAGACTGATGCACACATGAACATGGACACAAAATAGTCATATTTCTAGTATATTGCTTGGAGCCCATGTTCATGTGACATATTGTAGATGTTGATGTAAGCGGCAGTGACAACAGATTAAAGTAGATAACTTTAATGACAAGTAACTGGAGCAGGGAATTCGTATCCACTGTCTTTCAGTAAAATCATGTTTTCTAAATTAGATGCAACGACAAAAACCTCTCTGAAATTTTTCAGTTTTAAAATCAATCAAGTGTGAAGTCATACTCATGCTGCAGCTTTAACTGAGAATATTTCAGTATGAAATTACAGTTGAAGTTAGATCTAACGGAAGAATAAAAACCACACAAGCTACTGTTACATTACTGAAGAGTAAGATAATGTTTTAACTGACCCTTAAGTATTAAACAGTAACATATTTTCCGATACTATTTGGAGATTCATTTTTTTTCTCTATCTTCATTAGCGTGCGCTGTTTTGTACAACTTTTGATATGGAATAAAAGTGTTCAACAAGCTGGTTTCACAACAACAAGCGGTGTAAACTGATGCAGTAAACACTCAGTATTAGAAAACGTGAGATGACGTATAGTAAATGTGATTGAGGTATTACACTGTAAACGACTGCAGTGACGTACATCATCATGTCGTAGTGTACGTCATGAGGCTGATAAATACTTACGTTTAGATAAAAGGTGTTGCTGAACGATGAACTGGGAGCATTAACGCAACGCCATTTAAAAAAATATATATTCTCAACTGTGCTACTTGATGTAGCATGTGGCAGGACAGCAGAGCCAGGGAGGCAAAACACTACCACTTCCGGTCTCTACTTTCAAAATAAGGGATTACCATCAGATACATGCCTATGACTGAAGAAATTACTGTAACGTGATGAGTACATTTACCACTACTGTATTATGTTCAGATAATAACTAATAATATATTATTAAAGTCAGATAATTTATTGATCAAAATTCAAGATACTTGTATGAAGTAATCAAGATGAACCACTTTACAGCTACATTACTGCATGGATATTATATCTATATATACTATACTTTCTGCACGTGGTACATTCACTTTACTTAAGTCAATTGAACGTTAACTTAAGCATTTCTTCAGTGTAACATTGGTTTATTGTCAAAACTTTCAGTGTTAAGCAATGTACTACTACTACTACTGCTATTACTACTACTACTACTACTACTATGGCAGTGATAATAATAATAAGACATATTTTAAATCACTTTAGATTTCCAGAAACGTGCAGCTGGTCACTCTGAAATAAACTATTCCACTACACACACCTATAATACATACTTGACCCTTATTGTGAAGTTTTTGTTTTCATTCTATCAAATGTCAACAAGTATTATTTTGGACTGTCTCTTGGAAGTAAAAGAGATGAGAGGAGAAAAAGAGCAAACACCTTGACACCTGTGCATTGGTGTTCCACCCACTTGGCTGTCTATTCCGTGCTTTCATTGTGAAAACACTTTCTTCCCTGGTCTTATTTGTTACATGTGGTGATGTGATAGATATTTGTTTTTTAAATTAAGCTGTACCTGTTTCAACATGATTTAATTCTTGTAAAGAGAAAGACTGAACTCTACACAAAGTGTACAGAGCAATGGGTTTGTGAATTTGAATGGAAACACACTCACCTGTGAGGAGCCTGCTGCTAGTGCTGAGACTTAAATGAACTGACCCTTCCAAAGTCCACACTTTATTACCAAGGCTTCAGTGTGTGTGTGTGTGTGTGTGTGTGTGTGTGCGCGCACGCACGCATGTAGGTAAGTGTATGTGTTAGTGAGTAAGTGAGTGACTCTTGCGCTTGCTGTCTAATCTTAAGTCCTATCACCACATATATGAACCAGGAGAAAGTCAGTCACAGTCGTGGCTTTGATTCTCTGTAGGGATTATAATTTCTTTATTATTATTGTACATTAGCTGTATAGTTACAGGTTGCATATACACAAAATAATGGTACACACTCCTCAGAACAATGTGCCAGTCTCACATCAAACATCAAACTCAATTTATTGCTTCATATTTTACACAGCATGTGTTAAAGGAAATGACGCTTTATTTTGTGTCATAACCTTCCTGTACACTGGGTGGCAGCAGTGAGTGGTGCCAGCACTGACAGAAAGAAAAGAGAGCAGTGTGTCCTAGTAATAATAATAACAACGATAATAATATTATTATTAATAATAATAATAATAATAGAAAAGCAATGGTTTGTTTTAAATAAAACAAAAAATCATGGTAACAACACATTGAATACAACTGATGAAATGTGTAAATATGAAAAAATAAAATAAAATGAGAGATGACACTTGAGAAAAAGTCAAGTTGTGTTCACACTTCAGACGTCATTCACTCTGGGCTAATTTAGCCCCATTTGAATACTACACCGGTTAACCCAGGGATAAAGTGTATGTATGTATATTATAAATGATCAACCCTCTAAGCTCTGGCTTGTTTAAATGTGCCAGGATGAAACTGGGTTTGCAATAACAACTTTTGATTTTATTTTTAAGACATTGTTCAGAGTGTTCAATATAAACACTTTTATCTGGTAATTTAACAATAGACTGATGATTACTGAATCTTTAAATGCTGAGTTTTTGGCAGATGGAAAACACTGCTTCCTCTAATTGTTAGTTTTAGAGCCTGGTACGAGTTTTGCACCAGGATTAGGACCAGTGTGAACAAGGTTCTAGTCTGGACCAAATTTTGTGTGGAAATGTGTAAAGAGTAGCAAAGATTTTATCACATATATGAAAATTATTGTCCGTTCAATTCCTTACCCTCCTCCCACACCTTTAAACATTTTTTTTAACATACTTTGGTTTCACAACTATATTTTTATTTCACAAACATGTTCCACATACATTCTGTTTTCCTTCCTCTGTCCTGTTTTACCAGCAACAACCATTCTGCAGTTGAACAGATGTTGATATGACAGCATGCACCAGCACTGAGTCAAGATAAATGCAAAATACAAAAAGGCTGAGACATCTGTAATGGTTCACAGATGCTTTTTATATCAGTTTGTGAAATCAGAACCAAAATATTCTTGTGATATCAGTTCAAAACTTTTTTTCAAAAATCATGCCATAATATTCTACTGTGAACATCTGGTGCTTGTGTGGGTTGATGCGAGTCTCGGCTACCATGCATCATATGCTCGCTGGATTTAGTCTCATGGCTGCATTTCCAACTTCTTTTTTTTTCTTCTGACAAACGTTGCTAACAACAGTACAGACAAAACCTGACTTGCTTTAACACACATTCTTCTGTTCTCTCTTCTCACTTCCCTCTCTCCAACCTCACTTTCAAATTTCAGATCTCACACATACTTTCACCTGATCTAAATTCACTGCATTTAAAATCCTCACACAGCTCAGTGAGCAAGTGTTCTCACAATATACTATGTTCACTGCCATTGAGAAAAAACACATCCTTTTGCTATGCTAGCTTGGCTTTATGAAGCTCCAACTGGGTGTTTTTTTTACCATACAAAATAAAGTGACGTTCAAAGATCAAGATTATTTGGATAAATGTCAGCTGAGGCCTTATAATTCCAAGCTCATGGTATCATGTTTCTTCTGAGCTAAGTGAACTGAAGTGGGTCTTGAAGCTGCATCCAAAAGATAAGGAATTTTTGGTGATTTTCTTTTTCTATTCAGCTTCTGTCATGCGGCTGAACTTGAGTGACGTCGTCAAGCTACTGTTGCTCAAAATAAGATTCAGGCAATTTCCAATAACTCTGCAGCAACTCAATGAAAGTATATAATGGTTCTACCATAACATGGCTCTGTGGTTCCAGCCTTACATCCAAACAAACCAAGAAAAAAAGTTCATCAAAACTTTGAGCTCCATCTTTGTCTCTTTTCTTTCTTTCTTCCCTCTCTCAGCCTCCATCTTTTCTTCCTTCTTTCTTTACTAACACACTCGCCTTCATGCTGATTCTGCTCCTCATCCTCTCCGTGTGCATGCGCCCTCTGCAAGCGTGCACATGGCTCCTTATCTGGGCTTTATGCCAGTGAGCGTTGTCTGGGTTTGATCCTTGGATACAGCTGGAGAGAGAGAGAGAGAGAGAGAGAGAGGGGGCAGGGTCACTACATCATGTTAACATTGTTCTCAAGGTGCCTGAACATCATGATGGGGCAGACCGTAAGAATAAATCTGCCACTTAACATGCTGTTTCCTCTGGTGAATCAAATTCAGTGAATGGATGTTGACTGAGTATTGATGATACTCTGTTAAGTGTACATTGAAACTTTACATGTACTTCCTACTGTAAATGTACAAATCCAACACTCAGTTGTTTTTTACACTGAGGCATCATGGTGAACAGTGTGGCTGCAGTGGACGGGTTGGAGCTGTAAAGGGCCACTGTGATGGACAGTTTTATTACACCTCTTTTGCTGAGTTTTACTGGTACAAGAATTGAGTCCAGAGCAGTGTGTACATACTGTGCTCCCTGAGGTGTAAATAGCACTGTGCACAAACGCAGACAACTTGGCCTATAATAAATAACATATCAATATTAGACTGAAATCGATTTATCCAGTAAACATTCCTTCAGTGTTTGGAATCAAGGCTATATTGTTAGCTGCTAGTTTTATAGCTATGACTCGAAATAATAATCATCCAGAAGTGGAAATCCCAAACCAAGATCACTTATGAAATCTAATCATTCATCCCTGTGTCCAAGTTTGACCTGTCCACCAAACTCACAGAGAATCTGTGCACACACTTTTCAGATAGTGTTTCAGAAGCTGGTCATAGAGTTGTGTTATGTTTTCTGGATAGTCATTTTTTACCTGGGACATGTAGTTTTAACTTTGGTCTTTTAGTACAGTATCATGCATGTAGCCATGAGATACATGTTTAAGAGTTACGAAATTCTCTTTTAAAACAATTTAGACAGAAACTTTAAAAAGTTAGCCACAGAAAGCTTCACAGCTTGATAGTAACAGTGGCTACACAGAGCAGAAGTTAGCAGAGCTGTGAGAATATGAAGTATTCAATCTCTAATGTCCAAGTTCTGTTGTGTAGTGGCGATCACTGAAATGGACCAAGTTTCAGTGAAGAGCACTTTAATTTTAACCCATTACCTATTATTCGTTTAAATGTAGAAAATAGTTACAAGTGCTCCTTTATGTTTTCCTTTGTGTGCACACATCTACAGTGAGGTGTGTGTTGGGATATTTTTCATTCTCTCACCCCCAGCAGGTTCCTGGGTACATATCCCTCCCTGTCATGGAGTCGTGCCCACCACCAGTCTGTCTCAGTCTCGTCACGTCGACGCAGCACAGTGATGGCGTCGCCCTCACTGAAGGACAGCTCATCAGCCTGCTGGGCCGTGTAGTCCCAGAGAGCGTAGACCAAGCCTTTGTTCATCACACCCAACTTTTCCTGTACACCTGAGAGACAAACAGTAGTAGACATAGTGTTCAGTGCTCAAAACAACTTAAGTTATATCACTTTCAGTGGAGTTTAATTATCCTAAGATGGTTTAAATGCTGTTTCAGGGATGTTTTCCACAAGTTGCTGAAGGAAAAACTACATATTTTGTCATTTTTACCCACAGAACCCCCTGAGGGCTCAAGTAAATCTGTTTAGTTAAGATTTGTTGATTCGCCATCTGTATTTACCTACCATAGAGAAACTGAGAACACTGTGTGTAGCCCTCCTCCATTTCTTCACATTTGTCTGCTGCTGTTTCAACGTCACTAATTGTTGTGGCGAAAATGGCCGCCCCAGACTCCACCAGCATCTTGCAGAGGTGGACGCTGTTACATGAAGCCGCACAGTGCAGAGGAGTCCTGGGAGGGACAACATGAACATATGACTTTAAACATTCATCTGCTTGCCAAGAATTATTCACCTCTGATAAAGAGAGGACAAAGATGTTCCTGTGATGCACTTGTGTCTTAAATCTAATAGGCTAAACACAGTTGATGAGAGAGAGTCTGACAATAACTTAACATAAATTCAGTCAGCTGCATCAGTAATTAAATCAAGCAACTTTGGCATACAGAGCCTCATTAGACTTGGTAATCTCTTCCTTTAATAGTGCAAAGGCAGCTGAGTCAAAAATGAATTTAGAAATGCAATTATCTCTGTCATTGTTGCCTCTGAGCTGAGCTCCAGCATCGCTGCCACAGAGTCTGTTCATTACCCAAACTCCCTCCGGCCCTTCAGCAGCCACTGCTCTGTTATTAGTCTGAGCTATTACATGACTGAACAACTGAATCAAGGCACTGACCATCCGTCACTGTCAGCTGCATTTACGTTCACTCCGAAGTCCAGCAGAAACTTGACAATATGGTGATGTCCAGCGCAGACAGCGTTATGAAGAGGAGTTATGCCTTCATCATTGGGCATACTGGGATTTTCCACCTTAAAGACACACAATGAGGAAATATACATAAAAATATTAGAATTCAATTGAATTCTGAATGTTGGTACAAATAATTGGCTAGCTACAACAAAAATAGAAGAATCACCAAAGCATCAGTATCAGCATTGAGAAACCCTTGTTGAGAGCATTAGAGGAGTGCTAGGTGCCTGATTTCTCTTCAAAATTTCACAAGAGTGCAACATTTGAACAGCTTGGAAACTGTTGCGTTGTTGAGTCTTAGTGCCTCAGGGTGTGATACCTTCAAAAACTGAGCTTGTTCTGGGTGTGAAGCATCTGAATGTTTCCTGGAGAGTATCAGCAAGAGTTTGCACGTTGGTCCAGCCTCCAAGTGAAAGATGTCAGGAGTAGATGGGGATTTGCATTTAAAGATGTAAGGCTTTGTTCTCAGGCTGCTGTAACACTCTGATACAGTGCTGATTGTGTCCTCAACATTAAGTCAGCACACCTGACAACTGAGACCACCTCTCCCCTGACAGTCTTGCTGAGGATCAAAGATATTATACTTAAGTCTTAGAGGTATTGAACGCTTCAAACTCCTCTAGTTAATGGCAAATCTGTTGAGGCAATCTGCGTGTGGGCGTACAGTATTTGTTGGCATGTAAAAATATTCTTCTATTGCATAAGGGAATGTATTTTTTTAATTCAACACAAATATCAACAAGCAAATCAAACAAAAAGCACAGAATTGTGTAAAAGTGCAAATTGGTAATGTTTGATATTCAGGCTTACTTCATACGGCCCCAAATTTGTGGGATAAACAGAAGATTCTCTAGTGAGATTTTGTTTGAAATGCTGCTGACGTTTTCAGGTCAGTGCAGAGAAAATCACTGTGATCACATAGTGAGACTATTCGGTCAGGTTTAGACCACATCAAAGTACTGAAAATGACCCAACCAAAGTGATCATTAGGGTAATAGCTGAGTGCAATTGCAGCCTCAATTTTCAATATTAATAATCATAATACTAACTTCATTGTCTTAAACTCTGTAAAGAACATAGCACTCTGAAGTTTTGGTCCATACAAAGATACAGGACAGAGTTTCTCTTACTTGATGACAACCATTAGTCTCACCACACTGTAACTTATGGTGTTCCTCAAGGCACTGCTACTGCTCTGTGCCCTGATTTTCAGCTTCAGCATTTATTTCCACTTCTATGCAGACAATGATCTGCTGTATGTTGACATCAGACCTAACGAACCTCTCAATGTTTGTCCTGTCTCCTCCTCTCCCAGGACTCTGGAGTCACACAACCAATGAGTAGTATCGATGTTTAGTGTGGCAGTGGTGCTAATCTTCTTGAACAGCATAAGAGGTATATACAAGGTCTAGAAGCTTTTCTAATGTTGGACCTGCCATATGATTCTGGAGATACAAATTACAGTTAACTGCAACATAATGTTATGTTTTACCTCATATATAATTCTTTGCACCAGATCAAATTCTCCCTCTAATGATGCATCCAGAAGCAGAGCTAGAGGGTTAAACTTGACTCGGAGACCGTGGCCTGTCCGCTCTGATGATGGCTTCTTCAGGTTGGTTCTCTTCACCTGCAGCACACAGGGAGAAAGTGTTGATACAGCAGAACAGGAACTGCAAAGTAAGTGTTTACTGCTTTTACACAGAACAATTATTTTGTTTAGGCTTTCACTAACATACATACAGCAACAAAAAAGTAAAGATACAAATAAGGAGATACTTGCTAAGAAACAAGGGAGGTATGGTGTCTATTAAATCTACTGGGCATAAGTATTATAGAGGGAAAGATGTACAATGTCTCTCCAGTTTTACTGTGTTTATTGGATATCAGGTAAAATAATATCTATGTCTACCTTGGGCGGTGAAGGTGGTGTAGGTGATGGAGGAGCGTGGCCTACAGAGTTATGGCCGGGACTAGATCCTCTATGGTTGTTATTGTTCTGGTCCTCTGGCCTATCAGATGCAGGGGAAGGGCTGGGTTGTGTTGACAGAGACACATTATTGGCAGCTTCTGCTGCTGCCGCTGTCTCTTTGGATGCTTCTATGGCAACAGAAGGTGGGGACAAGCGTCGGGCATCCAAGTTCAGGTTTTGAACTTCACCCTCCACAGCTGCCATACTGACGTGCTTGTCGCCAGGTTCTACATTCCCATTGGCTGAATGGATGTTGTCCATGTCTCCCAAAAGGCAGTCGGGCTGGTAGAAAGTGCTACCTGGAAGAGTGAAACAGGAGATTTAAGCATCATTTAACTTGGTAACTTAGAAATACACATTATATAGACCAACTGATGCTACCAGAGGCCTTGTGTCTTACCTGAGCCTCCTTCCATGCCTCCTGCCAGTGTGTTAAACCTACAGAGGTTAAATAAAAGAAATCAGTATTGTTTCAGTTTCAGTGTCAATTTCATTTTCAGTAAAAACTGGTTTGTCTCTATGGTGGAGTGTGGTGTCGCACTGACCTCTGGTACAGTAGTTTTTGAATGTTTGGCCCCTGTGGACCCTCAGGTTCAGTAATTGAGCTCCGTTTCTTCAGGGGTCGTGGAGCATTGCTGAGCCGTCGGCGGAGAACTTCCAGGTCAGCATCACTCTGGTAACGGAGCTGGGAATGGGCTGTGGAGGTGCACAGGCAGGAGAAGTCATTGTTTCCTGTTAACATGACTTGTTGTCATGTTATTCATTACAATTTAGTAAAGGGAATACCTAGTTACTGAATAATAACTTATTTTATTTAAACTTTTATTGTACATAAGTATAGCGTATCTATAGTGTGTTTATAGTTCTGTTTGTATATTTTAAAGTATTGTGTCTTTTGTCTGTCTTTTTCTTAAGCTGAAAACTACCTAACAAATTTCTGTTATGTGAATGTATAATGACAAATAAAGAATTCTTGATTCTTGAGTCTGATCTAATCTTCTGGTACCTACCAACTGGGGTGAGCTTTGTGGGACTGAGGGGACGAGGGATGTTATCTACACTTGGTGGGGGGATGATTTGCCCATCGCTGCTTTCTCCTCCTCCTTTTCCTCCATCTTTATCTGTTACATCTTCTCCTCCTGCTCTTACTCCTCCTCCTCCTCCCTGGAGGAAGGGGACAGGAGACGGAGAGGTGGAGGAGCTGGGGAGGATGGGTTTACCATAGACTGTGAAGACAAATGGAAAAGGACAGATATTGATTAGTTTTCCCTTGAGGACTTTATAACAACAATAAATGTGCAGTATCTTTAATCTAAATGCACAATACAACCTCTAGTCTCTGATTTAATCTGCTGTTTAATTACCAGCTTTGACAGTAGCTCTGTTGCTAAGAGATCCATAGTTTTTGGCCTGAGGCTGCTGGAGGTACATGCTGTAGATGGAGCTGCTGTTCATAGTGGCAGGACCCTTCCTGGGGGACTGGGGCCTGGAGGGATGGTCCGGGACATAGGGGCGTACGGCCACTGCTGGAGGGGGATCTGTTCGCTCTGTTTGTGGGGACAGTGGGGCGGGCTGGGAGGTGGTGGCAGAGCCTAACAACAAAGACAGCAAATATACAATTCTAAATGACAAAAAGAAATTACTTGCAAACTTCCTCCAAAATAAACAGGCTTTTAATATTTTGTTTGATATTGCTCCTTAAATAAATCATTCTGATTATAATAGGTCAAACACTCATGAGACTCATCAATTAAAGAACAGCTCTTGTCCTCAAATGACCTTGGCTTGAGTTGGGAGGTACGGAGATACGCTGTTGTATTTGCTGTGAGGAGGAGGATGATGACGAGGAGGATGACGTGGCGTTGGCAGCGCTAGATCGAGGCCAGCCCAGTGTACCAGGGGCAGAACGGGGCAGGGAGCTGGTGACACAGTGATGCCCTGCCGCCTGGTGGGTGGCACTGGGGTAGGTACCATAACCAGAGGGAAGCTGATGGGAGAAGGAGACGGAGAGATGAAGAGAGAGAGAGAAGGAATTTGAAAATGAGTTTCTTAAAGCGTGACTGCTTAACCATATTTTTCCGTGAAAACTTGCATGACTGTGTTGGAAGATTTTTCTCCCGAGACATTTCTTGGGTTGAAAAGTTCACAAAGACATTTACTGCACTGGCCTTCAAAGTGGGAGCTAACGAGGCCCTTAAAGTGGCCTCAAGGGGACCTTTATCAAAATGCGGAATATTTTAATGTCACTAACTTGAAACCTTTTATCACAGAATTTGCGATAATGACTATTGTAATGATAATTTTTATATTATCTGCTAATGTCTAGTGTAGAAACAGTACCTGTTCTGGACTGTTGGTCCTCCAATCTGACACACTCTTACTGATGCTAGGCCATGATGCTTCATTAGCTAAATGGAGAGAGAGTGAGAGAGGGAGTGTTGAAAGAGGGACAAAGGTTACAACAGGAAAGGCAATTAAGGAGAAGAGGAGACAAAGACGGACACAGACAGAAAGGAAACTCACAACATACCTAAGTATGTTAAAACTAGGTAAAAGGTAAGATGGAGTTAGGGTGTAGGAGATTTGTTGAAAACACAGCAAACTATGTTATATATTATGGTGTGAGGAAGCTGAAAAAGATCTGGTTGCCAGAATATTTTTGAAATTAGCTGTCCTTTACAGAGCAGTATGTCACTCCACCACTATAATAAAAAATACACAAAAAGACTAACATAAAAGCATATTATTAGCCATACAAAAAGTTTACTTCAAGAGTATCATAAAAGAGTGGAGATCAGTCTGTGCACCCAACAGCCTTTGCTCTGTAGTGAACTAAATAGTCCATTACTTAGTACCACAATCCATAGACAGCTTAACAATTATGCAATATTTGGAACAGACTCTAAGTCATCAAGTTATTTTTAATTTGACCCGACAAGTCTGGCTTTCAATTGTCAGGCCTCCACATAGCAAATATTGTAATGTAACAAGACAAGCGCTAAATTGCCTAACAACCACTCTACATGTTCAGATTGGTGATTATAGTGTATTCACCACAGCAAACATGTGTTTAGCATCCTGTAAGTGGTACAGCAATAGGACAAAAGCCTCTCTCATCGTGAGCTTGGTTGCAAAATTTATGAGTGGTGTAGTTGTTGTTATGACAACATTTGTCTCTGATAATGAAAAAAGCAAACATTTATAGTAACTGACAATTGCAGTTGTATAATTGACTTTTGAGTGCTGTTCTGCAATTTTCACCATATGAATTACACTGGGTGGTTGGTTAACATGGGAAAAACCCTGAAACACTGTGCATTCCAAAACCCTAAACAACAAAAAGCTGCTGCCTCCGAGGTTTAAAACCAACTTGATTGACTGTGCTTAAATGCTAAGCTCCCAAAAAATGAAGCCAATGCTGTAAACAGAGGTATTGGCTGGATACAGAAAGTAGCAGTTTAAACCAGCCTCTGTCTCCACAGAGGTGGTGTTACATAACTAAATGGCACAGTTCAATGCAACACAGAGGTCACAATCACGGTCAGTCACTAAATCTTGATCCACTGTTGCCTATTACCTTGTGACAGTCCTGGAGGTCAGTGGCCTAGCTTAATGCTTTACAGTTTCACAACAGTTTAACAAACTCACCTCATTGCACTTCCATATAAACTAAAGACTAGTTAAAAGGAAACAGCCTTGTGAAAGTCAGCATGAAGCTGGCTAGTTTAAATAAAGCACAATATTAATGTTAGCATACTGCAGTTGGGTGCTGGTAAGCTTTTGAAGACTGATGCTGAAACTATTATTGTTGTTCTGAGGCCTTTGGCAGCCTACTTTATTATTTCTAACTGAGAACTGATACGCTGGAAACAAAACTATGTCATGAGGCACAGCAGTGCTTTCAGCTAAAAGCTAACATCAGCATGCTAACATGCTTGCAAAGACAGTGTTAGCATGATGTTTAGCAGGCTCATCATCATAGTGTAAAGTGTTAGCATTGTCATATTTATTCATTAGCAGTAAACACAAAGTATAGCTTAAGGTGACGTGAAGGTTATTGGTTTCGCAGGTATTTGGTCATAAAGCAATTGGACATATTCAAAATCTGACTCTATGGCATCAGTAGAAAAGTCAGTAAAGACCATAGTTATTACAAAAGATATTTCCAAAGTTGCTGATCCATTGCCAGACAGACCAATATTGCCATAGTGCCACTCCACTGGGCTGTGGGACATTAAAATTTCACTTCATGTCGCAGTTGGCCAAAATTCAGCATCTATTGTCAAAGTATCATTTTAAGCTGTTACCTAACCGTTTGGCCCAGCTCTCAGTGATACAGCCATGTCACAGTTCTGGCACATACCAGACTAAAACTGATTAACTACTGAACCTGGGCGTCCTGCGGTCAGTACAGTAGGCTGTGCTGTGCAACCTGTTGACTGCTGCTGTAACCTGCTGACCTCAGGAAGAAAACAGTCACGACAGGAAACAAACAGTCAGCTCCGTGAGGGGTGGAAACTTGGCTATCTGCCCAAGAGCTCAGATTAGATGCAGTCACTCAGTGTCATAGAGGAAAGACAGTACAGTATACAGCACTGCCACCATCACAGCACGTCCTGGTGCAAAAGACAGAGAGAACTTAACCCCACCCAAGCCTCTTCTCTAGGTAACATCTAATGTGGGTTATTGTCTTCTTGAACTGAAGTATGATGATAGGTGATAATTCCTGCCAATATTCAGTCCATATTGGAGCTTTGACTGGACCAGATCTAATTTTTGATAAAAGAACAAGTTTATCTGTCTGACCACCTTTCTCTAAGACAGTAGCATCAGGATATTTGAAGCCTTTCCTATTAATCATTAACCAAGCCTCCTCATGAGACATTCAAAAACAGAGAAAATCTGGCATGTAGATCCTGGTACCACTTTCTTGTAGACATTTATCTTGATAATAAGGACTTCCAATGAATAATTATATTCTTTTCTTCTATTTTAATGCCAATAGAAATGCACTGAGTTCTTGCTGTGATTTTTATTTGCTCTAAGAATGCTGTTGACTGCTATGCTTGTGATGTATTAGCATTCATACAGATCTAACATTTGTTAGAGAGCTTTAATCTCTCTGATGACAGCAACAGCTGTCATGACCCTATAGCCCCCCTCATCTAAAATCTCTCGTTATCTGACTCACACAGACGCACACACACACACACACACACACACACACACACAAACATTATACATACTGAATATAGCTACAAGTTAGTGTACCTCAGACTTCCTTTCATTCATTTGCTGTGCCTGCCTGCCCAGTAGACTGTTGACATGATTTACAACAATGCATTTTCCACATTACATAAGCACGGATAATAAATAGAGCTGTGGCATTTGCTTTGGCATTCAAGAACACAATGGGATTTGTAACATTGCTGGTTCGAGACACGGGTTAAAGTAAGTGAGTAAAAATATTCTGCTAATTCCAGCCTGGGTGTAATGATACATTACTATAAGCAATGTGAGTGAATGTGTGTGTGTATGAATGTGAATACTGAGTAGACTTAATAATGTACCATGTCAAAGGAATAGTTTGGCATTTTGGGAAATTTAGGAAGAAACACTTATTTGCTTTCTTGCCAAGAATAGATGAGAAAACCACTGTCATGTCTGTACGCTAAATATGAAGCTACAGCCACATGGCGGTTAACTTAGCTTAGCATGAAGACTGGAAACTGGGGGAAACAGGTAGCAGGGCTCTGTCTGAGGGTAACAAATTCCTCCAAAAAAGCTAAAGCTCAGTATTCTTTTTAGCTTTAGAGATGCTGGTTGGCAGTTTATTTTTATTTTGGACTGAGCCAGGCTAACTATTTATGCTAACTGCTAGCTGTCTGTCCAAAGGTAAAATCTCTAAAGCTCACTAATTGCCTAGCAACCCTATTGACAGTAAGAAGTCACTGTGACCACCCAAAAACCTTGACTTGTGGTGATTTTGTTACCTTAAGGCAGATTTTTATATTATTCTAACTTTGCAACTGCAGCTGAAGAACTTTTTACTGTACTTCATTTTTAAACTAGGGCAGGAGGATGGAAGAGGATAATTGAATATGAGTCTCAGTCCAGACTGTGGTTTGCCCTCTGTTTATTTTCTTATGCTGGCCTTCCTAACCCTGAGCAGCTGCTGGATATCAGATGTCATGTCTGTGTCCTTATACACATGACCCTAACAATCTGAGGTCATTTTCTGTTGCTGATTCAATTATGTTCTCTCTCCTAACCATCTGTTCCGTATAGTCAGACATGAACACTCCACAGTGTTCACGTATGGTTTGAATGCAGTCTTCGATTTTTTTAGGCTAAGACTCAATCTGAGAACATGTCTGTCAGGTTTGGAGTGTGACGAGAGTTAGGAACCAGGTGATCTATCATCAATGGAGCTACTAGTAAGTAAGTTCTAGCGCCTTCAGGGACTCACTGTTTTTACTGTCGCCCCCCTGAGGGGACCGACGTCCCTCCCACGTGTCAGTGGGCTCTGACAGGACGATGTCTAAATCTGACACTTTCCATTGGCTGGGAGGGTTCCTGACGCCACTCCTCTCTTCCTCTGCACGGCCACACCCACAATCACAGTAACAACCACCAAAACAACATCGACATGCACAACACCAACGTCACCATGATGACATCATAACGACATCACAAAAAAACGGTAACAGCAACCACCACCACCACAACATCAACAAATGACAAAACAATAATCACAAAATTCACCAATAACATTAACACATCAACATGTAGGATAACAACAACAACAACAGAGAAGGGGAAAGGAAACAAAACAGGAGCCAACAGACAGGAAAAAGAAATAGAAGGACAGCAAGTTAGAGCTCAGACAGAGATATAAGACAGTGCAGCTACAAAAGTGAAGTGAAAGACTGCAAACTCTCATGGACCTACCTGAGAGGGAGCGGGTGTGGCTGAGTGGGGTGGGTTTGGGTGGTGGATCAGCTGGCAGGGGGTACCCTGCCTCCTGTCTCCCCTCAGCTGGAACCTGGATGTAGGGGCAGACAGCCGCCACTCGACCCAAAACCCCACCACCAGGGTGGGAAGAGGTCTGAGGGGGAGACAGGCCTCCTCCTCCTCCATTCATACGACTTAACTAGAGGAGTAGAGACAAAGAATGACAGTTACAGTTACTGTCAAGCTAATTTTAAGCTGCCAGGAAAAGTTAAAAGCATTTCTATTAGCTGGTTCAATGTGAACAGAAATTCATGATTAGAGTGAAGTCGTACTTCTGCTCTCTTTTTATGCAGTCGTTCTCTCAGGTCTCCGATGCGTTGATCCATCACTGTCACCTGGGCGTTCCTCTTGTTCAGCAGCTCTTTGTTCTGGGCCAGCTTGCTGCTCTGCTCCAGATTATGACGGTTGCGGGCCTGAAACACACAGCAGAGTCACATAGTCTAAACATGCTCCATTTGGTGAAAACCATTCCCAACTAAAAGAGCTTAAGTCTAGAGGACTGTATAGTTTACCTGCAGCTCCTGGTAGAGTTTCCTCAGCTCTAGGGCTGCTGGACCAGACAAGGGGTGATCCTTTCTGACCAGTGGTAGCACCATGGGACCCAGTGGGTGCCCCCTGAGCTGGTGCAACTGAGTGTAACTGAAGGCGCCCTCTCCTCAAATCCTCCAACTGTTGAGTCAACTGAAAACACAGTTTGTAAAAAAAAGAACTCACATCACTCAAACTGTACTTAAACCAAGTCATTGTTGGTCACATTTTGCTTGTTTTTGAATTTCTGTTTTAATAAACTTTGAACCTAAATCGACCCTGGACATTACCTGGTCGACTCTGATCACTGCAGACTGCAGCTCCGCCTGCTTCTCCTGAAACAGGCTGCTGACATGGTCGATCTCTGCAGCTGGAGACAGACACCAGGAGAAAAGTTAGACACATTCACGGTGAAATAAGATCACCGCTATTGTCTTTATTTTTTGTGTGAGCCCATTTGAGTGTGTCTCTATGTTTTTGAGTTTGAATGCATCTACAGCAATATAAAAGATAATTGATCTACAATACACATTGTAATATATTATCTCCTCACTTTAAGCAGAGGGTATTTTTAGGTATACCGGGTGAGGGGTTAAAATATATACACATTGTAGTACTGTTTTGCACAGGATTCCCTCATGTTGCAGCAGCAAGACTGTTTCAGCAGATTAAATTCATGGTACATAGTCCTTTTAATATGTAGTCATAAATTGTAGTGCCTGTAATCCATTGTCATCATAACTATGTGTTCAGTGGGTTTAGGCTTACAGAGGTTTCCGTTGATCAGTTTACTGTAGTCGACTTGTCCTCTCATGGCTCGGATCTTCTTCAGCTTTGCCTCCTGGGTCTCCACTCGCTCCTTCAGCCGCTGCAGCTTCTCAGCTTCAGACTAAACAAGAGAGGAGAAGACAAGCAACACAGGCTAAATATCAACTGAATAAACAGTGTATGTTTTAATATGCCATACCCAGTGACTCAGCAGATGGCACATATGGATTGTACAGATGGTAAATATGGGCAATATGTGTTGTATTAGGACAGAGTTGATAAAATGTGAACTTCTCCTCTAATATTTATAGAAGACAGACAGACATATGGATCCCACCTGTGTCTGACCCTGGTTAGATCTGCCCCCCTGCTGAAGATACCTCAGCCTCTGCTCCTACAGGAAAAGAAGATGAGGACATGAAGAATTTTGAGGTTTTCATTCACGTCCAGCAACATTTCAGTTGCACAGACACTATGATGGCACAGTTATGATGCCAGTTAGTTGGACTAACAGCTATAAACATTCATCATCAAACACCTCTACACTTTCTTCTTCTCTCTTCCTCTATGACAAATAGTGCCTCTCACTTGAGGGTCCTGAGAAACACTTTTCTCAACCTATTTGTGTGAGTCATTGGTTCCTACATGACATAATTCAAATGATAGATTTCTGTCTGTATCTGTGGGTTGTTGTTTCTTTCTTTTTTTTCTTTATTCTTTCCTCTTACTAGAGGACGATAATAATATATATTCCATAATCCAATCAAATTTTAGCAAGACCTGAATCAAAATCTGATGACAATTGTGGGGTTGTTTGCTTTTGTTGGCAAGACGCCATCAGTCAAATCTGATTAAACCACACCCATACATACAGGCCTGCTGATGCAGATTAGCTGAGTTTGTAAGTATTTCAGGGGCTTTAAATGTAACATAAAAGTCAGGAAGAGAACAATCTGTATGTGTTTCCTCTCTCACACTATCTGGTTAAAAAAAGCAGAAAAATGTTTTGCAGTGTTTTGAGTCATAAATCAGAGTTGTCAGCCCAGCACTGTCAGTTTGTCCTCTGATTCTGACACACACTTAAGTTTATTATGTGTCAACAGTTTCACATTCATCAACCTGTCATTTAGAATTGTGTTAATACTGATTGATAAAGATGCTGTCATAAGAGAAATAGAGTATAAGTATTACAGCTGCACATGGCACATGCTGTTATTGCATTGATAATGGAATTTTTATCAAGTGATAATATTTCATACAAATACTATATATTGGTTTTCATGTGGATGTGCAGTGGCTTTAATATAAATGGTGAGAGAAGAGTGTGTATTGAAACTGACACACACGATCACTCATTTCCTCAGGAGAAATTTTAGCTTGTTGAAGCAGCCATGTTTAAGGTCCCCATTACCAATGCAATGATACATTTTTATTACTGTACTGTGCTCAGTGAGCCCTCATTAATACACCAAAAAAGTCATGCTTTATGACTTTGACTCAGATTCAGCCCCAATATTTCACTCTGCCACTCTTTCACCACATCATGTATAATTTTGGAAATACTGATTTTTATGTTTATGTATTCATGTATCCAACCACCACACACGTTATAAAACAAATATCTTGCAGAGAAGGAATAGAAAGAGAGAGACAGAGGGTAAAGCAGGGCCTGTCGTGTGATGCTGACTGAAGCAGTTTACACCTCTCCCTGTACGCTGGCACGTAGTACAGCTGACCTGTGTGTCTCTCTCAAACACACACACACACACAGAGGAAGAGGGAAATGGAATGTTGGCAAGAAGCCTCCAATCATTCACTGGAACCACACACACATTCACACACTAATAACACATTACATAACAGTAGCTTGTTTCATCACATGGACAGCACAGGAGTAAACCTGCATGTGGAAGGTGGTGGTAGCTGTGTTTTGGATTTTTTTTTCATAGAAAAGAATCATACTACTGCTCAGATAATGGAAACTTCCTTTACATGGCGGCTGGGAGACTTTTCCACCCTGAGAGGGAAATACTTCAATACTTACACACTGGAAGGAAACACTTAATAGCTGTCATCTCAGCAAGGAAATTGCTGCTTTTAAACATGCTGAATATCAGCATAAAGTTGCCACAGTTGGCCTTGAAAAACCACAATTGGCCGAATCAAAGTTTCCCTGTTGAAAACATTTGTATATATTTTAGCCTTAGTAGACACTTTATCAAACGAACAGAGGGACTTTAACAAATTAAAAGAATCAGGTTGTGTTTTTTTGGCTCGCCCCTCTGACTCTTTCCTGGAGTACAGTTCTGCTTCAGCTTCCCAGCAGCTGTGGTTCCCCCTGATGACCTCACTTCCTGTCAGCTCAAAGGTCACTTCCTGATGTGGGAGTGGGGGACAAGTGACCATCATCTGTGTCTCCTTCTCACACAAAACCTGGAGGTGAATGGTTGTCTACTGCATTGAATGGAGTTGTTCTTTCCATCCAGCCCCTAACCCTGACCTGGATCACATGTCCCGTTTCCAAGGAAGATGTATGAGCCATGATCCGTATACACACACACACAGACACACACACATTCCTCCGAGGCCTTACCTCCTGTCTTGGCTGACCTTTCCAAGCACACTCTAATGTAGATAACCTTACACTTATCTGACAGGTAATCCATTCAAGTTACCTTGGCGACCAGCATCTGTTGCTGAGCCTCTATTTGTTGCTGTTGTCTCGTGGCCATTTCCTGGAGCTCAGAGAGGGTCAGCTCCACACGGGGAACCTACACACACAAAAGGTGCATATATTAATACAGCATGTCCATAGAAAAAAAAGCCTATGTTTCCCCTTCTGTCTCTCCATTACACTTAACTTATAGGACTGTTACTGACAAGATGACACACAGCTGCACACACATCACCTCACACTTAAGGTCATAGAGCACCTTCAGTGTGCTACAGAAATGTTATTAGGCCAGCAGCTGGTGGCCTTGGCGGAATGACAGAATTATAGTATTGGGTCAGGGAAAATAGCCGGAATCCTATCTGCCCTGGTCATTACAGCGCTGTGACACAGACATCAACATCAGCTGGAAAAAAAAATCATATCACACTGATCGTTTGTCCTGTATTTTACTGTCAGAGGAGTGTTTTATCAAACCAGGACACCTTGTGGCTGTGCTTGTAGATGTTGTACAGAACAAACATTTCTAGGGCTGTATGAGGAAACGTTTGTCCGTGTGTGCGTATTTTTTTGGGGGGGGGTGGGGCTGCGGGGGGGAATGCCTTTAGCAGACAACAGCGGAAGGCTTCAACCCAGCCATATCCTGCTATTGTGTATGTTCACTCATGGATACACACAGACAAACAGCATCCCAGTCTGTTACATTCATTTCCAGGATTCAGCGAGGCCAGACAATGCTAACATTTTCATACATTGTCCAGAGGGAAATATGATCAAGCTACTTTCAACACCGTGCAGCTCTGCACTGCATCATAATAAAGCTATAATGCCACTGAGGAGTACAATGCAATACAATATTAGCATTATCTTATACAGCAGGTTTTAGACCAGGTCTACTTAAAGAGTCCTGGGACCAAGGCTGGGAAAATTTATTTTCCACCTGGGATTAAAAGATATTATAATACTGCTGAACCTCAAACAGACTTACAGTTCATTTGGGTCTCAATCCAGGGTAACTCTGATTTATAACCCAGAGTAAAATTGCCTGGTGAGTATATGAGTTATTATAACACTTTTTTAGTTTTCTGTGTAGTGGAGGAAAAATGTCCATCACTTTCTACAGTATTCAGTTTGCAATATAGTATATTCCTTCTACTGAAAAAAAAAAGACTTTCACTGCCTCAAAACAAGTGTTTAGCTGTCAAACAGTGCCAAACCAAACAGTCAGAAATATAACACCAGTAGTTCAAATAACAGCAGTTTTTGTACGTTTGACGTTTACACATTATGTGGCCCAAAGTAAGAAAATATGAACAGGAAGGAGCCTAATATGAAACCCGGAGGAACCCCAGAGTTAATAAGCTTTGAAGAAGTAGTTATTTCTAATTGCAGTGGGTCAAGGTCAATTTTGAGGTGCTTCTTCTATGCAAACTCAGAATTTAAGGAAAGTGGCTGGTGTGTGGTGTAAAGGATACACTAATAGCTATAAGTGTTAATCAGTCAAAACAGATCTTGATCTGAAAGAGAATACCTAATTAAATCAAGGTTATAAGATTTCACCTGGATTACACACAACAATCAAAGACATTTTGAGACCTCTGCTACATGTCCAATCTGACAGAGGTAAATGGACTTTGGTCTGTGATGCTCAAAGCACTGGAAAATGATATTTACAAAATCCCTGAACTTCTTTATCCACAACTAACGTGCCAGATACTCTAAATAATCCACAGACTTCAGTGTCAACACTTTTAATTGGGAACTATTGTTTCCTGTACATAAACTCTTGATATAGTTGAACTTGATTAGTTACTTCAACTGCCTGTACTGAGCATAGCCTTGAGATAGTAGTTGATGGAAGCTGGAGATATATCAGACTGTAGTGAGCATGATTTAAAGGATCTAGGATTTAAGAATAAGGACTTGAACAATATCAAACAGATTTCAATCAAAACTCCATCTCAGCCAGGCGTAAGAGAGAAACTGTTTGGTTAAAATGGTTAAATGTTATTGTGCTGAATAAATGTTCAAAATAAATCTTCACATATCTCAGTAAAGACTTCAGTGCCATGACTCAGGGAGGAGCTGATGAAAAACTCCATTACCCTGAACAGGGCTCTGGGGTCTTGGCAATTCTCAGATATGAAATCAGTAAAACAAATTAAACCCACCGGCCATTTAACGGCTCAGAGAGTAGAAGCTCTAACTCTGGCAGCATTAGCACCATGCTAAATATCAGTATCAGTGATTAATGACACTGATAGCCACACTGTGCAGCAGACAGCATCACTGCCTTCAGGCTAACCTACAGAAATTCTCACTGACATTATGCAGACGCACACTATTCCAGCATAATGCAGACTACATCATGTTTCAGACGATGACATTATGCACATTACATTGGTTTTCCAGTCAGTGGTGCCACATATCATTAGCTAACTGCTGATCTATGGGGTTCTGCAGATCCTCACTTTGATGTGCATTATGAAGAATCTGCAGATACAAACTGATCTCCTGCCAATGCACTCTGGTCCAGTGATATCACCTTAAAGGAGACCAGGCAGTGTAACATCACTGTTCTCATGTGGAAATATTGCTAATAGAGATGTAGTAGTAATAGACAGATTTGAACAACACAAACTCCAGGAGCAATCACCATATAAGGCAATGACAATCTTCAGTGTTCTCTAAAATCTGCTGCATCTATTTTATCTATTTTTCTTCACTTCAATTCAATCCACTACAACTGTACTGTCACAAAGTCTGCCGCTCTAATGCTCAGTTTTTGTTGGCACTGTCATAGAGGTATTAATTCAATTATATGTTTTAGCACTGAGGTCATAGTTAATGGTGGTGCTGTGCTAAACTGTGTTATATTCAGAGGTGTTTCTACTTGTACATGTACTAAATGCATGGGTGGCAGTATGGTGGGGTTAGATAAGGCCACAGCCTAACAAGGATTAGCCCCATGAAGCCCCACCATGAGTCTGCCAGATGTTTGACATACAAATGTTTGTCTGATTTTAGACGAGCAAGCTGCTGTTCACTGGAATCACATGGGTGAGTTCATTTTACTCACGTCACACACTTAAACATGCAGTGTGAACACAACACTGACTTGTTAGCCAACAGTTGCTAATTTACACATCCAGTAGTTATAGAGCAACATTATCACTGATTTTGGAGTCATATTTCTGGCTACCGGACGAGTCTAAGTCCAATAGCCACTCACATTTAACTGAAATCAGCTGCCTGTTGCCAACAATAACACTATGACAGTTGTGAGAGTGAACTAGGACAATAAAGTTGTCGGCCGGAAAACCAAAACAATAAGCTGAAAGTCTTTATGAAGCTGAGGCAAGCTGCAGATTTGGCTGATAATTCACTGTAGGTGAAACACTACAAACACATTGCCATTTGAAAATTGTCATTATAAAACACTGATTATAGCTGCTACAAGTATACTTTTATGCAGTTTGCTGTCACACTGGTCACAGACTATAGTAGCTTGTGCAGTGTTACTCACGCCTGGCAGTGCTGTTAGCAATGTTAGATGGCCAGCAGATGAAGTAAGCAGCCCGGCGCACAGCCTTGAAACAGAACCCTCACAAACTAGTGAGTGGCTTTTTTCAGAGCTGGTTGGAATATTGTGTCACTGAAAAACAGTAACGTTATGTGTGAATTCCCTACAGTCCCTGTCTGTGTTACTTGCTTTTTGACATGTGAACTGTGTTTTCCCAAAGCAGAATGCTGTGTATTGGTCCTATCGCCCAATCACTTCAGAGAGCTGAATACACTTTTTTAACCTTAAAGTAAAAAACTATTATTATTATTATTATTATTATTATATTATTATTGTGTTTTTAGCAGGCATACTATGATACTTGAAACTGACTTTCAAATCTAATTTCTATTAAGTCTAACTGTCCCCACAAGAACAACACTGGTGCTGCCTATGACTAAATGACATGATAATATGCATTATGTCCATCATGTTAAGAAGTGTTTAAAAGATGAGTAAGCAGAGTTTTATACAACTATCACTGTATCTGAGCTTCTAACTCCAATCAGTAGCAAATCATTGATTCTTGGAGCTGTCAGAACTACATTTTACATGTAGCTGGAAAGGCTTGGTCATCAACCAACAATAAAAATCAAAAAAGCTGACATTTTAAAAGATATTATGTTTCCTTGAGCAAACAGTAGGTAACACTATCTGCGCTGTCCAATATCTTGCTGACTTAATCTGTGAGATTGTCACCGGATCGCTCGTCAATTAAAACAGAGAGTGTGATACCTTGCTTTTCTGGAAGTGAAGTTTATATCCTGAAATTTCTACCTCACTCATCTTTCTAATGATGACATGCATCCTACAGCTAATGAAAAGTTAACAGTTCACCTGACACTTTAACAGCGGTGTCATGTATTCTGCTGCTCACGCCGCTGAGACGCTGCACAACATCCTGCAGTCTGCGCTGCTCGGAGTCACACCCCCCCCACACCCCCCAGCTGACATTAACATGCAGTTTCTATCAGGCTCCTGCTGTGCTGTATTTACCTGCAGGCTGTCCCATGTGATCCTGCAGGAGCGGACTTTAATTTTGCTGCATTGTCCTTCAACAGTAAATTCCTGCACCAAATCCACCTCATTCCACTCCATCCTCGCACAGCCGCTCACAGAGACACAGACCCGGACCTTAATGGTTTCAGATAGAAGAAATGTTTGCCAGAGGCTTGAGGGAGGAAAGCTTAAATGGAGGAGGGGGAGGAAAACGAGAGCGATCCTTATCACAACTTTCCCTCTCGTCCGCCTGGTGATGTGCTGTGATTTACGACACTCTCTCCCCCTCGCTCTCCCTTCTCTCTCTTGCCCACGCTCCATCCCTCCCTCCCCCTTTTTCTCTCTCTCTCATCCAGACTCTCTCTCAGTTATTGGTGTGTTCTCATATGACGTGTAAACAGAGTGGAAAGCCCACTAATGGGACACTGCATTCAATTACTACAAACATGTGAACCTATAAACTGGTGCAATAAGACAGAGGGAAAGTCATTAGGTCTGTCTCTTTTCACATAGAGTAGCTTCCTCTTTTTCTCTATCTTCCCATCTTTCTATATCATCCTCTTTTCCACACCTTTACCAGTCCCTTCTAACACCTCTAATGATCTGTTTCTGTATTTCCCTCCAGCCTTTTAAATATCTCTTGATCTTCCTTCACCCCTTCTCCCTCTCTGTCTTTCAGCATCTTTCTTGACCCCTCTCTTTACATATCTGCATTCCTTCATCTCTCTTTCTCTCAATCCTTGTCATTCCTCTGCAGCTGGCTTTTTGCTGCAGCGACATCCCCTGCTCCCCCCACCACCACCACCACCACCCTCCACACACACACACCTCCCTCTTTCTCTCTCCCACTTTCTCTCAGAAGGGAAATCACTGCACCACAGCCTGATGGGGCACTAGCTGCTTTCAATCAACCTCTGACTCCAGCTCCAGATGTGTGTTACGAGGAAGATGATGATGATGATGATGATAAAGGTGATGCTGGCAGATTAACAGCCAGTGGAAGCGTGCACAGCAATCTCGTGGCACACATTCCCGCCAGATGCAGCACAGGCGTGCACACAAACACACGTATGTGCGCGCAAAAACAGACACACACTAGAGTAACAGCTGACTCCTGCTGCGTCACATTCTCCCCTTCTCTCTTTCGGCTGTCTCGCTCTCTGCAACACACACACACTGACATGTGACTTAACTGCTGCGTCATACATTTTCTCTTTCACTCTGTGAAACAGACACACATCTGTCTCACTTGGCGAAAAGATACACACACACACACACACACACATCCAGCAGGCTGGAATTTTTGCCAGTACTGCTGTTTCGGGGTGCAGGCATCTGTGGGTGTGAGTTGACACACTGACAACATTAAGTGTGGGACTATTTAACAGTGATTCATTATGTTTTCATAATTAAATATAACTTATTTTTATCAATGGTATTGAAACTGGCTGACATTTTCATTAATATTCAGCAATTGTTAAAGGCTGAAACTGATATGTTTGAACTACTTAACTTTCCTTCAGGAATTGGACTCTTTTCAGGCCCTTAAAACCACTTAAAGACATTAAAATTCACTCAAACTATTCACAGGCTTTAATTATTTTGGGAGAGTCAGCAGCGCTTCAAAGAGAAAAAGATTCAAATTTAGGGGGAAACTGTAGCAATTATGGCCGAAATTGCACTAAATGATTAAAGCACATTAACATCATTAATCATTAACATCCTTGTGCTCCCTCCATATCACTGGCTCCATGTTGACTGAGTGACATGTGTGCAATGAAGTGTGATTTTGTGCAATGTCTTGATGTGTTGCAGTCCTGTTTGGAAAGCCTATTCATTCACCCCAGCCAGATTAATGCAAAGTTACTTTCTGGCTCACAGGTTCATGTGAAGTTCACTTCAAAGCTATGTAAATGGAACATCTCTGATCACTGATCAAATGGATAACAATCTGGACCTGAACCATTTGAACCAACAAAACAAAAACATTTCCTTAGCTAAACTGATTTCAGGCCAACATTCACTTTCCTCTGATCAGGAGAGCTGAATATAAAGTGTGTAACACTGGTACTGGTGGAGCTCAGTGTTGCCATACTGGGTGGTTTTCAGCCCATCCAAAACTGCTTTTATTTGACTGGGTGGGTAAAAACACTTCTGGGCTGCTTGCAATCACTGGAGCTATTTCTTGAACCCATTGGGTGGTTTTCCCTTATAAAAAGTTTTAGGCTACATTCCAATGAATCAGCCCTTTCTGCCCTCCAATTAGTATAGAGATTGACAGAGACACTGGCTGTGTCCATTCTGCCACAACTTTAAGAAGCTGAAGAAGAGCAAGAAGAGGAAGACACTGACAGAGCACTAGAGGCATGAAATAGAGAACTGATGACTGCCAAAACCAAATGTCATTTCAGTTCATTACTGCTCAAAGTTTTTTTAAATGATGTTCCAAAGTGAAAAAGCCTCATAAAAGCTTCCAAACTATGTAGCCCACACAGAAGACTAGTGTTACAATAATTATATAAACCTTTCACATGACCAATAATTCAAATTCTGATCATGTGATAATTCTGGCACAACATAGCTCCATAATTCTTTCTGTAAGAGTGATATAGTATAGAGCTGTTTTGGAACCAGCCTGATAACCATGTTAATAAGGTATTATGTAAAAGAGACTCTGAATCTGCCATTAATGATCCATTCACATCTCTGCTGACACCTCATTAGGCAGCAGTCACTGCCACCTCTTAGAAAATCTGTTACTGTATTTCACAAGTTATTTGTGGTTTGGTTATTCTCAAGTTTTGTTTGTGCATGTCGTAATCTCTAAGTTGTTAACCCATGGATGTAGCTACTGTGAACCATGGCACAGACCTGTGATTTGTATATGTTAAGAAACTCTGGATTTTAAATATTTAAATTAAAATAAATATATTTTGTATCTTTACTATTGTTTTTTTTTATTTATTTATTTTTGCTGGCAATGCTGCATTAGACGCAGCAGCTTCACAGTAGGTTCAAGGCTCTGATTGGACAATTTGGTGTCAATCAAATCTGGCATCCCAGGCAGTGCTGCCTATGGGCTTGACAGTTGGAAATCCTCAATGCGGTCACTCTGCCATGCACAGACCATGTTACACAGAAAACTCTGTTCACATTGTTTCCTGTATCTCAGTGTACAGATGCCATTTATTCAGAGTGTGGGAAATGTTTCACTGTGAGAATTTACTCAGGATGAAGCCCTGAACAGTACTTTTAATGGGACATGTACTTCTGGTGAAGCCTGATTTCGAAATTCCACTGTACTGGTGTCAATAAATTCTCTCCGCTGGTCTTTGCTGCAGTTTTTACGTATGTTCTGATCGCAGCTATAATCTGAAGCACATGGGAATATTTGACCTTCTCAGTGTGTATTATGCACACATACAAGGCACACAAACACATGCACACACACACCACACACACACACACACACACGTTGTTCTGATCATAGGTCCCTCTAGCAATGAAACCCATCCCATTCCCATCTGCTGTACGCCTCCAGTAAAAATATTCCTCCTAATCTACAATAACAACCCTCAGACATTCCTGCAGCTCCAGCTGGAGCAAAGGGGAAAACTCTGTTATCAGAACCACTCCAGTGACTAACATTCAAACAGCAGGGTGGCCTGCTGGTTACAGAGATCATCCTGTAACTGAGGGGTCACATCTTTGAACCCCACTGCAGACAGCTTGTCCATCACCAAACATGTGTCCTGACTGTGTCTTTGAGCAAAACAATGAACACCTAAACCAGAATTCAGGAATAAAAACAGGCCAGCTGGATTTAGGCAACATTCACTTGTGTCAAAGGTCTGAAGCCACACAATACCACCCAGTGGTCATGTCAGTGGCAAGCTTTAGAGAAAATGTTAAATGCACATTTAATACCAGTATGCTCTAAGTGTTGTTTATGGCAGCCAAACCTTTAAAAAACTCTCACTAGGTCACATCTAACAATTCAAGTCTGCCGACGCCCCTGAACCCAAGCTGTTGTATAACCTACTGAGGCATTTCTACTGATGACATACAATGAAAATATTCATCTTAATCTACGTCAACACAACCCCTGACATGTGTGTTTTGTCAAGAGCATCACAAACACACACAGATACACCTGACTTCTTAATATATCCCTCAGCAGTGCTCTCACACAGCTGGATGGGATTGAATTACGTGCAGTTGGATCAACAAAGTGAATCATGTGTGTGCGTGCATGTGTTAACTCAAAGTGTATGACAGTCCCCGTGGTTGTTCCGAGGTTAGAGGCGAGGTTTGTAGGAGGCTGTGTTGGGGAGAAGGACGCTATCTGGAAAATACCAACATTCAGCAGTTATATTTATCTGGCAGTTATATATTTCTTTTGCTAGCAGCTGATATTGTACCATAGTGCTATGTCAAATTCTTCCATAATATTACAGTAAACATAGATACTTATCCAAACACTACCTACTACTAATTCCAATTAGAGGTTTTCTGTTTAAAGTAAAGCTAGTTTAGATGGGAAGTCATAAAATAATGCAAGGGCTCACCACCCCTGTGAGGGTGTGCTAGGTGTTCATGTCATATCATTAAAAAACCTTTCATGTCAGCCTCCATATAATTTCAAGTTGGAAATATTAGGAGTTTCTGACATTGACAATATCTACCATTTGGTGAAAAGAACTTCAGACATATTAACAAACTGTGGGCAGAATACCTGTAATAGCTGTTGCATCAAAATATAATCCAATATTAACACAAATTCATCTTATTTTATAGAAATTATGCGAAATTTGTTTGAATCTGGTTTTACTTGATTACAAACTGCTACAAATGCGTACCTCAAAAAAGCAGTTATTTAGGCTATTTATTTTCAAGGTTAGCACCAGGGCTAACCTCCTGGGAATACTGAAAGCATTCCCATGTCAGAGTAAAGGCTGTTTTTCCCTGTTTATCCGTGGTGCTTCCTGTCTAGCATTTGAAATGCTGGACAAAAGTCTTTGGGACTTGATGAAAGAAAGAAAAATGGTGTCACTGAATCTTAGTCAGATTTGGCCCATTATCCACCAGCTGCTGGTCGCCTTCAGTGCCCTAAAGGATATGGGCATTATGTATACCGACCTAAAACCGGATAACGTAATGCTTGTAAATCATAAAGATTGCTTGGTCGGAACTACTTGTTGTATAATTGTGCGACAGCAATGATGTCATTAACGCCACAGAGAAAACAACCCAAGTTGTCCGAAAGTGTTTTAACACATAAGTGATTTTGGACACAACCATCTAGTTCCAGTGAGAAACTTAACATTGATGATGCTAAATGTGATTACACAAAGTTAGCTCTAAAGGTAGTGAGGGTGTATTATGCCAGACAGGCATCACAGTAAGCTATCAAAAGATGACCTTCATGTGCTGTGATGTGACATCATTTATTTATTTTTTGTTTTTTTTCAAATGTAAAATCTTAAACTGTTTTGCCTTTCATCTCCTTTGATCCTCTTATGACATCATGAAATTTATGACATCATCAGTGATGATGTCAGAACCCACTTTGCATAGGGCAGAGACTCTCAGAAACTTTCCAGTTACATTGAGAGTTAGAGGAGAAGTGAAAGACACATTACAAAAGTATTTGGAAAAATTTTTCAGCAAAAATGTCGTCCACTGCATCAACTTCAAGTGAGGAGGAAGTGATACAATTTCAGAAGTATGACGTACTTCGTAGCGGTACAGCTCGCTATTTATTATTAGAATTTAAGGGAGAGGGATGTTTTGGCCAAGTGGCCAAGTGCTTCAATTTACAAACTGAAGAAATGGTGGCCATAAAAATTCACAAACATAATAATAACAAGAGTATTCAAAATGAAGTTGAAATGTTAAGACAACTCAGAGCTCTCGACACAGACAAGAAGAACATCGTCAAATTTATTGACAATTTCGAGTTCCATGGTGCTTCCTGTCTAGCATTTGAAATGCTGGACAAAAGTCTTTGGGACTTGATGAAACAAAGAAAAATGGTGTCACTGAATCTTAGTCAGATTCGGCCCATTATTCACCAGCTGCTGGTCGCCTTCAGTGCCCTAAAGGATATGGGCATTATGTATACCGACCTAAAACCGGATAACGTAATGCTTGTAAATCATGAAGACCAACCTTTCAAAATCAAACTTATTGATTTTGGACTGGCCATTCCAGCCCATCAAGCAGAAGTGGGCATGGTTTTGCAGGCACGCGCATACAGGTCTCCGGAGGTATACTTCGGCCTGCCCCTAACAGAAGCTGTTGACATGTGGGGAATGGGCTGCATGATGGGTTTTTTCTATTTTGGTCTTCACCTCTTCCCCTCAGATTGTGACTATCACTGGGTGAAGGCCATTCTGCACATGCTAGGTCAGCCTGAGCACTATCAGCTGATTACAGGACAAAACACATGGAAGTTTTTCAAGCGGGAGAATTCTGGATGGAGACTGAGGACACCAGTTGAATACGAGATAGTGACTGGAGTCAGGCCAAAAGTTTCTCAGAGGTTTTTTGACATGGCTCAAAATTTAGAAGATGCAGTGCGGAGATGCCCATCAAAACGGGACCCCATTGAATATGAGGATAGGATGGCATTTTTAAGCCTCCTGAAACAGTGTCTGCAAGTGGATGCTGAACAGAGGATTAGTCCCCGGGAAGCCCTTAAACATACATATGTAACGATGGCTCACCTGGGAAATAGAACCAGCTCCTATGTAGATACTGCTGGTATATTAATGGCTGTTTCCCCTGGAAGATTTGGATGGATCTGATGATTCATTCAATCCACATTACAAAGATAACACTAAGTCAAGTACCAGTGAAGAATATATCTCTTATGAAGACTCATTCCTCTCATTCATCAGTGGCGAAGATGATATCTTGGCAGCTACCAGTGAAGACTCACCCCTCTCCAGCTTCAGTGGCATAGATGACACAGAATCAACAACCGGTGAAGACTCATCTCTCCAAAGCTTCAGTAGTGAAGATGATTTAGAGCCAGCCACAACTGAAGAAAGTAACGCAGACTCATCGTTTGCAATCTTCAGTAGTGATGATGATATAGAACCAGCCACCACTAAAAACTCATCTCTCCCAAGCTTTGGTGGTGAAGATGATGTAGAACCAGCCACAACTCAAGAATATGATGCAGACTCATCTCTTACAATCCTCAGTAGTGAAGATGCTAAAGAGCCACCCACTGCTGAAGACTATGATGCAGACTTATCTCTTACAACACTTAGTGGAGGAGATAATACAGAGACCACCATCAGTGAAGACTCTCTCCCAAGCTTTGGTGGTGATGATATAGAGCCAGTGACTGAAGACTTTGACGCAGACTCATCCACTGTCTGTCACAATCAAAGTGCAGTCAGTTCAAATGTCCGTGTCAAAAATTCAGTCCTCACTGGCTCAGAGAATAAAGCAGTCGCCACCCCTGAGATATCAACAGGACGTTCCGCAGCAACTGACTTTAATAATGGAGTCAGGGACACTGCTACTCCCACCGAAGAAAAGTCAGGCAATGCTGCTTCCAATGATGACAATCCAAACACTGGTTGTTTCCCAATTGCCAGTAACACTTCAGCTAATGTTGGCCCAACCGATGGAGCTGTAGCCTCCATTTCTTCGGACATTGGAGCTGCGGCTGCCATCACACTCCCCGATGCTGATGATGTCAACACAAGCCCAGATGGACCCCGCCGGAGGAGTATATTTCGAAGGACCCGCAAATTCTTTAGCAGAATGAGGAGGCGAGTGGTTTCCATCTTTACACGACAGAACAACACAAACCCAGACTTATAAGAATGACTGAGAGCAAAGTTAGGGGAACACAACTGTTCCTCTCTCTCAATCTCCCAACTCTATCTCCAACAAGCATAAAAAGAAGGTAAAAATGAATTGAATTGAAGTAGGGCAGCACAGTTATCACTGTCACCTCACAGTAAGAAGGTTCCGGAATCGATCAGGGACTTCTCTGTGTGGAGTTTGCATGTTCTCCCTGTGCCTGCGTGGGTTCCCTCCAGGTTCTCTGGCTTCCTCCCACAGTCTAAAGACATGCAGTTAGGTTAATTTTTGATCTAAATTGCCTATCTTGTTGAAGCAAAAATAAATAAGAATAATTAATAAATAAGTAAACTGGATTGAATTATTTGACAAATTTGTTATTCAAAATGTAGAAAATAGCAACATTTTTGTGTCACCTTTATATGTATATGCAAACACAGTCACAACAAGGCTGTAAACCTTTCAACAAGCCTTGTTAACTGGGGAAAAACATCTTATTTCTGCATTGAGAAATAAAATTTCAGAAATACACCATAACAATATGAACATGTTTTTCATACCATATATTTATTTCAAATAGCAGGGATAAAATATGTACTGGCAATCTGTTCAGGGTGTAACCCGCCTCTTGCCCAATGTCAGCTTGGATTGGCTCTAGCCACCCTGCAACTCTTACGGAATAGCGGTATAGATAATAAATAAATTAATTAATTAATTTAACTATTTGACGTGTGATATTCAAAGTATGGAAAATAGCAACATTTTTTGTGTTCACTCTGAACAAACAGAGATACTTCCGTCTTGGGAGACTGTACATTGGTCATTACTTTATAATTTAAAGTTTGTCCTTCATTCTCTACACCCTATGTGCACACACATATCAAATGACATATCTGGAAAGCCCTGCCAGTGATTATTTTTACCCAAAGATGGTGTTAATGAATTGTCATCAAATCCATAATGACTCCTCTAGGGACTATGAATTCCTGTGTAAAATGTCAGTAATACTATTACTTTAGCATGGCCAAAAAAGTGAAATGATCCCTGCTACTTTTCTGAGTAAAAGAATGACATCAACAGAGTGTGGTTTTCCATTTAAGCCAGGAGGGAAGACTGACTTCTCCTTAATTTTTAGTCCTTCATTCAATTATTAATGAAAGACAAGACTTACTGTAATGAGTAATGGCATTATTATTGATATGAGTGGTGAATAATCTAATAATCTAAAACTGCTCTACACTAAAGTTATAAATCTCCTTCTCTGTCTCCCTTATGCACAGAGACATCTGTCGACGCTATCATCTTTACGTCAATCTGTGGGAAGAAACAGCATGGTGTGTGTTTGTGTGTGAGTGAGCTTTTGGATATGATTATATAGAGCCAGGAGTCACACCCTCAGAGTCATGCATCCACATCCCAAAGTAAGGCTGACACACACACACGGACAAAATAACAATGTCAAGCCCAAACACACATGGCCAAAAGAAGCCACACCCTGCCTGCATCCAGTTTTCACAAGATGTAAACCACACAATGACCAAACACTCAGTTCGCCCTGATTTTGTGACACACATGCAGAAACACAAGGCCAAAAGTCCCACATTGACACATAGACAAACAGCCTGTGTGTGTGTGTGTGTGTGTGTGTGTGTGTGTGTGTGTGTGTGTGTGTGAATATTCTTCAGAAGTTTAAGGAGAAAGAAAGAAAGTAATACACACACTTACATCTCAAAGTCACCTTTACATTTGTTCCTATTTCCACATTTTCAATTGTTCTATTATGTATGAAGAGCTGATGTGTGAAGGTGGCAAGAAAGTGTAAGGTGGGTAGAAAGTGTAAAGCAAACACACACATACTTTGTTGAGCTTGACACACACACACAGGCAACTTCACACAAATACAGATGCACACACACACACACACACACACACACACACACACATAAGGAAAAAAGAAACACATTTTCAGAACTCACCCCCGCTCTTCTGTCTTGCTTTAAACTCTTTGTTGTTGCTTTAAACCAAATGTAAAAGGTAGTGGACAAAAGAAAGACAGACTTCAAGATGACTGTGAAGGAGTGAGCGAGGTGAGAGGAAGAGAAGAGGGAGGAGGAGGAGCTGTTTGGCTAGCGAACAATCCTCTTAGCCCGGTTATGTCATGGGACCAAGCTAATCCTACCTTCACTGACTGACCAACACATGCACACACACACAACCATACACACCAGCTGACTAACCAGCAGACTGACCAACACAGATACACGTATACAAACAGGGTTAGTGACTGGCTAACCAAGGCCTAACCAACATGTACAAAGCTGATGTCTAGCCTGGGTTTAATACAATAGCTAACATGGTTGAAAATAGCAGTTAGTTAAGCTGCTAACATGAGGTCAGCTGCTTTTTTTACTATATGACTCGTTATTTTGAGGGGAAGATAACAGGATAAAGCAAGCTAGCAAAACAAAACAGTAAGCTAATGGTAATTAGTCATGTTATTGACAAAAGGCCTCCCATTTTCTCTGTTTTTCTCTCTGTCTGTCAACATATATACAATAATTACACTGTATGAGCTGAGTATGCAGTGTGTGCGTGTGTGTGTGTGTGTGTGAGAGAGGGAGAGAGAGAGAGAGAGCATGGGCTTGTTTTACATGAAAAGTAAGATTTGGTTTTAGGGTTACAGGTACAATTTGGTTTAGTTAGGGTCAGGCATTCAGTTCATTTTGATTAAGGTTAGGGTAAGGGGGTAAAGAATGCATTATGTAAATGATGGGACCCCAAGATACTTGTACAGGGATGTGTATGTGCGTGCGTGTGTGTTCACATGGTTTCTTGCTGGTAGGGAACTATAATCATCACTGTCACTAATCCGTGGGCTAATCCGCCAGGCTACACACACACAGACAAATACATACACACAAATGTGCACAAGCATTGTATGTATGCAAAAATTCACACAAACTAAAACATCTTTAATATTTAATTTGTATTCACAAAGAAAATCTAATTAAATAAACATGGTTCATTGGCTTGGACTTAATTCTACTGGCTCTTTGCTGAGAAGTCTTTAAACCTGTAATACTTTTACTTTGGGAGTCTCAATCACAATCAGCAGTGTACAAATATATTAAAGAATGTGCAGCTTTAGGTGTGCTTGTATAGCTAGAGTATCAGGTTCTGCTAGTTAACACATCTCAAGGTTTAAACAAAGGGATGAATTAATACGGAACAGGAGATTATCTGTGTCAGACACATTCTCACCTATTCAAAATACTCTGTTTGGTTTAGGTGAGTGGTGGTGCCCGCATACAGTGCGCAGGAGATATGATAGAAACATCATCAACGCACCCAGTCGCGCATTATAAATCCGATGGTCTTTGTACTAGATAGCTGGCACGGTGGCGTCTTTTTAATGTGTGGTCCAACTAATTCTAACTAACTCACATACAGCTCCTCTGGGTAATGTCTAGACAAGTTCGGGATCACATTACATTTGCAAAAGCAGCTTGAGTGTCCTTTCTCTGGTCCAAAACTGCACATTTTGCACATTTCTATATGTATTTTAGCGTATACACAATAGATACTGTAACTGTTATAGGACTGTATTTACTATGGTTGAGTGGAATCTGCAGTGTCTTTTCAAGTAAAGGCCTTGTCTTGTGCTGGAGACAAACTGAAGCTCTTTATATGCACAATGCACAATAGATCCTGGGCGCTGAGGTTTAGCTAATTGGAGATGCACAACACTGCATGTCCTGCACCTTCAGCCCAGGCTAGCTCCTTTGTGTGTGTGTGTGTGTGTGTGTGTGTGTCCACCTACCCTGTCATTAGTGCTCTCTGCTGCTTCCGAGGTCCAGCTCTGCTCCAAAGGCTGCTGACTTCCTGCATATAAATGAACAATGAAAAGAAATCTGAGCAGAGATACTGAAATAACACATTAAAATGGACCTGGGTGAGCTGAGTCTTGTATGACAGACAGAGGGGGAGGGAGTGACAGAGAGAGAGAGAGAGAGAGAAAGGGCCTTGGCCTTAATTAACCATTCAACCATGTGTGTGCCTTATCACAAAGATAAATGGACAGGCGACATCGGCCTTAGGGTGTAAAAATCCCCTTTCCTTTCCATTACACTGCACATAAATGCACAATTCCATCAAAATTTCTAATGTATTGCAAATGTCTTCATCTTCATCTTTTATGTATGTATATTTTTGGATATTTTTCATGTCAGTCATGAAGTCTAGTTTCAGTACTCTGCAATGTATTCTAGTGTTGAAAGTGAAAATGATTATGTTTGTGTCCTTGTTAGCACTGTCCTTGTTTAAATTCAGTCTTTCTTACTCCTACTACTAAGGACATAGAGGATGTTGTTGGCAACTTGCCTTGTGTAACAACACTGAAATACAGAGGACAAGGTGTTGCATTACAGTAATATTGATTCTGCAGGCTGTGTGCATGCTGGTTTGTTTATAAAATCTAAAACATCCAACAGAAAATGTATTTATCTGCTTTTTTGGGTGAGACAGAAATGTCATTGAATAAGATAAACACTGAGTACAAATAATAAAGCGGAATTCCTTCTTTTCTCTAATCTATATGTAGCTCTATCTCTCTTTGAATGTGTAATCTATAAATAGCATCATTCGTTTTAATGCCACTAAGACCAGACAGGTTCAATCAGGGCTAATCCCAGGCAGCTCCACTATTCACCTCCAGTCAATAGAGCACTTAGAGATGTACTTTACATTCACTGGAACAGTTAAAATTGTATCATACAATCAACACAGTACTTAAAACAGTACTTACATTCAACTGACTGGTACACCTAAAGTAGTATGTTAATAATCGAGAGTCATTTATGGAAACATTATTATTAGTTGTGATGAGCTTAGATTCACTTATGACAAGTTAATCATCTCTGTTCCATCCACTACATGGCTGATTATTTGATCATGTGGTGTCCTTGTGTGGGAGGTGCAAACTCACCACAGGCAACCTTCAAATAAGGCACAGAGGGCAGATGATGTTAAATTATCCTGGGAGGAGGTAATACATTAGGGTAATGTGTTGCTCCGGTCCTCGCAGAGCACTTGGCTAGTTTAAGAAGCTGTTTTATGATATTAGGTGAAGAGCCAAACACGAGCTGGCAGCAAAACTGAAGGGACAGTTTGGCTGCCGCAGGAGGGGGGCATCGACCAGCCACACATCCCTCATCGATTTGCATGTGGACGCTGTATGGCAATCAATCACATCGAAATCACATCTGGGTTACATGCTGGTGCTGGAAACGGGCTCATCTACTCACAGCAGGAACCCAAATGAACTGCTGTTCTTTTTATCTTACTCTTGATCTTACCCTGCTGCTCCTAAACCTATTACAGAGCTGCAGGGGATGGGAAATGACAGGGGACAGAAAATTGGGCTAAAATCTGTTCATGGCTGACAGAATATTTTAGAGGAATGAGAAGAGGTGTAGTATAAATATAGTATTGATTCATTTTTATAACCTGATACTGTAATAAACAAAACACACACATGGGAAAACCTTAATGGGCTGGGTGACTCAGCCAAGTAAAAAAAACCTGGCTAATAAGCATTTAATTCATTATTCAGAATACACTTCACAGTTCACAAGCATATGATGATAATGAGATTCTAATGAATGATGATTATGTTTTTAATGAATGAGGGGTAAAAGGGGAATACACCAGCAGATGGTGAGGTTGTCCTCTCCCTGTGGGGGGCAGACACACAGACAAAAACACACCAGTGCTCCAGTACCATACAACAGCAGCCCTGCTAACACGCACAGTTACACAACCATTCATTCACTTCCTTTTTGCTGATCAAGTTTAAGTTCAGGGAAAAGAAAGTCATTTAGCATCAGTGTTAAATACTGAATCAGCTGTGATCTGATTTCACAAACAGTTCAACCTGCTATTTTGGCAGAATATCATCTGACATCTCTCAAACATCTTCCTGTCCTAATCTGTGTCCCCCTCCCCATCCATGTTACGTAACTCTAATCATCTTATCTTGCTAATTACTGACCGAACCCCTGACCTCACCTCTAAACCTCACACACACCACCGTCTCCATGTTTGTGTGTTTTCCACACATGAGTGAGTGTTACTCAATACTGGAAAAAATGAAACCTGTTTGAAGGTTCTTGATGGTCAGCAACTAGACTCATGTAAGAAGTTTGGGTGTGCTCAACATGTAGTTTATGTGTGTTTGTTGTGCTGTACCTTGTGCCCAGGAGGGGCAGTGTCTGAGGTAGAAGCTGACCTCAGGCCTTCTGGCCCCCCACTGCTGAAGGAGATCCAACAATAACAACTCCTGAGGGAGAACTCGCTCTGAGGACAGACAGAAGGTGATAAAATGTTAGCTGAACTCTTGTAGACTGTGCCTTATCGTTATTTATCCAGACAAACCAGGAGGAGATCATTCATAAAGAAGATCATTATTTACATTCAGTTAAAATTACAGTTCTATTTAACAGCACATTTTCTTCCATTCTTTCCGTTTCTTCTCTGAAATGCTGTTATCTAGTAAACACTTCTTAGATGTTATCATGCTGAGTATGCTTTTATGTAATGATCTCTGAATTATAAAATATTGCACAAAACATGTAACATATTTCCATTTAATTTAAAAAACATGCAGTCTTGAGTTTGTATATTTCACTTTGTGTAAACATCATGTAGTATATAAGATACAATCAGAAAGTCAAAGATGTGTGTTAACTTCTATAGCTCCCTAAAGGGGAAAATAATGAAAATGGGATGTTAAAGTGGGCTAGTTAGACATTTAACAACTTAAAACCTTCTTCTAATTTTCCATGTTCCAGATGTAAAATAAATGTAAATGAAAAAAAGGTTAGAAACCTGCTATAACTCTAAAATAACTTTTAATACTAAAACTATCCCTAAACAATGACCAGTCCAAATGGCGTCTGTATTGTACTGTTTTTTTTAAGCATGCTAGTGTTTACTAGCACAAGTGTTGTCAGGACTAAACCACAATCCTCTCACAGCAAAATGCATCAATCCATTAAAGCTAACAATACACACACGTAGACAGTGGCTTTGCGGCCTCACACACACACCAGCCATGAGGCTACTTGTGGCCTTGAGGCATGGCCTCTCGTCACACCACAACACATTGACACAACACAATTTATACCACCATTTAGTATATCCTGCTTTACAGTGTCACCCTTCAAGAAACAGTATAGTATTAGATCCATTTATAGCCTGTCTGACCGCTCAGTCACACCACACTGCTACACAAACACACTGTGTTGTTATGTGGATCACAGCTATGATTGAATGAATGTAGGCCATGCTTTAATGGACACAGTAGCTCTCAGTGTCTGTGTGTGATGGACTGGTCTATTCAAGTTTTACAATGGCATCCAGTATACAGGAAGGCACTTAGCACTCTATTGATTTCACAGGCTGTAGCAGTGATATAGGTCTGACTTTGTTTATAATTAGCATCAAAACAAACGATCTAGGCCAGAGTCCCACTGTGATTATCCTGTCACATAATGCCAGATTATAATCATGTAAAGACTCAAGAGACAGTCTGTCAATAGTAATAATATCAGCACTGGACACTTGTGAATTATGTGTGGTCATGTGTGTATAAAGATACACAGAAATAAGAAATGAAAAGACTACAAATAGCTGAGTTTTTGATGGGTTTATGCTCCACATCAATGGTCAACAGACTACAAAAATCAATTTTCTGCCTCCTTTCTGTTTGTATTAAACACCACATTAGTGTTTAGTAAGTCTGATTTTTCTAATGACCCCATTAGTCTTTGGGTTATTGGCTGTGAAGACAGATTGATATGCTTTGTTGAAGCTTCAGATGAGCTCAAGTCACACAGAAAACTGCTGCAACAAGGGGAATCTGAGCTTCAATTTTAACTTATTTAATTTAATTTAATCAGTGTATCATCTGCATAAATGAACACCTTTTGTATTGGCCTCTTGCTGATTATATTTTTCTTTACCTTGTTTCATATTCCTGGGTTGTTTTTTAAGATATCCATATAAATGATTATATGTAATGTGAAAGGGGTCGCTCGTAGTGACAAACACACAGAGAATCATCACATTACCCTTCAGTTTCCCTCAGATCTATGGAGTGTTTAAGCATCTCATTGTTTTGGATTTACAACACATAACTTTACATTTTGGGTTTAGTCTCACATTCTCATCAACCTGCCTTCAAGAAGAAGGCAACTATTTTCAGTGGAAATGAAAAGACAACTAGCTGGTGAACCTAGTGGAGCATTTAGCAGTTAAAAAGCCAGCCTTGGAGGAGTTGGTTGACACCAGACCAGTGCTAAAAGGAGAGTCATTACTAGACACGATTTCTACTTGTCTAATTAAAGTGTAAACTAGCAACCACTTGCTAATATGTTCACCAAATCAACTTTATGGCTTTTATGAAGTTGAGATGTTGTCTTTACAAGTGGTTCAGCAGTATCAGTCAGCATTTTTTATTCAGCATTGATGGATCAACAGATGGACTCACCGTGTCCATTCCATACTTCAGCTAAATGACACTCCCCCTCGCCAGCCTCTTTGCAGTATTCAACCACGTCGACCACTCTGGTTGCTGGAGTAACTGGGACCTCAGTTAGCATCTGTTGGGTGTCATTGAGGTAAACCGTCAGGATCACCTGTAACCATAGAAACCAAAACGTTAAATGTCATTAAATGTCTTGTTATTTTCCACCTTATGTTTGGACACAATGGATTGTAGTATTTCTCACTGATGACTGATTGACATCAGATGCGACTATTAACTAATTAACTTAGCTAACCCCTGGTTAGCCACTCAGTCAACATAGTATCAATGAAAAGTACTGATAGATTACTCAGTCCTGCTCATTTCTCAGCAGTAAGAAGCAACATGGCTGATCATATTAAGATTAAAGTGGAAAAATTCAGGTGAAAAAACAGACAATGAATACTGGATCAAATAATTCTCCTCCACACACAGCTGAGGATACATCTAAATACATTGACAAGTAGTGTGAATGCAGATAAACTGCTTAAAGCCCAGTCAGACACAAGAACATTTAAATCCTCAAGGTTGAAAGCAACTTGACCTGGATAACAATATAGAGACCTCAGCTGCAGATGGGCATTTAATCTAATTCAATCTTAAAGCTTTCAAGACTTCAAGATACAACATATGTTAATGTAAAGTGATAAGAAGGCCATTGAGAACTGAGGGAAAGTGGCAGACTTCGCTTAACAGCTACTACAGTTACAGTAGCTTGTAACAAGATACAGCGATCCACCTGACATCATTGATCACAGCTTTAATTACTTATCAATAAGTGCTTGTGTACACACAGACACACATACAATTCCTTCTAGGCTCAGGACAAAGGTTTAACCTTATAAAAAATGAAAAAATTAAAATTTCTCACTATATTTAGTCCTTGTATAAAAGCTCTAAAGTTTATCCAAGTCTTTAGTTAGTTCTGTCTAGACTAATGAAAAAAAGCTTGGTAAAATATTGAGAATATGATCACTGTTATCAGTTTCTCATTATTAACATATTTGGAAAAGCAATATATGAATATAAAGTATCAGCTGGAGAGAAATGAATTCCCCCATGAAATCATTTTGTCATCAAATCCTCCAAATTTCTGGAGCCAAAAGATTAAAATAGCAATCAAAAGAGGACATCCTGTGTTATCACCAGTGATGTCATTGGCAATGTCACTGGTGATGTCATGTTAGATAGTCAGTCGGCAGTTGAAAGATAAATTTGGGGTAATCTGGGATAGGACACACAGACACACCAAGGCACACACACACACACAGATACAGATACACTTTTAATCTCAATGTTCTCTCTCACACACACAAATACACACACATTACATTGTACACTGTCAGCATACTCTAGGATGCACACACACATAAACATACACATGCACACTCAAAATATATACTGCACACTAATCCATAGTATTCTATACACCTGTCCCAGATCATGTGAAGTAATCTCTAGTTGCATGCAGACAGACTGAGCAGGGACACATTCTCTAAAGCTTGGATTAGACACACACACAAACACGCATATACAAAAATACATACACACATCCAAACCCTAAAACACTGCAAACACAGTAGGGGTTTTACTGCTCCACAAATCATTTAAAGTAGGGTAATCGTGGCCACACAAGGGCTGTAATGTTTCTGTTTGACATGGTCAAAAACATCATTTGTTACACTAAAGAAGCTGCTGGCAGAGATGAAAAGGCATTTTATATAATCAAATCATTCAGAGTGGTTTTCTCATTTGAGCCAGATATCCACAAAATACTCATAATTCCCTAAAAACACTATCCAAAATATCCCCCTATAAATGCAGCATAGACACACACACACTGTCATCTGCCATGGTTGAGAATTTGATGAAGCATGCGGCGGCTGTGTAGCAATGCCGCGACTGTTGTAATGTCTGGCACCATCATGGAGTTTCACTGCAGCATCAGTTGATATGATTAATAGCGATAAGAAAATAAGTAACAACTGCGTGATGTGCAGGTTTATTCAGTAAAAGTCATTTGTCACCTCCAAATGCAGGATACTGTGATATAAGAAACTCTTTTTATTGCCTCTGTTGTGTAAAACAAGCACAAAAGTAACATTTTTCACTCTAACATTAGTAACATTAATTTTAGAAACCAGCAATCTGTGTTAATCTTCTACCAAACAGCTGTGTTAAACATACTGAGTACAACTGCATCAAACTCTGGAATTCAAAAGACTTAAATATGCAAATGGATTAGCATTAGAATTAGAATTAGAACACCAAAGTCCAATACAAAAACTAGAATTACTGTTCTTGTTCTGCTGTAGGTCTGTTGTAATAGCATGTAAGTTCATTGATAAAAACAAAAACCAATATATTGTATGTGTTCACATGCTTGGCCAATAGTGCTGATTCTGATAAAACACAAAGTTGTAGCCATAACAGAAGATAAAGATTCAAATATGGTTGTTGCTATGGTGTTGTTATGGTGTCCTTATGGTGTTGAATAATGGCCTGAAAAGTTTATTTGATGTCACAGTGAAGTTGACCTTTTACCTTTTGTTTATAAAACGTCAGCATTCTATCCTATTATCTAATACATCTATGTAAAATTTGTCATAATTGGCGTATGAATTGTTGATTTATGGCCAAAAACGTGTTTTGTGAGGTCACAGTGATCTTGACCTTTGAACTCTGGACCACCAAATTCTAATCAGTTCATCCTTGAGCCCAAGTGAACATGTGTGCCTCAAGGTGTTCCTGAGATATCAGGGACGGACAGATGGACAGATGGACAACCCGAAAAACATAAATCCTCGCTACGACTGTCACTGGTGCAGAGGCATAAACCCTTTTTTTCCTCAAGGCATCTATACTCTATCCTCTGTCTAGCACATTGTCCTCTGAGAATCCTTTACATTGCCCTGCACATTGCCTGCAAACACATTAGCATTTTGTTTACATTAGTCTTTTAGTACAGACTTAATAAGAATGCCACAGTGGATTTCACTGCACATACTGCTTGTGTATGTGACAAATAATCCAATATAATAATCCAGACATTCTACCCTTAGTGATTTTACTCTGAGAGAAAACAAGTAGATATTTGCTGCTGGTGGTCACAGTTTAATGATGATGTCACTAGGTCACTAAACTGGACACCTTCTGCAATACCATCATGTATAGTTCCCACCCCTGCACCCCTACCTTTTACACTGCAACTGTGACGCGTGGTGCAAATGTCTACGATCATAAAGGGAATTAAGTACAGATTCTTAAATTATTCCCTGATGCTAATAAGATAACAGCTACATTATATTGTAACCCCTGCTAAGACCTGACACTATCGAGACACAGAAGTAATAAGATTTAGATATTGTGAAATGTCAGTTGTCTTACATGGCATGAAGAAAATATGTGTTTAGAAATCCAATCTGCTGTTTACACCCACTGTGGACCTCCAACACAGCCTCTACAAGATAGATTATATTACCTCAAATCTCTCTATAGATAGACCTGACTATATAGGTCAGAGGTAGGTCACCAAACGTAATACTGCTGCAAAATCATTATGATATAGTCAGAAGGCTGCTGTATATTCTACTGTTACCAGCAAACAGGTTCTCTATTGTGTCTGTAGAACTAACTGATGAGATTAAACTTGTCCACATCAATATATTCATAATGAATCTGAGGAAAATATCATGAAATATGTAGTATGAAAGTAATGTTGGTTTGAATGTGAATTATAAGCTGAGGAATACATTAAAATAGATGGATTTAAAGTAAGCAACTTAAATATATAGTCTGTCATAGACAGAGCATGCAAGTCTGATCATGGTTTTTTCAAACTTTATGAGCTCATATTCAAACTTAAATCTGTCTATCAGTAAATAGGACTCACAAAATATCACACACACACACACAAAATATCACACACACACACACACACACAGAGTGGCAGATTGAGTTGTGGTTCCTAAAATGCCTCTGGTCCTGAATGGAGTGACTCTGGCTATTTTAGGCATTAGAGAGAGAGGAGCAGATAGTCAGATAGTCAGAGAGGAGAGCGAGCCTGTGAGCAGGCCGGAGTGACAAACAGCACTGTCTCCTCTGTTAGTCTGACTGCTGCAGAAAACACATCAATGCTCATTTTATTAGTTACTGCAGAGCATTTCCACACAGTGTGTTCATTTAAAGCAGAGTGGCACAGTGGTCGGTGAACATCCTCTGAACTGAAGCCCCCAACCTGCTTCCATCTGCCCCTGTTTGATCCTAACATTCAGTAAACTGCCCCAAAATGTGGGCTCTGCTGACATACAGCGCCTGTCACTCCCATGAACACAAATGCAAACACACATCTCAAGCTACGACTTCTTCTCCTTTGCCTTACTCAGCTGCACAACACTGACTGTGAAGAATATGTACAAATATCTCTAAAAGAAAGTCAAGCTGTTCTGTCTCTCACTCACCGATGGTTTGGTTTTCCCACTTCTGAGCTTCTTCTTCGGTTTCCTGCATTTACTCAGTTTGAGGTTTTTAGACAGAAACACCAGTCGCTCCAACGCCCGCCCAAAGAAACGCCTCATTGGAAAACCATCAGGCAAAAACACACACAGCACATCCACAGTGTGTGGATGTGCCTGTGTGTTGCATGTGTGTGTATGTGTGTTTGACAAAAAGAGATATAGCTAGATAATTAGAGAGTGGTGTCTTTGCAGGTGGGAGTTTGTTTGAAATGTGTGAATGTCAGGGTGTGTGTGGGTGTGTGTGCCAGGGCAGGAAACACAAATATAAGAGTGTGTGTCAGTGAGGGAGGAGGGGAGAGAGGGAGGGAGTCGGCTTTCAGTAAATATGAAGGGAGGGAGAGGGTGAGGAGGAGAGGCTGATGGGAGATAAAACAGAGAATCTGGACATTTTTCATGCCTGTTAGCGGGAGCAGACCGTGAGATTGAGCTGATATTGGTTTTTATTATAAATCTGATATGGTCGGGTCAACACCACCCACCTCTGATATTACGGAGCTGCTTCTGTTTTTATTGTTATAGTGATAAACTCAAAGGTGTGACCATAAAAACAATCTGAATCTGATGGAAGGAATTTACTCGTCAGCTTCAGGAGTGAGAATGTAAATCCTTATTAAGAGGCTTCATCTATCCCTGACAGCTTCCTCTCTACTACACAGGTTATAAGGAGTAACTCTGTTTTAGGCTGTCTAGTGGAACTCTTAAGTTTCTCCTGATGGTGTTTTTCAAAGTGGCACTTCAGTTCACTTTAACTGAGATTCATTTTCAGTAGGAGCACCTTCAGAAGTACTTAGAATAGTCGTAGAGGTACATTAATGTAACTTGTAGTGAGGTTTATTCAGGTAGTTTTATACGATAACACTGAACACTGAATATTGAGTATATGCTGCTTTGAGATTTTTTTTCTTTATAGTTTAAGTAATGATCGTGTTTATGCTCAAATGTATAAACTGCTGTACATATATTGATACCTAATCTAAATCTAATCACTGGTAAAATTACACTTACACATATCCTTTACTAATTTATATTCTACTGTATATACTTACTGCTGCAAAGACAGCTGTTAGTAAAGTCTGATCTAGTGTGAATCATGAAATCATATGGAAAAATGTTTTCTCAAAAATTCAAAAAATTTCAAAGCATCCTTTTTCTTCCTGACACCTAATGTCAAGATTTGAACCTTCCCTGAATAATCGATAGTCTACACGTCATCAGTTACTGAACTATTTTCAGCTAATGTGATAATTGAAAGTTCCAGGTATTCCTATGCCAATACTTACTTTCCATGTTCATCCCTGGTATATATTTGGATGTATTCAACACTAACTGTTGATCTAATCACACTTCACTATCATATCTTAATTCATACGCTAACTTTCCTCCAAATCTGAACATTGGACACCAATTGATGTTAAAGTCTTCACTTCATCAGTGGCTTGATTAGTTCAGGCATGTGACAACTGATCAAGTCTTTTAAAAAAGTCCCAGACGTCCCGATGCCAACACTTTTTTTTTTAGCCTCGAGTCCAGTGGAGCTGGAGCCGGCCAGGTCACTTAGGGTCACAAGTGACACCTTCACATACAAAATCATCAGTGCCTCAATACTGAAACACATTAATGTACTTTGTTTAACTATAATTTTGGTGCTGCTCACAAATTAATGCTTTATTAGTCTTAATGGTAAAAAGATTCATTCAGACAATTACAGGAAGATGGAAAAGGCCTTTATACTTTTCTGAATGACAAACATATGACAGGCCACCAGCAAAGACAGAGTCTAGACTTGAGGAATGTACTTAAAAATAATCCCTGAAAACATGAATTACCTCTTTATATACAAAGCATCGGCGCATGTATCAGCATTATTATCAGCTAAATTTAAATATATCTGTGCAGTTTGAATAGTGGTGTGGAGTGAATCTATCCAGAAGCAGCAGTGGTAGCGCTGGAGGGCAGAGATTGGAGAGGCCACACTGATATACCGCAGCATGACTGCACTGTTATGCACCACACACACACACACACACACACACACACACACACACACACAGAAAGGACACAGAAGGTACATTGGCAGAGGAGCTGTCTCACTCTCTCTCACACACAGAGGGTCACATGTCGGGCGCATGTGCTCAAAACACACACACAGACACACACATCTATTGGAATTGACAGAAGATCAGCAGACAGTACAGAGTACAGAGAAGAGAGTCATGTTACGTTGTATCATTGCTATAAATCTATTGTCATTGCATCAATATGCACTGTGCTCTTAATGACTGCATTCATTAACACAGCAACTAATAAGAGACTATGCCCTGTCTATCTTTTACTTCTGTTTTACCCCTGTACTCTTCTTCTTGACCTCTTTATCAATCCAGCTCTCTCTCACACACACGACAATAAATCTGCAGTCACAGATTAGTTGTCCTGTGGACCTGACTGATATTTATGTCCCACAATTCTTTGCAGCCATTGCCTGGAGAAGCTATACTAAACTATCATAACTCTTTACTTGAAGCACATCATTAACCAGAATTATGTCGCAGCCATACTTTATTCAATTCAATTCAGATGGTGAATTCTAGGCAAAAAAGAAATAAATGAATACAATAATAATGAATTAATGAAGTGAAAAAACACTATCAGTCATCATTAGGAATTTTGCACATCTTCAGACATTTCAGGGCGTATAATAAACAGTAATTTAAGTTTATTAGAAATGAAGCAGTATTATGTATGTTATATATAACAGAAGCTTTCTCGGTTGCTACCACATTTATTATCAAAGCAGTCAGAGGGAATTAAAATGCACTGCCTTGTAAGAGTCTTTGTGTGTGGTGTGTTTTTGTTTGTGGTGTGTGTGTGTGTGTGTGAGAGAGAGAGAGAGAGAGAGAGAGAGAGAGAGAGTCTGTGGTGTATGTCTCTGGACCTGGAATCCTTATAAACAAAATGTTCTTCCAAGTTCTTCAAATGGACAGTACTGTACTTCCACCCACCAGAGACAATGCAACCACATAAGAGAGACTTAGACACACACACACACACATACTCACAAACACTCCTGCACACGGACTGAAAACAGTGGGCAAATTTTTAAAGAAAAAAGAAAATCCTGCTTTCTAAGTGACTGTCTATAACTTTGAGCATTTTCCTCCTCTCTACAAAAAGCTAACCACAGTATGTATGCGTGTGAGTGTGTGTGAGTGTGTGTCACTAAGGCAAAGTCACATGAGCATGACATCCTTCTCATCAGCTGTCACCAGCTGCCCACTGAAAGGACAACTGTGTACAACATGCTCCAAAGCAACACTAATCATTTAGTCTTTGAATTTGTAGAACAGATATGTTTATATATCAGCGCTAACTGAGCAGAACTCTGCAAATAATTATGATGAAAAGGTCCAGAGGGTTGCAGAGTTGAGATTAATGTCACTTAGGGCAGTCCTTTACAAACCTTAATAATGATAGGATCTAGTAGTTTGACACTTTTGTATGAGTTTATTCACTCTCTGACTGAGTTAGACGAGAAGATCAATACCACTCATGTCTTTACACTCAGTATGTTGCTGCCACCGCCAGCTGGTTAGCTTAGCTTAGCACAAAGACTGGAAACAAAGGGAAACAGCTAGCCTGATTGATGATAAAGGAGCGATTTGTTTTGCCATTGCTACATAGCCAATATTAGCATTACTTACCAGTCTAGACGAAACGTTGCAAGTTCAGCATCAAGCTGTATTCCTTTACTAAATCTAAATGTTTTTGTACAGATTAAACAAACAAGATATATTATTAGTGAGCTTTAGAGATGCTGGTGTTGGATCTTTTACCGTTGGACAGAGGCTAGCTGTTTCCTCCTGTTTCCAGTCTCGGTGCTAAGCTAGGCTAAGAGGCATATACTTAACGTCCAGAAATGAAAATGGAAATGAAAAAGCATTTTCTCCACATCAAAGTGAATAAGCACATTTCCCAAAATGTTAAATGTCACATTTACAGTATGTGACTTTACTGTGACAGTTACAGTCAGTGGCAGTCACTGCAGGGGTGTGTGTGTGTGTGTTGTATAACCAAATTTAATATTAGAGGCTGGGATGGTGTGACTGTAATTTTTGTGAATCATGTAACAAAGATGATTGAGTGCTGTTTCGGCTGCTTTAGCTTTGTTGTGTTTGTCATTTTGAATGATGATGGACTGTGTTGGGATCTGGGGGGTGTAGTGAGCTTATACCTGCTCTGCCAAGTGTTCAAGGAGAGGGGTCCTCCTGGGAGCTGAGCAGTTTTCACCCTGTGCCATCTGTCAAACTGGCATTATGTCTGGCCAGTGTGTTTTTATTTCTGAATCCAGCCCATTGTACACGGCCTTAACTCTTAAATAAAGCTGGAATATGATTTTTGAGCAGCTGGTGGAAGCCCACGTAATATAAATTTAATTTCTGTGACATTTCAAACAACGGTTTGCTAGTTAACGATGAATCACAGGAGGGTAGAGCAGCTAGTGTGGGTGTAGAGGAAACCGCTACCATTTAAACACCACACATGAAGACATCCTTTTTTAGTTAGTACATCCACCAAAATTTGGAAAGTATTACACACTGGAGAGAAAATAGCTCTGCCATTCAGTCCTTCCAGTGAAGCAGCTCAAGTAACACCTGCTAATAAACTGGACGGATTTACAAGCTTAAATATGGAGTCAGATATGTAGTAGCACTCATTGAAGACAGACTTATGATAAGCCTGAGTCTATATTACATTACATTTACACTTTAGGAACGGGGCTGATGCTTTTGTTGTTGAATGAATGAACTATGGGATGAAATTTAATCACATTCTCAAGATGAGCTTCTTAAATGACCATGATAACAAACAATATGGTAATCCAGTCTTATACTGTGTGTGTATCGCTGATAACAGAACACTAGAAGTTAAGTTCTGACAAAGCACACACAAGTTTTCATTTAACTCGAAGCACATGACTAAAGCTTATGAATGAAAAGAGGGGAAAGTGAAAAGAAACTAATACAAAGGTCTCAGCAACTCCCCTGCTGGCTGCTGAGCTTGAGCTCTCTGTGTGTGTTTATGTGTGTGTCTGAGCACGGTGGACCACAGTGACAGCTGAAGGTGATTTGCGTTCCAGACACCCCATCTACCACTGCCCAAACCCAAACACACACTCACACACACACACACACACACACACACACAAATCAGGCTGTACCGTCTCTATAGGAACTACATGTGACCACTGAAACATGAGCTTCAGCTCACTGAAAAAGAAACACTCTGTGCACTCCTGTGTGTCTTATGGTGGTGTTCATGGACTTTCTCAAACGTTCTCTACAAATATCTGTTCACAACAACCTCCCAGAAACTGCTGCAGCAATTTCAGTCAGCAACAAATGATACCAATTTACCCAGCCTTGTAGAGACTTTTGACTTGATAGTGCCAAAACATGAGAAGTCACCAAGGTGATTACAGTCCATCACGAGGGAAACACAGCACTTGCAGTAGCATAGGCTAAAAACTAGCATACCTTGATTTAGCATGGACTAATTTCTGTGTCCATGAGAAATGAAGGTGGCAGCAGTGTTGCCAGATCTCTACCCGGGAAAATATGTGTTGGTAGCTCAACATTTCAGAAGAAATTGTCAGATGATATCATACTCTGTTTTGCATTTGTTGTATCAGAAGTTAGCACAAAGCCCAGAACAGAAAGTACTTCAGGAGTCCATATGCTTCCCCAGCAGTCTGAGTAAAACAGCTGTGTTGATGGCAAACACTTTCACAGGTGGAAGTCAGGACTTACTGTCACAAAACTGTGAATACTGAGTGGACAATGGCACGAGCTAAAACTCTCTGTACTTTGGTTGAAAGAGTGTAGAAAAAGCCTAAACCAGGAAGGACATTCAGGGTGGGGTGAAAGGTCAAGGTAGAAGTGTTCTCTGTCTCTGCCTCTCTCTCTCTCTCTCTCTCTCTCTCTCTCTCGCCCAGCAGTAAACACATCTCTATATCTTCTGTGTATTGTCTGGAGCTGACAGCAGCCCAGCTCAGCCACAAAGAGGTGTAGTGTTTTCTATGTGTGTATGTGTGTGTGTGTGTGTGTGTGTGTGTGTGTGTGTGTGTGTGTGAGCGAGAGATTGAGAGAAAAAGAGAGAGAGATTCAGAGAGGAAGGACAGGATGGAAACAGGAATACTAATGGTTTACTCATTTCAGTGTTGGCAGGTTAAGATCTTCATCCTGGTTGTGAGGTACACTAACAGATTCCTACACTAAAGTAAACATTATTTTCACTTTTTTTCTCTTAGATCTGCAAACTTTAGACTGTGTCTATGAGCCTGAAAAACACTGACCACTTCCTCCTTATCAGAAATAAAATGCGGGCAAATTAAACTTTGTTCATAAGATCCAGTATTCAAGCTGAATAGTAATGCATGGCTGTAATGCAAATGTTCAGGATGAAATATGAAAACGTTTGAACTGGTCATGGATGACGAGCAGATGCCCAACGAGTGTGTTAGGGTGTGCCTGTGGGTCTCTCAGCTCACACACACACACACACACTTTGAAATTAGTGTAAAGACAGACGGAAGAAAAACCGGACTTCGGATTACAGCCTTCAAAATAAAAGCCTAATTGAGTAATGTTTTGCAACACAGACGGAAATACATTAATCAAGAGTGCACAAGTATAAACAAATATGTGTGTATAAAAGTATGTATAATAACTCAAAATGATGTGGATCTAAAAATTTAGAACATGTAATTTGAAACTGTGGAACAGAATCTCCTGTAGCCACCATAATATCTTAAACTACTAAACACTAATACTAATACTAATACTTAAAAACATAGATTTTTTATATTTGTGTTACAGCCAGGCCTTAGTTTATAGACTGGTAATGGTATAGTAACACTTTCATCTAAATCCCCCTCATGTAGGAACTGAATTATAACAGACTACTATGTATTTGTAAGTAGATAAAATTTGAAGTGTTTATTAATGTCAATCATTATCAGCTTATACAGCAGCACTATGGGTGTCCACAGGAGGAATGAAAGTATAACATACAATGATAAACACTTTACTACACGTTTGTATACTGCTTTAAAGGGTAAACGGAGAAATTAAAGTGTTGCTGAGGTGGGTAACAGTCCCAAACTCCAATTCGTAAGTTCTATTTTGAAATGCTGAGCTACCATTTTCCGGCTTAGTTCCTCTTATTTTTGGCAACTTAACGCAACTGAAAGCACAGGGTTTTATAGTCTTTAAATGTTTGTTTCTTTAAATATATGTACTGGTAGTTAAAATCTGCCCAGCCCGTCTGCCTTTCGACATACATCATTCTTTTTTCCCGCTCTCTGCTGCTCTGTTCATCACTGTGTTCATGGTGAACACGCAGATTGTGACAAGCTATCAAAAGTTGATTTTCGTTGCTGCTAATAACTGTGTTAAAAACCTCAAAAATAAGAGCAGGTAACCGAGTCTCCTTAATGGACGACAGCAGCTCTAGTTTGTGCTTATTACACTCACATGCTCAGTCTAGACTCAGAGGAAACCCCTCACAGCTGTAGCTATCTTGGAAGTTTTATCCAGCGGCCGCGGTTTACGGTACAGACTCCAGCAGAGAGGAGACATATTGACGTTGTTTGACAGATTTCATCAATGAAAAACTCACCGGCAACATGCCTGCTGCTGTGGATACTATCCTCCTGTCCCGTTAGAAAAAGAACTTCTCCTCCCTCTGTCCTCTTCTTTCTCCTCTGCTCCTCTTTTAATGTCTTTTTTTTCCCGTCTTTACCCGCTGGTTTTAGTTTATTTTCCATAAAACCAAACTCTCCCTCTGTGTGTGCGGTCCCGGCCACATATCCAGATGCTCAGGAAAACCTAAAAACTCCAGCTTCTTCTCCACTTTCCTCTTCTCAATCCCTCCCTCTTCCTTCCTCTCTCTCTCTCTCTCTCTCTCTCTCTCTCTCTCTCACACACACACACACACACACACACACACACACTCCGTCTCTCTCTCTCTCTCTCTCTCTCTTCTGTTTGAAGCTCAGAGAGGAAATGCAACTGGATGTGAGGACCCTGGAAACACCCGTTATAGTTTCATCATCAAAATCTCTGTGATTTTCATCCTTTGATCAGCAGCGGTTTGGTCTGCAGGGTGAACTGGGTCACGGTCCGGATCATCCCTCCCATCTGCCCCCCTCCTCCGGTCTCCTCCTCCTTTTCCTCCTCCTCCTCAGAATAAATGGCCTACAGGTTCACTTTAATACTGTATATAATTCTGTAGAAAAAATAGGTGGTGGAACACTCACTAATACAAAAATCAATGTTATTTCCCCCTGCATACTAACTCTAATCTGGGTAAGAGCGCCCTCTGTCGGTTGTACGAACAGCAACAAAGTTTTACTACTGAAGTGTGTGACTCCACCAGACGTGTGGTATTTTTTGATCATTTTTGTTTCACTGTTCTCAGTTGTTCAAAATAGTGATTTTAGTGTAATGTTTATTATATAACATGGTATTTTCTTAATACAGCCCCATGGAGATATATCATACCCACTATTTCTTTTGAATATTCATACTGTACATGCAGCACTGTAGCTGAAAGGTTTGCAATGATATTTACATAATGTTGGAAAATGTATTATGAAATTACTGTCATGCTTTACATAACAGAATAGCTGTCTAACAAGATGTCAGATGCATGTATGCTCATTCATTTTTTGGGGGGTTACATCCTCCATCTGTACAAGTGTAAAGAAGGAAATAGATAGCACTGATTTTTGACTCCTATAGGACACTGAAAAAAAAAAAAAACACACACACACACACACACACACACACACACACACACATACACACACACACAGAGGTCAGCAAGCTTAGAGATGTTCAGCTGTCATAAATTCAGCAGATTATCACAGAGCTGTCCTCAGCTGCCAAGGACGCTGTAGGCCTGTGTGTGTGTATGTGTGTGTGTCCTCAATGTTGTGATCACTTATTTTAGTCACATTAAACAAACCATAAAAATCAGAAAACATTACAGTACAGGAGTAACTTTGCAGTCATTTGCTTAATATTTGTGTGATTCTCTGTCCTGGAGGACTCTATGAGGTAAGACGTATTACTGTTATGTGCTGAGCCCTGTAAAATTAAACAGACTGAGTCACCAGAAAAAAATAATGATAAAGTTGTTTTTACATTTTAATTGTTGGGCAAATTACTTGAAAAATAAGTGCTCAGTCTGACAGGAGAGCAATGCCCTCTGCTGTCCACAGGGGCAAACAACACACTGGATGAGAGTAGAGACTTCTGTACTGACTCTTTATACTCACAGTTTAATTCTATAAATATGCAGATCTTTATAGTGTAAAGTTGTTGTTTTGTTTTGTTTTGTTTTGTTTTTTTTTTTACCTTAATTTGAAGTCTGGCATTACAGTTAGTGATGTGATAACTATGAAGTGTTGCTAATAATTTTATTTCTTCTTAAGTGATTTAATGTTGTCTTGAAAACATGCATCAAGATGTAATGTAGTTAGTTAATTGCCAATACTTTGTGAGTGCATGTAAGCATGAAATGGTGATGAAAAACGTGTTAAATGAAATTCCTCAGTGTTCCAACTAACAGTTCATTATTGATTAATCTATCAACTTGTTTTGTTTATTAGAGGTGCTACATGTAAGGGTTTTTTTGCTATCACTTCACAGCAGACGTTAGCATTAACAGCTGTTTACTTACCAAAACCTTCGGCCATTGTTAGGTTTACAAGACGAGGTTAGAGTATGTCTTCTGGGCAGTGCTTCTTCTTCATCCTCTCATGCAGGGCTGAGGGCAGACTGGATGCTACAGTGACTCACTATCACAAAGTGGTACTGCAAGATAGGATGGAGCTAGCTGGTTAGCATGCTAACCTCAGTGGAAGAAAAGAAGTGATACAAATAGAAACAAAACAAGTGCTAACATTGGCATTGCTTTCCATTACTGGAGACAGTTCTTGGCAAGTAGAGGAGTGAAGTTTGATACTGAACTTGGCAACATTTCCTCTAGACTGGTGAAGAGAGGCAGGACATGGGGAGAGAGAGTAGGGGAGTGACATTCAGTGAAGGTCCAGCCAGATCGGGAGTTGAACTGGAGACTTACTGCTTGGCATACTAAGCCCACGTGGCATGCACCCTAACCATCTGGCCATCGTTCTTATTCTAACCAACCAACAGAACCCTAAATTACTCTGTTTACAACGATAGAACCCAAAGAAGGGCAGTAAATCCTCTCATAAATAAAGCTGCAACCAGAAAATAATTTCTGGAAACTGGCTATCCGATTAATCAACTAATAGTTGTAGCTCGACAACTCTGAGATGCATTACAAATTGGGTCTAAAACCTAGTTCAGGGACATTTATTGTATTTAGTCACGGTGGCTCTTTTGTTCAAGGTTAGTTCCTGTGCGTGTGTGTTGTCAGGTCAGTCAATAAAACCAATCAACCTTCAATCATCCTTTGGTGATGCTGTGATTCCACTCTGACAGCCACATTCACACAGCATTACCACAGCCAGAGGCAATCTCTCACTGTCCTTCACACACTTCACTGAGGTCGGGGTCAGGCTCAGCCTCACGTTGGGCAGCTGCCATGTTAGAGCTACAGCCCTACATACTGTCCAATCACTGTGAGCTGGGAACATGTAACATGGTTTCCACTGATATAAAGGCCCCAGCTTTTCATTATTAGCAGTTTGATTATGTATTTGGTATAGAACTGATCAGTATTAACAGTGGTTATCTTACTGAAACAATCCTGGGAATTAGATGGATTTCATGCACATGAAGATGAAACTGTGAAGTATGACAACTCCTTGTTTTCTAAACTCACAATACAAACACAGAAAACTAGAGTGTGAACGATTTTAAAAACAGATCCAAAAAAGCAAATGTTACAGTACTAAACACTTTAATTTTCCAAGTGGACTAATAGATTTTTTTCCCAGCAGACGGACATTTCACAAAGAAACACAGTGGAATCAATCAATAAATAACAAGTACAAATAGATCAGAGGTACAAGGGAAAAGAAAAGAAAACCTATAGAAAAATAATAACATCACAAAGACCAACAGCATCTTACAAACACAGCAGCTGACCAGACAGCTAGGTAGGTACAGAACGGCCATTAAGTGTTCAGTGGCGGACATGTTTGCTCCACAGTCGTGTTCCGTGGATATTGTAATAAGAATAAGGAAAAGTATTTGGAAGATTGTCCTGTTTGTGTTACTACCTCCTACCATCTTTAACAGTACGTGCTCATGTGTTTGCATGGAGCTTACTATCATTCACAGTAAGTTCTGGACTGTTATCACGCAGATTACCACTCAATATAATCTAGCAGGACGACTAATACCACATGGTGCGTGCTACTACTCCATCGTACACTATGTTGCACATCATCCAACACTGTGTATTACTGAATTGGAAGCATGAAGCATTGCAGCCTACTATTAAGGATAGATGACTTATTTTGTTCTTAAAGTCTAACAACTGATAGGACAATCTACCAAAACCTTTAAATGTTCCTTTATAAATACATTCACCAACTGATCTTTAACATGTCGGCCCTGTTGCCCAGGTGACATTATGAATAACAGTGTAAAACACTTACAGCCAACATGAGTTTGTTCCAGAGAAGCAGACTGTGCACCTATGACTCGGACTCGGGACATACACTGAGTAGGTAGATTGTAGTGTTGATTAATACAGCATATCTCACATTTGCATCAAACTGAGGACACTTTTTTTATCTTTTAATCTTCTCAGTCACATTTCTTAATGTTTTTTAACCTGTCTGAGTTGTTTATTATCTGCACTGCATTCTGGCTGCAGGATGTTGATTTGGTCAGGGAATAAAGAGGAATAAATAAATCAGTCTGGACCTACTGTGCAGACTGAAGTGCAATAAACCAGCAAGCCTCCCAGAGCACATACTGCTAACTATTTATTCAGCATTTGCAGTGTTGTTGCTTACCAAGCTTTTGTTTTAATAATGCCTGAACAAATCTGTTAACATCAGCAGCACTTCCTGTAGCTGCACCTGTGATAGTGAATTGAGCCAGTGACCTTTGTGATAAATGCTTTTAATTTCTAAAGTCAAACAAGCTTGAATTAACAGTGACAGTTAAATGTGAATTCTGTTTCACTGTGGGGTTTGTGTAGTTTTGCTACATATTAAGGTGAGGTTACAGACCAAAGAACAGAAATAAAAACCTTTAACTTTTTTAGGCTCATTTTTGATGTAAAATCAGAAGCTGCCTGACTTTGCTGACTTTACTTTTTAGAATTTGCAGTGAGGTCCTTGAATTACTGGAATTATACAAATTGCTTTGAATCAAATTCATGGATTAATGTTATATTAATTTACCAAGACACGTCAACTTTCAATTTAACATCAAAAGATGAAAGTCTCCTGTGAAGTTGCAGTGAGGATGTGTGGGGGTTATAGATTCCTACTGTATACAGCAGCTCTGTCCATTGGCATCTTTGGAGCGCAGACACAGTTTAGGTTTGTAGCTTTCAAGGTAAAGCAGTTGCTTGGAGTTGAACGCTCCACGACGCTTCCTGTCAGCATGAAAGAGAATAATGAACAGGGTTTATAAAAAGAGTGACAGCTGTGTGAGCAATTACAGGGACGGTACTGAATATGATGCATGAAAAGACAGAGCAGTGGTTAACACAGTCGAGTAAAATGGAGCACAGTGAAATCAGAGCTTAGTACTTACAGTCTTATGAAGTGCACCGCATCCTCATATTCCATCCCACACTCAATTAGAGCCAGGGCCACCAACACAGGAGCTCTGAGGACACACAAAGGCAAAACTGTATAACCATCTGTTTGGGTACAGAAAAACAGTCCTATGGGCCTGTAGCTCTGTATAAATCACACACTAACACAGTATATCCACTCAGTTTGTGCTCCATCTTTTGCCTCTAGCGTTCCTCTTTATACCCTTTTATATTCATAGCTACCCCTGTAGCTACGGATCAAAGTGACATGACTGACTGTATATTATTACTACAACTGACAATACAGCAACTTAAACTACAGCCCAGTAAACAACTACAGTGCTACACTTTATATTTACTGTGAAAGTCAGTAAGACAGTTCTAGTGAGTAAATAAACAATGTCCCTGTTGTTCCCTCCCTCATCACTGTAGTTCTCACCACTCCTAGAAAACATACGCATGCAGTCTATCTATTGCTAGTTTGCCACAAAGCTAACTAATGCCATGGCCTGTTGGTGAAAGACAGCTGATAAGCAGTTAACATATAGCAACATATTAATTCCACCTAGATGACGTAATGGTAAATATAATTGCATGTGATTTTCACCAAAGATATCATACCACTAGTTTGTCTACAGAGTTTAAAGATGAGACACTGCTGTTAACACTAACCCTGTAAGCTAATGACTGACCATCACATTTCATAACAGGTGGCTGGAAGTGGTAATATCAGAGGGATTATTAGACCAACGAAAAAAGCACTAGAAACTGACAGAAAAGGCTGATTCAGACACTCCCCGTGTCCCACTCAATAACAACACATGTGGCATCCTTATCAAGAATATCTGCATTTAATATCAGCAAATATACAGTTATCAGATATTTTAAACCCTCCAATATCCACGTCAAAGTCCACATCAGCTTTAAAAATCCTGTATCATTCAAGCTCTAGAACGTAAAGCAAAAACTGACTTGGGTTGACGTTGGTTAATCTTGTTTATCTTCCCTTCAATGAGTATCATTTAATAAATTCTGTGTTTGGTGCATACTAACCGTCCTAGTCCAGCAACACAGTGCACAGCCACACAACAGCCAGGCTCATCTCTAAACTTTGTCTGCAGCAGGTTCAGCCAATCATCAACCACCTGGTCAGGGGGGGCCGATCCATCATCAAATGGCCAATCCTGGAAGGAAAACAGAGTCTGTATTTATCTTCCTCTTTTTGTTGCAAACGCCTCACCCTTTGTGGTTTTATGGTATGGAAATTTAATGTCCATAGAGCACCTTAAAGATGTTTTTGTATCTCAGGACAGTTAAGGCACTCCATATATGGAGAATGGTGTAGAGGTGTTTGCACTGTTTCCACTTGGTCTTTGTTCAGTTACTATGGCTTAAAATTCTTGTGCCAATAACCTTGAAAAAACATCAGCTGATGGCCCGCTGTGCCTACTGCTGCTAGTTTTTATTAGAAATGCAATGGATGGTAGAATTTTTAATGTGCTCTGTAAATCTAATTTACAAAAGACTAAAATTTATAAAGACATTTGGTTATCCTCAATGTCATTCATATTTGACTGACCCACGGATAAGGACACTATTATATTGCTGGATTTAGGTCCTGCTTTTATTTAGACATTTGTGTTGTAAGTAGGCTTAATCCTTTAATGACAGAGATTCCATCCAAGGTCTTAGTTGTGTGAGTCACTCACATATCCTAATTTTCATTACTTAAATCAGAAAAAATCTGATGTTCCAGTGGAAGTCAGGTACACATGTCGTCACTTACCAGAACTTGTATGCCCTCTTGTTCCACCGGTGCCTTGTCATATGTAGCAGCACACACTCTCACCAGGGTGTTAACTCCATACGCCTTCAGATCCTATCAAAACACAGAATGGTTAAGTCATGCTGTCACTATTGTTTCACCTGTAAACATATGAAAATAAATAAAGGAAAAAAATGTGATTAAAAATGCGTTACCTCTATAAACCTTCCCAGTTGTGCGTTAGTGGGGTTGTGCGTGATGAGGAATCTCAGACAGTCATAGGAGATCTCTACTGGAGCCGGTCGGTTCATTTTTAGACCCACAAAGGTTTGTCAATGAAGAGTTTTAGACCAGAAAAGTACTGTGCTTTAGAAAAATGGACTAACAGAGAAGTCTTCAAGGGGAAAAAAGTAAAACTCCTTTTGACTATTAAAAAAGCAAAAATTAAAAAGAAGTTATCTAAACTAAAATGTGACTTATGGGCAATGAATGTAAATATCCTACTCCTTTGGCGACAAAAAGTAGTCTGAATATAAAACAACAACAAAAAAAATACAAATTACTCAGGAAAGAAATGAGGATGAAAATAATCCTTAACTCTTATTGGCAATGAAGGAAAAACTAAAATTGGCTTAAAACATAAATTTAAATCTGGCAGGTTGGGATTAAGAAGACTGGAGAGAAGACACCCAAAGTCCAGGAGGGAAAAAAATGAAGACAGATAAAGATCTATCCTTCCTTCCTTTCAAATCTTTTAGCCCATTCAGAGAAGGCTTGTATGAGTCAGAGCAGAGGAGGAAAGGAAAAACAGGAAAGGAGAAGAGCAGAGAGGAAGCTCCCGGGCTAAAACCAAAGCCTCCCCTACTCCCCAGGACAGGTGACAGACTGGTTGGCTTGTCTTCATATGGGTTGAACAGGATGGCAGGAAGGACCTGTGAGAGAGACACACAGACAGCCAATGATTTTTACAAGGCTTTAAGTCAAACTAAAGTATCCTTCCATACCAGTTTTTGCTTATTATTTTAATGTGGATGTGATATTTTTGTCTACCGATCTCAATAACATGTTTTACCTGTGATTCTAATGTGAATAAAATGTATCACCTAATAACTCAACTCCTTTTCTTTTACAGGGAAACACTGGTTGACATAAATGACTAACTATATATGGATACTTTAATCAGCATTTATATCACCACTGATTCACTGTACCTCTACTCTCTGCTGTCCATGGACTGTAAGGTGATAAACAGAGAACTTTCCCATACACCACCAGAGACACCACCAGCCTTTGTGCTACACACCTGTGTGTGTGTGAATGGCAGTGCTTGCGCCTAGCTGGTGTCTCCTGTTCACTTGTCCACAATAAGCAGCAGGTGCTGGGCTTGGCAAAACTCCCCTCCAAGCCTCGCAAACGCCATACATGTGCAGCCTGAGAGAGACAGAGTTGTAAATTCCGACTGTGACGTTTAGTTGCTAATTGTATCAACAGGTGGGACAGAGTCTGCTGATCGATACTCACTGTGATGAGAGCTGAGGAGATAGTTCATTGAGCGGACACAGGAAAATGTGACGGCTCCGGGATGTAGACACACCATTGATGATGATGCTGCTTTTCTGGGTCCTGGCTGACAACGGCCCGCTAGCTTGCTGCTAACCTGCTGCGTAGAAGAAAACATGTTAACACTGATCAGCCACCTGAGATTAGTAGCTCCCTACATCACCTGTTAGTGAGAAAATTATGAGAAATTTTCCTAACATCACCCTCACAGTATAAACGTGAGCAACTAATGTGTTGCCATCCCGTGTAAATAATCTATCTCTGAATACCGGCGCTCTACCTGATGTTTTTCATGGGGTTAGGTGTGACCTGTGACATTGTGAAAATAATACACCGTTCCAAAGCTACGGTGTCCAGTTAGCTTAAATGTACTACTGACCATAGACCTGAATTTGCACCTGCGATTTGCCGACAGTGATTAATTCACACTTAACGGTACAGCACAACGTAGCCACAAATTGTTAGAAGCTCAGTATTTAGCTAGCCACCCATTTAAAACCTGTACAGCCGTAACTGTGTTCACAAACAATCCGCTTGACTGTTAACGTTAGCCAGAGCGATGTTCTAACGTTAAATGACCGAGCAGCTAGCTTAACGTTACTGGTAGCTGATTTTCAAAGGCACATACTGTAAATAAAAAATACGACATTCCCAGTTAAAGACAAAATGCTGGCGCAGAATTTAAAAACTAGCTACCTCACCAAGAGAAATCAGCATCGCCTTCTGTCATAAGAGGCTCCGCCAGCCAGGTCATGAAAAACCAGGTCAACAACCATGTTCCCAGAATAAACCCGAGCTAACACTTCCAGGCTACAGCGCTCGCCGATTTTCAACAACAGCAGAATGACAGCGAGCACGGCGGGCTGTTCAACAATGGTGGCATTAGTTACACAACTGGACTACGTCGTTGTCAAACATACATAATCAACACAGTTACTCACAAAACGTAGTAGTTTCACGAAAGATCCAGACGCTTCTAATGAAAGAAAAGAGTCTGCAGAGACATGTTGAACAGAAATATCATGGTACCCACAATAAACATCGCAGCTTCCGGCGGCAAGCCTTTCAAAAATAAAACACGAATATACACCATAATACCTCATCGCTGTTGTTTTTTTTTATGACCCTTTTAATTTGTAGACCAATACTGCATACTTCCGGTATAATTCAGTCTTCTTCTTGCAAGTTTGACAAAATATTTTTTAAAACTATATATTCAAGCATGCAGGTGAAACTTGAATTGAAAAAATATAACTTTGCAAGCAATATTGATTTAATGTACGATATTATAACGCTGTAGGCAGGCAGACTGTGGCTGATGTTCAAGTCACTGCTGCCATCTACTGTTTCTCACAACAAAGTATATCAGTTTGGTGATGCTGTGTTATGGATGTTTTTTGTTTGTTTGTTTGTTTGTTTTTAGTTTATTTGTGGCATTCCATGAAAAAACAAACAATACAAAACAGATTGAATTGAACATTTTCTACCATGTTTTAAAGCCATAAATGTAGCTTCACCTGTACACATTGATGTAAAGTTACACTTTCTCAAATGTTCTTATTTATTACACATGTATATAATCTTAAATTTATTCTATGCTCATACTCATACAATTTCTGAGCATTTTTGTGCTGTGGCCTCCCTCAGCAGGACAGTGCTGGGGCATCTCAAATGTCTCAAGGAACATAATAAAGAGCCCAAGGTGTTGACCTGGCCTCCAAACTCCCCAGATCTCAATGTGATCCAGCATCTGTGGGATGCACCAGAACAAGCCAGACCCGTGGAGGCCTCATCCTGCAACCTACAGCACCCTAAGGATACACTTGTCAATGTCCCTGTGCCACAGGATGCCCTCATAGCACTCATGTCCATGCTTCAATTAGTCAGAGCAATTTTGGCAGCAGGAGGAGGACCTACACAATATTAGGAAGGACCCACAGATGCTGGATCAGATCAGTCGTTAGGGTGGGGGGGTGGGGTGTGGGGAGGGGGCACAACAGTGTTTAGGTGGGTGGCATCTAGATCAATGCCAGGACACAAGGTTTTCCAGCAGAACATTGTATTGTTATTCACTTCACCTGTCAGTGGTTTAATGTTGTGGCTGATTGGTGTTTACAGCTTGTGAATACTTTTAATGAATTTTGTCTAAATTATGAGGCATTCACTCTGCATGGTCTTGTATATATTTTGACTTAATACATATTACAGCATTTATTGATTATTATTATTCTATGCAGCTATTCTATTCCAGATTTTTAAAAAAGATACTGAAACTGCTTAATATATTTCATGTATTCAAATTGGATTAAATTCAGGTAAATCCAATCTGAATCAGTCTGCCATGTGATTTTTGTCTACAGTGTCTTATATGTATTTTATCTCACTTTTTACATTTTTACATTTTACTAAAGCTGTTCTTTGTTGTTTTGTTTTGTTCAGCCCTGTGAAATCAGGCTGTAATAACCTTTGACTTGAACTCACTGCTCACTGTAAAAACACATTTACATTACTCCCCAACACAAAGGGTGTGGCATTTCTCTCTTTCCTCTTTTACTCTCTCTCTCTCTCTCTCTCTCTCTCTCTCTCTCACACACACACACACACACACACACACAGGCATGCTGGTTGGCAAGGATGGATGTCTTGTCTCCTTGCTCAATAAAGCGATATGTGGCTTTTTCTTTACCTATTTATAAGGTGTTAGGTGACATGGCTCGCAGGGAGTGGAGCCTCCATTTCCTGCAAACTGACAGGACAGGACATGTAAAGTGTGTTCATGTGTGCGTGTGTGCCTGTGATGACGTAGCAGCTGCTGAATCTGGTTTGGCAGGATTTCTGAGGAAAGGGGGCGAGAGAGCAGAGACAGACACAGAGAAAGAGGAAGGAGCGGAATTCTTCAAACTTCTCTTTCCCCTCACTACTTTTAACTTCACTGTTGACCACTTCTCTACTCCTGTTGGTGTCTACTTACTTTGTATTGGTGTTTGAACAAAGTTTCAGCACAGGGTAAGTTTCTTCTTCTTTGATTGTCATACATTTTACTGTATCACATGTTTAAAGCCAGGACTGAGGGGTAAACAAAAGACTGTAGCCAGTGGTGTGTTTAAATGGTACACAAACTTAGTTACAGTGTTTTTTTTTTCTTATTTAACTCTAAAACAAGATGGATACAAGTCGTTATCCACCAACAAAGAGGGAAACCATTAAGTTAATTACAGCCTTAAAAAAAGACAAAATGGGAGTGGGAGTAACTTTTCCTTTTCCTTTTGACTAAGACACAAACAAAAAGAAAAAAAGAGAGTGGAAAGATATTGAGCAATCGCTATAAAGAGACAATTCCAGAAAAATGTGGCGATTGTATAAACTATAGATTGCGCACACAGGCTGAGGCGTGGTGGAGTGAAGCATACTAACACTCAAATTTTCCACATTGCTCTCGATTGTACATGGAGTATCCTATTGGTTCCTTAAATTTAACTGATTGTAGTTCAGATTGGTGGCAGTTGACTCTATGATTAATACATATAGTTTAATGCCCATTCACAGGTAACTGTCACCAGTATTTTGAAACACTTACTGGATTAAAAAAAAAAAAATTACAAATATTACTGTTGAATATGACAAGATCTTATTACAATCAACCCAGGGTAGTGTGTGGTCAAAGCAGCCATTACATGACAGAACAAGCCTCATAGGAGCTAAAAACCTGTTTTATTCTGCCTTTATCAAAGAGAAAAAATTAATCAGCATTGGAGTTTCAAGTGTTAACACAGAAAAGTCCTCAGTGCTGAACCATTCTGAAATCTAAATATTTTACTCTTTTCTAAACAGTGAGTGATCCTCCACTGCACCAGAAACCATAGGCTACAGGCCTGAGGATGGTATTACACATCCCATATGGATTTAATTTTATTTGTTTTCCAGGAACATAGAAGGAAACCAGAGTAGTTATAACTTCTGCTATATACATATGTTACAAAAAAAGAAATTCCTTCTTTTTTTCCCTCAGAAACCCCACCCTCACATAACTTCCATCGCTTAATTACTGCTTGCTGTTGAGCTTGCACTGTGTACATTCTTGTATTAGAGGTTTCTGTCAACATACAGAGAAGTTAAACTTGGTTAAAGCTTTACTGGCTGACATTTTCTGCTCATACTGTGAGTACAGCTTTGACATTTGACAACAGCAAAAGGGAACATACACTCTGTGTGGTGAAATACTGTATTAGATACACAGAGTTTTCATGATTTTGTGTTTTACGCCAACTGAGGTGAAAATTTGTTTTTACTGTCAGTCACATGTTGCTATGGAAACCATGATAGTTCAACAGAAAACTGTACACATTTGTGTACTTTGGATTTTGTTTGCAAGGAAAGATACATTTGTTTAACACACATAAACACACAACCCAGTATCTAGGCAACATAAACTCTGAAACCACACACATGCCATGTTTGTGATTAAAGTTGTATTTATACTGGATTGCTGATATTAGGCTTTTTCATTCATGAACCTCATTACCTTTGCACACGTAAGTCCACTAGTGTCTCCACTGTGTTCATTCAGCAGACAAGCAGAGCGACAAAAAACACAGCACTGGTTACTGATGATACAGCCATGCAGCTGTGTGTACAGAACTAACAGCGTGCGTGCTGGTGCATAACAACAAATAAAGTCTGATTGATTATAACAGTTCACAGGTGTAGCTAAGCTAAGCTTTAACGGTCGGCGTGTGTAATCAGTGCTTGATCCTAACTATCCACCCTCATTACAATAAACTGCACATTCACAATGATGAAGTGTAAACATCAAAGATGTGTGCATGTGTACACATTCAAGAGCCAGCTACAATAAAGATTTGTATTTATTGATACAATTATATGGCCATTATCATCAGCAGTTATTTTATGTAATTGCTAATGATTCCTCAAGCTGAACATGAAAACTCATTACCAGCTTAATTCTGAGACAAGGTCTTGGGGACTTTGCTGAGGCACACACATGGTAGGGTCGGAATTAGGAGTCAACAGCATGAACCCATGAACCCAACCTGTCAAGAGTCATGAATCCAGCCTGGTGATGGTGGTGTAATGGTGTGGGGAATGTTTCCTTGGCACATTTTGTGTCCATTAATACCAGTCAGTCATTGTTTGAATGCCACAGCCTATCTGAGTATTGTTGCAGACCACGTGCATTCCTTTACAGGCACAATCCACACATCATCTGATGGCTATTTCCCACATGATAATGCACCATGTCACAAAGCAAAAGTCGTCTCAAACTGGTTTCATGAACATGATAATGGTTCTTCAGTGGAACACCTTTGGGAGGTGGTAGAACAGGAGATTAGCAGCTTTAATGTGCAGCAGACAAATCTGCAGAAATGTAAACATGGACTGGGATCTCAAAGAATCTCTTGTGCAGTCCATACCACAAAGAACTGATGTTTTGAAAGCAAAGGCTGGTGTTCCTATTAAGGTGCTCAATGAGTGCACCACTACCACGTTGAGGGGTAATAAACTAATGATGAATAAACTAAAAATGTTAAAGAAACTTACACACTGTAGTTTAAAAGAAGTAGTTCAGTTCCCTGGAAAATACACTTATCGGCTTTCTTACAAAGATTGATACTACTCTTTTTTCTGTACAAAGAAAATACATCCAGCAGCCTGTTAGCTCAGCTTAGCTTAAAGACTGGGAATGTGGAAGCTGTTTCTGTTCTTTCTGTTTCTGCCTAAAACTTCAGTGTAAGAATGACAGTTTGCTGATAGAAACAAAACAGCTAAATATGTAGCTGCTAGCACCAGCTACATATTTAGCTAAAGCGCTTGGCAAGAAAGAGAATAAACATGTAGCCAAAAATGTTGCACTATTCTTTCATTTTCCTTCATGGGTAAAAACTGAATCTAAATTTACCAGTTACATAAACGTAAAAATGCTGGTTGGTTGAGATAATTTCTTAGTAGCACTACCTCGTCTATATTTTCATATGTCAGTATCAAATAGACAGATGGTACATTTTGATTTATCCATTAGTTCCAGCAGCCAGCTGATAAATACATTCATTTTCCATCCTGAGCATAACATGGCTTCATCTTCTCTGGCCTGTGTACATCTTGTTAAGGCTACTGAAACATGGTCTTTCATTAGTGGGGAGCCTGATAATATTAATAATCCTGAAAAGCAGTCAGCAAAAGTCAGCAGGCTTTCAATTCAATTTATTGTGTTTACTGCATAAATACAACCAAGAAACAACCTCAGATATGACACGAAACAATGTTCTTAAATGTCAACTTTCCCTCCTGGGAGATTTGTAATTTAGTTGGTATGAACAATTTCATACAAGCCCATACAGGCTCTGCGTCAAACTCACCAGTTTAGGGTGCAGCTGGTGTCTCTGGCATAACTATTCATACTGATATGTGTTGGATTTGACCAGGTGTGGCTAATCCTTAACCGTAGAAAGTCTAAATCTGACCTTCTTCTAATGAAGAGCAAAGAAGTTTAAAAGCAATGTCTAAGGAAATAACACCTAGAATTCAGCTAAGATCTATTTGTGTCTTGTCATAAGGACGTGGAAACAAGTTTCAACAAGCGTCTTTCTTCCTCTCTTTTACAGGGTGCACTTGTGTGTATCACCTGGGCCAGTGCAGCAGCAGAGATGAACTGGTCAGGGCTGGAGAGTCTGTTGAGTGGAGTCAATAAATACTCCACTGCATTTGGGAGGATCTGGCTGTCTATGGTGTTTGTGTTCCGTGTGCTGGTGTTTGTGGTCGCAGCGCAGAGAGTTTGGGGCGATGAGAGCAAAGACTTTGTGTGTAATACCCGGCAGGTAAGACGGAGAACAATACTTTATTTTCTGTGCTAGAACATCTATTCTTTTGCTGTCTTTCAGTGCACTGGATGGATGAGTTTCCCTCTGAAAGGCAACTCATGAACATCATACTAATTTGAATGATGAAGTCAGATACAACTGAGCTACAAATCTCTGGAGACTGAAGGATGTTGCTATTAACTAGACAGAAAGGGTCTAATGAAAGGTGCTATTGAGATGCATTATGGGAAGTGTAGTGTTTTTCAAGCCTGACCCACACTAGAGACTACAAGTAAGGCTCTCTGGGGCTCTGCTGAACCAATTTTGACCTTTCTATTGTAACTCGATCTCTTGCGAGTTCCTAAACTTAATGAAGGTAGTGCTAAATCACTAGAGTGGGTTGGTTTTAAGTAGCATAAGTATTTTTTTCTTATTCTGTTAGCTGCAGATTCAGACTAACACAACACAGATCTTCATCCACTGTCAAGTCCTCCAGCTGTCTGGCTAAACTGGTTCACTTTTGCACAGTCTTGTGTGGAAAGAAATGTGTCATTGAATTTACCTATTTTTTATTAAGATTGATCCCCTCAAATTGGCTGCAGGTAAAGTAGGTGTATTATTACTTTCTACTACAATATAGAGGTATTTAAGTTATAATTCATAATTTTGACCTCATATCTCACTCTGACAGCATAGTGGTACTTTTGTTTCGTGTTGATCATCTCATGGCAGGTATATTACCTATAGTATAAAATAAATGTATTGTCAAAGTCAAGTCAAGTCAAATTTTATTTATATAGTGCCAATTCACAACAGAAGTTATCTTGAGGCACTGTACGTATAGAGCCTTTATCTTATAAAATTTACAGAGAGAGACTCAACAGATCCCACCATGAGCAAGCACTAGGCGACTGTGGCAAGGAAAAACTTCCTTTTAAGAGGCAGAAACCTCGAGCAGAACCGGACTCAGGGTGGGCGGCCATCTGCCTCGACCGGTTGGGTTTAGACAGAAAGAGAGGGGGGTGGGGGAATGGGGTAGGAGAAAGACAACCTTGCAAATACACAGACTAAGTCAAAATGTAAATAGTAGTAGTAGTAGTAATAATAATGATAATAATAATAATAATTATTATTATTATTACAGCTAAAGGAATAATAATGACAAACAATGGTATTAATAGCACTAACACTATCAATAACACTAGTAAATGTTTAATTATTGTCGCATCATGGGTTGAGCTGGATCATGGGAGCAGCAGGAGACTCTCCAGCTCTGGAGGCAGACACCTGCAGTAAGAGACAGTAGCAGAGAGAGAGAGAGAAGCACAGCCTGGGCAGTAATGTGCTTGAGGGAAGAACACACAGTTAAAGTGATGCAACGATATTAAGACAGTTAATAGTAATCTCGTCGGCAGGACATCATGGACAACATTTACTAACTATTAATCTTAACTGATGCATTGAGACTGACCCAACCCGCCGAGGGAAAAATGGTATCCTGAAATAGGAACCAGAATAATGTGCTAGTTAAAAGTTAAGGCATAAAGATGAGTTTTTAGTTTGGATTTAAAGGCCTCAACTGAGTCTAGTATTGCCTCTTTTTTGTCATGACATTACAGTCATAATAGAAAAAGTAATTGCAGTATGTTAACAATATTTTCCTCTATTTTACTTTGTTTCCAGCCTGGTTGTACCAATGTCTGCTATGACCACATCTTCCCCATCTCCCATATCCGTCTGTGGGCACTGCAGCTCATCTTCGTCACCTGTCCGTCTCTGATGGTGATGGCTCATGTTAAACTCCGTGAGGGAAAGGACAAGAAATACGTGGAGCTGCATAACGGCTCTCACCTGTACGCCAACCCAGGGAAAAAGAGAGGAGGCCTGTGGTGGACTTATCTCCTGAGTCTGGTCTTCAAAGCCGGATTCGACACATCATTTCTCTATATTTTGTACAGGATATACCATGGATATGACCTGCCCAGGTGATGCTTTTATCTTGTTAGTTTTCAAATGAAAACATGGTGTTCTATGCTGGCTATGACTTACTTTACTCTTTTCTTTTAGGTTGTCCAAGTGTTCACTGGACCCATGCCCCAACACCGTCGACTGCTTCATCAGTCGCCCGACTGAGAAAAAGATCTTCATGTTGTTCATGGTCAGTATCCAGTGCACTGTGCATCTTCATGTGTATCTGCGAGATGATTTATCTCATTGGCAAGCGCATCAGCAAGTTGTTCAGGGTCCGACACGAGAACCAGAGACTCATGTTTGCCGAGCAACATGAGCTCACCAACATAGCCCCACCGAGGTCCCAGTATCGGAGGACTGATCCGAACGCTGGGGAGTCAGCTGAGTTTAAATAGGAGCGAGAAGGTCAGAGAGGGCGCTGCCACTACAACACTGTAGGACACAGTGGTCCCTAAGCCATGGATCTGCTTCTGATGGGTGACCACTGGTTACCCAATAAAACTATTAAACCAAAAGACTGACATAAGGGTCAATCCTGTGCACCGTGCTCCTGTGATCCAGCTGAACATGAAACATTTGTGATTCTCCATTAGAAGAATTGCTAACAGGGGCTGGTCGCTGGTAGGACACAGTTAAAGAAGAGGTTTCATCTTCAGATCATCTTCTGGCTGACTATACAAAGAGAGACATCCAGGAGCTGGCTGGATGTTGATGATTGATGAGCCGGATGTTGTGTTTTTAGGACACTGTTGATTGACTCATCAATATGTCATGTATTGTAAATTACAGCACTTCAACACTGTTAATAGCTGACTGCAAAAATGATAGCCTCCAGTGCTGTGTACATTCATATTTCTCCAACTACAAAGACCATGATGCCACCAGGAATTTGATGAGCTGAACTGCTGAATTATCCACCAAGGTTGAACTCTTTCTGCCAAGAAAGCTGGTCAAACTCTACACTTGGAGCTTTGTAGGCTGCAGATTCTTGTGACTAAAGAATGGACTTCATAGCAGCAGAGATATGTTGAGTGGATTACTGATTCTCACAACTGCTGTATCTGATAGCCAGCTGACTCCTCAGTGTGTGTGTGTGTGTGTGTGTGTGTGTGTGTGTCCTGTTAAGGGTGCTCAATTATCAGAATTTAAAATGTACATTGCAGTGAAATTATTGCATTTATGAATGACTAAGAATCAACTGGAATGCCATAATGTGGTTCAATTGTGTCTTGATATGATAAAATGCTGATTAAGCTGAGTGTCTAGACTGTCTTTTGTTATGTTTTCCCCACAGATATGCAGAATTAGCATTGGCATTAAGATATATCATGGATGAACTCACTAATGAAAGGGAAGGCTTAAAAAATTGAGCAAAAATGAACAAATTCAAGTTAGATTTAATGGTGAAAACATCAGGAAACAAAGTCCCCATTCAGATAAGACTTAAAAACAGTTGCTCATGCTCAAAATGCTGAAAATAGTTTCATTATACTACCACTAGGTAGCAGCATTGTTTAGATTAAACAAACCAAATTCTAATGTATCTGTGTAGGACATTCTTCTAAGATAAATTTGAAATAGAGCAAGGAGCTAATGGGTACAGTGGAAGCTGCCTAGGTTAACACTTACTGATTTTAGAGAAACCCACTTTCCCTCCATTCGTCACCTGTCTACCCCGCACAGCTGCTCAAATGAACAACACAGGTGTGTCAATCATGTGGTCATTAGCACAGGTTCGAGAGGTGCGTGTTGCCTCCAAGTGTTTTTTAAAAACTCCTGAGTGTGACTTTTCATCTTTCATCTGCTTCATCTGTATTTGAATACTAACGAACTGGAATATTTGAATACTAACGAACTGGAATATTTGAATACTAACGAACTGGAATATTTAGCGTACTGAAAGGCAGAAGTGCTCTAAGCCAACAGTTAATGACTTCGTGTTTATCATCTCAAGTACACTAACTTTTATTTCACGTTATGCAGACTTCATTAAAGAGCCCATCTGTTTATCTTCCAACCGAAAAGGTGTGTTGCGACGAGGATGGGATTCGAACCCACGCGTGCAGAGCACAATGGATTAGCAGTCCATCGCCTTAACCACTCGGCCACCTCGTCTTATTATAAAACCCTAGCAGGCTGTAATATCCGGATACAGTAAAGCTCTCGTGAGAATGCTGACAAGTACTGATTATATTTTGGTTTGCCTCACACATTTAACATTTCTGTCGCCTTACTTCAGTGAGTGACACCAACACGTCCATTTCCAGGCCTCATTAAAACGCAGTGGAAACTTGGATTAGGAAAGCACGAAAACTAGCTAAAACTCGGATTAATCACCAACCACAAACACCGTGTACACGAGGCGTTAGTATGTTTACTGTAAACTTAAAGCAACATGGTGCGGACTCACGTGCCGTCCACATTTCTGTCCACCAGAGAGAGCCAGAGACAAGCAGATTAAAACCGAGGCAACGTTAACAACATACAGTCTATGGTGAACCATCTGACAAAGAATGTCTAAATGGGTTTCTGCCATCTGATGACTACATTATTAAATATGTTACCCTAATTCATTTATACTGACGTAAGGGAGTCTGCTATGAAACTTGCGTTGAGCTGTCCCTGGCCCACCTCAAATCCTCTCATCCCGTTAGAGACGCGGTTCCAGCTCTATGTCCATTATTTCGATTCAAAGATTTATTTGTCACGCACGAAAATATGTATATTGAAATGCAACATGGCTGCTCCTAATGTTGGGCAAAAAAACTAATAATAAAGATAAAGTATGCATATTCATATAAAACTAATTGTATATAAATAATTGATGAATATGTTATATATAGAAATAAATATTTCCTGCAGAATAATGGTATAGGTGTGACCTAAGTATGACTCAGACCTTTTTGGTTCATGTTCTCCTTAATTTAGCTAAACTACTACTTATTTGTTCCTGTCTAGAGTCACAAGCAACAAATATTTTAATAAATCTATGTGACAACTTGTATATACCTGTTAATTAATCTAAATCATAGTTGACTTCAATACTTTGAATTTGAGGTTTTATCCAGTTTCTTATATATATTATATAACTTGATTGTTTTTGTGTACGTGTGACGTAATACTTGACTCAACCTCCTCATTAAGTCGAACTCTCCAGTCTATTTCCAATGTGTTTTATGGTGTGAATCACAAGGCAAAACACAGACAGAGGGGATCAAACATTTATTTACCCTTATTAAAAGTTACAATAAAACCATTAACATCTTCAAACGATAGCAAAATAAAGAGAACCAAAAATATTGGCCAAAACATATTTACAGAGACAGTTTGCAGATAAAAAGCTCACATTTTTGTACACAATCCCAACCCCTGCGTCATAAACTCTGAAATGTGAACACTGCACTCAAGAAGCTTGAATGTGGTTTTAGCCAGAAAAAGAATGAAAATGCACAAACAAAGACATAGCTCTTTTTCCACCTCCCCTCCTCGATTTTTCACTTTTCTATACATGACAAAATACTTGAAATTTGGGGGTAAAACATAGGAATGTAGAATTCTAAAAATTAATAAGATCATTTGAAAGGTTTATGTGTCCGTTATAACAGTCATTTCGAGTGAAGGAGATGGTCTACCCCGCTCCGCAACGGTGACAATTTTTAAATCCCAAAAAGATGAGAAAGAAAAATAAAATGTTATAGGGCTGCCACGCTGTTAAAAAGGATGCTTCTCCATGAATTGGGAAAATAAGTCAGTATTCCTGATTCGCTCCACATCCAATCCATTACCTTCGCCGCACGCCTGTCCCTGTGTGTACCATGAGGGGGCGACACAAGCCGACACTTTCATCATGAGAGGGCCCGGTGAGATTCCGTCTGTCGAAGAACTAATAAAAGGCAGTGAACTGGTGGTTGAATCAGCAAACGTGATATATCCTTTGTCTTCTTTTGTAGTTTTGTTTATAACTTTAAGAACGTGGCACAAGTCTCTCATATATATATTTATATATTTTAATCTTGGAAAATCAGTTCAGGTGGCGGGGTGCAGTCACTCTGCGTTGGCCTCGCCCTCAGAGGCTGCAGGTGTCGTGTCCTCAGCGGGGGCAGCGGCAGCGGCCTCCTCGGCGGGAGCGGCCTCTGTGGCTGGGGCCTCCTCGGCCGCCTTGGTCTCACCCTCGGGTGCGGCATCAGCAGCGGCGGCGGCAGCTTCACCCTCGGCGGCCTCTGCAGCCGGCGTCTCCTCTTTGGTTTCCTTGGCCGCATGGCCGTTCTCCTCTGGCTTGTCCTCGGTTGTGGGGGAGGTGGCCTCCTCCTTGCCCTCCTCGCTGCCCTTCTTGCTCTTCTTCAGCGAGATGCCCTTGAACTTGAAGGAGTTCTTCAGGGAGAACTTCTTCTTCTTCTTGCCATCCTTGGCGGCCTCGCCCTCGGCTTTGGCAGCCTCGCCCTCGGCTGCGGGAGCGGGCTCAATGGCATCTCCAGCACTGGTCTCGCCCTCCTTGGCTGGCTCGGCTGTTCCATTTCCATCTGCGGCAGCCACTTCCCCGTCGGGCTTGGCCGACACATCACCATTGGTTTTGACATGGCCGTTCTCCTGCAGAGAAGAAGAGTCTCATTAGTCATGCATTGAAATATTCAAACTGGGCCAAAACAAACACACTGCCTCTGGAAAAGGGAATCACTCCAAATAAACAGATGGATCAAGTGTAGCTGAAATGTTTTTCAATATACCAAACAAATCTGAAGAGATCTGGCATGTGCCAGAATAGCATTAGCCCATTTAAATAGTTAATCTATGTTATACTTGAGGAAAGCTGCTTGCCCTGACAGTGGTTCAGAGGGGGATTCAACAGCTGTTTGCATAACTCTGGCCGGACGCACGGGGGCAGTAGTGCTGCATCTAGACGTCAACATATCCAGCAAGTTGGGGAACAAAGGAATCCCCGTGAAACCTGGTTTCTGCTCTCATCCAAGAGCTGCAGCTCCCGTCTACCACAGCTCTCTGTGTGAGCGCGGTGTGGCCAGAGAAGAGCCAGCACATCAGTCATGGCACAGACAAAGCCATGGTCAATTTAAGACTCACATTTAACCAATCTACCGCGCTCAATCAGAAAAGTCAATCAACTAAAAATGATCATCAGCATGTCTGAAAGGGCATCACATTGTGGCACACATTGCATCTTCTGATCTGGGGTCAGACTCAGTTTAACTCTCCCAACAATCAGCAATTAACAATCACATCTCAGTCATCAAAGCTCAAACTTCAATTTCAGCCTAAGTAAAAGACGCTTGGGTGTAGAGGAGTTGTGGTAAAGGGGATCTGAACTGGCGCCTGTCGACGTTTTGTCTGTAACTCCGCAAAATGCGCTTCCAGCAGAGCGCATTTGCATCCTTTGCACCCGTTTACCCCACATCTTTTGTTCGACGTCGAGAGCGACTTTCCGCCCGACCACCGCCAACTCATGAGAGAAAACACGCTGCAAACACACATTTCAACCAGAATCTGCCGCTCCTGTGTAAACTGTGCGGGTAAACGGCCCCTGTGGGCGCAGCAGACGGAATTAACAAAGGCAGGTCTGGTGCGCGCTGAGCGGGGACGAGCGCGGCCACTCGACGGCTGCTCTGCTGGAGGTCCCCTTCTACTCAAACAACCTGTTTTCAGTTGATTCAGTTTCATTTTTATTTCCTACAGCCGTGTGTTTAACAGAAGGACGGGTGTGCTCTCAGGTCAGAGTGTGAAAGCTAAACTCCCCATCGCAGCCCTGAGCCCCGCCGTGGCACCCATGCTGCCAGTGGGCGTTGGGTGCCATGTGGCTCCCCGCTGATGCTCGGCCCGTTTTACTCACCTGGCCGTTGGCTTTGGCAGCAGCAGGGTCGGCGGCGGCTTTCCCCTCAACAGCTACTCCACCCTTGGACAACTGGGCTCCCATTTTTTTCCTTTTAGGTGTTCGGAACAAAAAATAAAATCGAAAAAGAAAAACCTCGAGGACTTTTTGAGATTTTAAAAATCCAGATCTGGGATGGGTAAGATCTTTCCCAAAGAGGTGAAAAATCCGACCGGATCTCCTTCTCCCTATAGCTATGGGTTTTGGACACGAGAAGATCCCCCTTCTGTGAGTGCGGACCCCACGGCGGCTGAGCTCAAATTAAAGGATGTCAGGGATACGACTGTGAGTATTTCAACCGCGCCTCAAAATCGACCAGAGTCTCCTCCCACGGGCGTGACAGCCGGGCTCTGTCCAATCTGCAGCCGGGGGATGGGCCTCCTTCACCCCCCGGTCTCTGCAACAGTCTGCTGCTCCACTGGACTATCAGCGGGACTTTTTCCACTGTTTCAGATGTCTGGAAGATTTTTGGAAGATTTTTTGGACGTTTTTGACTTTTTAAACTTTGATTCATTGACTTCCTCAGCACTTGTTGAGCATGTGTTGCAAGAAACTGACTAATAATAATACTAATAATAAAGAGGTCACTTTTCTTTTCAATAAAAAATAATAAACTGGCTTTCAGTTTATTAATTTATAAAGTTGGTTTGGAATGTTGAATTGGTAAAAGAAAAGAAAAGGAAAAAAAGGACCAACAATCCCATAAATGTTGCTATAAATTCACAGGTGGACAACAGACACACCACAGATGGCTTCATCAGATCACTGGTTCCCAATCCAAGGTTTGAGACCCCACAAATAGTTGTAAGGTCAGCATGAAATGAAGACAAAACAATATTTATTCTGCACATAATTCACACCTCCAAAATATGAGGTTGTGAGTGGGCTTTTTTTTTTTGGCTATATAAGGGGCAAAAAGGCTGGGGACCTGGGCAGTAAATAATTCCAAGCTCATGTTTACCACTGTTACACCCGTGTCTACACTTCTTTTCAAGTTAACCAGCGTGTGTCAGAGTTTCAGTGACTTCCTTTCAACTATAGAATAAATCCTCAGATGATCCTTGATGGTCCGATTCTTTTGGATTTAAATGAGAGACCAGGAATTTTAATGGCCCCCGCTGGATTTTGAGTGACAGGCCCAGCTTTCCAAGAGTAAACTCGTTACATAACACGCAGGCACAGCTTCACGCTCGGCGGAGACCTTGCGATGGCACTGGGGCTGCTTTGTCACCGACGCAGACAGGGAGACAGTGAATCAGCCTGTCAGCCAGTAATGAGGTCTCTTGGCCAGACGACTGAATCCCACGATCGCAGCGGTGACACTGCATTTTGTTTTTTTGTTTTTTTTGTTTGTTTTTGGGGGGAGCCTGAAACTGATGGGTTTCTCTTGTGATCCAGCGGGGTCAGGGGTCATATGTTTTAAGCTGAGTTATGACGAGCCAGTGGACAGCTTCCACAGCCCAGCCAGTCAAGGGACAGGGTCACACATGCATTTATATATGCCAGCTGCTGCATTTACAAGCCGTAACTCTTAATTCTGGCAACCTCTAACTAAATTATCCTTTCTTTCCCATTAACAAGGCCTTCATTTATCCCACAGATGAGCCCGTGTTAGCAAAATGGCGCTCTATCTGCTTGTCATCATTACAGGACTTCATTAGGTGGAATTTATGATTTCCTCTTCATGTGAGGGATCCCTTTATGGGTCCATATGTCTCTCTCTCTCTCTCTCCTTCGCCTTGCTGTCATTGTTTTTACCAATCTGAAGGCGCACAGAACATCCCCCTCCACACATGCACACACTCACACAAACATGTCACAACCATGGTATGCAAGGCATGCATACGCCACCAAGAGAATGAGCTCCATCCATTCAGTGGGCTGAGCTTCCCAGAGTGGAATACACCCTCAGGGGCACAAAATCTGCACCCCTTCCCCCCAGCTCCCACCCCCCCTTAACCAACCACCACCACTCCATACATTCTCCCACACTGAGTCAAGAACATGTTGGGAAGATGTTTTTAACCCCCCCCCCCCCACTTCCCCAGCATACTTTGCTCAATCGTGGTTTTTGGAATTCAGCATTGCGCTCTGATGTGGGACACTCGGGTCAGGTCCGCGTTCTGATGAGGCCTATACATTAAGATTGTCAGAGTTCAAAGGGATGTTCCTGGTTTGATCAGCACAAGAAAGAGATGTTTTCACAGCAGGGCATCCAAGCCTCTGCAGAGAGACTTCTGACGAGGCTGACACTCATGGGCTACTGTTTTAGGTGATATCTTCATAGATGTGGATCATTGGGAAAACATAAGAGTTTTTTTTTTTTCATTCACAATAAGTTCTCTGCTTTGACCACTGAAAGAGATTGTAAGATGGTTTTGGTTGCACAGAAAATACAGAAACAGATTCATCAAAAATTCAGCTACAACCAGTTAGCTTAGCATAAAGACTGGAAGCTGGAAGTGGAAGTTAGCTCTGTCCAGAAGGAAAATGAGACTCTAGGAAGTCACTGCACCTGGCCACAAAATAGTTTGAAGGAATAGTTTGAAACGTTTGACACGTATTCACGTTCTTGTTGAGAATCAGAAAAGATTGAGAGCACTCTAGTATCTGTACAGTAAGTATTTAGCTGGACCCAGCAGCTAGTTAGCTTAGCATATAGACTAAAGATAGGGGGGGAACCATTAGCCCTTGCTTTTATGCTTCATATTATACATATTTAGCAAACAGACAAGTAACATTGTTATTTCACTTTAATCAAGAAGATGAATAAATATACTCTACACACATATTCTTCATTAGTGTGGAATTATTTTGCCCTAACCAGCTCAGTGTTTCAAAACTTGCCAGAGAAAAGCTGATGTAGTTAATGTAGTGAATACTGACTATGAAAGCTTTACCATTTATTTTCTGCACAAGCGCACACACAGTTGCACTACACACATTGAGATGATGACAAGGCCTGATTTCCTTGAGAAAAATGAGATTATTTCTGGAGGACTTCCTCTGGCCTCAACCTGCCTACTTATTTTATGTCGTGCTTAACACCATGCTTCTTCTCCTCACACACTTTTTTTCCCCCTCTGAGCTAGTCAATGCCCCTGTTTGTGTGGTTGCCCATTTTTCATGCCCTGACACAGGATGAGCTCTCAAATCCTGCTAAAAGCCGTCCATTGTCTCTCTCTCTCTGTCTCTTTCTCTCTTGGCGAGCCAAACTGATGAGCATCACAAGTAGAAAAAGAGGAAAAAAAGAGAGCAAGAGAAAAGGAAAGAAGAGATGGAGGAGGGCTGGAGCGCAGGAAGAAGAATCAGAAACATGTCTCTGGGTTTCCTTTTGCTTCAGGGAGGGAAAAAGTTATCTTTACGACAGTCACCTTGAGAAGATTACTTGGGCATATCAGTGTGATGAATATGTAATTTCCCCGGGTTCCTCTGTTTGTCAGCAATTCATGCATACCCAATCACAAAAACAAGAATGCAGGCTGTTTCCTGTGTACTTTCCTATGCTTTTGTGACACACTGGTGGTTATGAGTTTTGCAGAGCTAATAGTCTAAATACATCAGTACAGAATACAATGTCATCCTATGAGACACATTGATAAAAAAGGATTAGAATATCAAATAATGTGAGGAAAAAGGTTAGCCATAAAGTGGATTATATATGGCGACAACACAATTTCAAATAAAAACATTTCATTTTTATGTCTAACAAATGCAAATGCAGACTGAATGAATTTTACTTAAAGGTGATATCTAAGCAGCTTAGTTTGTATGCTGAGATGTAAATTTGATTTTATATGTCTGATTTAGTCTGGTATAAACAGAGCATTTGCATTGCCAAGCACCAAATTACAAGGAGAATCAGGTGCACAGCCCTCTTCACTGGCATGAATAGGGGTGCGTAGACTTAAAAGAAAGCCCTTTGTGATGCTAATTAATTCAATCAACTGGCTTATTGACTGCAAAAAGGCCCTCACCAGCAGGCAACCAACAAAGCTGCACATGGCAGCCATCTTGGCCGGGGCTTGTGCAGACGTATCTGTCTGCCGGGCTCTGGCTCTGGCTCAGGCGGGGGGGGCTAGCTGGGATGTCCAATGCTCAGCCAGGCTTGCATGTTTGATTCGCCTCGTTGATGAAATAGTTGTTCACATCACAGGGGACCTTGGAAAATGCAACCTCTAAAAAAAAAAAAAAAAAAAAAAAAAAAAATGGAGGGAAACTCAACAGTGATCACGCTGATGTGTGAAGATTTTCTTCAACCTCCCCACTGCACCACCCCCACCCCCCACCCCACTCGCCATCTCGGTCGCTCTATGCCTAAGGTGGCAGACATTTCTGCGTGCGTGCAGACATGCCACAGAGCCGGTTACCATGGCAACTGCTGCTTCTATCGACGTCTGCGGCTGATGTTACAGAGGGACGTGGTTTGGTGGGAACCCAGTCAAGGGGGTGGGGTGGTGGAAGAGGATATAGCTTTGGCGTTGTTTTTGTTTGCATTATCATCTCTGGCTTGTTTATTTTAGATGACTCTGACTCCCACAATTTACGCAGCTGAGACTCTCAGCCTCTGTGTAACCACAGGGAAATGAAGCGTGGTTTCCTTTTAACCTTTACCCTCACCACCTCTTTGTCAGGCTCTCTTTTTTTCAACTTCGTCAGAAATTCTTTCTCTCGGTTTCATGTACTGTACGTCTCCTTTCTTTCTCTCTGTGTTTGCCTCTGCTATGGCTTGAGTCATTATAGGCAAATTCACCCAGTTGTGCCTTGTTTCCATCTGTTGTCATAACATGCAGGCCAGGTAAGAGGGCAGTAAGAGAAAAAACAGATGGCGAGACAAAAGGAGAGGGTGAGGGGTTAAGAAGTGCAGAAAGTGTTAAATGTGTGAAGCAGAGGGTAGGGGCTAGGCAGAGTCAATGTGTGTGTGTGCATGTGCAGACAGGGGCGTACAGTAGTAGGGCAGCTCATCCTCACTGGCAACGGCACTGCGGCATTACTAGGTCAGTGTGCCATCATCTCATTCATCATTATCACAGTCTGCTCTTCCTCCTCCGCTCTCCCTCTTCATCCCTCCCACGCTTTCTTGCAGTGGTTCTCTTCTTCCCTCACACACACACACACACACACACCAATGGGAGCGACACCACGACTTACGGACAGAATGGAAAGTAAACCCAAACAGACTCAGACAGAGCAGGTCTGTAATGATTCCAAGTTCACATGTAACACAATAGCTAACGTCATCTTTGGCTAGATAGAAAGGTTTCCGTTAATAAATGGATTATTAATGGTTAATATAGCAATTGTAAAGGCTTTATAGATGACGTTTGGGCTGCCATGTTGCAAAAATACCCTTTGGCCGGTGTTTGTCCTCCTCCTAAAAAATGTACATACTTAGCCGGCTAACTTTTAGCCGTGCTAGTGGTGTACGTGGTTCTATGGTTGACAATGTCAGTCCATCTGTTGGTCCATCAACCACTTTGGTCCAGACTGAAATATCTCAACAACTATTTTATGGATGGCCATGAAATTCTGTACATGACAAAATACCTGTGAAACTAATGGTATTTCCATCAAACTCTTTTGTACTTTGTGTTAACGAGTATGCTAACATACTAAACTAACAATGAACATGGTAAACATTATAGCTACGAAATGTCAGCATGTTAGCATTGTCCTTGTGAGTATGTTAGCATACTGATGTTAGCATTTACCACAGTTTAGCATAAAGACTGGAAGCAGAGAGAAACCGCTAGCTGGACTTCATACTTTTAAAACATTTGCATATGAGCATCTTTAAAGCTGACTAATAAAAATGTATGTTTGTTGAACTATTCCAAAACTTTTTGAACAGTATTTTGTTTTACAGAGAGTTATGTACTATTATGAATATTTCTTGGCCAGTATTATCTGGTTGTAACAGCAGTACAAGTACAAGCAGGCAGATATGATGGTGTGGGGCAGCGAGAGTGGATGAGAGTGTTCAGCTAGTTTTTCTGAGTGGCTTGTAGCATAGCTTGCTTTGGTAAAAGTGTAGTGTTGTTGTAGCTTAACTGCATCCAATGAAAAGTTGCTTGCTGTCTGCTTTATCAGTAGCATTACTGATATTATTTACTACAGAATTAATGTCTTATTAGAAAAGTGGCCTATTACCCTTTATTATTGACTTAGTAATACTAAAAAATAAAACATGCTTTATTAGAAAGTGTTGCGTAAAAGAGTAGGAGTACCCTTGAAGCACTTGTCAGTATCAACAGAGGAAATAAGTCATTATGACAGCTGTTTATCAAATTCATGTCTTTCTGTCAAAAATCACAAAGAGAAATCAGTCACCCCTTGTAGAATCAGTTTAATGGTCTGGAAGGAGAGGGCAGATAGCCTGACACACTCCACACTGTTAAAAGCCGACCAATAAAACATAATGGGCTATATTTCATGACAGCTTTGCGTTCCTGCACATTATAAAAAGGCCTGTGTGATGTAAGACCACACAGACATCTCCCCTGCTGCTTAGAAATAGCTGGCAGCATTAAGTGTTGTTTGTTTAGTATACACACAGATATATATATATGACAACAACCACTTGCGTGCAACCACATGCAAATGAATTTTACCCCCCACCACCGCTCGACACACACACGCACACACAGACAGACTCATTAGCTCAGTTCTGGGCTATCTGCTAGCTTTTTTTTTTTTTTTTTTTGGGGGGGGGGGCAATCTGTGAGATCCTCACTCTCTCTGAGCCCCCGTCAGTTTTTTCCTCTCCCTTGGCTCCTTAAACCCCCTGCCCCCTCTCCTTGTCCTCCACCACCACCTCCTCCTCCTCTACCATCTTCATTGTAATGCAGATTTAAGGAGCGAGTGGGGGGATGGGTCAGGGTGGGGGTGGGGGATGGGGAGAGAGGAGGTTTGTGGAGAGGCTGTGGTTGGTGTTAAGTATGACCTGGCAGCCCTGCTGTGCCTCAGCGGGCGGTCCAGCGTGGGCTGGGGGGAGGGGAGCCCAAGAGAGAGAGAGAGAGAAAGAGAGAGAGCTTTGAGGGTTATCCCCCAGCCTGTATACATGACTCAGACATCAGATATCAACATCCCGGCTTCATCTTGAAATAAAAGATGGCAGACACGCCCCTCGTATCTTCATTCAACAGTAATCTCATCCAGGAGTGGAACAGGGAAGAATAGGATATTTGATGGTGTTTTGTTCTGTCTAGACATAATGAGCTTAATGTCACCGAGGTCATGTTGTTGTTCCCTCTGTTACAGACTAATACCATGTAAAACTAACTGGAAAATGAATAGTGATCATAATTTGCAAATGGCAGTGTATTAATCTTTGTATTAGTCTGTGTGGAAGCAGTAAAGCCATTACTGAAATCTCACTAATTTTGCCCACACAAACTGTTTGGCTGTTGTGCATTGTAGTAAATTTGGGTTTTCTCTGGAAGTGTGTCATGGTGTGTATTAGTATGTGTATATTCACAGCATGTGTGTGTGTGTGCATGTGTTGTCTGTCTAGTTCTTATGTCTGCAGCTTAAACTACGTCCGTGCTCCTCGCAGCTGTCGGGAGTGTAATCCAGTCCCTCTCCGAGCACAGCGGCAAGAAGTCAGACCTCGACTGTTTACCAAGTGGCTGCCTTCCCTGCACAATGCGGCCCACCCCTCCTACCAAACACAGCAGCATGCAGGGGGGGGGGTTGGCAGAGATAGTAGAGAGCAGAAAAAGGCCTGCAGCGAAAATAAATAAATGTCTAGAGTCGATACTCGGCCATTGTGTTTTAATGAGCCGTGTGTGGGATGGATTCATTGACTCTGCACCTCTTATTGCGCTGAAAAAAACACAGACAGCCATCTCACTTCTGTTGTTGACTCCTCACTCCCTGTTTGATTACACTGAATTGCTCTCTAAACGCACAAGAACAAAGCAGCATACACTTACATGCATGGTTCAATTAGGATTAGAGCACTTTAACTTGTTTACCCAGACATTTGTAATAATAATAATTATCTGATCATTTGTTATTCTGATTTCCTGGCCCTCCTCTGCAAGGATTTGAGAGCAGGTTCATTTTCAGAGCAAGCAGCAGTTCGGCGACAAAGAGACGCAGCAGAGGGACGGCTTTCCTACTCACAAGGTGATACAACTCCAGTCACAGTTTTTGTCTGTTCACTCCGCTTTGGCGTGATTCATTATTTGGTTGTCATTTTGCTCCACTTTTCCATTTTCTCCATCTGCCATTGCAGCTGGGTTGTCATGGAGCATCATTGCAGTGTGTTGCGCTTGTTTGTGAGTGACCTATTTATAACCCACCCCTTCTATCTCCTGCCCCCAATTCCCTCTCTTGTCCTCCTCCAGTTTATCAAAACACGGTTACATAAAAACAGCTCCCTTTGAACCAGCGCTGGGCCGTCACTGTGGCATGAAAATCTTTGTGAGTTATTAAATCATTCAGGAGATGGAGGGAGGTGTTAAGTCTGGGTTATTTAAATTTCACTCTTGAGAGATATTCTGAGCTCAAAAGTGGCATAAAGGACACACACAACCTCAACATCACGTGTCTATTATACAAACAAATGCAAAGACAGCTAGTGAGGGCAAATTTACTAACACTGTCCTGTTGTCTGCACATGTGAGAACTGTGTTAAAGTCACTGTGATAGGAAAACTGGAGCATTTTTTTATCTTCGACTTGGAAAAACTGGTCAGCTTAGTGTCCAACTTGTAATTCCGAGCTTTTGACATGAGCAATATCTCTGGTGAAAAGAACTACAAACACGTCAACAAACTGTCGTCTGAAATGCATCAAAATAAAATCCAATATTAACACTAATACATTGCTACAAATATGTAACACACACATACACAAAAAAATGAATTTAGGATATTTACCTTGTGTGACGACAAGGTTAGCGCTGAAGCTAACCATCTTAGAATAATACCTGAACACTCCACAGTTGGAATAAGGTGTTTTTCCTATTTTTTCCAACATTGTATAAATGCAGCGTTAGATCAGAAAGAGGAAGTTTCTGTTAACTGAGAGTCGAACACACACCTACGGCAATCATATTGCTCTGCTAGCTACTGCAGTCAATTGTGATATTATATGATGAGCCAGGTTAACTAATTAGGATAAATATTATGTATAAACTTCCAAGTTCAATATGAGTCACCAAATATGTTGTAACATTTAACAGGAAGAGAAATGAGAGGCATTTTGGCTCAAAAATGCTCAAAAAGTATTATTTTTTAGCACCTGCCAAGAAATAGCCTAACTATTAGCGCAGGGACCCTGCATAGGAACTTTTTGTTTTACTGTGTCTTTAAATGTCTACTGTATCTGTGTGTTCGGGTGATCGCCTGAAGACCTCAGATGTCAGTCATGCAAATGAGGTTAGGAGTCCCCAGCCTGGAGGGTGTAATGGTGTACAGCTCCCTCTCCTTATTAAATTAGATTAACGACTACAGGGCTGCAAAGACAATGGCCGCAGCGTGTCAAAATCTCACCCAGCCTGTTGGCTTTGACCTCAAGCCAGGCTTCACAACTTTATCATCACACTGTCAGTACTATTGCACTTACTGAGACTTCTGGCAGTCCAGCTTGCCTTTTCTTCCCACTGTGGCAGCATGCTTACTACCATCTTAGCAGTGCTTTAATTGATCCAGAACTGCCCAACTGCGTTTGCTGTGCAGCACTGACCTCATCTCCACTGGTCTGCTGAGACAGCTAGCATTGATCTACTCTAGCTTGACCAACCTGCCCAGTTGAGTCTGCATTAACCTCCCGCAATCCTAGGTCTGGCTAGCCCGTAACAATGTGGCTACTGCCTGACAGTGATTGCAAGTGATTGATTGGGGATTGATTGGTTGAAACGGGGGATAGGGAAGGAGGTGGAGTGAGGTGAGGGCATGGGTACAGCAGGCCGTTATTTACGTTTGTGTCTCATCAGGAAATGAGTGCAGTCAGGTTGGGCAAAGATTTACTGTTACTGCCCGTATTATTCTCTCGTACATTCACTCCTTGTCAGAGCCTGAGATACCGCCCTGAGAGAGAGATACATTAAAAACAAAACAGGATGAATATATCTCCCGCTGACAGGTACAATATGAAAGACACCTGCTTCGACAACTGCTGGGGCAAGTATAAGCCATTTGTCAGTCCCGAAGGGAGACGCTTCCTTTGTGTGTCTTCCCCTCTGGGCTTACTAACAAGGTTATCATAGGTCAGTGATGAGCTGGGACTGGAGATCAATTGGAAAGCAGTTAGAAGACTTTCAGTGTCTATCCACAATGGAGCTCTCACTGTCAGGAGGGATAGGGGTGACAGCAGGCACGGTATTGGGGCCAAGGGCATCGGTCGGTGCAGGTCTCAGGAGGTTAGGCGCCATATGATCAGGTGCTCCTGGCAGGACCTCCATAACATCCTCAAACATGTAAGCCGATCAGACCCAATTCAGGACAGTGTGGGAGATAATCTGCTTGAACCCAGTGACAATGGTTTTGATATATATATAGAAGGCCATAATTTGATGGGATTGTCAGTTCTTTATTGATGTCAGTGGTGGATTTAAGCCTATAGATGTGTAACATAAGCACAGAACCTGTGTCACAGGGAGATGACCAGACTGACGCACAGCAGCAGAAATTTGATCACTGTCCATTGTGGCCTGATTTCTGGTGCAGAGTGCCCTCAGGGAGAGTGGCGGTTTCATTCTGGTAAGCAAAGACTGTTGAACTATCAAGGCTATTTGGTGTCATGATTTGTCCCCACAGAGTATGATGGATGTCGATGTGGCTAGTTATGAGGCAGCTCCTTTTTCATTTTCTTAAGAATTTTCCCAAAGGGGGCTCATTCCTGAAACATTCCAGGGTGTCCAATTTTCTCCACAAATCTGCAAGTGTGGAGGCATCCAAAACCATCATATTCTTGTGTTCCAGCTGTCTGTGAATGGACAGAGAATGGAAAAAAGTTCCCAGAATTCCCAGAATCTTTTATCCCATGCTGGCATTCCTCGGAATTTGGAAGATGGGCTGGTAATAAACTGCTTAAAAGAACTTTGTGTCTCATTAAACTGCTGTCTGGTTTTATGCTCTCTGCAGAACACTCAGAGAATTCTTTGAGGGAGATTTATGAGGGTGTCATGGGAAAGGTGCCTAGGTGGAGGCAAGTTGTCTCTCCTAATGGGCTGAGTGAACCCCAGCTCCTCAAGGTCAGGTTGATCTGGAGTAATTAATGAGCAGTGGCGGAGCGCTTTGACCGGCTTTATCTCGGCTCCTGTGCTATCATCAAACACCTCAACCCTTCAGAGGGTCCTGCTCGGCTTTGAGTTTACACAACAATCCACTACACACCTGTGTATACGCTGCTCACACATCTCAGCGCTAACACAGATGCATTCAAGGTTGCTCAAGGACACAGTCTTCAGTTTGATCAATAGCGTGTCACATGTGTGAGTGTTCCCAAAGTGCTGTGTCACACTCTAACAAGAGGTTGTTTCAGGGCAACAATAGCTCAGCAATAGGCAGGAATAAAGCTTAATGAGCTGAATGCCTCGGCATTCAGGGCTGGGTATAAACACAACACAGAAAAGCAGCCAACTGTCACTGCTGGGTGAGTTTCTAATATCCCAACCTATAGACCCATCTCCTGCTTCTCTTGTCCAACCACAGACTGGATCGCCTTATAAGGGCTGAGCGAGTTTGGAGCCTCAAGCAGTTTGGCAGCAAGCTAGTGACTGTTGGACCTGATGTATGGCCTTGTTATTCCAAATAGAGAAGAGGGAAACGACTGATTATTGATATCTGCTAAGTGTCCGGGATGAGTAATGTGGCTGTCCAACCAAGCAGCTGTTCACCAAGCTTTTGGCAGGTGGAGGAAATCAATAGGAAGACGCACCTTTCAGATGAGGATAACGGATGAGAGGGGGGCCACTGTAATGGAAAGATACTCATCTTTGCTTTGGCCCGGGCCTCTTCAGCAATTGCACCAACTGTAATGACACGATGGTGATGAAAGCCAGTCCGGGAGTTGTCGGAGTTCAAACAGACTTCGTGTTTGACCGACGGTGTTTGTAATATTGTTGAGGTTTGCAAACAGACACAACGGTTTTCCATATCCACTTTAACAATCCACTGTCAGAGGAAGTAGCTTAATCATCTTCCTCAGAATGAAATCAACCAGCAAACCTCTATCTCTCATTGTTTTCCCAACCCCCATAGGCTCAGATACATCTTCATATAGATTAAGACAACTCTCATCAGCCTTGACATTATGCTCTCTGCAAACGTGAAGCACATCCCACATCTTGCTGAGCCCCTTTTCACTTTTTCATCAGCTTGCATCATTATATGTCACATATCATCTGAGAGTAGCAGCCTTTCAAGTTTCTGCACATACAAACAAAGTCACAATATCTTGTTTTCAGACGGTGCTAACATTGTTCACCAGGTGGAGTGTGTTAATAATTACATTTTTTATAAGACGTTTGTGGTTAAGTGAGATGTACATTGACACCCAAGGGTCCCTGACTCCTTTGTCTTTGACTGTCACTGTCTAAATGTAAAAGATACAGTAGCCCCTCTGTCAAATTACAGCTAGCAGCTTGTGACTCTTTCTCAAACCTCTTCCCCTTCTCTTTCTCTCTGTGTTGGTCCCTCTGGTCCCTCCTCTCTCCCTTCGGCCGCTGTGCAAATGGATTAATCTTGTACCTCCCAGTCTGAGGGGAGGGTAGAGTGTTGCACTTGTGTCAGAGCAGAGTGAAATATACATGTGTGTGTGTGTAGTAGAGTGAAACAAAAAACGAGACAGAGAGAGGAAAACAGATGGAGGAAGAAGCAGTCAGTGTGTGTTTGATTGTGCGACTGTATGACTAAGGAAGGGGCCCAAGAGTGATGAAACTCAACATGTGGTCACGTGATGATGACATCTGCATATATTCTGCATATTTTCGTTTCTATGTAGTAACACAGTTGAATAGGAGAAAAACAGCCTATATGCCCTTGATTATGTAAATATCAAGTATGTATTCTGTGCATTTTTTGCCCTCTCAGGCAACTCTTCCTCACATGGAGTCCCAAAATAGAGTCAGACCCATTAATAAACCATGTACCTGCTGTGCATCCCAGCTCTTTTCCAGTATCCCTGCAGGAGAGAGGAGGGGACAGTCATAGTCGATGTGCCTGTTAACAGAATTGGATCTGTGTAAAGCCCACAGTCACTAGTAGCACTCATTTCAGCCAGTGCTCGCAGCCTCTCTGCTTTGTGAAAAATGTTTTAATGGCCAGATCGCATGAAAAATTTACTCTCATCATCTTGTCATTCACTGTAAATCTCCCCCTTCATTTCTGACTCCACATCTTCTCCTTTTGACCTCCTCCTGCTCTCATATTGCTTTCCTCTCACTCGCTTGCTTTACTCTCTGTCTGGCTCTCGCGTTCCCTGTTGACTGAGCAGTAGCATCAATGACAGGGGTCTAAGTGGTTGCCATGACAATGCCATGACGACAGTGATGGAATTCATTTGGCATGGGGATCTCATGAATGAAGGAGTTTCAACCTGATGAACCTCGCGCCTGGTGTCTGTCTGTAGAGGGTGAGAATGCAGACAGCCCTCACCCCACCCTGCAAACACATAAAATGGACTCAGGCACGATACACATTTCACCTCCATCACTAAACCTCCAAGAGCCACAAAGCTGACACTGAAGTTGGTGTGACTGTCTGAACACTTGGTCAGATGTATTGGTGCTGGAAGACAAAGTCAGCATGTTCCTATTTTAACTTGCTGTGCTCTGGAGCATACTAATAGGAGGACCGGCTCAAACCAACCCTATGACCATACACGTATTGGACAATCTCATGAAACCCCAGAATAACTTCAATGCTAGTACTTTTGTGTGTTCCTTTTTATATGTACAATACCTATATTGTGATTAAGGTTAGGGAAAGATCATGGTTAGGCCAAATAAATTATAATTAACCACTTCGTTAAAAGATTACTCCACTGTTTTACCATTGCACACTTCTATAACTGTAGGACTCATGTTTACCCAACTCCCTGGCTGCCACATGCTTAGTTTTCACCCAGGTGACTTATAGGGTACACCACTTCCTGCATTGTGAGGTGTTGAATAGTTCAATGTGGGTGTAGTTCCTGGGGATACAAGGATGGTTTCAAAAGAGACAGTGGAAGCTGAGGAGGCAGGACCAAGGCTTAAATATATACAGTATAGGATAGACATGATTAAAGGATGGCTCTGGTATTTTTGAACCTGGACCTTATTTTTTGGGAGGAAATGATTGATGAACAATGTACCCAGTCAATGGGCAATTGTCCATGTTAAAGTATGTCCACTAAAGTGCTTGTTTTTGCCCCTGACAGGCTCAGATTGTTATTCTGTCTGACATTATGGAAAGGATTCCTACAGGACTAAAGAGTAAGATCCTTTTCGTGGAACCAGAAACATAACTATATATTCCTACCAGACTCCACTGACAAAAACAGTCATTTTACTTCACAGAACACAGGAGTTGCTGGAATACCACTGCCTCGATCTGTTAGTTAGTTTGTGTTATTGTGTAACTTTAAGTGGTGGAGGAAGTATTCAGATCCTTTACATAAGTAAAACTACCACACAATAACACAAGCCAACTAACCACTGCATCTTCTCTGGGAAAAAAGAAAGCACATTTTGAAGGGATAAGTTCTGGACAATCTGCATACCACAAGCACTCACCACTCATTCCACCACACTCACCACTCTCCTGGAGCCTGCAGCAGACGAGGAATCATGGGAGGTCAGGGTGGGCGGGAGTTGCGACGTGACATCACATCCATCATGGCTGCCACAGGCCTCAGCTGCCACCAGCTGTTGTACATTAAGCAAAGTGCAGCAGGCGGATTTGGCTGAGCCAGTTATGGGATAACTCAATAACATTACTCTGTTAGGGGCTGCCTTGAGCTCTTTATTTCATAATGCATCGTGGTTTTGCCACGCGGCGTGCCATCTAGCTCTCAGGAGCTGTCGTGAACTTCTAAGCTGATTACTGTGACCTTTGTGAAGTTTATGGGTCATTACAGTTGGCTTTTGCTCCTCAGTCAAGTCTTACCACACCTTGTCCTCTCTATTAATGAAAACACTATCAACATTATGTTATTGTATAGATGGAAGTGCTGAATCTCACCAAGCAAGGTCATCAAATCAAACAATTGATGTTTCCCTGGCCCCTGGCTTACACTCTTAACATGACTGGGTCTTAATGCTTTCATGGAAGTAGGTTAAGTGCCTTGTGCCAACACAGAGTGCCACACAGCATGCCTGCATTAATCTGACCCACCACAAGTGCCACACAAGTGTCCCTTGATGCATTCTGGGAGCTCACAAAACTCTCCTAGATTACCAAGGAAGAGACGTCTGCAGCTGAATGTGTGGGGATTTCGAAGAAACATCTTACAACTCCCTGCTGGTTTGCTGTTGGTCTGGGTGTGCGTTTGATGTGTGTGTGACTGAGAAAGCAAGAGTGTGTGTGGTATGTAGCGGGGGCTTTTTGACAGTAATTGTTTGAGATGGAGGTGGCAGCTGTGGGAGAACTACGGGGCAGAAAGGTGATAGTTTGACCCTCTGGGCTCCACTCAATCCATGTCCACGCTAAGGGTAATACATTTGAAACAGCATCTTTTTCTTTCTTTCTCTCCATTTTGGCCCCCATCCATGCTAAAGCAGCCTTTGCCATTATCATAAACAGGGCTTCTCAGAACACATTTAAAAAGCTCTGTAGACAGGGAAAAGGATAGAATGTTGACTTCTTTACTTTTCTTGTTGCTACGTTGACATACTAAACCATGTCCACAAAGTTTGTGTATGTCAGCACTGCAACAAGCAACAAAGTAAAGAAGTCAACTTGCTGTCCTCAATGTGATCACTCATTTTACGTCACTGAGGCAGCATCCTCCAGTGTCTGGGCAGATATATTTTGGTATTTGTTTTAACTTGTGTATTTATTTGGCCAAAATTGCATTAATCAAAGGAAGGAATTTATGTTTTCTGTAATTTTCTTTTCTAGTGACACCACCCTCTGCAACAACACCAGGGAGAGACAGCTAACGTTAGTTATCCCTCCCTAGATCTCTCTGTAATGTGGGGTGAACACAGCATTGAGATGAAGTCTGACTATGGCACGTGTAAAATAAGATGTAGTGTACAGTGGCCAGACTTCCAGGTTTGTCTATGACCTAAATGAATATAAAAATAGAAATACCACACAGTGCATCTAAATTCAACTCTAATTGGTCTGTATGTTTTAAACAATTTGTGTGTTGTCATCAAGGCTGTTGCTAGTCTATGAGTCATACACTTTGACTCCAGTGGCTCTTTCTTATAGAACCTTTCGGTATGCTAACAGTTAGTTGTCACACTGAACAGGCAGTCTTTTCTAAAAATCTTTTCAGCCCCACATGATGAAAATGTCTATGGTGTATGTATAAGCACATATATGAGCATGTGCACGAACATGTGGCACACTTTTGGGTTTGAAAATATGGTCACCTCAATGTAGCGAGAATTTTAAAAATTTCCTTGTTGTGGGACTAATAAAGGATTATCTTATCAGCGCTTACCGTAGCTAGCTAGACTAACTAGCTCCTACTTTGAGAAAGCTGTTTAGCCAATCTTACTATTGTCAACTCTCCAAATGGAATATGTACATAATGCTGCAGTTCATGCAATGAACAGGAAAAACACCCACCTCACAACTTGGGAGTGCACATGCAATATTCCAAGGAGGTTAGGCTAACCATCTTGCTAACCTTGTAGTCACACCAGATAAACAGTCAATGCTACTTTTCTTATGTTTCATATTTGTGGTATTTGTTACCAAGCAAAGCCAAATATGAACAACCAGTGTACTGTATAGCTCCTATAAAATTAGCTAAATCAATTATGTCAAAATCTGGTTTATCCCAGTTTTCCCCACTTGGCTTCTTGGAAATTGCAATTTCAATAATATGATATAAACAAAGAAGAACAGCATGATGGGTGTTCAGCGTTATGAAAGGCTGACAACCAACTCACACAAAAAGTAATTGAGAAGGTTTTTGATACATTTTGTGTCATTCAGGTTATTCAAGAACAACATTTTCCTACTCACTCTGTTCTCTTAAGAAAACATATTTGCTAAATTTTGCTGCCAACCCACAGCAAGACGCTAGTCAGTAATTACAGGTTTTAGTCAGTATTTGGTCCATAAAGCATTAATTCCATCAGTAATAGTTCAGGCTTGTCCTCAAGCAGAGATTACACAGAGTAGTTTTACAGCCACAATAAAATGTACCAGTGTGTTATAATACCAATGAAATGTATGATAAAGATTTGAAAGTAGGGAGTCATTTTATAGGGCTCGTGGTGTGTGTGTTGATCGCACCTCTCCTACTCAAAATAACAGCTCTCTTGTGTTAACTGTCACCTCTCTCCAGTCTGTATTAATAAGCCTTTACCTGCCCTTTGCTGCTAACATCTGCTACATGGTGTCTGGCTTTGGTCCAGATCACAAAGGCTTCTTAAGCTATCTAAAAATTTCACCCTTGGATTTTCCATCTTCACTTTTGATTGCATACTGTCTGGTTCAGCCACCTGGCTTTATTCCTCTGCCTCTATATTGGCTGTATACTTGTTAGTCTGCCTCCCCGTCTGTCCTTTAGTCAACTGAATAGGAGGGTATAAATACCTTTTACAGGCTTCCCTTCAGTATCTTTCTTCACCTCATCCTGTCCTTCACATCCTTCCTTCGGCTTGATTCTTCTTTCGTCTGCCTCTCTTCCTTTCAAGTCTTGTTGTTTTCTGTCTTAAGAAAAACATGTTACACAAAGGATAATAAACATGCTATATATATATATATATAATACATACTATATTTTTGCCTTTAGAATACGAAAACATACAGCACAAGACAAAAACAGACAGCAATGGTTAACATTTAACGTGACGTAGCGAGCACAGCATACTGTAGCAGCATGTGTGGATGTCATCAGTGGTTAAGGCTGCTTGTAGACTGTGGAGTAGTTTACAGTGGCAGCTTCACAATGATAAACCCAAAAGGCACGAGTAAGGAGAGAGGAGTGTGTGGCTCACATGCAAGCCTGGGGGCCACGCTCTGTCCATGGGGGGTAGGGTGGGAGTTGGGGGTGGTTGGACCAGAATCTGCTTTGGCCGTTACAGCAATCTGGGTCAGTCGAGGCTGGGAGAGAGAGAGAGAGAGAGAGAGAGAGACTGACCTCATTGCTCCTACATTATCATTATTTTCCCAGTTAGTCACTCTGAGGGAGACTCTACACCAGGAAATATGTCCGACCCCCCCCCCCCTTGTGACAGCACGTATGCACACACATGCACACATACACACACTTACCCAAGGGAGAGGAAACGTAGTTACGACAGCCCTGAACTGGGAGGTCAAAGGTTACCATTACAAATGGCTAACTCTCACGTTCAGCCGTTCACCAACAGGCACAATAATCACACTCGCACGCACGCACACACACACACACACACACACACACACACACACACACTGTGACCCTGAACCCCTCTCTCCTTCCATGCTACACGATCATACATCTCATGGGTTGGGATTTCATTTTCAACTATGAAGTGGGCCCCATTTTCTCACCATCTAAGTGTTTCCTCTCTAATCTCTGCAGCTACGTGCATGAGCAAAACATCAGTGAGAGAAAAAAAGAATCTCCCACCTCTTTAACACCACGTCTGCGACACAAACCCTCAAACTTTTCCTCTTTCCCTGCCTCGCTGGTGCTCCCTCCCTTTTCTTTTTTGCTCCATTTCTCCCAAGTTCCTATCTCCCTCTCCTGAGCCCTAAACTCCTGTCAGTGACTGTTAGAGGAATCTGATTTGCATTGATTACATTAACATTCTCCAGATGTTCATAGTCAGAGATCTGACACCTCTGTCCCACAACTGTCTCATCTCGGAGAGCCAAAGGATGCGAGGCTATGTCTTGTCAGAGCTGTGAGGGAATGTGGTATCTCAGCAGAGCGTGAGCAGACGTAGGAGATGAACTTGGAGTGGGTTCAAAGGAAATGAGGTGTGAGCTTTAAAGAAAAATATAGCTGAGGTGGACAGGAGGAGAAGAAGGAAAAAACAGAGTGAGTGATGCATAAAATAAATGAGCCTCACGAAACGAGGAGGAAAAGCCACACAGATATTTGTGTAAGAATAAAGAAGTGAAACCAGAGAAAGTAATCTTGATAGCGGACGGAGAAGAGGAGCAGAACAGCTTCAGTTTCAGAGGAAATACTCAATTCCCTGAGGTCAGATGGGTCCATCTGTTTGGTCTTGTCTTTACAGGGCTTGGAGCTTGCCACATGGCCACAGGAAGTAGCCAGCCCCCTGGGCCTTCAGAGGAGAACGTGATCCTTTTAATAAGCGCTGACATGGTCCTCCACTGTCACCCGGCTCCTCGAACCTCCCTTCAGGCTCTGTTGTGAGCCTCATTTTGCCCTTGGAGAAGAAGTGATACTCAGAACCACACAGGAATCAACCTGAAGGTCAAGCATAGCCTTGTAAACATAACTAACATTTTGGGAAGCAGAGTTAAGAGCTGCAAAACATGTCTGATTATTGGTTGCTATGGGGTCATACGTTTTGTAGACTGTGGAGAAACCTGTGCAAGATTCATGGATGCATCGAAAGTCACACAGAGATAGTGGTCTAACTCAGCTGTTGATCATGTTTCCACCATATTTTCCTCTCAGCACAGATTGTCTTCCATGTGTTGTGCATGTATGCATGTCATGACAGTCCTAAAGATTCAGCAAGAAACAGTGCGGATGATCAAATTTGATCAATGTGATCCAAACACTGTGTATTCTGATACATTCAGCACCAACAAACAATGATTTTCCTTCGTATCCACCCTTTCCTCGTTATTTTCTCCACTCTAGTCCCTGGGATCCAGACCAACATATCAAATACTGAGAAGACAGTGTTTGGTAGTTTGAAGTTCCTGTATATCTTGGACTGTGCATGGCTCGCTGTGGAATTCTTTTTTGTTTTGAGTGTTTTATCTGAGTCCCGTGAGCTCCAGCTCAAATACTATCGTCCTCCCATGTGGACCGAGGGAGAATCAGAGAGAAGGAGCTACAAACAAAGTTGAAAAGAGGCGGAAGACGCAGAAATGGGGACAAGAAGAATGTGCTTCAGAAGCACTTGAGGTCTCACTTCAACTGGGCCAAACACCTGGAGAGAAATGTTAGTTGTTCGGTGTCCATGAAAACAACTCACTGGCGTCAACTTCTGGGTAAATCACTTCACTATCTAAACCCCAACATTCCTTCAGCTTCATCTCAAGATGGGGGAAGACAAGCTAAAGGAGAATCTCTATCTGCTATTTGTAAACATGGACGACCAGAGGAATCTGAGCTATGAAAGCTTTGGGTTAGGTACTGTTTACACATGCATGAAAACGCACACAAACACACCACACCGCATACACACACTGATAACAATGTAGTGCAAACAATCCTCCAGTTTTAGGATGCCAATTTTCACAGCGGGCATGTGTGCGCCTGACCGCATTCTTTTTCATGTTTGTGTCAGAATAAGTGTCATTTTTGTGGCACTTCCTCGCCGAGAATGGAAATCTGTAATCTTGACTCGTCTGCTGGATTTTTTTCTTTCGCAGTGAAGGAGAGAGGATGCTTGTCGACTGTGTAGTAATTATACTGCACTGTTGTAAGTGCATTCTTTCTTTCTTTCTTTCTTTCTTTGTTTTGGATTTGCAGTAGACAGGGCCTGAATGAAAAGACAGAGACAGCACTCACAGCTAGTAAAAGGTGTGAAGTCAGCTGCTCTGCAAAGGGAAATTCTCAGTTGCTAGATGATGGGATGTTATCATGTTGTTAGTAACCATATTTCACTTCATTATGAGTCATTGTATTAGTGATTAATGTATGATTATATCTTCAAATCAAACAACAGCTGATGCTGCCAAGTCATATCATCACACTGTGATGGAGTTATTGACTTAAATATCTCTAGATGATCAAATAAAAATATTAGGTTCAAAGAATATTCCATTTTTAATACCATTATCTGTCCTTAAGGGTTGCAGAGATCTGAACTCATCTTCAGTTCGAGAGAGTAGAAACTGAGTCTGACCTGAACCCTGCAGGCATTTTGTTTTTAATGTCCAAGCTGTATGCAGTCAGTGTGAGCTGAGGCACTGAGTTTGTGTTACCCTGTGACACACTTGCTGTTACCATGGTCACAGCTTGCCTGTTTACCCTTAATAACACATGTGCGCGCACCTAGTGACCATCAAGAGACATTATTTTATGCGTAAGCTATAGGTAGATTGTTTTAACACACACACATTATGCATTGTTATCAGCAGTTCTTCACACATTATATGCATGAGGTTGGCCAGTGTGATCGAACCCTACTGCAACATGAACATCATTTTGTCCAATCCCAGATGGGTTCCAGGTCTCGGGTATCCACCCTCCAGTGTGCAGTGGGTGGACAGGTAATTCTGGCTTTAGTACAAAATGTCCTGAATTTGCTTCCTCACCTTACTCGTACCCTCTTTTAAAATCACATCTCCTTGTCACTTAAACCAGTTGAGAACCAAAGACATGATTCTAAATATCTCCTCAGTCTCAGTAGGTAACTTAATGGATCATGTATAAACCCAGTGTTTCATTTTTTCATTCACTAAATCCTGTGCTAATGGAAGCTCTGCCGGTTTGAGCCCTAGCATGAACAAATGCAGCTTCGTGAAAAGAAAAATTGCAAGCCAAAATTCCTTATGGATTACTTTGTAATGTGAAGACTGTATTTCTATAGTTTACCCTACAAACATCCTGACAAGAGATAAACGACTGCTGTGATAACTGTCACAAACCTAGGGCAGGGCTCTGATGTCTGACGATCCTTTAAAAACGTGAATCTGTTGGTCCGATTGGCCTTTCTGGATCCTACTCGATTGCCTCATCAGTAACCTGTAACAACACACCCCTCATGCTGTTGGGCTGTTTTCAGTCTGAATCCCAACTAAAGCCTATAATGATGGCAGCCCTGTCTCTAATAAACAAGTTGGGTGTGGATTCCTGAGTCCAAGCAAAGCTTCACCATGTAGACAGATATCAATAGGAAGACACCGTAAGGCTAAACTTACACCCATAACAAATAGTAGCAGCGAATGTAGCTTCAAATTGAGGACATCGTAATTAGTCTGTTAGTCTATTTATGTGTTGACTTTCTCCTCAACATGTAGTTTCAGTGAGGTCAGGGCGCCTCCATCAGAAATGGATGATAGTCACTCAACTGTGAAAGATTTCACTGGGGATCTTTGTCAGAGCAAATAATTAGACTCTTTTTTAGACTTCAAGATGATCAGATCATTTCATCAGCATTAAAACATGAAGCCATTCTAGGAAACCACATTGTTGTTTAAACATCATCATGCCTACAAATAGCACAAAGATGACATCGGAAAAAGGAAACCTTATGACACACCTATTGTGAATGTAACAAATGGTGGCTCCTATAAGAAGAGTTTTTTTTAAAAGGTTTTTCAGAGAGACATTAGATTTCATTTTGACAGGTTATTAGGAATGTAGTCTATTATTAGTTGCTACAAGCTGTGTATTTTCTTCAGCTGGAACCATTTTCTTTCAGTTTTAAAATAGCCTAAATGGCAGCTACTAAGTGGGACAAAAGCTGGTCCTGAATGAAAATGAACTTAGTAATGAGTTGCATGTATGTGAATGTGAAGCTGCCGCACACTCATTAATTACAGCCTCTGCCTCTCTGGGGCTTTCTAAATGATCCCTTCATCGCATCATAATGAAGATCTATATTCAGGCTGGCGCAGCACCTGGAATCATATGATGGTTTTTCAGTTCCCTCTTTCAACCCCCAACCCCCCAACTGCCCCCTCTGCCCCCAGGTCATATAGGAAGTGACAGTACCCCCGCTGGGCAGCAGAGCATACGCAGGATGCCGGGCCACTCATCCCACAGGAACAGGAAGTGCCCCTACATGTTTTCCCCAGAGATATGAAGGGATGACACATGTGAAAAATTGTCAGAAAGAGACAGAGAGAGATTTGATTGTCAGGCTGATAAATGTTCAAGGAATTTACAAGAAATTACAACATCTGCAGGAGCCGGGGACTGGGGGATATTGGGTAATAGTGGCTGTGCTGAAGTTGAGTCACCAACTAATGAGACTCTGTAGACCTAACACTGATAGCAGGGCTATTCATTCTCCATGACAAAAGCAATGAACCACCCAGATAAGTGGAGTCAATGAAGTAGCAGATATGAAAGATGAGGATGTGCAGTAAAGGTTGGACATAGTGCTTCCGGCCACTGCTCCTGGGAGGAAAAAGGAAATCCTTTCATAACCAATGAGACTCCACTTGAGACTAACAATACAGTCTAATACCTGGTTAATCAGCTCTCTCCATCAGACCCTGACTTTGCTGTTGTGCTGAGCTTCCCGAAATACCTTTAAGGAGCATGAGTTCTCAATTTAGCTGCCTTTTTAAAATGTATTTTTCCTTTTTACAGTTCACAAAATGTGTTGTCCCTTCAGGTTTGACACCTCATATAAAGTGGGCCATTTTTGCTAAAGTGTTAATGGCCCTGCGACACACTCGTCCTGGGGGCTAACTCCCTGACCGGTCAGTCTGATTGCCTGATCCTGCCCCATTAACCCACCCCCAGGAGAGATCAGAGGAGTGAGTTTTTTGAATGTGGCCCCATCCCGACTACCTCCTGAAGGCAGCCCTCCACCAATTAGGACCTCATAAATAAGGAGACAGGGTATGTTTAAAATGATAGGAGATGGGAGGGGTCAGATAGTGAAGTGGACTGTCAAACTGAATGATCTGTACAAACTGTTTTTTTTTTTTGTTGTTGTTGTTGGTTTATTTTTTTTCCCTCAGTGTCCCAGCTACAATCTACAATCTTTAAATGACAGGACTGCATTCTTTCACAATAAAAATAATGTGACTATCGCTGTGGTCATCTTACCACACACAAATACACACACGCTGCTCAGTTGAGATGAATGTTTAGATATTATTTATCTGATTTCTCTGGAGCGAACTGTACCTTTTCCGTAGGACAGAACTCTGATGCAAGAGTTGACGGGTCAGTTGACTGTTTACATTAATGCACGACTGAGTTACACCAATGATCCAGAACAAAATGTTTCTTCATCCAGCAACAATCCAACTGAGTTCTTGAAGAATTGATTTTGGCACAAGAGAGAGATAACAAAGCTTTTGTTCTTTCATTAAGCTCAGAATTGAACTGTTTTAAAAACTGATTCATTTGAACCACCTCCATCCCTCATCTTCAGTCTCTCACCTTCAGTCTCTCTTTACATTCCTGACATGCTTGAGTAGACGGATGACACGCGCTCATAAGAATGCTGGCTGAGAGAGTTTAAAAGACTCCTGTGTGTCTCATTCCTCATGAAATTCCAGGGCCTTTAATCAACACAAGGAAAACCACAGGGGTCTAAACATTTGCTAAAGGGGAACTTTTTATTCCCATAAAACTTGCTGGATGAGGTCCATTTCTATCCATTTCCCAGTAATTGTCTCAAAACATGAATGTAAAACTTCAAATTCAGTAATATTCTATTGTATGTGTGGGATATTTAGTTCACAGCGTTTCTCTAAGCCATTCCCTGTAGCTAAGGGTGTTTTCCCAGAGCGCCCTAGCAGCCCAGCTGTGTGAGCACGGGAAATCACACATCTTTCAGCAGGAAGTTCCATCGACACACACATGCCAGCAAGTCAGGAAGCTCTGCCAGGCTTGGCCCGCCGGTTCATTCATAAATCTTTGACACACAAACACACACAAGCGCAAAGCATAACCAGTGCGCCAAGCAGATGAAACTCCGTGTGTCGGTCAGAGACGCTGCAACATCTGACAGGAAATGAAAAGGTCAGAGGTCAGTTGAAAACTGGGTTTAAGTTGGGATCTGTGTGGGTGGTTTTAGGGGTTTATGAAAATAGGAATTGGATCATCCTTTGACTTCAGATGTATCCTCTTCATCTTCAGATGGAGCTGAGATAGGTCGTTAAATGTGGAGGAATTTCCTGGAAAGATGCAGATCACATGTCTTGATAACTCAGCTCTTCACATTCCTTTTTCACTCTTACAGACAGAGAAAGTAAATGTTTAAGGTGACCCCTAAGAGGAATCCAATTTTACTGTGCACACAGGGCAGTTGATCATAACAATAAAAAGCAAGGACCTTTCCAAAGTTATAGCACATTCGGGAGCTCCTCAGTAATTTTATTTTGACTAGAGTCTGACCAGCTATTAAAGGACCGATATTAAAAAATAACCTTCTTCGGTAGTAAAGAAATATCCTCCTAAAACTTGTGAAGCTGCATCCTTCAACACTCACATACAGACTCTCTTTAAAGGGTGATGTCACAAAATGTTTTCCACAAGAGCCCAGTTTTTCCCAGAAGGGGAGAATAGTAAGACAGACAGTGAGAGGAATAGCGGAAATGTCAGAGGAGAGACTTATCTGCCTGTGCTTGCCCTTCACATGGCCTGTGGTCCTAGTTAATGAATGGGCTGTATGTGTCAGAGTGTACAGTATGTGTAACTACCTGTGAGTGTACGTGAATAACATCTGTCTTACGCTGTCTGTTTCTGTGGGTAGGAAAGGAAATTTCTTGTCATTTAGAGGAAATATGACAGAGTTAAAGACTGGAAACAACCAGGAGCGTTTGCTACATCGTCATCATGACTTTTGACCTTTACCCATTGTGGCAAGGTTAAAACCTTTCTGTGGGCTGTTGTGCCAAAGAATGACATTAAAAAGTATTCCACCAGTTAAGCATTGCTCTTTTTAAGCAGTGTCAGAGTCATGATGGACAGTTTTTTTTGCCTGTAAAAATCTGGTGCCTACATTACCCACAGTGCAACTCAACCACCAACAGTTAGAAGTTGGTGGTTGAGTTGGTGGTTGGCAGTCAGAGATTCAGTGTGTTATGATACTAGCAGCTAATGTAGCCACACACAGGCCTCTAATCTCAAGCAGAAATGAGGAGTAGGCTACAGATTTTTACCTCTGGACAGAGTCAGGCTGGCTGTTTCCTTTTATTTCCAGTGTTTATGCTAAGCTAAGCAAACTGGTTACTGGCTGTAGGTTTATATTTAATAGACAGTAAGCATTTTTTGCAAATGCCAAACGCACCATTTCATTTACCTTTTCTATGCTGATGACTCCCAGATCTATTTCTCTTTTGATTCTAAGGGAAAATAGAATTGAGCAAAGTACAATCTTGCATCTTACAGAAGTTAAAGGCTGACTAACACAAAGCCTTCTTCAGTTTAACTCAAATAAACTAGAAGTTATTGTCATCATGTCCAGATTCTTCTATTGATTACATTTTCCCCTCACTTAGGTCCTTTGTCCTCCTGCATTAAATCCCATTATAGAAATCAACAATAAGCTTAATTCTGACTACCATGTGACATCTGTTGTCCAATCTTGCTTCCTGCGTCTTTGTAACATTTCAATAATTCAGCTTCTTTTGTCTGCAAAGAACACAGAAACTGTTATCCATGCCTCTCTTACATTCTGGTTACATTACTGCAACTTCCAAACACAAATACAACCTATCCAAGCACCATGAAGACTTATCATCTCTGTACTGGTTACCTGCATGTTTAAGAATAGACTATAAGATTTTAACAATTTCTGTTATGGCACATATGGGGTTGGCCCCAAATATATCTCTGACCTGTTAATCCCATATAGGCCTAGCCTGAGGTAGGGTCTGTTATTAGTGCCTAGGTCAATGTTAAAAACCAGAGGAGTCTTTGGTGTCAAGGTCCCTTAAGATCAGACGGACCAGCTGTTTCTCCATTTAAATCTCTTTTCTTTTAAAGTATTCTTGTTCTGTGATTCAGTGCTATTACATTTTAATCAAATTTGTTGCTGTATAACTTTTAATCTTATCTAGTTATTTCATTACACTTTTATCTAGTGTTTCTGAGTTTTATATCTTTGCAAAACAAATTGTAACTTATTTCTAAAAAGTGCTGGCTAAATGAAGTTAGAATTGATGTAATTATTATCAGATATAGGGCTGTCATCCTGTTTTGTGACCTTCATATTAAGGTAGATATTAGATTCAAGATAACTGTGAACCTCAGACAAACCATTCTGGGATTTCCCGCAAACTCCCCTCTGAAAATACAAATGACTGCCTGTTCTGTGTGTCTAATTTTGAGTCTAATATTAAAAAAGACTCTCTATCTTCTCACAAACACATCCTGATATGGTGCATCCGTGTACCCATGGTCCTCTCCCCTATTTCCAGGGTCATCACCCCCTGCTTCCACCTCTCCCAGCCCTCTATGACCCCTCCCGCCCGGGATGCTCATCCTGTTTCCTATAGTTTTCTCTTCCCTACGGACAGGAAGTGGCCGGAGCCCATGGATACACACACACTTGGGGGGAAGGAGCCGGCAGGAAGTGATCTCACTGCAGCACCTGCAACCAGGAAATAGAACAGCCCCAGCAGGGAGATAGAAGAACAGGCCATGTATGTTCACACACACACACACACACACACACAGACACATATATATATATATACACGCACAAACAAGCACCTAACCCACAAACACCCTCTGACTTCCCCTACAGCTGTTGGCACTGGAACCACAACACAGGAAGCAGAGTGTGAGCAAAGTTCTGCATAAGCACAGCTCCTCATTGCTCAGACATGATCACTGTTTGTTTAACTTAAACAGAAACTTAAATCTTAAATATCAACTGCTGCATGTATGTTGAAGATAAGGAAATGTGGTGAATCTTGATTGCCGTTACACCAGGGTTGTCTGTGCTGTCTTGCTCAGAGTTACACAGGCTGAGGTAAATAACTTCTTCATTAAAACTCTAATTTGATTTGGGGCATAAGTGGTGCTTGGCGGGGGGGGCACATATACTTGTTGTGCCAGGGGGATATTCCCAAGCGCTGTTGATAATCTAAAAAGTTTGAAATCCCATTACCTACTTAGGAAATACATTCCAAGGTCTTATTGATCGTGCAGACGGTTGCCTAATTTGAGCTAATGAGGAGCGGTGTCCCACAGCTAACGTTGAATGAGGTGGGGGTGAATGTACCCTCTGACTCCAGTGTCAGGGAACAACAGGATATCTAATTATTTCTTTTTTTTAAATATATCCTTTTGATGGAATCATTCAACATTTGATGTGTTAATTTCTGTTCTTATCTGTAGTTGTGCTAACCTAAGCTAACTGGCTATTGGCTGTAGCTTCATTTAGATGTGAGAGTGGTGTCAATCTTCTCATTCAACTCTCAGCAAGAAAGCAAATAACATATTTCTCAAAGTGTTGAGCCATTCCTTTAAATGTTCAAGTACATATTCTTCATTCACTTAATTTCCATGTTTAATATTTGAGTGTATGAAATATATGGCCAAACGTATGCACACATACGCACAGGTGTGCATGTGCTTTTGTGTCTGCACTTACGGTTTGAACTGGGTCCCTTATATTCTAAATAAGGGAAATCGTAATACAACAGCACACAATGATATTTTAGACAATAGTGTACTTCCAACTTTGTGACAACAGGGGAAGGCCCTTTTCCTGTTCAACATAACAATGCCCCTGTGTACAAGCAAACGTCCACAGAGAAATGTCTTTTTGAGTTTTGGTGGGAGAGAACACAGCTATCTTGTACAGAGTCCTGACTTCAAGCCCATCCAACAAGTTTGGGATGATTTGGAACATGAGATCTTAAAGCTTAACTTTAATGCAGGAACTCAGTAATGTTACCGTGGCTGAATGAGAACACATCCCTGCATCCAGGTTACAATGTCTTGACAAAACTAGATGAGGAAAGGCTGCCATAGCAACCTGCTAATATCCATAAATTCAGAATAAGATAATCAACGATCTCATATGAGTATAATGTTTAAATGTCCACATACTTTTGGCCATGTAGTGTAAATGTTTTTGTGAACAGACACGATCCACTTAACATGACAACATATGTTATTCATTAGGTAATTCCCTTATAGTGTATGAGTATACATATAAGTATATGAAAAAGATGAGTATGTGCTGCCCAGATAGATCCCTTCAATTCGTCCATTAGCCAGTGAATGGGAGTGTGTAGTCTGTGCTGTGCGAGAGTGCAGAGTACGCACTCTGAATATGAATTGGCCACATTGGCAACAGACTACTGTACTTTATTGCACCGAATCAGTGCCACTCACAAAGGCTGAGAAAGTGAGAGAGAGAGAGAGAGAGAGATGTGGGCCAGGCAGATAGTGCAGCCCACTGACATACATTCTCCAGATGGAGAATGAAGATTTACTCCTTTTCTCTCTCCCTCTCTCTCCCTCTGCCTACCTCCCCCACCATTTAATCAGACTTACTACGACCAGCTCATTCCTAAGTGTGAATGAACCATTTTGTATTCTGCGCAGGAAAAGCTTCATTTCTCTTGAGTGTTATTGCTTGTCGTGGATTTTGGAGGACCGCAGTAGAAACAAATCTGGACTTTTCTCTTTTTCTTTACTTCTCCTCCTCTCAACCTGCTGCTTATCTTTTCAATAAATCTCTTCCAGTCTCTCCCGCAGCACATTTATTTTCATTGTAACACATTCTGTCGTCACACAGTGTAAAATGTGCAACAACAAGCTGTCTTCAGTGCTGGAATGCTGCATTTTTTGTTTCATCCCACCCCCTCCTCACCAAATCCCCTCTGCAGTCCTCTTCTCTGTTGTCAGAGTGAGGACCCTTGTGATTCCTGAGATTCCAGACTGTGAAATACAGAAATATTTTCCCACTACAGCTCTCATATATCGGAACGTACTGTATATACCATAAACATGCCACTGTAGTTTTCACACTTCAGCCAGAGGAGTGAGAGAATAGTGTTGTGCTGCCAAATAAACACACTGCAGATATTTATAAGATGGGTCGCCCAGAGTGTTCCCTTGACGTCGCACACAGGATTAAATACAAACACAAGACTGATGCTGCATCAGGAGAGTGGGCGACTTACTAATTTGTTGCCTTTGAAGGCTTGGCACGCTGGGCCCCTGATTTATGACACTGCAAGTTTGCACGAAGTGTTCACATGGTTGTTAAAATTTAATACCAACTTTGTCTTTGCAATGTTAGCCAGTGTAAACATATTATAGCTCAGCGTCACCAAAGCTTTGCTACTTTAAAACTGTGTCTAAGCTGATAATTTGGTTCAGACCACCCCAAAGTCTTGTGAGCCCACAGCTGGCTTGCTGCAATCTGTCTTTCAGCAGAACGTTGAAAGAAGCATTGAATCCTGGGACCTCTGTTGGTCACATGTGTCTGTCAGACTTACTCTATCTGCCCCTCTGCCACCCCATAAACCCCTTCTTTTAGTGAAAAGAAATGTGACAACTGGCTTAATGTAGCATATGGGATGGATGGTAGAGACGGGAAAGATTCCACATTATCTGACACCTCAAAAGGATTGCATGATTAGAATCTGTACACTGACAAAAATGACAGTATAGCCATTCAATTTGGATTTAAATCTAATTAATGATGGACTGTGGGTAAGGTAACATTTGCCTGATTTCCAGGCACTTCCATATTTAAGCTCCAAGTCAGAAAGTCGGACTTGTCCGGAAAGTCAAACTGTCCAAGTCGTTATTACAATTTGGACGTTGACATGACCATCAGTCAGAAACTCATTATTTCAGTAACAATGAGTTGAAGTGCACTGTATCAGACAAGAGTACGGTTCATTGATCATTATAATTTCATTTTTTCATTTGTTAATGGAAGATTGTACCATTTTCTTCTTTCAAAGTAATTTCACTTTAACCACAGCAGTGTCAGATTACATGGCTGGTAATAAAGGATGTATTTTGTTGTTTAATTTGAAGGACTTGTTCATGTGATGATGAGCTAAATGTCAGCATTAAGGCTTGTTCTGCAGTCCCTCAGCCAGACACAAAATCCATCCGCTGATTATTTATTTCCTCCTGTAAACAAACAAAGGTCAATAAAATAGAGCAGTGGACTCTCCCTGAGTGAACTGCCCATAATGAAACATGGCTGCCTGCCAACAACAAGAGCAGAAACAGGGGACCCTAAAACTTCTTCAAGACACTTCCAATATGACCAGAGGCAAAAGGAAACAAATAGCCTGAAAGAGGTAAAGTAAGAGAAGTATAAGTGATCTCTCCAAAGTTAAAAGACAAAAGGTGCCCTTTTCTTTTATGTCACTCCTTTATGTTGTTTATCTGTCACACGATCATTGATTTCCTTTGCTACTTCTGCAGTGGCGTGTGCAGAAAGGTGATATTGGAATTTTTGATTTGTGCTGATATTTATCAACCTCTCCTCCCCCCTTCACCCTCCCCTTTCTCTTTGCCCTCTCTCCCCCACCGTTTATTTTTCTCTCTCTTTCTCTCTGCCAGCTGTCAGCGTTGGCAGCGTGCCACACAGGCGCTTGCCGCTCGGCTAGTGACAGATGCAGCAGCAAGCCAGGCAAAGAGGAGAAAAGGAACAAGAGGTAAAAACAGTGCGCGATCGAAAAAGAAAAGAGAGAATGAACAAGAGAAACAATGAAGGAAAGAGAGACACGGAAGAAAAAGGAGAGAGAGAAAGAAGGATGAGTGAGACAACAGAGAGTTGGCCCTCCCCATTGTGTCAAAAGGGACACGGCGTTGGATTAGACCACGTCCAATAATCACAGCCAGATGGGCTGTGGAGGGGCGTGGACAGAGGGAGATTGAAAAACAAGATAGCCTGGGACATTTTCAGAGTTAGGTTACAGCACAACTTTATTCTGACATTTCAATTCACACCCTCGAGTACAGTCAATACATAAATTTAACAACCTCCAACACAATAATGCATCTAAGAGCACTACAACTCATTTCCTTGCAAGATTGCGTCACTGATAGGCCACATCTGTGTGGCATTTAAGTCGTGTTGCCCTTTTTTCCCCCTTATTAACATTCCAGAGCCCATTCCTAAACCACTGACACTGTGAGATTACCTTGACCAAAACATGGCTGTTTCCCTCCAACTCCGACACAAATTGCAGCAGTCATTTCTGTTTTCGAAAGAGCAATTTGTCACCCGTATAATATGTACGTATCAAGTGTCGGGTTCGCTCTGAGTCTAAAGAAACCTCATAGGACAAGAAAGTTACTAGAAGAGAAAAGAACCAAAAAAAAGAGAAAAACATTAGAAACAGGTCGAGGTATAAACATTGAATTTTATTTTTTGAAAACAAGCTTCATTTTCTTACTCTCTTCCTCTCAGCACTTGAGGCACCCTCTCCCTGAGTTTTTGCCAGCGATAGCGCCACCTTTTCAACCAGAGAACAAAACACAGTTTAGCATGTTTGACCAGCTTTGCCTTGCACAACACGTGTAAAATTATCATCAAAATGAGAGGTGTTACACATGAGATCTGGACTGTTAATGAGTCAGTGAATGGATACAATCACAGTCGTCAGGCCCATGAACTTGGCCAAGGCGTGCATTGGGCCAACAAAGACACAAACACACGCAAGCAAACAAACAAATGAGCCCATACAAAGCTACACTCCCTGCACCCCGTTACCCCACCACCACCACCTTGGCCGTTCTGCCTTTATGTCATTGTTTTTCTCCCCCAGTTTCTTTGTCTCTCCTGCTACCCCCATCTGGTGTGTGTGGACACGGCCTCTCGGAGCTAATTCACTTCCTTGGACACCATCTGCTGTGTGACTTTCTACAGTAAACTGAGCCTGGCTGGTCGTCTCAGGGAGGGACGGAGCTGTGTTGTCACCTGTTCAGCACGCCGCCTTCTGCCACCCGGCATCAGCTTTCACTGGACGCTCCACGCATCGATGGAGAGGGTGTGACAAAAAGGGTGTTTGTCAAGCATTGGCACTTCACTTATCTGATTTTCAGTCCTTAATGACTAACTCGGGGCTCAGGGCAGCCAGGCAGAATCTTTTGTTCAATGTAAAGTTGTATTTATTGTACTCCATGAGGAAAAGTGTTAAAATGTTCCTGCATGGGATTTGATGATACAAAAGCACGTCTGTTTTAAGAGACAATCTGTAGACATAATCACCCCCAAGGCAAATGAAAGCTACATCATATTTGGTGAGTCTGTAATTTCTGACATCTTATCTTGACTGTCAGTTCCATTGTCCATTACTGGCAGTAAAACATGCTACAGTAATGTGATTACTTTTTGTAGTAGTATGTAGTCTGAGGGATTACAACTTGAAACATTGTCATTACATGACAGTTACTAATCACAATAACATTACTTAGGTAATTTGGGTGTTTAGGCGGTTAGCTCCCTGTGGCACCAGGGGTTTAATATATATATATTTACATATTTACATTTACTCATTTGGCACATGCTTTTATCCAAAGCAACTTACAAATTACAGAGCATTTTAGCTTGGTGCAGGATGGGGTTTTGGTCGACTAGTCTTTAGTAAAAAATACACCTCCACGCAAGTCCATGGATATCATATTGATATGTCTCCCTAGCTAGTTTGCTAATGTTAGCTTCTCCTCAGTTTACATGGACAAATCACCAGGTCTTGTTCAGTTTTCACTCTGAGGCTGCAGACTAGCTCAAAATATTAAGTGGTGCTTACAGACAGCTAGCTGTTTGTGGACACCGTCTGTTTTTTAACGTATGTGAAAGACAGATATTGCAACATACCAATGTGGAGTTGTGTTGAGTAGTAAAAAGTAATGAAACAAATAATGTAATTCAGTTCTTCTGCTGTTGAGCAATTACTAAATAATCGAACTTTTCAATTATTTATATGTAATACATAATTGATTACACTTTTCATATCACTTGCCAAACACTGAGGGCCACAAATACAGATTTTTCATATCCTCTAAGATTAAAAAGGTAACAGCGAAACAGAGACAATCCTCACGACTATTCCCCATGAATTTAATTATATATCAGGTCCCTAATCAGCTAACTTAATTACCAAAGACTTCATTATTGAGCATGTCAGCCTCTCTGAGGTGAACTGGGATAATAATAGCAGAACTGCGCCGTTCAATTACCAAGCTCAGCAGGTGATTTTCTCACAGCATCAAGAGGCCAGACTTTACTTTTCAAATTGTCAATGGATTAGAAGCTTCTGTTCTCAAAGGTGCTATTCATTGCTAAGAAAGACATATAGGGAGCGCTTGTGATCTTAACATACATGACTGCAAAGTCAGCACTGCTAAAACGTAACCCCCGGAAATTATGAATAGGTATGAAAATGAATAGGCTTTGAAGGAATACCTCATGATCTGTAAAGCAGTACACATTCTGGCCTAATCCTAATGGATGTGTTCCAGTGTGTGTGCTGAATTGTGGAAACACACGGCCTGTCTCTGCTCAGTTTCCTCCCTCATTTCCAGCCAGATCCATTTCTTTTTCCCCTCTCTCTGGCTTTTCGACCTTCTAGCTCTCCACCCCTGAGCAGAGTTGGATTTCTCCAAAGCTCAGCCTGGGTTCTGCCATCTGTGGCTTGTGCTTTGACCCTTTTCCATGGCTCAGGAAGTGAAGGATCTAAGCCCTAGCGGGGTCTAGGGGAAGAATTGCGTTGCCGCCTGACTAAATGTCTTACCGACTGACTGAATGACTGTTGACATGACAGCTGGGCGAGGAAATCAGAGCCGCTCCCTAGTGAGACGACTGGCAGGGGACAGAAAAGACAACGCGCTGGATTGTATGAGGCTGTGATTTAGTGCACACAAAGAAAAACCTGAGTGACACATGCATGTGTGCACAGATCAACGGACATGCAGAGGCAAACAAGCCCACAGTAGCAACTGGAGTCGTGCAGCTGTTGATATTGCAGTGTAAGAGGCTTGCATGCCTGCGAGCATGACCCAGTGGCAGCATCCCTGCTGATACTGTGAGCAGAGAGCGACTGTCTGCTGAATATCTATCAGTGGGCACCATAGCGCTGTCCTCCTCCACCTCCTCCCTTCCCTCCTGCTGTCCTTTAGGAGCTGATAGCAGCCCTCCATCCAAACCCTGTCCAAGCAGCCTGTCACTGGATTGCACTTTCTTCCCTTTAATCTTTTTTAACAGGGCCAGCAGAGTGCAATTTATGACACTGCTTTCTTGTTTGGCCCTGCTTTGGACCCTGGCTTGGTTTCAGTACAAGACTGTAAACAACCTCTAATGTCGACACTATAGCTGTGATGCTGTGGGTGAGGTAGAAATATTACTTTGTTAATTGTGTCGTGAACCGCTGTGTTTCTACAAGGTGACTATGGTTAGATGTCTGCTTCATCACGGGTTACGTCATATTAAAAACTAGTTTAAAGCATCATTGAAAAGTATTATTTAACTTCCAGCATCCCTGTGTATTTAAAAAGAACCACACCATCTTGAGCCTCTTTAAATAGCATCTATTTTCCCTTTTTTTCCATTCATTATCCTCCTGTCCATTTCTGTCCACATGCTGAGGGTTTGCACAGCTTGTGGAAAATGTGTGTCTTTCTTGCTGCGGTGGCACTTCACTGATTTATACAGTAATCTTGTATAAATGGAACAGTTTCCCCTTTTTCTACTCGCTGAGAACAAGTGTACAAAAGTACCACGTGGTTCGCTGAGTAGTAACTCATTCACCATCCACCCCTCCTATCTCCAGCTATCGATCCCAGCGCTCATTTAGTCCAATCAATCCTTATGGAGAATCAATCTACAACTGATGCTGCACTCATTCAAACTCATCCACGTCAGGAATAACAGTATGGACTCTCCTGATATGGCTGTGTCTCTTGTGATAAATGGATCGGTTGATCTGGCAGAGTGTGTCTCTGTGTGTGTGTTGCATGTGCGTGATTTCAGATGCTGTGGGATGGGGGCTAGGGTAGGTGCTGATGTGCTCCGGTATAGTGAGTTAGGAGTCAGGGGAGAGCTAAAGCAGAGGGATGGTCTCCATCTGTCAGCCCGGCCCACTCTAAAGTGGCCATCACTCAGGATTGATTAGCCACGAGCCCATTAGCCCCCTGGCTTTTTTCTCTCTTTCCACTTCTTTCCTTTTTTTTCACTCCCTCTTTTTCCCCCTGACCATCAATCTTTCTCCCTTTCACTCAAAACCCATCTCTTTCCATTTTAAGTGTCTCTCTTTATCTTTCTCCTTTACTTCCTGGACTCTCCTGGGCCTCACATCACGTTTCTCTCTCTCCTAACGTCCTAACTTTCTCTCCCTTCTTTACTCTCTCAGTCTTTTCCTCATTCTTTCTGTCTGAATGAAATTGCTCTCTGTGATAGGGTGGTCCCTTCACTTATTTCATCTCAGCTCCCTTAAACCAAGTAGTACATCACACCTCTCCTCCTCTCTCTCTTGCTCTTATACCGACCGCCTCAGTCGACAGAGCGGTACAAATCAGATCAGTGCGAGGGAACACTGGGACGGTCACAACCATTCTGCTGTCATGACAACAAGATGCTCTGGGCCTTTACTCTGTCCATCCATTTAGGTCAGTGTCGTCTGGGTCCTGGAGGGAAGTGGGGTGTGATGAGAAGTAGCTATGGGTGTGTGTGTGTGTATATACATATATATATATATATATATATATATATATATATACTACTACCAGTGGCACAGAGGGTGGATGACTGTATGAGGTACTCAGTATAAAAGCATGCTGTTACTATGCTCCCCTCTACTTTCCTTCCACATCATTTGATTCCTGTTTGGCAGATATTATAGGTCAGTGACGACCACAGTATTGACAGGATGTGGACAAAGTGTTCTCAGACGAGGAGGTGACCCTGTAGGTGAACATGCTTTCTGACGGGCCCAATGGCTCCTGTGTGAAGATGTGGCCATGGTGACATACAAGCAGGGCGACAGCGTGAGGAGAGCTCCTGACTGTGGCTCTGCGCCTGGCCTCTGATAAGCCGGCCGAGTGCTGATTGAGTGCTCACCAGTCTGTCGTCTGCCTCTCGCAGAGTGCTGACAACAAACTTCTACTTAAGAAGAGGTTCATCTAAAGCAGGCCTCTCAAGAATGACAACACATACACACTCACACACACATACATGCAGGGAGGTATGCTTGTAAACCCCAAAAGCCTATATGTAGTGGGCACTCACACAAGGGTGGGGTGGAGGTGGCAATAGCCTGCGCTCAGGCTTGAGGGCACGTCAGAGAAGCCGGTGTTTCCAGGGAAGACCACGCGGCGGCGGCGTGTGTCCCTCCACGTGGATCCCACCTCCTGGTACCTCTGGGGGCTCCACCAGTAACCCCCCTTCCCCTGATGCGGGGTGGAGAAGTTGGGCAGCTCCGGCCTCCAGTAGCGCCTCATGTACAGGGGCTCATACAGGCTCAGGCGAGGCTTCCTTGGAGCGAACGGGGGGGTGGTGTGTGGAGGAGAGAAAAGAGAGGGAGACAGAGACAGAAAATCAATACATCCACAGGATTACTCAGTGTACTCATTTCCTAGCTGTGTGGCCCTATTTAATCACAGACATAGAAGCAAGGGCACGCACAATGAAAGCTCTTTACATATTTCCATCAGTTTTAGATGATAGAAGGATGTTGATGCCTGTGTTCTTGAACAAGAGCGTAACTACAGGAAGCAACAAGGCTTCCCAGTATGACTCATATGCCAACAAAAGAATATTAACATCCCTTCTTCTCCTTCTCTGCCCTTTTCCTTTGCTACTGAATTTCTCTTGAAGTAAATTATCCAGCACATACACAGGCCAGCATCAGCAATGTTGTCACAGTGCCAGCTTGAGCTAGTGATTTACCTTGTTGGCACTTCACATCTGTCATTAACTGCGCTGGATCTGTAATAAACAGGCCAATACTGAATACTGAGGATTAGAGGCAGTGAAAGGAGCTGAAGGAGAAGAGGTGGGAAGGATACACGACGAGGAAGAACGTCTCCGCGCATGTGAACCACTGCATATAATGACCAAAATATGAGGGCGATGTGGATCCACTTAGGGCTATCTGGTTACCATGGGCCTTTAATAAATGTAGTGATGTGAGACCCAGTGGCCGCAGCCACAAACAGTGGGTAACTTTAGAGGGACGCCTGGGGTTACAATGGCATGGAAGGGGCCCTCAGACCTCCACTCACTCAACCCCCTACACCTCCCTCCTCCAACTCGATCCATCCGTATCCACCCGAGGCGAAGCAGAAAGCCATTATAAAACTACCAGCAAAAAATAAATAAATAAATATATACATATATCTCAAGTCGCACGGCATAGAATATGCAAGCATGTGAAAGTGGAGTGTGTTTCAACTTGGATAGTCCCATGAGACACTGAATACATTACGTCAAAACATTATTGTTTGGAAAGCACAGATATACACACGTCAGCACGTCTCCAGATGCTTTTCAGAGCGCCTCTGTGGATGTCTGAGCACATTCTGTATGACCATGTCCCAGCTACGATGGTGATGTAGGTCCAGCTATCTGATTTCAGCAGGCCCCTAATGAACTCATTCGTGTGTGTGTGTGTGTGTGTGTGTGTGTGTGTGTGTGTGTGTGTGCGCGCGTTTTTGCGAGACAGAGTCTGAGCCCATCCCACCAGGAGCAGCTGTAATCAGACAGCAATCATAAGTACTCTGAACAGCATCCATCTTTCATTCTCCTCCCTCTGCCTCACTACCTGCGTCCTCCTCCCCCCTTCACTTCCTCCAGCTCACCCTGGGTGAAAATGACAGACACTTTTAAAAGTCAACGTGATGAGATGCATTTTTCTCTGTGGCAGGGGGGAAAACACACACACACATACATATTGACAGGACCTTTTTTTGACATACTGATGGAAAAAGAAACACTGGGCTTTTACGCAACAGCACTAGTTTGTGGCTATGATTACATTTTAAGCAGAAGTAGTAAAACAATCATAAAGCTTGAGGCAGATGATGAGAAATGTTGAGATGATATTCATGGTGAAACATATTTTCTAACATGTCTGCCTTGAAAAATGTCAGTAAACTTTTTTTATTAAACTAATGTCACCCTGACCACAAACCACAATGTCACACTGTGATTCGCTGCAGTAAGAATGTGGACAAACAAATTGACAGCCACTCTGGAAAATTCTGCCTCACTGACACCTATTGAACAAACATCCAAGTTATGTCGCCACTTGCCGCACAGCAGGTCAGTAAAGCACGAAGACCTTGTTGAAAACAACCCCTGTCTTCAATTATAGATACAATGACTTGGTGTAAAATCCACAGTGAAAAAAGTAAACAAGGTCACAAACACCACCTACCTCAAGATGTAATTAGCCACATATTCAGCTGTCTCTGGATACATGACTACTTGTATTGTCTTCACTGGGGCCCAACACAGACTGCTTCTTAAGTATGTACACTTGCTGGTAAGTATTTACATTTGTGCCTATTTGCATGTGGGTGTGTTCTTTAGCCATTACCAAGGGGACGACGGTATGAGCGCGTGTCCCCGTTTTAGCAACCAGAATCCCCCCAGGTGAAATCAGCTTGAGCACATCTCTACTTAAAATAGAGTCCTTCAGAGCTCTGTGGCTGAACCAGAGAAGGCCATGTAGGGACTAGCGCCACAGATCCTTGGGCTGGTTCGTCCTCAGGCCTAATGATCATCTGAAAACTTCTTCTTTTGTTGTCACTTTTGAGCTTGTGCTACTTGTGGCAGTTAGATTCCCTCCTTGGTCAACCCAGTCCAGTTTCTTTAAACCCCCCCCCCCCCCCCAGTTCCAAATATGAGGAGAATTCTTGAGTTAATGATGTCTGAGTAATTGTCCTCCAACATTGCATTGTGACTCGGCCTAATACACATCGGAAATGAAAAGGGGGGGTTTGAGATTTAATGCACCGTAAGCCTACTCAACGGGATTACATTCTAAAAACGATCAAACGTGATTGCGGTGACATGCAGTAGATGGGACTCATGTCTCTCTGGACTCCCTCCCACTGTTAAGTATCCGCAAAAATCCACATTTTACAATTGAAAGGAATCGTATGGGATTGGCCTCAATAATGCTGAATTCTGTGGCTCTGTGTCAGAAGAGAATGGAGTCTGTCTTTTTGAAAAGAGTAGCTCTGCTTGAGGAGAAAACATAAGCTTGTCATACAGCGCTTTTTTGCCTCATTAAATCTGCAGACGTGTCCTACTTTCCCTCTGACTCCTCCATTGGACTCCTGTGCTAGTGAGCAGATTTGGTGGAGGATGAGAGTGGGGGTGTCTCATTAAATATCCATATACCCGGAGCCTTTTCTGCAGTGTTACTTGACATAATGTGAGCACGTGTGTGAGAGAGCAGGAGGTACAGTGCACATTATTTGTGTGTTTCCATGAAGCTCCTCAGTGTATCTCTTCTCCATTGGATTACTCCTCCATCCTGTTGTGGTTCAGACAGCCAGTCCGCTCCCCTCTATCTTCACAAACACTCTGATAAGCCTGTCCTTCTAACCTTCCCCCCATCCTTTTATTTCCCCCCCTGCAGTCCTCCCTAGTGTGACATTGAGCAGCCCAGGATTCCTTCTCGGCCACACCCCACCCCCCACTCCATTTTCCTCTCCCATCCCTCTCCCTTTTTTCCCCCCTCTCCATCTGAGGCTGAAAGCTGTCAAAACACTGCACTGCCTTCTCGATATCAAAGCCCACTGAAAAAAAAAAGTATTGCAGCTTAGATTGAATTCCAGCGTGATGCAGAAACATGCAGTTATGTTTTGACTCCGCCAACGAGTGTTAAGATAAAATATTAACAATATAACCGCTCAAAAAAAGCTGTCACTCTCCCACAGACGCAGAGCTTGTTCGTGGCCTCATGGCATCGACTACAGTGAAACTGTCTAAGACTCTCACAGAGAGTAGGAAAACAGAGTCAAATCCTCTGAGATTCTGTGTGAGGCCACAGAGACAGAGAGAAGAAACCTGACAGCTGGCTGGGTCAGATAAAGGCGAATGGAAAGCCCACACATCTTCCGCCCCTTTCTCTCAGGTGCAGAACCACTAAAATACCCAATTTCTGCTGCAACCATTGCCCCGGACTTTTTGAAGCGAGAGAGAGAGGAACAGAAAACTGTAGAGGAACTGCTGGGGTCAGTTTCATTATGTATTTCGAAAATGGGAGAAAACCACAAAAATGCTCAATATGTCTCAATGTATTAGAGAACTAAGTGTTGTACTACACTTTACTTTGTTGTATATCTGTCCCTTTTGTTATGTTTTTGCTCACACCAGCGGCATGGTTCTAGGGAAGGTAGTGTTAGTCAATTGGTCCACCTCTTTAGTTCAGACTGAAATATCTCAAAAGCTATTGGATGGGCTGCCATGAAATGTTGTACAGACATGCATGTTCCCCAGGAATCCCACTGACCTACTGATCCTCTGACCTTTCCTCTGGCACCACCATGAGGTTCACATTTGTGGTTTTTAGTCACATGTCTTGACAACTGTATTGCCATGAAATTTGGTACAAATATAAGTGGTGACCAAAAAATGAATCCTACTGATTTTGGTGATCCCCTGACCTTTTACTTAGCTCCACCTTGAGATTGACATTTGTGGTAATACAGACATTCATGTTTATTATACGTCCTCATGTTTTTAGCCTGTCAAAATGGTGAATATGGTAAACCCTGCACCTGCTAAACATGTTAGCGTTGTGACATTAGCATGTCAAAGCACTGCCGTGTCTTCGTACAGTTTCATACAGCCACTGTGCTGTAGCCCACGGGAAGCTAGTTGAAGAGATTTGATCCTGAGATTTGATTTTGGGATGTGACCCCAGGTCACTTGAGGCTTAGATATATACTCCAGAAAATGTCAGCATCAGGTCCAGACAGTCTCTGGTCTTGCCCTTTCACCCGTGCAGCACACAGTCAGAGAATGTCTGCGTGAGACATGTTTTTACCAACTGGAAATGTTCCATTTGGTTCAGGTGAGGAGTGGCATCTGCAGGTAGTGTGCAGGAGACTAGTGATGCAGGACCATCACCAACATGCCCGCTCTCTCACTGTGAAGCCTTTGGACAGTTATCTGCTCTATTCAAACATGGGCTCCCTTGGACATTACACAGACTTCATCCTAGAGAACTGGCAGGATCAAATCAGTTTAACATCTAATCCAACTGATTTGGACATTTGCGTTAAACATACAGCTCCACTGAGTAATGTCTGGAAAATTTCAGGTTTGCAGTGTATGTGTGAAAGCAGCTATAGTTTAAGAGTTGGGAAGCATTTTGTGAAAACACACAGGGACACTTGACAGGGACTATTTATCCATCCTATCATATAAGGATTCATGCCAACAGAAGTCCTGCAACACATTAAAACCTGCGGGAATTGCTCTAATGACTGCAAATATTATATTTACAGCTCTGACTTGACATACAGGGGAGAGATTTGTAAAGCCAACCTGGTCCCAGATCAGTTGCCACTGCCGACTGCAGAGCTGCAGGACTTTTCTCACTTAGTACCGGATAAAAACCAGCTCCCAGGGAAACATTCATCACTCTCATGACTTTAAGAACATTTGAGGTGAGCGATGACTGCAGTGTATTTTCATAAATATTTTACAGTGCAGCTCTAGCACGCAGTTAATCATGGGTGGGTGAAATCGTATTAAGGCAGAGATTTTTATCACCAAACAGATAAAAAGTTTATTGTATGTGGTGCCAAAAACATCAGGTGTACCGACCAGTTTATATCATAATGGCCATGGAGCTGCCTGGAGGTATTCTAACTGTGGAAAAAAACAGGTTTTGATAAATGTCACATCCCCAGAAAAGTTTCAAGTTTAGTTTTACACTGGAGCTCAGACGACTATCAATAAAGAATAAACCACAGAAAACCATCACATTCCAACTTCCAACTACCCAAGAAGGGAAGATTTTTTTCCTAAGCCTGCCATGTTTTTGTCAGAAAAAACTGTCTGGCATCCAGGATGTCAGGCTTATTGTAAAAAAAAAAAACAAAAAACATCCATTAAAAAAAGCTGACAGAGACATAGTGCTGTACTAACAGATGTCATCCATCATATTAAATGAGACAACCAGTAATTTCTCCTAACAGGACTTCACTAAGCTGTTAAATACCACATTTAATTCAACTAGTTTTCATTTTCAATTAGGGCCTACTGGTACATGTACTTTTGGTGGCAGTGAACAAGGTGAGACAGATATGACAGGAGATGTGCAGCAAACTCCTCTTATTCATTTCTGGCAGAATGAAACTGTTGACGGGATTATAACTGCAATCAATGTTGTCTTATAAAGTCAAGCTGGAAAAAAAATGTGAGGAACAAATTGAGTTGTCTCATTTACAGTGATGGATTATGTTCATCAGTGTAGCAGTATGACTCTGCAAGCTGTTTTAATTGATTTCTGAAAAGAATGGGAGCCTACGATTTCCAGGAGATGAGGTGAACTTTAATAGAATAGAAAAGACTGCATGAGCCTCTGAGCGAGCCAAACAGAGCAGTGGGGTTAGACGCTCATAATGCATGTTTCCATACATCTGTTTTTATGCGCATTTTCAATTATGCACATAAAAACCACAAAAGAAACAAGGGAACTTTGAATAACAGACAGAATATATCTAACATATAAAAAAGTTTGTACAGTCTGGTGGTTTGGAAATTATGCATGCTGAAAAAAACAAAATGTGAAAAGGTTGAATGGGCTTATGAAACAAACCTCACTATTGCAACCACCTCCTGCTCCTTCCTCTGTATAATAAGAATTTGTGTCATGCTGTCCCTCTGTTAAAGGCCTGAATATAAAGAGTGGAGGTGGACAGCTTTGGTTTGAATCCAGATGGGGATGAGGACACTTGCTGAATGTCACCCCTTTCTGTATCACTTTAGAGGCTTATAAAAACAACACAATTCAGAAGCAGACATAAAATGGTACAATTTATCATAATGTTGCTCATTAACAGATAATTTTGTCACCTCCTTCAGTATTTACATTATGGTAGTTTGTTGAAATGGACATATTAACATGCTATTTTGCCAAGTTTTCTGAAATTTGCTTAAAAATGGACAAACCTTTTGATGAAAATTTAATACTAAATGCACTGGTATTATCCTTATTATACTTAAGGGCAGGGGAAACCAGTTGTGAAGTTGACGTGTTACTTAAGATACGGCTAACTTGTTAGCAAACTGTTGCTTATTTACATACCCAGCAGAGACAGAGCAGCATTAGTAATTCATATGGACTCATGCTTCTGGCCACCTTGCAAATCCTGTAATCACAGTTATTTTTGCTCTGTTTTGGTGTCCCAACAACTCCTGAGAAAAACAGCTGGCTCTAAATGCTGCTTTTGCCAAAAAATGTTCATGAGTGGTGACAGGGAACCAAAACAGTCCATAAAACAAAACAATGAGCTGAAAGATGATAAGGTGTTCCTTAGAGCTGGGGAGACAATTCTGTGTGGGCTTGTCACGTTTAGCAATCCTCTTTCACATATGCATGGTCATTTGAGCTGTTGTTCATACAAACATATTGATAACTAACTTAGGCTAAAGCATTAACTTACTTAGCAGCTTCAAGTTCCATCCATCCATTATCTATACCGCTTATCCGTTAAGGGTCGCAGGGTACTGGAGCATATCCCAGCTGACATTGGGTGAGAGGCGGAGTACACCCTGTAGGGATCGCCAGTCCATCACAGGGCCAACACATATAGACAAACAACCAATCACACTCAAATTCACACCTACGTGCAATTTAGAGTTATCAATTAACCTAAGCTGCATGTCTTTGGACTGTGGGAGGAAGCTGGAGTACCAAGAGAAAACCCACGCAGACACAGGGAGAACATGCAAACTCCACACAGAAAAGCCCCAGGCAACCTTCTTGCTGTGAGGCGACAGTGCTAACTGCAGCATTGTGCCACCCAGCTTTAAGTTAAAACTCTTATTTAAATGTCTCAAGAATGCACGGGTTTTAGGTAAAACATTAAATTAAATATTATCCAGAATACACATATATAGTATATAAAGGTGTACTGAATAAATAAAAGGTGAAATTGTGTGATTTTGTTGGTTTTCAGGGGTGGGGCTGTGATTGAGCAATTTGGACTCATGACCTCAGTATTTATAAAATCCCAGCCTGTTTACAGTAACATATTAATGACCTATTCAAGCTAAAGCTATTCTTCAGTTACATGATGTGTAAGCCACACAAACCCCAACTAGCACATAACCACCACCCGTTGTTTCAGAGCTGTCACCATGTTATTGGTATTAATAGATGTCTGCTGCCTGTGAACTTTCACAGGAGCTCCCCTCCCTTCAGCAGCCACCACCAGGTTCAATGCCAAAAAGCTGAGTCAAAGCCTATTCGGTGAGCTGCATTGCAAGAGTGCATGCAGACTCCTCCCCCTAAGTGCCTGCCAAACAAACTATCTGTCACCAGGCAAACCAGTCTGTTAAGAGAGAAGGAGGGGGGGTGTTTAACTATGGCATGACTGTATTTACATATGACTGTGTTTATGACACATGAATGTACCGTCTGATGGGATTTCACACTCCTTTTTGTACAGTGCATTCAGTGCCAGACAGTCAGACGTGTTAACAGTAATGTACAATGACTAACAGAAGCCTACTCTTAAGCCCTGTCATTTGCCCATCACTGGACTTACCACACACTGTGCTTCCCTCAGCCCTCAACAATGGCCACACTTGTGAAATGAGAGCCTGAAATGTCTGTCACCACCTAATGACTAAAGTCTCGTTCTGCTTTAAGGTTTGCATTGCTCACTAGTTCACTGTTTTATGCCCCCACTAGATTCAAAACACTCGAAACCGAAAGCAAAAAGAGGAAGTGTGTCTTATCCATCTTTATGGTGGCATTTCAATGTTGGCACAGTAGTAAGTGCTGCAAAAGTCCCCTACTTTCCCATCCCTCACTGTGACAAAGACTTAGGTAAATATTCAGCTACAACTAAGAGTAAAAAGTCCCTAAAATAACAGAAGTTTACAGACAATTTAATCTTTCTTTGTTGTGTCAGAGGAATGGACAGACAGGGACAGAAAGCACACGCTGGCTTACCAAAATCCCCAAATCCCAAATGCCACTTTTGAAAAATGTGTTTTAACAGCAAAATGGTCTGTGTGCAAGAGGGACTTATGGATTTCATCACTTTCAGGTCAACGATGTCATGATTTTAAATTGGAAAGATTCTTAAGCATGAGAAAAATGATGATCCGCTCTTTGTATTTAGGTCTGAGCTTCATATAGCAGACAGTAGATTATAGAATTTAAAGAAGCTATGTCGCCCATTGTCAACTGTCAGTAAAACAGTATAGATGAGTAACATCTAGGCCCTTTGTTCCAGTCAAGTTTAGAGAAGGCTTAATCCCAAGAGTCTTTGTGGAGTCGTATGGGGTCCGCCGGGACCAGCTTTTATCCACATCGCTAGAGCAGTAAACGTGGCCTCCTGTTGTTCTCCCTGGGAGTTTTTGTGGGAAGCTCTCCGGGAGTCTGGTTAGTCAAAGTTTGTTAACCACCGTTTCAAAGACAAATGATTCATCAATGTCATGTTAAGGGGGTACTGAGTTTTTCTTCTCCTAATGAAAAATCAAACAGCATTGAATGGAAAACAGATCCACTTTGAGCTGATGAAAGGTTTTCTTCCAGGAACTGCCTTGTGATGCGCAAACTTATAAGGAGGGACGCCCATCAAGAGGTGACTCACTTATAATGTCTCTCTTGGTGGTTTAGACTTCTTTCACTCAGCTCAACCACAGTGGGGTAATATACACACAAGCACACACAAACACACATTCTCTCACACACATTGTATTCCCCCCACCCTCCAAGTATGTAGATTTCTGATTGAAAAGATAACCTGACCACAAATACTCCTCTAAAGAGTGTGTTAAAAGACTAGGTTGACATTAAAAAAAAAAAAAAAACGATTTGCCCCCACGTTAAGAACTAGATGAGGGTATTGGTACCATTCTCATGTTATGTATGCTAATTATGAAACTACCCCCACAGCCAGTTAGCTAGGCTTCACTTGCAGATCGGAAACCGGGGAAATAGCTAGCTTGTCTGTCTCTGTTGGTTGCCTCCAATAAGTCATGCCAGCCAATAAATAGTCTGACACATAACACTTTGTAAAACCAAATTTTTTAATTTTACACTTCGCTTATGTGTGAATTAAACAAGTAAGTGTTAATTAGTGAGCTTTAGAGGTACCAGTAAGCAGTTGTTAGCGAGCCAAGCTATCTATTTTACCCCATTTTCCAGTCTGTATTCTAAGCTAAGCTAACTAGCTTCAGGCTGTAGCTCCATATCTAGGGCTACTGTACAGACACAAGAGTGGTGTAAATGTTTTTATCTAACTCACAGCAAATCTTAAAGGTGTATTTCCCAAGATATCAAACTATTCCTAGGGTTAAAGTCACAAGACTACTACTTCAAAAGAGGAGACTTTTCAAACCTGAATGCTCTGTGAGAAAGTTATGTTAGAAACTGTGGGAAGAAAAAATGTAATCTCTCATTAATAGGGTCAGTTGATTGATTTTTATTTGAAATGTATCAGCATTAGAATTTCTGAAAATGTATAAAATCTGAATTAAAAACTATAAATCCTGTTTAACTTTCTTCAGATTCATCTCATTCTTAGATGTGTGAGAACATAAAATCCTGTTTGCATCTTTTAAAAATTCAGGGTTTTATGATTTAAGACATGGTAAAAATGAAAACAATGAACCACAACAAAGTGATTTGTGGGATATGATTTGCAAGTAAAAAATGCTGATGCTCATATGCTCATAAAACTCCACGAGTGTGTTGTATGTGGCCCATCTGTAGATGTGCACAGCTGAAGTTGATGTAAGATCCAAATCTGAAATAAATCTAAGTCCACAGTTCCTAAACTGTAGTGGGGTTTTGAGTTACCAGAGTAATACCACATGAGAACTCATTATCTTATCTTCTGTATATTTTCCAGCTTTAACATAATCACTCACAGCAACAACCAGGTTTTTATGTGCATAAAAGCAGTGATACATTACAGAGCATGCATGCTGGCACATACACACACAACAAACATGTGTTTTGGGGGTGAAAGCACGCCACTCTGTCATATTGTCAAGTCATCATAAATAGTGGAAATGAGAGTCAATAAGAAACAGAGACTCAAAGCTCAACCACAGCACATTTTTTATTTACGACACGACTTACTCTCAGCTGCTTCACATCCTCTTCAGTATATCAGCTGGATGGAGCGAAAGGCCACATCGCACGTTGCATTTGCTGAAAGCTGCTTTGCTTTGTGTGAGTGTGTGTGTGTGTGTGTGTGTGTGTGTGTGTGTGTAAATAGGATGTTGCTTTAGAGTCATCCAGGCATCTCTCGGCCATTAGCTAAGCTCCACACGCTGATGTCACCTCTTGGCACGACTTTGTGATCTTTGGACCTGATCAGCAATTCTGCCGTGGCCAACCAATGGCCTTTCAGGGTTTTGACCCCGAGTGGTGATGTCATGCGGCAGGGAATGCAAACAAGTGCACTGGTGGAGTGCGTGTGCATGTGCGTGGGTGTGTATATGTGAGGTGTGTGTGCATGTGTGTGGGTGTGTGTGGGTGTGTATATGTGAGTTGTGGGGCAGCGGCTGTACTGCAGCATTGTTTGTAGAGCTCGACTGTTGTCGGGGCAGAACAAACAGCCTGCCAGCTGTGACACTGTTGATTTTTCACTGGACAAGCTGTATATTTAGTGCACTCACTGGTAGCTGTGTGTGAAGTTACTATGCCAACATTTGTTCTGGTTACTACCCACTGTTAATTTTCAGACTCTCCTGTATTAAATTTAAAGATTGTTTTTTCTCGTTTAAATGGCTATGACATTTTATTAATATCTTTACATCCTGATTCAACATTTCCATTTGAAGCAGCAACAACTAATCTCCATAGTAACAATACTAATGAACTTCATTCCCCTCAAAGTCATTGCTGAGTGTGCCACTTCCTGTCTCGAGAGTGTTGCACAAATATGACTCACTTGCTCAGCAGCGATGCAAAGCAGCAATGTAATGACATAGTTTTGGGTTGAATGTGTGAAACTCCCCCAGTATCAGAGGGGGTGTAGGTGAAAGGTGTTAGAAGTGAAGTATGTTCAAAAACTGTTTGATATTGTGTTGCTGACATTGTGAACCTGGCACGGCAACATACTCAAGTCACACTGTTTATTTTATGGCTACTTTACACTTAACATTCTATGTGGCTTTTGGCTAAACAAACTGGTTTTGTGGTGCTAAGTCACTGATGTAACCAGAAAAAAGAAGAGGGCTTAGGGAAATACCTAAATAAAGAAGAAGAACCACGTGTTATTTGTGGCAAATACAAAACTCTACACACAAAACCACTACACTTTATTTCCCCTAGCTGCCTTGGGTTATTGAGGTTAACTTCAAACAATACATGAAAAATGCTTCCTGACAAAGCCTGCGGTCTCTCCCCACACTTCTCAAAAAGAATAATTAGCTCTCTGACTAATCACTCTTGTTATGCATCATAAAATACAAGCTATTCATCACTGTGTACACCAATTGGTCTAACTGTGGAGAGGATTTGCAACTTCCTGGAGATGGGAGACGAGCAGGGTGGGGTTGGGCAAGAGAAGGACCCTGCTGCTCCTGGATGTTGGGCCCATGAGCACCAAGGAGACAGGGGAGAACCACAGTCTTTGGGTTTGAACACTGAGACTGTCTGTACCCTGTCCTTATTTGTGGCTATTCCATATTAGTGGTGCTCTGCTTTGGAAAGTCCTGCCTCCTACAGTTTTTTGATTCTTGGAAGGATTAGTAAACCAGAATCATGTGACCTCGAGTTTGTGTTTGTTGGCAGTTGCAGCATGCTTTCTGTGGTGTTAAAAATACAGCTTTATATGGTGTGCTGTACTTACCTAAATGTTCGTATGATCAACAGTAGGCTGCTAGAACTGCACTCATGTTTAATTTATTTGACCAGCAGTATTTTACAGCCAAACTGAAATTAAGTAAGAGAGAGATCAGTATATACTGTATATATCCTTAGCTTTTGCACTGACCTTTGTAGTTATTTGGTAAGATGTGATATTACCCAAAAGAAAAAAAAATGCGTTATTTATTTATATATTGTGACACCTCTTTTTCCATTTCATTTTTCTCTTTCAACAAGAAAACACAGAAAAACAGGACTCTATCAGTTAAATGCACGTTTATATATTGGCCACCAGATTGAATTATTTTGTTGAATTGTAATTTGTTTCTGAGAAATCATGTTTTGTTTGTCATCTTGGCCTGACAAATGACTCTCAATATTACAATAGCCATGAGCCTTAGTTGCCGTTGTCATGGAGAACAAAACGCAGCACCATAGTTGGTGAATTCACCCACAACAGACACCAAAATTTGAAGTGAACCAACATAAGGAAACTGTAAAATCAGTTTAATTAACAGTATAGTTGTGTTACCAACACAACAAAGAGTATGAGCTACCAATGACTCAGCGCCTGTTAAAATTACATGAACGAAAAGTAGCCTAACACCTGTCCACTCAGAAAGGGGAAGCTAGTTAGCCTAGCTTGTTTGCTTTAAGTTTCTAGGTAGCTATGCTAGCTTGAAGGTAGGACACAAGACACAAGCTCTTTTGAAAACAGAAAATTAAGCACAATACGGCAGCATTATACAGTAGGTCTTTACACTAAAACTGAGGATTCAGTTGCCAGTTTGACTTCAAGTTTGTGGATAACAGTAGCCTCTATCAGTTGACAAATGCAATTTGGACTAGCTGGTCGATGTAGGGCTAAAATGAAAATATAATGACTCAAAATGTAATTTTAAGGTAGAATTGTAAAGAAATTAAGAGAGAGAAAATGAAAAAGAAAATGAAAAAGAGGAGGGCTAAAGCATAATTAGAATGCATTAGTCTTAAGGAAAATCCCCATGAGTTTCAGATATCAATGGGACTTTGAAGTTGTACAGAGTTAGATTTTCTGATTTGTTCTGCTGTGGATCTCAAACATATCCTCTGTATGTTTATGAAGTATGGCATTCATAGCAAATCTCACACAGAAACCCACCATCAAAGGAAACAATCTTCTCATGTAAATCAAATTTAAAAAGTTAGCAAAATTATAAGATCTAGCGATGAATAACCTTAAAATTGGCATCCTTTTTAAAAACGTGTGAAAGGTTAAAATTTAATGCTTTGTTGAATATCTTCATAAAACCCTATTAATCCATTACTTCTCAAGGTATAACATCTTATTAGTTAGCAGCTGGCCAGAAATTAAGGATTTTTTAATCAGATTGCACACAATGACTCTCAGTGACCTTGCAATTATCCCTCCACGACTAATTACACAAAGCAGTCATGTCTATATAGGCACTGTTTAAGCCTGATTTAATGGGCATGTAAACCACTACAAGGTTAGTGAATAGCTTCTCCCACAGCATTCAACAGAGGCCCATAGAGAATAGGCGCAGGCAAGTCAAGGGGAAAATGCATGCCAGAGTAGGCTGCACTTGGCAACCCAAATATTAAAAAGGCCATTAAGGTTTTATTTTGCCTTATAAAGACAGCAGCTTCCTGTTTTTCCACCCTTGCCAACCATAGGAAATGTATGCTGAGGATTGCTGTTTTCCACTCCTCTGTGTGTTAAAATGTCCTGAATCATTAGGATGAGTAAAGTGGCAGTAAAGTCATCTGGTTTTATAACCCGTCTTTAAAAGCAGCAGGGATTGAGGTCTGTTTGTCACTTTTATGGACTTCCTTACCTCATAGACAAGGCAGTTCAGCTGAGGAGTTAGCACTGACCGATGCTACATTTTGACTGAGTAACAAACAGCCATTGATGGTCCTCTCATAATGGACAGTTTTAGGGTCACATATAGACACAGGAACAGGGAGCAGTCATAGCCAGAGGCTGACCCCATCTGCCACTGAAGTACAAGTTCTCTACCCTACCCCTATGTCGCAAAAAGTCTGCAGAAGTAAGTGTCATGAAGGCATGGGCATGCTTGATACAAATTATTGTGTACAAACTGTTATGGACATGTCTGAGGGCAAAAGTGTTTATAGCTGTTCTGAGTGGTTGTATTCAGAGGTGCTATCATACAGAGGGGAAGACATGATAATTGACATGATAATTGAAGACATGATAATTGTCCAAAGCATGAAAGTAAAAGAAGTTAGAGTCCTATTGTCTCAGGTCTGCACACCTGGCTATTCCTGCGTGCAGTGGGCATGCTTTCAGAAAATCACAGAAACATACGGAGGGGGCGATTTCAAAAGCTGTTTGATGATCCAACAAGCACTTCAGTGGAAGAAAACTGATGCCATTAATGTATTTCATTTGGTTTTCTTAAAATATCCAATTTCAGCAACTAAAACAACAATTTTGTTATTATTATTCTACGTAGCCAACATTAGACCAACCAACCAGTCTAGAAGAAACTTTGTGAATTCAGCATCAAACTTCATTCCTTTACTTGTCAAGAGCTGACCAGCTCTGTCTCATTACAAGAATGTAAGGATGGTTGAAGCCCTTGGCAAGCAACCATCACCACCACCACCCACCTCTAGCAAGAAGCCATGTAGCCCCTTTAATCATATATATATATATATATATATATATATATATATATATATATATATATATATGGAGAGAGACACAGAAAAGTCTACTGCGAAATGACAAAAACAGTTTTAACTTTTGTTAACGCATTCGTTTTGTGTGCCCACCACAGGCTGATTACCTCCCTCTGTGCAGCACAAACACGTAACTAAATACTTCTGGCACGAAATTTCCAGTTTGCCAGTGTTACCATGAAAGTCTCATGTGTATTTGACCACCTTATCTGATAAAGTGAATCTGGTTCTAATTTAGGTATTTACTGCTTGGTCTGGGTCTTTCAGTTCCTTTTATTCTGCTGTATAAAACCAACAAGAATTGGTTGTTTAGGGAAGGAAGCACCAATCTAAAAACAGATGCCCCATGAGTTCAGGACCTGAGATTAAACTCTCATTAATCAAGGGGTTCTATACAGGGACTAGAGACTTCCAACATCTCAGGAACTACCTTGTTACAAACCCCATGTGGAGTGATGGAGAGAGGAAGGAAATGGGAGGTATAGTGGTAGTGGAGGCCCACAAACCCAATCACAACTTAAACAGCAGGACTTTCACCCATCAGCATCCTTATTGCTCCTTCTCCTTTTTATTGTCTCCCCCTCTCTTTCTATGTATGTGGACAATTTCGCAAAGAAGTGCCAGCTTGCAAAAGCAACACAAAGGAGAAGAAAGAAGGTTTCTGTAAGGTCTAATCCTGGGGAGCTGGAAAAAAGGGTCGGCTGAGGTTTCTCTCTCTCTCTCTCTTTGTGCCTGTCCGACAGCCCCGTTTCTTGATGAAAATGTCCCGCTGGATGAGGGCATTAGACGCCCGCTCTAATCCCGTGTAATTTCCCACAATCCCCTTTGCTTGCATCCTGCCAAGGAGGCCTTTGGCGCCCTGCTGAGCCCCTAGCTGCTGGCTTTGGTGTTCCCACACCCCTGCTCAAGCAGTATTTCCTCTACTGGCGGAGAGGAAACAAGACACTCTGTCTCTCTCTGCCTCCTCCCTTTCATCTCCCTTTTCATCAGAGCCAAAGCAGCAGCAGAAACTAGCAGCCTACTGATTAGTGTGTCCTCGGATTTTGACCTCTGGCAGAACCGAGCCGAGGTAAAGGCCGCAGAAGAGTCAGACAGGTTTTAGTCATTAGCAGAATTAAAACCTTGGTCCTCCACTGGTTGACCCAAATCACATCTGTGTGCAAGGCCTTGCTGCATTGTTGCCGTCCTCCATTGCTACCGGTGTGTTTATGTGCAAGGCAGTGTACATTCGCCAGAGTGATAATCCCGCACAATCTCCTTCTTACGTAAAATGCTTTATGATCATCTTTTTTATCACTAGGCGCATCAGACGGTCAGCCAGGGGAAAGAGGTGAGTGACACACTGTCTGCCCTCTCGTCCAAATGTCTATTTAAAAAGCATCCAGCACAAGTGATAAATCTATTATACATGCTATGGTGTTCTCAATAGTCGTGTAAGCTGCTGATGAAAGGGGCTTTGGATAAATCACATGATTGCGTAAAAAGCACATTGGTTGCTCATCAGTGATCTATTCAGAGGATGTTATCTCTGCACACACTACAGAGACTCCTACTCAAGTGTTTTATTAAAGTCAGCACTTCTCGTTCAGTCCAGGACAGATGCTTCTGTTTAATGCTGAGCTGGTGTGGATAAAAACAGAGACTTCAATTTCACTTAATTTTGAAACTATTTCCTCCTCCTGCATTCAATCCATACTTAGATCAATTGAAAAAGAAAGTAAATGCTCGTTCTCATTAAAGGTTCTCTGACTTCAATAAGCAAGATTTCCACGCAGAAACTGAATTATTATCATGGGTGAAATCACATTATAATTTGGATGTGTTTGTCACTCTCAGTATAACGAATGTCTTCAGCCATACTGGTACTCTTTGAGGCTGCACGTGGACACTGCTGCTTTGAACTAAATGCTAACAAAAACAAAATTACTATGCGAACATGCAGCAGGTAATGTTTACCCTGTCCATCATCTTCGTTTACATATACAAATTGACACTAAAAGCAAAGTGTAGCTGCAGCTGATGGGAAGGTGATTGTTTTTTTTTTTTTTTTTGACTTGACAGTGGCGGTAGATGAAAAGTGAAGGGATCACCATTTATTACAGTTCAGCCTCAGCACCATAAATGTGTGGAGCAAATTTCATGGCAATCCATGCAAAAGCTGTCGAGGAAAACCCACAAATGTGTCATGATGGAGCTAGAGGGAAAGTCAAGAGGATCACTAAAGTCTTCAAGATTCATTTTCTGGGGACCATGAATGCTCTTACTAAACTCCATCCAAATCCATTCTGTAGATGTTGAGATATTTCAGTCTGGTGGACTGAGCAATGAGCAAGTCTTTTCAACATCTGTACCCTTTCAGTCAATGCCAAACTTCCACTGGTCTCTTCAACTATTAGCTACTTATTTGAAGCTCTTCTCCTTTAACTAATCAGATGTTTTTGGTCATATATTTAGCTCCCAATATATAGTTGTATATCTTTTAATTTCAGAACCTGTGCCAGCTCACTGTGATCAACTCAAAAGTTTCCTGACAATCCATGATGTTATGTATGTATGTATATGTAATGAAGCAGGCATGCAACGTTAATCGTGTAGTGGTGAAGTATTCTCATTTAACCTTAATCTTATTATAAGAACATACACAGAGCTGGCTGAGTTGAGTAGTAGCTGAGTTTATGATGCCTCATCACGTGTGAATCTCACAAGAAGTGTGAAAGTGTGAATGCAGGCTCTGCATATATGTGTGTGTGTGTGTGTGTGTGTGTGTGTGTGTTTACTTTACTTCACTTATGTGTATCACATAAGTGTCTATATATGTCTATTCATATCCACAAACTTGTGTGTGTGTACATTTCTCTAAAAGTCACATCAACAATTCAGCATTTGTAAGTGAGCATTACCAAACTGCATTCCTAAACATTGCAGGTCTTAAATTCCGGCTGCACGTCTCTCAGTGTGTGTGTGTAAGCAAGTGGTTATTTGTGTGTGTTTTGATCTCAGTTGCACGCAGTGACTCCACTGTCGCCTCTCAGCTGTTTTGCTCCTGTAAACACAGCATTGGCTGCTCAGTGTCACATAGAAAAAAGGGAAGGACACGAGCAGGCCAAACCCAGCTTCCCATCAGTGCTCCATTCAGAGTTATGCATATGTAGTTAGTAGACACACACACATTCTTGCCCCAAGCTGTTTAAACCTGGCTGAAAACAATTTATTCATAGCTTGGGGAAAAAAAACACTGGCTGCAAGTTATTATTTTGTCATGTCTTTAGTTTGTTCCACTTCCTAATTAGTCCTTTAATCATAGAAAATAATCCACTGACTGCAGATTTGTAATTATATAGAAAAAATATGGAGGGACTCTTACAGCACAAAACAGTTTTATGAGGCCTTCAACACAGACCTGACAAACTTCTAACCTTTGTTCAGTTCCACCATCAAACTGAATGTAAATAAACTGCAGGAAATAGTTGAAATGATATTGCTGGCAAGTGTTGACATACCAATGTCCAGTCCTCTGCTTCCCATGGATATGAAGTTTTAATGACTACAATAACAAAAATAAACAACAGAGTAGCTGTTGCCAAAAAAGTGTGGATATTGCTGTTTGTGTTAAGGGTTAAGGGCTCCAACAATGGAGTCTGACTGTAAACACCACAAGAGCACTGAGTTGAACTGAGATAAAAATTCACTTATGCTAAGACATCAGTGTATACATGTATATCCAGTTATTTGTTTTGACTCATGTACTTATTTGGTCTAAATTGCTCTGTACCAGATTTAACACTATGTGGGCTTTATTAATATTTGTAGCATATACAGTATGACATGCTTACGTCAGAGGCACACTACAAAAGATGACCACTCTCAAATGTCACAAATTCCACCCAATGGCTTGAAGCCCAAGCTTCCTGGATACTCATTGTTGGATAGTTGAATAACTTTGGAAATGGCATTCCTCAATACCTTTCCAGTATTGGAAATATTAGAAGCTGTGACTGACCATTTTTATAACTTTCCAAAATTAACTTTCCAACATTGTCATCCACTTGACATTGTGATTGGTCAGCTGTGCAGAGGTAAGAAAGGAGCCAGGGTGTGGACTTCTCTCTAAAGCTCTTTTTTCATACTTGAAACAACTATTTTTTCCATTTTTCGTGTGGACAAATGAGCACAATATCATGAACGAAAGGGAATGAGAGTCTGGAAATGTGTGCAATTATCCCTGTATTTATACAGTATTGTGTATTTTTCCTCTCTTTGACAGTCAGCACCAAATGTTGGTATTTCCAAAGCGGTTGGACAATTCATCTTACAAACTACTTCTGAATGAACATGCTAGCTTCCGCTTTCTGAATGGAATGCAAATGTAAGTTCATGATGGGACCTTGCAAATTTTAAATGCTGTAAAGTGATAAACATCTTAAAGTCCTATTGGTACATGACCAATGAAAAATGTCTCGTATTCATAGGCTACACAGATGTGATGTGCTCCAGCCTTTTAAGATGTGGCTCTCAAATGTCAGTCAACCAAAAAAAGACCCTAGAGACTTGAAGCTATTTCTACAATTATGTTTAAAAAAAAGTTTCTATCCTCTTTTGAAAAAATGCAAAAGTTATAGCTTCCTCACTCAAACTGAGAAAATTTAAATTCCTGTTGGTCTTTAAAATGATAAATTTGGTGACTTTCTGAAAGTATCACTCGCTACAAGAAAAATGCTGCAATTTCATAACACTATAAGGAACTCCAAATACATCCCCGTGCTGTGCTGTATTGAGCAACCCTACATGATGGCCATCTGTAGATCGATAGAGGATGAGTGTGCTGCTCCAGACTCCATCGCCTCACACCAATCACCACAGACAACTACTGCCAACCACAGACAGTCTAAATGGACGACACTTGAGGAGATCCACTCGGATGAGACTGCAGGAGCTGACTCAAGTAAAGAAAGTTTACTCTGGGGCAAGTTCACTGTCATCACTTCCCCTTTTGTCTTGAGATGCTGTTCCTTTCTTTAGAAATGTAGGAAAATCTTGAGGTCAGCAAAAACTAAATGTGGAGCTCTCATTTCCTTCAAGATTGGCTGCGCCAGTGGAATGGGATTGGAATAGTGAGTGTTTGCTTTGGTGGTTTGAAAATCTGTATTGACAATAGTCCCCAGAGGCAGGAAAACATTCTGTGTATGCAGTGGAAAAAAAACAGTTGAACAACCACTGAAAGAGTTCGTTTGATTTCCAGCAGAAGTACAGTTAATCAGCATTTTACTTGTTTTCACCATGTACAGTGTTTCCTTGGCTTTGGATTTAACCCCAGCACACTTGGCATATCTTAAACCTCTTGTGGTGTGTGCAGCTGCTAACAGGGCCGTTGCAGTGGCATTGTGGGGAGTCATCCCTGTGAGATGTGGAGATAGCTGAGAGAGTAGTTGGAGCCAGATGTGATCGTGCAGCCATCGAGTCTACTGTGTGACTGTAAATCATTAAAGCTGTCTGAGTGTTGTGATTGGAAAACAATTGCATTAAATTGGTGGCTCTTGCCTCTCTGAGCTCCGAGACGCTGTTTGCTGTCTTTGGGGGGTACGGTGTGTAGCTAACCCTCTCTATCTGCCCTGTGATCCTCTCCCTGCTCTGTCAGTCAAGTCAGCAGAGGTCAGAGGGTTCAGATAGCGCTCAGCAGCATCATCCATTACCTCAGTGTCGGCTGCTGGGCTTAGAGCACAATCAATTCACCGCACACACACATATAGGCGCGTGCATGTGTACTCACACATGCACACAAAAGCTTAAACACTCTTCAGAGCACCTAATTATGGCCTCAGTGCAACCTAATAAAACACACGTGCATCAAAGCGTTCATACACACAAATGAGCGGCAAAGATACGTCTGACTTCCCTTTGGCAATGCCTCGTAAAGCTTCCACTTTGTCCTGGCCTTTCGTACAGTAGACATTGACTGGGCTCTGTCTGCGTGTAATGGAATGAATAGGTCTGTCGGCACTACAATGAATAGTGCTTTCTCTTTACAGGGAGACTGAAGGGAGTCCACTGAATAAACGTCCTCGCCGCCTGCCTGAGAGGATTCCTCCTGTTTAACAACACAGTAATGCTGTGGTGTAGCAAGCATTAAATGGGAAATACTATGCTGTAGGTGTGTACCCTCATGGAGGAAGGCAAATTAAAGAAGAATTTTTGTGGTATCACAATTAAGTTATGGACTGAGCAAACATGTTGTATGGAATAGACGAAAAACGTGGGTAAAATTTCAGAGTAGTCTCTCAATTTTAAATGTGACCATCTGTTATCACTCCCCAAAAGTGAACCTGTGGCTGTCAAAGTTTCATTAAAATATTTTCCAATTCATAGCAGGGAAGAGGCAGCTGCAGAATGTGTTCGCTAACAGAAGCCAAACTGTCTGGGGCAAAAGGAAAAACATATTTCAAGGCTGAGGTTTGGTGGCATCAGAGTGGACTGAGATTAACGGCACTTCAAGAGAGAAAAAAAAAATAGCTCATTTTCAAAGGCGCTATCAAACAAGTGATTATAAGTCTGAACTGGAGTGAAAATGAAATGTGGTACATTCACACCCACGCTGCAACATATGTCCCTCCAGTTTTCAAAATTATCAAGGACCCGAATGTGTTAGGATTCTTGTCAGAGAAGTACAAAAAGTACAGAAAAACATCTGTCTGAATGCGTCACTAAAAATGATACTGACGGACAGATTTTGGAAACTGCACCTTCACTCAGTTTGTGGTCACAATCCGTGTGTCATTAGCCACTGATTTATTATGGCTGCAGCTAATTACACAGTCAACAGCTGGGATTTTCCTCTCTGTGTGTTCTGTGAGTGAAACATCCAAATTAGAGAGGTGTTCTATAGATTTACATTATCTTAAATGAGCAAGCCCAGAAAATACAGTAAATATAAATTTCAATGTTGAAGTAATTTGATTCAAAAACACTGGCTATGTTGCAACGAAACTCTAATTCTGGTGCTCATTAAACAACAAAATAAGAAAACAATCCTTTTTTTGTAAATTTCGTTGAACAAACCTCTAAGGAAATAAAGAGATGAAATTACACACTTCTTTGCAAAACAATTATTGTAGTGACTTGCAACTCATCAGACCACACAGCCTGAATTTATCAGCATGAGTTTGTAGAGAACAGCCTACATACCAATATAAAACACATTGACACATGGACCTCTAAATCTTGGGTTATATAAAGGTCATAGCCATTTTATATGAGATGGCTTATCTAAAGATGATTGTTCCCAAGTGATGTGAAAATTATTGCTTCAATGAAGAGAAAGTGCAGTTTCCCATAGGATGAGCTCGGGAAGTCTGCATGGAAACATGCGATATGCTATCTTTATATTGGCCTCATTACTATTTATTTATTACATCCTATTAATTCTCAGTCATTTATCACATTATATGTCGCCACCCTACCAGAGCAAAAGCTTTGGCTGTCCTCCATTTTTGTGTCTAATCTTAATTGGAAACTGCTGTAGGGGAGATTGGGGCATGAGAGGAAAAGAAGGAGACAAGAGAAGGGAGGGTGGAGAGGAACAGAAAAAGATGAGAGACAGACAGATGGACAGATGGACAGAGAGATGACAATATATCAACTATGTTAAAACCAGACAAGCAGCAAATCACTCATACCCCAGTGCTTTTTGTTCTCAATCGCTCCATTCTTTCCCTCTTTAGCACGGGTGCAGCTGCGTCCTGGACTGTATAACACATTTTTTAGGTGGAGGCCTGGTACTAGTATATGTGTACAAATGCATGTATGGAAAGACAAGGTCAAAGGTCATCCAGTTACTAAGGGTCAGAGAGGAAGCCCCTGTTTTATGATATGATGGGGCCTGGCACTGGGGCGAACCTGATTAGGTGCTGAATGCATGGGACAGACAGCAACGTAAACAGAGATTAGAGAGGGGACAGAGACCCCCAGCATGTCAGCACCCAGACCAACATCAACCTCCAAGCAATGAGGGGGAAGAGGCCACAGACACCATGTTGGTTATAGGAGACTGGAATGTCAGCATTTCGGTTTGGTTTGGTCCTGGAGTCCAAATCAGTCATTTGACTCTTTATATCTCTTTATATTCCACACCAGGGTTAATTTCACTGCGAAAATATTAGTTGATGATCCTGCACTAATAATGAGAATCTTGTATTTCAGCAATGTTAATTCTCTGCCAGAAATGTGAGATAACACTTCCAGTTCTTCTAAGAGAAAAACAAATAGATTTATCTATTAAATGCCACTAAAATTAAACAAGAAACAGCCATTAAGTGCAGTGGCTGAGGATGTAACATTAACTTTGGCCACTTCAGGCCACATACACAACATTGATGAGAGTTTTACAAAACAGTTACTTTCACATCTAACAGATACAGAGCAACATTAGCAGTTGTTTTGAGTCATATTTCTAGCCACCATGTAAATGTAAATGAGACATTTATTCTCCTTTTAGGCTTCTTTGGTCTGCACCAAATCTTGAGGTATAATATCTGGCTTGTTAGCTGGTAAAAAAATAAGTTTACTTAATTAGTGACATTGTAGTAGATAAGATCAACTGCTACAACCAATGTAATTGTACATACCAAAGATGGCGACAGCTGTAGCCGCAGAATTCTTAGAAGACATAAGAATTTAAGGGTACTATAAGTTAGTATTAACAACTGTTCACTTACTTCAACCACTGTTGTGTTTACAAGTCAAGAGGTTTGAATACGTCCTCTGGGCAGTGTTACTTCTTCATCCTCTCATGTTGGACTGAGGACAGACTGGACACTACAGGCTGGGGCTAGCTGGTTAGCATGCTAACCTCCCTGACAGAAATAGAGGCAAAACACTGGTAAAACACAGAGTTAACATTGGTGTTGCTTTCTACCTCTAGGACAGCTCTTAGCAAGTAAAGGAATGAAGTTTGATGTTGAGCTCACAATGGTTCTTCTAGACTGGTAAGTAAACAGCTGTTAATGCCGGTTATTAAAGCAACAGTAAAAAATACAAAAAACAAAAAACCTTACATATAGGACCTTTAAAATGCCATGAAAATATGTCTTTAAACTAGCAACAACCAAATGACAAACCCTAACCCTAACCCTAACCCTAACCAAATTTGACTAAAACTAATATACTGTACATTTTATCAAAAGACTAGGATTAAAACTAAACATTTAGGTGACTAAATTAACACTGACCCACCTCAATATAATGTAGGATGTATTTCCCTCAACATCTCTGGGGTTTCCAGTGTAAAACTGCTTCACCCTGCCTTACAGAGCTGATTACCCAAATGTAATACTTTAATGATTTTCACCAGATAGTTTTAGTGTCCCCTGATGACCCTTAATGCTGAGATCTCTCCACCCTTTGAAAAGCAAATCAATTTCTGGAATTTTTGGCACAAGACTGTTTTCACATACATTGTTTATGACACAGGTGTGGCAAATACAGTTCAGGATATAAGAGAAAAGGCTTCAGGGCAGCTTCAGAGCAAACATTTCACACACATAAATGAGGTTTTGATGAGTCTGTGACAGTATCACACAGCCTCAACATGATGTGCCCAATATCTCTGGCTTGTGTGCATGTAATGATGTGTGTGTAAGGGAGGGGTCCCCTCAATCTTCTGTTTCATATTACCCTCAGACCTTTATGAGATCATGCCTCAGCCATACTGACAGTTTTCATTGCCCAAAAAGGAAAACAACATTTAAGATCCATGTTTTTAAATCAAACTATTATTCCAGTATATGAGCTTCAGCTCAGCTTAACAGCCACTGACACTCAATCACACTCCCTTTAATGGAAGGGAATTTGTGAGTTAGCAAACATGGCCCCCGTCTTGTCCTGGCAAATGCACACCGCAGCAGCTTCAGCAGGCGGCTTTGGCTTGTGCTCGCCGCCATCTGCTTTGAATTGTGACCAGTTGAGACAGGGCTGTGGTCAGGAGGAGGAGGAGGAGGCTCGGGCCTCATCTGGATCTAATAGGTGATAAGAGGAAACTGAGCCATCCTGAAAAGTGCCTGAGGGTCTCATGCCAGAAGTGGTCAGTAAAGGAGGGCAAGGGGTAAACAGGGGGTCACGTTTAGAACACTGACATATGACTGGTATGTTACTGTATGAATTATTAAGAGGGAATTCCTTTTTAACATCACAGTTTTAAGCCCTACAAATATTGGTAATCAAGTGTATTGTATAAAACTGGAGATATGTGCGGTATTTCCTGCCGCTCATCTCATTAACAGAGAGCTTACTGCAGGAAAAACAATACCACTGCTCCAACAGAGTGAATACATCTCCAAATTAATTTGCAGTCTGGTTTATACACTCTAATAGATTCACTGTTTAATAGCCAGCTAGAATAAACACTCCTTTTCCATTCAACAAGTTATTATAGTTATCTACAGCTCTATGCCAACTAATTTTCCTTTTTAATGGTCATTGCTTTGGAAATGAGCAAATAAGCACGAGGAAACAGGGACAGTGGCCATTGCACAGCCTCATCAGTGGGATATACTATTCATCAGTCGAAAAGTTCATCTCCATTAGTCAGCATTACCCTGCTGCCTCAGCTGAGTCCATAGAGTAATGGCCCATAGATAGAGCCCATTCACAGTCATTACCAAAGGCTGCTCACCCAGGACCATGGTGCAATACCTCACTCTGTGGCTGGCAGAGTGCCACAGGGACAGATAGGCTCCTATCTGAGCCTGCCAGGCTACCTGTCACACCATATCAGAGGCATCATCTTTCTGACACTCGTTCACACTTTGGGGAACAACGCAGGCTGTGAGTTATGCGATTATCTCATGGATTTAGAAGAGTGGGGATATAAACAAAGCTTTCTGCACACCCACCCGCATAGATATACACGTATAGATGTGTATGTGGATGGATGGGCAGTGGCAGGGAGCTCTGTTGCTGCCGCTGGGACAGAGGAGGAAAACATTCCTGACGAGTCAAAGGGCAAACGCCCCACTTCCTGCTACTCAGGATGATGAGACTGGAGGAGCGTGAAGGGGAAGGGGAGTCAGGGGCGTGAACGGGAGGGACATTGGTATGATATTTGTTGCAGCTGTGACCATTCCCCTGTCTTTCTCCCCTCTCCACCCATCCTGCCCTCCTCATTTTCTTTTCCCCCGCTTGGAGAAATTAGCCAGGGTGAGCCTTTGGGTATTGTGAGTATCATCTTTCTGCTGTCTGCCGCCTCTTGATCCCCAAGCAGCATCAACTGCTAGCTAAAGTTTCCTCAGCTTGATCGCCGGACTGTGGGTCCCCCTCAGTCACCTCCCGGGTCCGGTGAGCCCTCTTCCCTGGTTGCTGTTTCTCACAGGGCCTCCCGGTGCCATCCAATCCCCGGTGAGCTGCTGCGGATGGAGGTGATTTACTGGTGGCCCCTGTGTTTGTTTTCCCTTGCTCTGCTGTTGGTTCTGCTAAGCACCCTGCTTAGCTACTTAGCTGGCGAGGGGTACTTTTGTGTGTGAATGTGTGTGTGTGGATGTGTATATGTTCCCCTAGTCTCCCGCCCATGAGCAAACCCATGGGCATATGTGACTTATTTTCGATAAACTTAGGCATTAATGTTTTGAGAATGGTCAAAGTGGGAGGTATTCAGGTTTTATTGAAATAGCCTGTTCTAATAGAGGATCCATGGAGTGTGACAAATTTGATTTAGCTGACAAAGCTGGCTCACACACTCCAACAGTAGACCTAAGGTTGGGCCTGTGTATCTGCCATAGAGCGCCAGTGGTCTGTTAGAAGTGCTAATGTCATCATTTGACACATGCTGCCCTAAAACCTGCGCAGGTGGCAAGGGCTTGGCCTCCATCAGGGTGAACATATATACACACAAAACCACACACACACACATACACTCTCATATCAATGTAAGCGCTCTATCCATTACACACAGAGATAAACAAAGACGCCGCAGTCATTACCCAGTGTTCATTTAATTGGCCATGTAGCCGGAGGGGAGGGGTGGCGAGGTCACGTTGCTCTCTCTCTCTCTGGGCGCCCATTATTTGCTCAGTTAAGCCCGGCACCGCGTGGCGTGGCCTGGGAAGGCTGTGGATACACTTGTTACTTCTCACTGAGACAGCCTAATTAGAAGCAGCCGTCCAGTGCTTGACACACACACACACACACCCCACCACCACCACCACCCCCCCCGCCCGACACCACCTGAGAGGCAGAGCTCAGACCCACCTGTTCCCTGTGGACACCTCGACCAGAATTAACAGTTCTTACGAGGACCCTCTGTCTCTCACAGTCTGGCTTATTGATATCCTGTGTGGCTGGAGTCAGGTTGATGGATTCTTACTGATGCAGTACTGACATTTTTGGTAGCACTTTTTAATAAGTCATATTTTCTTTATAAGCTTTATAAGTTATATTTAATTAATCAATGAACATATATCATTTTAAATGCTTTCAGATGACTAATTAACAATAACATTTGGGTTGCCAGGTTGGATAACCTTTATATAGCTGTTTCAGTCATGTTAATGGCCTATTCAGAATCATTAAGATGAAAGTGAAATATCCATGACCCTTTTACTAACTGATGATTATAATGGCAGAATTTATTGATAAATATTTTATAAAGTGAGCATTTCATTAATAAAAGGTTATAAGTTTCTTGATTTTTCTACAACCTGGCAACCCAAGTTCAATAAACCAGAAATAAAAGACTGATCTATAAAGCATTATAAATTATTTATTCACTTTAATCCAGCATGCTTACTTAGGCCTTTTGTGACAGTGGTAACTAAACTAGACTAAACTTTGGTGTAAAACTGTGTCATGTAGAGTAGACCGCTGTGGTTGGCAGACATGCAACCCCACTCTGAACATGAACCCTTCATCCAGACACACCAGCAAGGCAGCAGAGTCCCCTCTATTTAGCATCCGAGCACTGTTTTTTTCAAAAGCCTGAAGCGCATCTAGCTTTGATTCCCTGTCGGCAGACACTACATTATATGGGGCACGGACGGTCAAACTAGCTGCTGCCGTAGAGCCGCACTCAGAGGACTGCCAATTACTGATGCATGAGTCATTTCTAAAGGAGCACTTGGAAATAATGCCAAACATGAAAAACTTTCCCCTACTCAGTGGAGCGCACTCGATACAGAGGCACTGATGCATGTGGGGGTAAACTCGTCTGTTTTTTGGGCTGGCTGGATGAGACACAGGAAGTAGGGGCTGACTCTGGCACCAAGTCAGCTTTGTGTAAATACTGCGACATGCACTTACATGCCAGCAGTCAAACATACATTCCTGTGTTGAAAGGAATGCAAACATTAAAACACACTTAGTAGTATTTGCATGTGAATCATTCATGTGTGAGCTTAATGTACATAAACATATAGTCTTGTTACTACTTGTTTTCACTCTCTCTCTCTCTCTCGCTCGCTTTTTCTTCTTTTATAATTATGGAAGAAAAGAAATTCTCACTGTGTAACTTCGTGGGGACATTCAAGGTCTCACCTCTTCCACAATCACTTGCACTGCATCATCACTTGCCTCTTCAAGAGAGATGAGGCAGACACAAAGAAACATGTCGGTTTGTTTGTGTTTTACACATGAACAGAGCACTTTTGAATTAGACACAGAGGTTAAAAGGTCAGCAGCGATGTGCAGGGATATTGCAGACAGAGTGAGGTAAACATGGGAAAAGCCAAAGAGGAAGGGAACTTAATTGCACCGTCATCCTGCTCTCCTCTGCTTTCCACCCCTCTGATGTGGCTTTATGCGGAGGTTAGGGGAGGCAGGGGACACTCTGTCTGCCCCCTCTGCTCTCTCTTTCTCCCTTTCCTTTTGCGTCTGTCTGCTCCACAGATGCTGCTCTGCCTGATGTGAAGTGACATTTATTAAAGTCCAGCCTTCAGGACTGGTTGATGGAGGGAGCGATGGTAAGAGAAAGATGGCGGGGGGGTAAAGAGAGAAGGTGGTCTCCCGGTCAGTCTTTTCATGTGTTTCCAGAGGGATGAGGAAGAGGAAGGGGAGGACGAGGGAAAAAGGAGAAGCAGTGGTGTCAGATATGGATCTGAAAAAGAGGAGTGAAGCCTTACAGGTAATAAGAATGAAATAGTGTGGAGGAAGGGGGGAAAAAGTCATCAGCATCTAATTCTTAAATATAAAAAGCTCTAGGCTGGATCTGGAGGTGTGTTTAAGCCTCCTTGCGTTATTGATGAGCCTGTCAAGGCCACTCTTCATCAGGTTGTGGGAAGCTAAAGGGGGGGGCGGGGGCGGGGGGGATTGAGGGGAGGTAAGGATGGCGTCAGAAAGAGGGAGGGGCGGGGTGAGAGGACGGGTTCGGCTCAAGGTCTGCTGAGCCTAAAAGCAGTTTCCCCGATAGCCGTAAATAATGAACGGAGACAGAAAAGAAGAGGAAAAGGGACAGAGGAGTGGAAGCCAGACAGAAAACCAGACTAAAAGATGGAGGGAGAGGAGGAGTGAGATTAAAATGAGAAAATAATAATGGAGTTGAGGGATTTTGAAAATAACTGAGGTAAAAACTGATGTGGCAGCTACTGGTCATATTCTTTAATGTGGCTCAACGCGTTTTAATACCCTGGACATCTCAACCATGTAATATGTTATGGATTTTTTTCTATACATGCCATTTACTTTTATGTGCTAACTCATTTTTGTACCAACAGACTACTCCACAAGTTGAAGTTGAAGAATGTGGGCTACGTCCCTCTGATTTTCTGCAGTCTTGGGGTTAGGGTTCAAGCCAAGATGGAGTGTGTGACTCCACCACAGAAAACTGAGTCATCCCTTCAGCCAGTTGGCTCGTTCTAGATGACCGAGAGGAACGGCCGTCCGGCAATCTGCCTGTCAGATTCAAACATGACCGTGATTATTTCTCCTCAGCACAATCCAATTCTGTGGCGTGGAACTAGGAAATATGTGACCTATTTTTTTGTTTGTTTTTTTTTTTGTGCGTGTGTGTGTTTTGTTTTAGCCCCCACATACATCCCTTTCCCCCTTCTCTCCCTCTTCTTTAGCTTGATATTTAGGTCACGAGGGGACAGCGTTTTCCAGGCAGAGGGCGAGAGCTTACTGTCCACTCGCTCCCCAGCCCCCGATATGTAATTGAAAATATACAAATGGATTAGCTGGAGAGAGTTCAATGCCAGTGGGTCTGTTTGGTTTTGGAGTGGCCCGGTGGACTCGGACCCTCTAATACCGCGGGGGTGGATGATGGACAGATTCAGGGATTTAGGTTCTTGATCAGCTGGAACATGGTGAGACCAGAATTAAAATCAACGTTCGCTCAGAGGGAAACATTCCTATTGGCTGTGACAACGTTGTACCACTCACCAAGTTAATTAACCAGAGATATGAGAACATGGTGAAGACGAGCAGTCAGACTGTCACAAACATTTTTAAAAAGGCTTTTAGGTTAGTAAGTTATTTGGAAAAAAAAATAAAGGTGAACAGTAAACTGTTGTAACCATCACCACAGTGTCATATACTAATTAACTAACTGTTGTAAAGTGAGTTTAGATAATCCAGTTTCTAAATGGTTTGACGTGTCCCTCGCAGCACAGCGAGCTGCTTTTTCACTGGCTTGTATTCAACATTGTTTCTATTGCATTTTTTTCATATGACATTCTGAGAAGGAATATGTTTGCTGTCTGTATTCAGAGATAAATGATGACCTGCTATTAGAAGTTGAAACTTCGAGTTGAACAGTGATTGAGCCTCTGTGACTAAAGTGCAAGCGTTTCAGCACAGGTACGTGTGTCACTGTAACTTCTATATCCACGACGTCTACCAACACTCTCCTCTGATGTCATTTATTTCAGCACTTTAAGTGTAGTCACTTTGGTCTAAAAATCTACACCAAAAAAATCTCTCTCCTGCTATAATTACACCCATACATCACATCTTTCTGCTGAGGCAGGCTGATAACATTAATGTCACTTTTGTGTCATTACCTTCGTTACCATGCATTATCTATACCGCTTATTCGTTAAGGGTCATGGGGGAGCTGGAGCCTATCTTAGCTGATATTGGGCGAGAGGCGGGGTACACTCTAGACAGATCGCCAGTCCATCACATATAGAGGCAAACAACCATTCACACTCTCATTCACACCTACAGGCAATTTAGAGTCACCAGGTATGTCTTATGGCTGCATGTCTTTGGACTGTGGGAGGGAACCTGGAGGGAACCCACACCGGCACAGGGAGAACATGCAAACTCCACACAGAGAAGTCCCTGATTCAAACCCAGAACCTTCTCGCTGTGAGGCCACTGCACTGCTTATTGGATACCGACTTGTAAATAGAGTTCACCTCAACATCCAACAGGGAACCTGTAATAAATCCCACTTAGTATAAATAATGTAGAGGTGGCTGAAAACCAAACAAAAGGATGCCACATGTTGGCCAAACCAGTATTTAATGGATATAGTGTTATATTAACCCTCACATGAGCAACTGGTTATATGTCTTGAGCTGTCTCTCACAAGTCACTACCATCCACGAACAATGGTGTTCATTAAGGCCCTGAGACGATGTTACTGGTAATACTAAATAAATGAGAATTTTTTTAAACAAAATATCACTACTGTCAAGGCATTGTATTGACCTGCATGACATAAAGACATGACAAAAAGTTTGTGTTACAATATTGCAAATGTCAGGGGGGGTTGTTATTCTGGCACAGAGGCTGGAAGTTACAGTTTCCCTTTGGGCTCTTTATCGGAATTTGTTGTAGCAACGTCACTGTTTTCCCAGATTGCCCATTAAATATCCGTTAAGACAGGCAGATTAAGAACTGGTCTCCTCCTTTTGAAGCATCTCTCTCTCCTCTCGATGCTTCTCCGGCTGCATCTGTCTCGTCCTCGCTGACACTGTGGACACACTCACAAGGTCAGCTCTCTGCTAATGTGTTGCTCAGTGCGCCACGGTGGGCTTGGAGATGGTTGTAAAAGCACTGACAACATGACCTTCTCCTTGACTGATGATGGTCAAGAGGGCCATTACCATGAGCTACTGGCTCAGCTGTCTGCAGGCGTTGCACTGTGTTTACGTGTGAATACATATGTGTTTCTGGAATTCCTACGACTGACGCGGCAACATTTCAAAAACTGGTCAAAAAAAGTTGCGTAGCAAAAAAAGGGAAAAATATACTTATGAGAATGAAAAACATGAGCTACAGAAGAGAGTGGAAGAAGCAGAGGGAGAGGAGCTATGGAGAGATGAGAAGGCAGAAGATGAGAGGAGAGAGGGAGTAGAGGAATACAAATGAGGGGGGGGGGGCAACGAGGGAGAAGGGGAGATGACAAGAGCGAGATGAGAGAAAGAGAAGAGGGGAGAGGAGAGGGTGAGGGAGTGGAGGAAAAGGGGAGATAGCTGGGAAGACAAAGAGGAGACTACAGAGTGAAAGAGAGGTTCAGAAAGAGAGACAGTGGTGTACTCAGCGAAGCAGCCATCTCACAGACTTGCCAGCGCATCCGTGACCTAGATTCTCTGCTTCTCCCTAGATCCCTCTCCCTCATGAATGTTTGATTACGCCTCCAACAATAGCAGTATTTACACCAAACGCTTTTTAAATTACAATTTGGCTGCAGCGGAGGAGGGAGACCGAGTGAGAGAGGGAGAAAAAAAAATCCAATCCATTCGAAGTGCAAGGAAAATGGTAGAGAAATTGATTTGAGAATTCTCACCTCAGTGGAGAGGCGAGATTTGAGTCTCTTAAGACCAGACAGTGCTGATTGGCGCACAGTCAAGCTGTCTCACACACACACACACACACACATACACACAAATGAGCTGACACACACAGCCAGAGAAAGACAAACATTCACTTCCACTCATGCATGTCCACACTGCTGTTTGGAAACAAACCAGACACAGACTGGTGTGCTGGCAAATTTGTGGCAAATCAAGAAAAAGTGTTTTTTAAATTTACAGCTTAGATCTTGGATCACGCGTCGTTCACCATCTTCCCCATCAAGATGTGGCTGCCATCACCGGTCCTCCCTCACTGTCACCCCCTACTTACCCCACCCCCCACATCCCAAAACCATGGTGAGCCACATCTCAGTGCATCAGCCGTCGCCATAGCCACTGATAAACCTCTGTCAGTGTTGCTATGGTAACCATTCTGGGGAAGTTAAGCCCGCCGCTATGACTGCCATGAGAGAGATAGAGAGGACCCATAGACACCACCAGACGACAAAATGGCGGCAAGATTAAACAGACGATTCTGGGCTAAGCCACATTTATCAGGCCAGACAACAAAGGATGCTGGGAAAGCACAAACACGTTTTCTCACTCTCTCTCCCTCTGTCTCTCTGTCTCACGCTCTTTAACTCGTTCTCCCATTTTTTCATGCATGCACATATGTGCCTAGATGCATAAACATGAAGGTACACACACTCACCCACACACACACACACACACACACACACACACACATCAGCAGCAGCAGCAGTTAATCCCATTCCAGTAACCAGAGAGAACTGGTTCAGAGTCAGTAATCTCTAAAAAGCCCAGTTTTTGGAAGCTGAGTGACACCCGGCTCCAAGTAGAACAAGCCAGGCGGCCAGATAGGCGGCCATTACAGCCCTGTTTTTAAAATCGCCTGCTCAAAATAAAAATGAAGAGCAGCAACACACTTTGTGACAGAGAGGAGGCAAAAGCCTACAGAAACCTGGCAAAAACAAACAGAGAGAGGAGACGCTGAAAAACATGTTTACAATATGACTTAAAAACTTTTTGCAGACATATTTGTTTGTGGGGTTGTTTATTCCCTTGTCATTTAATCATTATTGAAATGCCCATTCTTAACTTCAGTCCACTCCTGAGCCTAAAACGTTGAATTCAGTAAGTACTGAGAATGTACTCTCACATTTAAACTGTTCACAAATCATTCCCTTATTGAGCCTAACTCGTCTCCTCTATCTCCCTCTGTCTGTTTTCTCTCCACCATGGACCAGTGGTGCCCCCCCCACACACACACACACACACACTCCTCTCGCTCTCTGGTGGAGGCCTCGTCCCCTCATCATCATAGTCTGGCTCGCTCCGTGGACCAAATCATTCTGTCTACCCCCTGCACTACAGTTGCCACGGAAACCTTGTGTGTGTGTGTGTGTGTGTGTGTGTGTGTGTGTGCGTGTATGAGTGTGTGCGGTACTGCAGGGGGATTGGTTGCCGGGGGCTAGATGCTTTCCAATCAAACCTGTTACTGGGGTGTGGGCTCCCCCCCCCCCCCATGAAAAACAGGGAGAAAGAGAGTGGAGGAGAGAGTGCCGCCTGTTGGGGTAGACTGTGTTATCATGTTATGGTGATGTTTGGACAGCATGGTACACAGTGTGAGGGCAGACAGAGCCATATCACATTACTTGGGTTTATATTGAAAATTGACACTTTAAGATTGAAAGTGTATCTTTCTATATCTGATATAAGAGAAAATTTAAACTGAAGATTTTTCTCTTTCGTTGTACCCAGCATGGAGTATTGATCCAGTTCGGATACTGGCTGAGTGTAGAGCTGACTGATGTGTTGTGCGTAAGACAAGACAGATACTACAATGTATCAAAGTTGCATCAGTTTACAAGCAGATATCAACCATAATGTGGTAAAATAAGTCATTGTGTATGCATGTGTCCCACCTCAGCCCCAGTCACAGCAGCATGTTTGATGTCATGACCACAGTAAACAGACCACTGCTGTTACTGCTACTGACGTCCAGTTCAACAATCTGATGCCGTCTTGTCTTTGCCCTGGGATGACGATGATGGCTGAGCCGTGCTGCAGTGCTCTGGGACGTGGCCACAAGACCCGTTCTCCAACTGTTCCTGCGTCCCAGCTGTCGGAGTCACACAGAGATATGAAGTGAGAGTGATGGAGGCGCTTGCTGGGACGCCGTGCTTCACGGGCCAGCAGGAGAGGAACCAGAGCGAGCCGCTCCGAGCTGTGCCGGTTGAGGTGTCGTGGTTGTCTAATGAGGCTGCAGGTGGAGCAGTGGGAACCTGCTGGCAAACCTAATGCACCTGAACAAACTCAATGGGTGCACCTTGCTGATTTAACAGTAATGTCACTCATAGCTGTGGTCTGATAATTAAACTGAATTTCCATTTAGTTTCACTTCATTATTCAATTCATTCCTGTTTGAAGGAGGTTATTTTGTTTTGTTTTGCCCAAACCAATCATGTTCTCCATGCTGAGTAAGAGCTCTTCTCTCTGGCAGACAACTGAGTACTCCAATATAAACCCAACCATTTAAAAAACTAATTTGTGCCTATTTCAATTAAAATTTCACTGCTTAACGCTGTAGGGGCTGTGTGACAGTGTTCCTATCATCAGTAGTTATGTAATGTGTGAAATATGTTTAATATGTGATTGTGATTTGTATGTACTGCTTTGATCATATGTTGTTTGTTACTTATTTGTTTGCTATTTGTTGTATATTACTCTAGAGGGGGTTAAACATCTGCTGCACTTGAGTATAAGGCAGATTTCCCCATGGGAACAATAAAGTGTATTATGTCGTATTTCATCATATCGTATCGTATCGTATCGTATCAACAACAATCTGTACAGCTTTCTCAGTCACATCCATGTTTATGGGGTCAGGGTTAGTTTTTCTGTCCTTATTTTTCATTAATGTATTTATTTTTCTGGATTTTCCTGAAGGGCAGAACTGTTATGGTTTGGTTTAGTTTGTCTTTGTGTTGTGTTTTTCTTTTTGTGCTCTCTCTGTTCCCCCTCCCTTTTTCTGTTCTTTTGCAGAGCTTGTGTGTGGCAGGGGGTGTGGCTGGCTCCTCCCGTTGGCTGCTGAGGCACACCTGTTTCCACTCAGTCCATTTCCCTCCACCTTATAAGCTCGGCCTTCACTCCTGCTCGCTGCCAGAGTATTCCATGGTCCCGCTTTGCATGCAGTTTCCCCAGTGTAGCCAGTAGATTCAAGATTCTCCTGTGCTCTCTGCTTAAGACTTCCTCCTGCCAGCCAGCTCCCTGCCTCACCTGTCTGCTTTTTGTTCTGGTTTTGGTCTGTTTGGTTATTAAAATAACTTTCTGTTCAAACTCTCTAGTGTGTGTTCATCTCTGCTTTGGGGTCCTAGACTTGAGAACCTAACAAGAACGAATGCGCAGGCAATCCTTTTTATGTTTCACTGGGTGTCTGCAGACATCAACATCTTCACATGTTCTTTGGCACTAAGTTGTAGGCTGTGTGAAGCTGATAACTCTCATTACATTTTTAAATATGATAATCGTGTAATGTTTTTTCAGTAAAGCTATGTTGTAACATGACAGCAGCAGAACTTAGACACAAACAGGAGATGTTAAAAAGTGTTTAAATTATTGCACAAACAATTATTATTAACACTAATGGGCAGCCTAAGTATTCTAGCTATCAACCAAGCTGCAGCAGTGAGCCTCTTCAAATTCACTGCACTACTTGAAGCTAACAAAGCAACAATGAGTTTATAATACTATTTAAGGTTGTTATATTTTAATTTTGATCACTGGCAGTCAGTTTGGTAACATATAAAAGCCAAGTACACTGAAAAAGACGAGAAGCTTTGTTAGTATGAGGCTCAGGCCCAGTGCAGACAAACTCAGAAACCAGGCTAATGTAATGGATCCTCACATTTAAATTCTCTTGTTGTCTGTAACCCCTGACCTTGTAGGGGCTCTGTGTCATGTCTTTTCAATGTGGCCGCTTGATCCCCGCCCACCCTGTCACCATCTGAATTCCTTGGATTAAGCAAAATTAGTACAGCAGTTTATTTTAGGACATGAAGCTTTTTCAACACAGTTGGTAGATGTTTGTCTTGTCTGTGATATCTGTTATTATCATATGATGCTTGGTGCTTTTTATGGTCCTAATCCTTACATCCTGTGTGACAATGTGGAGCTTGTGATGTTGGCGCCTCAGGCCCAGCATCTGGAATCCCCTGCAGGAGAAACTCTATGATGTCGTCTGATTAACAGAGAGTCTTTAAGACTAACAGGGATTGAGTGGCTCTGGCCTTACTTTGTCTCTGTGGACCAATAACAAAGACTGTCTGTCTGAATCTATCGATGGCTGTGTCTGTGTCTTTTCTCTTTGTGTCCCTCCTTTTTTTTTTTTATCTGATCCACTTCTGCTTACTACATCAGGAGTTCTGTGGCCATCAATCTCTGCCTCTCTGTTTCAGTCTTTGTCTTTCTTTTTTCTCCCATTCTCTCCCTCTCTTTGTCTCTCAAGTGCTGTCTCTCTCAGGCCTGCTGCCTTCAGATACTGTATCTTCTCTTAATCTACTCTTGAATTACAGCAAAGCCAAGCGTCCCAGAGGAGCTCTTTAGATTGCTTGCAGAGGAGAATGGGATAAAGAGAGAGAAATTGAGGGAATGAGGTTCAGATAGAGGGAGGAGATGTCATTTACAACAAAAGATGTCTTAATGAGATGATTTATGTTGTATGTAAGAACATTACTGGTCCTGAAGGCAGCAGAGGAAAATGCATCAAATCATTAAATGGCCCAAGAGAGACATGCAAAGAGTATCTCAACTTCCCATTCATGGACAAACCTGACAGCGTCTTAAAAAAGCCACCATTATCTTAACTTGATTGATGCATGACATAACATACAACTAACACACTCCATTCCCCATCCTCATGCAGGGTGAGATGACGCAGGAGATAATTGCATTGTTTCTGAGCATGTAGCCTGTTCGCTCCGTCATTGTCAGACACTCGGCACCATCTCTCACTCTCCTGACATTCAGGAAAATTCTGTTGCTAGGAGCAACCACAGGAGGATGGTGGGAGGGTCAGGTTGTAGTGATGCTCTGACGTGCATTTCTGTGGCACCTCTACTTGTTATCCCAGAATGAAAATTGTCTATATTTATAATATGCAATCTGATAGGAGGACTCTTCAGTCAGTCCTGGTGCATTAGAGAGTGGTGATAAAATCAACGACCACTCAGTCAATCCTCATAGTAACAGTGGGATGATAGAATCCAAAAACAGCCTAATTACGCTCATTGCTGCTAAGTAAAGTCCAATATTGCTGGTCTAAATGCTTTGACAGCTGAGTTTTCTGCAGCACCAGGCGTACAGTGCAGTGCCCAGAACGGAGCAGCAGGGACACCAGCATGTCACTACCATTTCCCTCCAGCCCTGGGGTCAGGTGTCAAATGTCTGTTCACTACGTGTGAGTCACAGTGTGTTAAACAGAGGCAGGACTTGTCATAGCAGGGCTCCCACGCAAACAACCAAGGCTATGGATAGTCTCAAATCTCTTGATGGCCAGTGAACAGTGACAACTGCAATAAGTTAGACACAAAGGGAAGTGGCAGCATTGATGACTGTCAATCAAAAATGTCACAGTGTGGCAGGGGACATTCCTCAGAGGCAAAGTGTTACTTGTGCTTTTTAGGCTAATAGTTTTGAGTTATTCAGATTGTTGCAGGGGTGTTACAGTAGTCATCATGTTCTCCTTTCTGCTTTACCTCTGGCTTTGACGCTGAGTCTTCCAGTGGCCCACCGTGGCCAGTTGTGCCATATGGCCCTACGCTCTGAGCCAGGGAGTCAAGGAACACCAAATTAATTCTGCGCACTGAAGGATTAAATCGCCCATCCTCTATCACACTAAAGCCAGTGAAAAATGTGTCGCTTTCTTACAGTTTCCCAGACACAGATGGCTGTTTCTGCACTACACGCATGCACACACAGATGCTTTAAAAAAGTTGTAGAGATGTATGTGCACCCAAATGTACAGATAGTGGTCTAAACACAAAAAGACCAGAATTCCCATTGTGTACAGGAATTATTTGCTCAGTAAATGAGTTCCAATATACTGATATACAGCAGTACTACAGGAATATACAGCAATCCATGTTTTCGGCACTTGTTCAGCTCTTGTTTGGCATAAAGTACAATTAGAGCCTAACAGCAAATAACTAACGAGATTACAGTTTTTGTCGTGTCAGGCTGATTGATGATCAGTGGTGTTTTTGATGTTGTTAAAGGAAACAAATGGGGACTGCATGTCTGACAGTCCTTAGTTACATGTCCTGGAGGAGATATAACAAAAACCTGTTGGAGCACCCTCAAGGTTACGTGACCCACGTCATCTGAACAACTTTATCCTCAGGCAGAGTCCACACTACAAATGAAACCAGAGGTGCCTGTAAACAAGAAAGCAGCACTGAAAGGTGGAACCAATAAACAGTCTGACTGTAGACTCATCAATCATCCCTCTGAAGGTCTTAGAGGTTACATTATAATTACTTACTCAGTGATGACATTGCAGGCTCCTGTCTGTCTGATGTCAGTCTTTATAGATGTGAGTGACAACACATACATAGTTTAGAGGTACTCTAACAAACATTCAGTGATGTAATGTTTATGTAAATGTGATGCTTAAAGGTGATATTGTGTGATATCAAAAGCTGTGGAGGTGAATGAGAATAGAAATGGGGAGGAGCAGGTAAGAATCCAACCCAATTATTTCTCTGAACGAGAACATCAGTAATGAATGATTCTGCAAAATCAGTAGCATAATGACCCCTTCACACTGTGTGATTTTGGGCGAGAGAATCACAAGACTAATGTGATAAAATCTTTGGTCACCAATGAGAGACAGTGGTTGTAGCATACAACGTGAAACACCTCCATCGATGACTGATTTGGAGTTTGGAGACCAAAGACGCCCTGCAGCAAAATTCTGACAGTGTTGGAAATTTAGAATCAATTTCTGACAGTGTGACTGCTGCTACAGCCCACATCTACAAAAAAAAAAAAAACAATTCTAATACAACATGAAAGGACGCAGAATGCACTGGATGGCCCAGACCCTTACTTACTGAATTGTGGAAACATTGAACATTGATGGAGTTCCTAACGATACTATGCTGTCTAAGCATAGTGTTTCTGCACTGGCGATGATGCCTATGACGCCAACTTTTTACAATCCAGTCAGGCCCAAACATTTCCAGATTGTGTAATTTGATTTCAGGAAAAAGACCAATGCTAAACATCTACCTTGCAGCTGTTAAGGGCTTTAAAAACATAACATGGCTCATGTGAGTCCATCTTGCCCCGCTTAGACAATGATTTGCAGCTTGTGCCCTACATCAGAGCCAGATCACAGAGGGAGCTCTGCAGAAGGTGCAGATGGTACTTCTTCTCCTCTGGCAGACAGAGTGGGCCAGAAATTCAATAACACATTCTCAAAGAGTTGGCCCCCGGAGCACACCCACCAGCCAATCAGAGTAATCCAACCCAGCGGACAGCTATAACCAAGTGTTATTTGTTTTTCATTGCATCATGTAATTACTCCCCAAAGAAAGCTGGGGCCAAGACAGCTGGATGGAAGGAGAAAAATCAAACAGACAGACAGACAGATAGATAGATAGATCTTCTGAGACTGGGTGTTGGACCACAAGCACACTGCACTGATGATCACATCTTTAGGGGAACAGTTGGTGTGAGGCCAGTGTTTAGAGATCAGGGACTTGGGGAGTTGGAAAAAAGGCTGGAGGGATTGAAGGTGGGGTTGATCTGCTGCGAGGGAGTCTTCCTGTGCACATTGGAGAGGGCTCATTAGTCACAGTCGATAGAGCCATCCAAGTCACCTTCTGCACTCTCCGTGGACCGTCCCTCCCGCTTATCTCAGCTGCGTACATCAACCCCTCAAGCCAAGAAAGGAGTGGGGTGTGGTGGGCCTTTTGAGAGTACAGTAACACTAACAGTATAAGACAGTTTGGCTCGAGACTGCCTGACACATTATTACTCGCTCTGTTCCATTAAAAGAGCCCAGAGTAAAATCATGTTAAATAAACTTAGTTTGTTTGATGTGGGTGGATGTGTGGGGTCACACTGATCAACTAGTTTGTAAAGAGAAGCAGTTAATCCACAGTGCTTCAGAGCCCTGAATATGACTGGAGGACATGACACACACTCTCTCCAGTGCTGCTCTCCAGTACTGGAAAACAAACTAAAGGTCATCGGAGCTAATCAGTCGCACCATTCCAGCCACCTCAGTTCAGTAATGAGATCATGGAGATTCCCAGTGAAGAATGCCGCGCTCAGTCAAAGCTGATATGAGGCAGGCTGAACAAGAAGAAGCACAGGTTCAACAATGAAACGTGTGGACAGCTGGATAATGTAACTGCAGCTGATGTGACTGGAGGCCTGAACTCCTCTCTTTAACCAACTTGATGATTTCAGTCCTGCTGGGGGGAATCCAAACAGCAGAGATAAGTCCAGGGTCTCTCCCCACATCACACAAAGCACAATGAGGACAGCTCCTTTCATGCAGAGAGCAGGACTGGAGATAAGCATCTCCTTTTCGTCATCAGTTTCGGAAAACTGTGCGAAGGGTGATGGATGGAGAGACAAAAGATGAAGAGGAGGTGATGGAAAAGGCAACTGCAGATAAATTTCTCAGGTTTGTCATCACAACGGTCATGGATGAGCACATACCAGGTGGCGAGCAGCGCAAGTGAAAACGGGGGAAGACAAAAATTTAAGGGAGGCTGTAATGCAGAACACATGCAAGTCGAAAGACACGGTCAGAGGGGAATTTTCTTTACGAGGACATCATTCCATCATTTTTGGTGTGAGTGCGAAAAAATGCTGCTTTTTCCACTGTCCCACATTCGATCCTGTGGCCTCGAGTGGCTCAGATCCCAAAACACTTTTTTTTTCTCTCTCGATGTAAACACTTCCATATGTGTGTAAAGCATGTCAAGGTGTGGACCTTATATGCAAGCACAATTCTCTAAAGCGTGGACGTCCAACAAACCATCTGTGATGATTCATAATCCAAGTCTTCATTATGCATGCAGTACTGTACACATGGGGATGGATAGTTTGTAAGTGAGGAGATAGAGAAAGAGAGGGGTGCACTAAAGGGGGGAAGTGCTGGAATGAAAAGTGTCTTGTCGACAAAAGTGAAATATCTGAGGCTTGGCCAGGGACCAGAGTTCGGGGTGGGGAAGTTTATTGTGATACTCTGCTTTGGAGCCACAGTTCTCGCTCTTTGCTCCGGAGTGTCGAGTGGTCAGGGAGGTGAGGCCCTGGTGGTTAAAAGGGCTACAAGGCTGAACTAAAGAGGACTTTGATTCTTTAGACTGAGAGTGCTGTGTTTGCAGTGTGAAATGTGGAATGTGATGTGGCTGTGGGCAGTGCTGCTTTGATGTTTCATGTTGCATATTTAGTCATGTGGATTGAGCTACTTGGGTGGACATGAAGCTGTGGGACGCAGTTTGATCTGCTGAGGATTGTTCATGAGGGGACTGCCAGTTATAGGTGGCGGCAGTAAGTGACAGGTCAGTGACTAAGTCCAGGAATGTTAGAAATTCAGAGCGCCCTCATGACAAATCACCACAAATATGTTCACAGAGACATTAGCAATTCATGATGAAATGCAGGGACTCAGCAGAAAAAAAGAGTAATCTCACAAAAAACTCCTCCTAAATCATATTTCATCTTGGCCCTGTGAAATCTGAAATATACCATTTCTCTCCATTTTGGACCTTTTGGCATTTGTTATACCCAAAAACTGAGCTTTTCAAAATGCTCTCTGGATTGGATGAATTTCAAGTTTAAATTTGGCTTCACATTTTAGTGTGGACAATTCAGAATTAGACTAAGGTGTTTTCCTACTTTTTCAGGGTGGATGCAGATCTTTACGTCAAAACAACAGTGTGGATACACATTGTTTTCACACAAAACAAGGATGTCAGATTTAGCTTGCTTTGGTTTGATGCAGCAGAATGCTGGATGTTGTAATGTAGGGATGTGTGACCTGAAACAGCATATATCTACAATCCCTTGCATGTTCTGGGGTCCCTATGAAGCTCTGGGCCCTCTAAGTCACTCAAGAATTACCCCCTTTTCTGCACCCCTGACTGGAGCTCCTTACATGTTACATTGACACTGTCTAAATAATCAACACAAACTCTCAAGTCATTTTTAAAGAAACAAGCTTTTTAAAAGTACTACAAAGCTTGGATTTGAGTTTGTTACTTTCTGCCATATTTGGTTATTGGTTTGGTTTGGTTTGGTTTATTAGAGCCAGACAAAACTTTGAGCAAAAGAGGGAGAGTCTGAGTGAAACTGTTGGTCTGAGAGGCTCTGAGGGGATTAGACACCCATCAATCAAATAAACAAATCCCTAAACATATCTCCCTTTAGGCTTTTTCATCTTCTTAATGGAAAAAATATATTCAGATTTACATTTCAGCGCATAAGTGGGGGATTTGTCACTGATGTGGTAATTTTTTTGGAGTCAGCAATCATTAGAGGATCTGCCTTTTGAAGCATTTCTCAACTGGCTTCAGTATTGAGCCCTATGTTCGACTGGTGTGAATATGATTATGCTTCACTTGTTTATCATTTATTAAACTCGTCAGTGAAAGGCTCATCATCGTGATGCAGGCTGGGAGAGGGTACACTTTGAGGAAAAGAAGAAAATCAAAATGTCAAAGTGTTGTGTTTTATGAGTGATTGATGACTTAGTTTGTGTTTGTGTGTGTGGACATGTGTTTGTGTGTGAGTGGCCATGTGGGAGGACTGATAATGTGTCAGTCCTGTGTATGTGTATTTTGTAGGGAGGAGAGCCCCTGGCCATCATCATCACTCTTTGTTTTTCTCCCCAACTTTATCTGCCTCCATAAAATCCCACCACTGACGAAAACATGGAGAGACTCCAGCCTCATCTGTGAAACACAATGCAAAAATATAACAGCTCATGTGTGCATTTGGAACATAGGGTGCATTCAATCCTCCCTCACGTAATGCTCTAATGCAGTAAAAGAGCAACACCTAACTTGCATCAGCATATACAGTCTGGTAATATGGTTTCACTTAGAGCAGCATTGCTCAACCAGGTGGCTACTTGTATGCAAGGGATACTTACACAACTGCCAGGGGCTACATGGAAAGATTGAGAGGTAACTAACATAACAAAATCAAAATGATGATTTCAATAAATATACTGAGTCATCAACACCTGAACAACACATATGTGTAAAACTAGTTATTCAAGCAAATAGTTGAAATAAGTAGTTAGAAGTAATAAATAAATGATTGAAACTGTTAATTTAAAGTAATGAATGAATGGTTGAAATGACCAGTTGGAACTACTCCAACTGAGAGAAGAAATGCAAATGTAACCAAACCAACCTAAACTCTGACAGCTCAACTGTATGAAATGTATTTTGTAACAATACTGTGGTAAAACTATAATATACAATGTAATATTCAGTTTTATATTATTATTAGTCAAGTAATATCCAGTTAAGATGAATTCAAACTAACACATCTGGAACATGACAGGGTTGTGGGGTACTTCTGACAAAAAAGGATGGTGGAACATTTCCACCGAGCAAAATCAAATCAGACATGCAGTGGAGCTGCAAGGGGGAGGAGGAAGAGAGTGGCAGGAAAATGCAAAAAGAAAGGTCGCGTTTCATACCTTCATCCATCATCTTTACATTTAGGGCTGCAGACTTTGGGTTTTGGACGTTTTTAGCAATGTGGAGTGGGTGGTAATGGGGCGGGAGAGGTGCCAGGGGAGTATGTTTGTGTGTGTGTCACAGTGTGCACCAGGGGAGTGTGCACTTTTAAGATAAACGGGTCTGATGAAAGAGGAGCCCTCGGCCTTGCAGTGGCCCCCTTCATCCATCTGGTGATGTCACCTGCGAGTGTGTGTGTTGGTGAGTGTGTGTGTGTGTGTGTGTGTGGAATTTCAGTCTATTAAGTGACCCTGCAGTAGAAGGCCTGTGGGAAGCGAGGAGGGCGGGTGTGGGTTGTCAGGTGGAAGGATGATGCTTCTCAGCTCTCCTCTGCCCCATTTGTGTAAGTATGTGCACGCTCTCACATGCACACTGAAAGTATGAGGGTATTGTAGGACGAAGCACTTTTCTCAAAGAAAGACCCCACCCATATTCAGCGGGAACCTGGAACCTCTCCAAACATGGCAGGAGGAAAGGAGAGGAAAAGAAGAAAAAGAGTGGAGGAGACATTTAGGGGCCCAAAGTGCCAAAGGTATCATTACCTTTCCATTTCACTTGATGAAACCCATTTGGCTGGGTTAGTTTCACACTCTCAATGGGACCCCGAGGTGAAGGGAGTCTCTGAACAGGATTAGCAAGCTGGAGTGGTCCGCAGACAGACGGGTGATGAAGAGGAAGAAGAGCCTCTGTGTACTGGCTCCGCCTTTCTCCACAACAAAGGCACGCTGCTTGTTTCTGCAGACTAACGAAGGCGGGGCTTCATGCTTGGCAGGCAACAGACGTGTGTGTGTGTATATATGTGAGTGTTAATGAGAGAAAGTGTATCTGCACTGAGAGCCAGCCAAGTTGCCAGTCTGAATGAGAATGAAGGACGATGATTGGACTTGCCAAATTGGAAGGGATATTAAATCTAGGAAGCAAAACCACTTGATAATGAGTTTTTGTAGCTGTGTGTGTGTGTGTGTGTATAAAAGCGTGCATGTGTGTGAGTGCATGTATGAATGAGTGTGTTTGTGAATGTATGTGTTTGTGTTCACACCTGTGGGCCCTGTCATCTTTGCTCCTAATTATCTGCAGCATAAATCAACGGTGGGTGCGTTGCCATGGCAGCCAGCGGTAGGCTGGGTGCTGATGATGGTAGGGAGAGCGCCAGAGCTATTTCATTAACCTTTAAAGGACTTGGTATTTATTTTAGTAGCAGCACTATGAATATAAATTTGTCATTTTGAAAAGGGAAATGACCAGGTAATAAAATGTCTGAGGGCCCTGCTAAGGTCTCTCTCTCTCTTTCTTTCCCTCTCTCTCTCTCTCTCTCTCTTTTTCTGTCTCTCTTTCTCTGACTATGTCACCCTGTTGGATGCACAGTGGGTCTTCCACTTTGGTCCAAACTCAAATATCTCATCAACTATTGGATGGATTGCCATGAAATCTGGTGTAGACACTATGAAGCTGACATTTGCAGTTTTGAGTGTCATGACATGGTGGTACACATTCATGTCCCCTTTTGGATAAATGGTAATAACTGTAGTGATCGACTGATTTTTAATCTAGTTCAAAATTTTTGCATCTAATATTTTGGTTTATGGCCAACTTTTAATGCTAATTAGCAGATGTTAGCATGCTAACATGCTGAATCAAGATAATGTATGTGGTAAACATTATCTGATGAATGTCACCACGTTAGCCAGTGTGATTATGAGTACTTGAGCATGCTGACTTTAGCATTTAGCTCAAAGTACTGCTGTCCCTGATTACAGACCCAGAGAGCTGTTAGCATTGCTGTAGGCCATTTATCTGTCACTCCAGAACTCTTTGTGGTGCTGCATTAAATAGCCCCACATTACCTACATGTTAATGTTGTTAGCAGTAGATCGCATTGTAGAAACAGTCACTTTGCAACACATCTGGTGGCTGAATCTGCATGCTAACATTTGACAAGTATGAGGCCAATCTGTTATTGTACATTTCAGGAAATTCAGAAATCCAAGTAATTGGTTTTCATCAATCTTTCAGTTCAAGCAGCGGTCAGCAGCAGCTGACTGCGCCCACAAGGATGCAAGGAGGTCAAAGTTCTACTCTAGCAGACATCTGTGCAGGGCTGCTATAAAGCACCAGATACACTATAATGAGGAGGCTCATGTAAAAGCAATTTTTCTGTGATAACATGAATACAACATTAGATTTGTTCTGAAGACAAATGTACACATTTGCATAGACCTTTGTTAATGACCACAAGGTTTCAGTGATGATAATATGTACCGTGAGATGATAAAAACTTTCCAACCTTCAGACATCAGTTGTTACTTTCTGTATATGTACAGTACTCAGAGCTGCATGTGAAAACTTTATTTTGGAATCCTTCAGACTGAACATCTGCTCAGCCATGGATGGAGGCCAGCCAGCAATCTCTGCATCCTGTACTGTAAAGAAAAATTGGAGAAGTCAGAGAAAACAGAGGGAGGAGGGAAAACAGCCTTATAAAAGACACCTGAGATTCATGACTGAATGTATTAAACTGAACATGTAGTATCATAAAAAAAAAAAGTAATGGTGGCCAGAATTCTCCTGTGCATGTATTCGATTCTTCTGTCTAGGAAGAACATCACCAGGAGCAGACAAAAAGCCAGCATTTGCAGTAACGCCTCAGGGGCAACAAGGGCAAAGGAGAAGGGTCTCTTTGTGTGCTGGGGATATGGTCCTTTTGGCTGTGATTGGCTGGTTAAAAAGAGCATTCTCCAGATGTCTCAGCAGTAAGTGGAGCCTCTGTAACCACTGGTAATTCAATTGTGCCACATGATTTCTTGGTGAGTAATCCACAAATAGGCACTCAGTGAAAACAGCTTGGCATCCAGGCCTAATGAGCCAGAGGTAGCGTGGAGGAGGGATAGGAGGAGGGGGGTGATGTGTTGAGAGGACAGAGAGGAGGCAAAAGAGGGACTCGGGTGGTGGTGGTGGGGTTTTGGGAGGGTGGGAAATAAAGATTTTATGCAGAACAGGCTGAAAGTGAAGAAAGGAATGTGAGGGAGAGAGACATGAAAAAACAGATGATTCAGATCAGTGCGGCCTGTGGAAGGAACCGCATCAATGGCCAGAGAACAGAACTGGTCAGAGAACCAACTAAAAAATTTGGCATGATGAAACTGTGGCACTGGTTTTCATGGGTGTGATGCAACAGATTGTCATTGAAAATCAGAGCAGATGAGACTCAGCTCACTCACCAGGCATAAGACGTTAAATGACAAAAAGCATGCGCTCGCGCACACACACACACACACACACACTGCTGCTTCAACCGCAGCCATGTGTAGAGCCATGAAGCTCTGACTGTGAGGGCTATGGTGGTGTGGATCTGGATTGTTTCAAGCAAAGAAAGTCCTTTCTGAGGCAGCCAAGAGATGACACCCCCTCCCTCCATGGTTTCTCTCCAGCACATTCAGAGGCTGACGAGGACTCTCATTCATACAACCGGGCGAAGAAACACAAAAAGGAGTCGTGGAATCCCACGGAAATGGTTGATGTTGATGGCTCTTGGCCTACTTCAAACTGGCCTTGATTGGTGCCAAACTACTGATATCCAAACTCATCCAAAGACCAGAATTTTTTTCCCACGAAAGGAGACAGAGGTGTGTGAAGGGAGTGAGTCCTGACATTGGCTGAACTTATACAGAACTGTAAGGCAACATTGGCAGGATTCCCAGCGATGATTATTTCAAAACAACATATCCAAGTGATCGCCTCAGGGCTGTATGGAAGAGTACAGGGCGGTGGGTGTTGTTAATTTGTACCCACTGTTACACGAAAATGTGCGACTCCAAATGGACCAGTGGAGAGGAAAGAAAGGCACAGTTTCCATAGTAACCATTTTCAGACTAAGTGGTTGTCTGCGTTCACTTTCAGTTTTCTGTTGATTTGCTCTCTTTTTCTCCATTTCTCTCTAAGTTTCCTTTTTTTTCAGATTAAATCAACCACCAACAAGTTTAGTAAATAAACAGTGCAAAGGTGAGAATTTGACAGCATTCAGTAAAATTTAAAGAGAAGAAATGAGAGGAGGATAAGGGGCATTTCTCTACAGGATTCACACAAATACACATGGAGAATCAAAAAAAACATTGACAAACAAAAACCACAGAATAACCAACTCAAACAAGTAAAGAAAATTCCAAATCCAGACACACACCTGGGAAAAAAAGCTCTCAGTGGCACGAATATGGAGGGGCGACGTGGCACAACTAAATCGAGACATGCAGCGGCACAACTATTCCTGCCCTATATTTCATATTTAATCTGCTGTGCTGGAGGATTTCTTGGCCCAGTGCACTGTGTAATCTTGTCGAGGGGCAGATGGCACTCTCTCACTGTCAATCGGATCCCCTGGATTGGGACGGTGGAGGAGGAGAGTTCTCCAGGGGTCGCCAGCAGCCGCGCCAGGATCAGCAGGTTTGGCTGACCAGCAGCAACATCAGCGGCGTGGAAGCAGACAGGCTCTTCACCTTTTTTTTTTCCAAGGCTAAGCCCAGACCTAGAAATGACTTTCAGCACAGGGGTTGACATTGGACACAATTGCAGGCTAGGATTAGGATTAGCACAGGCCTGTCTTATTCCCTCTTACTTCTCACACAAACACATACACACCTCTTAGATTCTCTCTATCTCCTCTACACACAGTCAGGTTGCTGTTTTGTATGGTTGCCTGAGGAAAGATGCATTATCCACTCCAGACAGAAGAGATAATGAAATCCTAGTGGCCACTTGCCATTGTCTTGGGCCAGTTAAGGAGTCTTTGTTATGAAAAAAAGAGTTTAGATATACTGTAGATATTTGTGCATCGGCAGAGTGAAACCTGAACACACACACACGCAGACATTTTTGGAAGACTATTTGTTTAATTCAGTCTACAACTAAGCTAGCAGCTCTGTGTTTGTAAATGCTAATGCTAACATGCTCACAGTAACAAAGATAACATGCTGTTGTTTAGCTGGCACAGCATTTTCTTTGTTTGCCAACATTCAACCAAAAGTTCAGCTGAGGCTTTTGAGAATGTCATTAGTTTTTCAGATATTTAGTCATGACCCGAAATATTGCACAAACTGAAACTTTGACTCATTGATGGCACTATGACCAATTTAGAGATCATCAGTGATCCATTCTGAGCGGGGAAATAAATGTATAGACCACATTTCATGGAAATTCATGTTAAAGTTCAACATTTTGGGAAATGAACCTATTCTGTTTTTTGCTGACAGTTAGATGAGAGGTTTGACACCATTCCCATGCCTGTATGCTAAATACTAAGCTGCCTGCCATTGTAATCGCTGTTTAACGGGGAGTAATGTGCCAGACTACTTCTTGGTCGGGACCAGTTGCCCGGCACCAGCAAAGACTTCAGAAAATTACTGCTCCCAACCAAGAAATAGGCTGGTGGATTTAACAAATGAGATATGAAATGGACCAACTGACCAACATCAGCATCCCCAGAGCCATAGCCACCAGCATGGCTAAAAAGTAGAGAGTCACATCATGAAACCAATGAAGGAGAACAGTATGCCTAAAAAAAAAATGAAAATGTTGAAAAACAGGAAGAAAAATCATATCACTGACAGAAAGTATGGGAGACGGGTCTATTTTGAACTACTAAACTTAGTCCAGCAAAAGTCCTTACCAGACCCTTCGCCTCGTCTCAAGGGAGCATTCTGCAGTGATTTCCCTCTTGGATGCTGCAATTTAAAAGGCAGATTTATGTAACAGGCTAGCTAGTGTCGGCTTTTATTCATAGAATAATGGAGACTACCGTGAAGTTTTGACAGTCTAATTTGCATGGCTGCACACAGTCAAACTCGGCTCGTCCTCGCCTCTCCACCGCCACCAAAACAATCTCACCTTCAATTACCAGACATCGGATGAGAGGAGGGAGTGTGTGGTCCTCTGATTAGACCAGGGAGGGAGGGAGACAGAGAGAGACAGAGAGAGAGAGATGAATGGGTCCGTTGGTTTCCTGGAGCAGTGGAGAGGACTGAGAATAAATGAATGAACGAATGATTGGGACAGTAATGAAAAGAGGGGGAGGGAGAGGGGACGGAAGGGAACAGAACATTCAGAGTGGTTGGTCTGGACGTTAAAAGAATGGGAGACAAAGATAAAATGAACACAGCTGAGTTGGAGGCTGAGGGCTTTGTGTGCAACTGTGCCTGCTGGGTTCTTCTGGGAATAGGTGGTTTCTCAAGAATTTTGAGGAGTTTTAAAAGAGTTTTAAAAATCTGACCCCACTGTGAAATGACTCACACATCTTTTATTAGCACTGGGAACCTGCTGAGAGATTTAAAGCATGATTATAACCCAAACTAAATGGATAAAAAAGCTGAAGCTCATCATATTTCAGTGTGTAAAAGAAATTCTAACGCTGAGTGCCACAAGTGCTGTGCAAAGACAATAATTAATCTGAGGAACAAATATAAAGACACTGATTTCTATCTGAAAAAAACTGGAGAGGACACATTTCATGGCTTTGTGCTGATGACCTTCAGTCTGATATAGAGTATAATAATCTCACATAATTGTGATGGTTCCAACTGATCAAAGAATCATCCACTGCTCAATTAAAGAGACACTTTACCAGTAACCCTGATGATGTCATTGGGGTCATCTCAGCTTGAAGTAGGAGATGTATAATGCAAAGCCTGTATTACAAACTGGTGTATTTTGTATAGATTCTTTTGTTATACCAAGTGTGGAGGGATAAAACAAAAGACTCTATCCAGTTGTGGCATAGGAAATTATTTTTTTGTAGCTTGGCCCATACAAGAGGCTACAAGTCAGGGTTTCTCCAGGTTTTTTTTCTAGTCAGAGTCTCTCAAGGTCTTCATCTTTAAAGAATAGTTTGAATTGATTAGCTTAGCTTAGCACAAAGATTAGTGATGGGGGAAACAGCTAGCCTGGTACTATCCAAAAGTAACAAATATCTACTAGTGGATCTAAAGCTCACTAAATAACATCTAAAAACAACAAATTGTGGTTTTATGGGGGGGTATGTGTGAACATCCAGAAAACCAGCACAAATTTAAGGAACGTGCTTACTGGCAGATTTTGTTACCTTTAGACATATCCAGGCTAGCTGTCTCCTCCTATTTCCATTCTTTATGCCAAGCTAAGCTAACTGGCTGCTGGCTGTAGCTTCATATTTACCATACCAAGTGGTTTCTGCAAATGTCAAACTACTGCTTTAATGGAAGTGAAAAAGTAAATCACCAGTACCCCTTTAAAAAGCAAGAGGTTTCAAACCTGACCGCTCTCATACTATAATATGTGTGCAGACCTGTGCAGACTCAGACTCTACACAGTCTTGAGAATCAGTCATTATGGCGAACTCTGGCTTATAATCAGGTTTAAAACAAAACCACATACCACCATAGCTCCTGTTCACACAAAGTGCCGATAGAAATATGGACACACAATGTGCTGTTTAAAAACTTTATAAGACAACTGCTGCTCACTTTCCCATATGATGGCAGAGAGATAGAGACACACACACAGAAGAGAAAGACAGAGAAAGATGTAAAGAATAGCGAGAGGTTGTTCGACTAAACATTTGCTTTGGCAGGCCTGGAGTAGAGGGGCGGTGTTCTACTAGTCCCCTGACATGCATCCAGAGGAGCCCCTCTGTCTTGACCATAAATCTGAATGGAGTGGGAGTTATCATGCTCTCCCCCTGCCGTCCCCTCCCCAACTAAACCCCGCATTCCTCCCAGACACCGCTTCATACAAACAAAGTGGCCAGTTCCCACCGCTCGACATTGGGAAAGGCGATGGTTTGTCATGGAAAAATCCTGAGGCATCTCAAGAGTCTTTTTTTTTTTCCTTTCCCCCCACATGGATCAACACTTAGCCTGGTGGCTGCATTTTCTCTCTTTGTGGCAGAGAGTAAACTATGTTGGACATGTAGTTCACACATAGATGTCAGTTCCTATCAGGCAGAGAGTACAACTAACTGTCAGGATGAATGAAGTACACACACATAAAATTTAATGTGCAAAATGTTGCACTAATGTTAAAGTTGAATGAAATACACAGAGCATAATTCATGCCTAAAAACATACACACCCTGCATGAAAGGACAAAGATGCAGGGACACACACACACACACATGAAATGGGTGTGAATTTGGAGGCCAGTCGTTATAGAAAACCCTGGTAACACATTCCATAAGAGTCTGCCTCCTCCCTCAAAGGGAGTCTTTTGTGCTTATTGAAAGGCAGAGGGGTTACAGGGTTTCTCCCTTTAGGGTGCCGAGAATAATGCTTGCTCTCAAGACAATGACCTCATCCTGACTCTCTCTGTGTATGCATTTGTGTGTGTGTTTGAGAGTGTGTGTGTGTATGAGACTCGGTTTGCATCTATGACAGTACACGTGTGTGGACCAGGAAAGGAGAGAGAGAAAGTGAGAGAGAGGCAGAAAGAAAGAAAGAGGAAGCGTTCGGTCGAGGATGGATTACGAGGGGAAAGGGGGGTGGCTGTAGAGAGCCTCACGGGGGAAGTATTTCTCTCACCAGCCTGATTGGCATCCACCCCCCACCCTCCACCCCCCATTGTCCATCCAAGGTGAAATGATCTGTACATGACATTGGTGAGAGCCTGTGGTAATGTAAAACACACACACACACACACACATACACACAACAGCGCCAAGCCCAGGGAGCAGTGGGCTTCAACAGGAAATTCCTTTACAGACTTTCTGCTGACTAAGGCCTCTGAGTGGGAACAGAGCAAGAAAGAATGTAATGTATATGGTGTCTGTGTTGTTTGGGGTCCGGTTAGGGCAGCATATGCACAAGCCATTAGCACGTGGGTGAGAGGGTGCAGGTTTCAGAATAAAAGAGCAGTCGTATCAAGAAATAAGTAGGTAAACGTGGTTAAGTTATTTTGTCCTTGGGAGACGACTGTAGTGTCATTACAGCCACAAAAAACACAGGCTCTTGTGTTTAAAGTGGTAAATTTTATTCGGCTGATCTTTTTGATTTCATCCATCAACATAATTGCAGGAGATCAAGGTTCAAGGTTGTGTTTATTCATCCATAAAATTGTGGAAATTTCAGAGGGAGATTGGCATCTAATATGAATTGCCCTTTGTACCCATGCTATGTTAGCCTTGACACCGGTGGAATGGACTGATGGTCATGCATCAAAATAACAACCTCATCTAACCACTGTCATCATTCCAGCTTACGACCACACCCACCATACACCCTCCCCACTGTGTGTGTGTAGACAGTAGACAGTGGCCATCTTTACAGGCAGCGTCCATGTTGCAGAGCCGGCACGCCGTACAGGTGTCCCTCCACTGTGACCTACATTAGCCCAGCTGATGCCACCACAAAGACCCAATCAACATTTCAGTGACTCTTCTCTAGAGGCATCCACTGAGGGGGAAATCTAGGAGAGAATCTGTTTGAAAACGGGAGGAAAATTTCAGAAATGAGGTTATTAATGCAACTGATGATGAACAATGGTAGGTGAGAGAAACATGTGGCCAGTCCACGTCTGTGAGATGGATGCTGCAGCTGAAAGAAAAGGAGTGGCAGGTTGTCACCGGGGCTGCCCAAAAGGACCAACAGCACCATCAGGTGACTCATTCTTAAAACTGCAGGTATTTTTTCAGTTGTGGTTCCAAAGTTTCCAAAGATACCAAAAAATGCCTTGCTGAATTATGGGGGAATGTGTTTAAAATGATGCACAGGAAAACTACAATATCTCCATGTGATGATATGGTGCAGCCATCACTGGTGTGAACTATACCTCAGCTTCAATGAAAAGTTGGAACAGCTGATACAGAACAGTGTATGTATGATACTATGAGAAAGTATGGAATTGGAGGATTTTTCCAACATTTCATAATGACAACTGAGCACAAAGTTAAGAGTTCAACAAACCACAAGTTGTAATATATAAATAAAGTTGTAATTTTAATCCTTATCTGTATTTGTTCAAAGTGCTGTTCCTCTGTAAACTCCCCACCCGCAGACAGCTATGTAATTCTGTATGGGGGCACGAATAGCAATAAACCTCCTCTCAGGTACTGTCATCTCCTAGGAGACCATATTCTAAAACATATTATTTTGGTAGTTATCAAGTAGTAGTATTGGGGAAAAAAAATCTTTTAAGTTTTTACTTCCACTGTGACATTTCAAAAATCAATGGACCCGTTGTTTCCACAGTCAAAGACAAACAACTGAGTTGCTGAGCACATTAGGTGGTGGTTTGAGTGAAGTGTTTTGGTATGAGTGGTGATTTCCTGTGCATTGCTCACACTGTAATTGAAGATACTCCACTAATTATAATGTTTTTGTAGCCTAGTTTTGATGCCAGACAGGTTTTTCCTTTTAACAGCAAAATGGCCGAACTGGATTATTTTGTAATGCAAGACGCTGAGTCCATTAGCCATGAATCCTTTAATGACAACGATCATTTGAAAAATATAGTGAAATACTCGACTTAAAAAAGAACTCTGACAGCTTTGAAAACAGATGTGTGAACAGCTCTGATTAGTTCAAAGTGTGAATCTGAAGGGAATACACTGCCGAGAATTATAGACATGCAACACATCGTCAGAACACAAAAACCTGAAGAACAAGCCAATGTCTTGACCAAAAAACATACAACTCAACATTAACTATCTGCACAATGTTTTGCATAATGTTATTGCACAGACATGCAATCCAAAGCACATAATACAATAATTAAGCATTTATTTTAGTATAAATATTACACCTCTAGGCTTATTTTTTTCTCAGCTACATTACAGATGATGGAAAAAAAAACCATGAAAGCATGGAGCGTGCCCACATTGCTCATTTGTCTACTTGGCACACTGCCTGCTGAGCTATTTTGTTCCAAACGTGGGTCGACAGAGAAACTTAAAACGTCACAGATTTGTCATTGTCTCCTATTGATGTAAATACCAAGAGATCCTACCCTCAATCTCAAACCAAAGAATCCAGTATCACGTCACCAGGACCAGTTGTCTTTATTAAGTCAAATATGACTTCTCTCTTAATGAGTGATAGTTAATGAACTTCCTCTACCCAAGTAAGACAGACAGAAGTGAAACATTTTTTAAAAAAATGACAAAAACAACATGTAGTCTGCAACAAGCTCATATGCTCAAATCAATCACCATGACAGAGAAAGGGGGGAAAGAACTAATAATGACATATTAGCTGGTTGTGTTTCAGATGACTGACTTGTAACAAAAACATTTGGATAACATTACCACACTACTGTGTGTTTTACAAGGCCATATATCTAGATTTGGGAGTGAATCCAAAATGAAAAGTGCTCTGTAAATGAAGGCCAAAATGTTTTTTTGTTTGTTTTTTTTTTTTCATTTTGAAGATTCACTTGCATAATAAAGACGAGAAAGAAAGAAAGCGGGGCACAGGTGGAATCAAATAAATTACCGTCGTTCAAAAATCACTTGCGGAGTATTTCATCTTAGAAAGGTTAGAAGCAGCATTACAGTTTATGGCTATTGTGCAGCCTGCAGTTAAGTCATTGCCCAACTTGAAATACACTCGCAACGCACATGATGTATTTAATGGCATAAAGAAAAAGGAAAAACAGCTCCTCTCTTGCTGTTGCGAAACATTTCACATTCTGACTTGTCACTGTGTGTCCCCAAGCTTTAAGGTCAGAATGATAACAACCTCTGTCTATTACTAGTGTCATAGGCTCTAAGTCAGAAGTTACTCCAGGAAATAACCAAGACCTGAGTTATAACCCTCGCTAACGGCCTATCTGCACTAAACTGACAGCTGACGGAGCAGTCTAATTCTTATTGCCTTGGTCTTCCCGTTGCTCTTTTCAACAGGTTTCCCAATATGGTCCAAACCCGCCAGAAAAATCCCCTACTGACAATCATGACATGGTGACAGTGTGGACAAAGAGTTAAAACACGTTAAGCATGGTTCGTCTGCCGAGAACTAGCTTTAATGGCGGGACAGAGTTCGTGTTGCAGCGGTTCTCAGTCCCAGTTCTCCCAGTCTTCATCCAGCTGGTAAAAGATGGGGAAAAAGGGGTTAGTAAAATATCCCCACGTTTCATATATTAACCTCATGTTCAGCATAGTATTGATTCTACACTAACCTCTCCAGGGTCTTCTATTTTAGAGAGTGCCAGTTGGACTTCTTCCTCTGTCATGTCCAGGTCAAAGTCTTTCTCCCAGTCCTCACTCACATCTGTGCTGGACCCTGGAGGGGGGAAAGACAAATTTGGAACTCTCTGTGACCTTCACACTCCTGCTTCCTCTAAGCCTATTTAGTGGAAAACTCATAACCATATCACTGAACTTAATCCTGTTTAGATTTGTACTCCCAAACCGGAACAGTAAGAATCTCACTGCCCACAGAAAAACATCCTCAAGTCACTATACCTTTCTTGCCGTTGTTAGAGGGCGTAGACTTCCCACTGTCAGAGTTGAGCTCAAACACTCTCAGGTCCTGTGGCCCCTCTTCCTTTGCTGCCTCTGGTTTAGAAGCAGGGGTCCTCACGGATGCCCCATCAACAGTGACCTCTGGCTGGGTTACAGCTTCCACTTGAGCCTCAGGAGGTAAGTCACTCTTTCCAGGCCTCTGCTCTTCTTGTGTCTCGTCTACAACAATATCTTCCAAACTAGCTTCTGTCAGTTTCTTGGCCAGCTCTGTGGCAACAGGCTCTGGCCTCACTTCCACCTGCGTGGGCAGGCTGACGCTGTCGCTGCTAACTGAGAGGGTGGTGTCACGCTCTTCACTTGGAGACAGGATGGGGCTCAGCAGTGTCGTTCCTGTGGGTGCTGTCGAGGCTGCGGGCAGCTGGGTTAGGCTGTTATCCAGGGGGGGTGTGAAGTTGAGTTGAGATGGCGACGAGGCGCCAAGGAAATCATCTGACAGTAAAAGGCAAGAACATCAGAGAGCCAGCGTAAGTGACATTTAGTAAAGTTTATCACATATATATTCATTTAAAACTGAGACAAACATACCCTCCTCTTCCTCTTCCCAGCCAAGGGTCTCTGTGTGTGCCGTCTGTTCTGCTCTCTGCTTCAGCGCTACTCTCCTTGCCTCCTCCTAAAATACACAGTCAGAGTGAACTTTAAATTTGGAATTATGCAAGAACTTCAATGTGTGTCTATCACCGATTTATTTATTATTCCTTGCATTAAAAAATGTAAAGTCAGCTGAGATTCTGCACCTCCTTTATGTGTACTTTGCTTTTCCTTTTGAACACTTGTTGTGGTGTTTGTTTTTTTTTAAATACAAAATACTGTGCAAGAGTTTTAGGTACTTTAGATGTTTTGATCCACCATATTCTGAGACGATGGGCCCAAACATATAGCCAGTCATAAAGAACCACAATATCTTCAGATACAAGACAATACACAATACAATAGATGGTCTGATTTCAAAATCTTGGAGTTAGACAGAAGACAATGAATCAGCTGAAATCCACAGAGGAACTGTGGCACCTTCTCCAACATTCCTGCCATAAACCTTGAAAAACTAATGCAATGAATAATGCAATGAAACATATCACCACCACAGGCTTCACACTCACACACAATAACCTTAGAGTTCAAACAACACGTCACTGACACAGTGTCAAAAATCAATATGATGCAGTCAGCCTCACAGAGACAGGATTGATGGATCAAGATCTGCTTTAGTTGGTATTTGTTGATGAAATGGTCTGTAAATGCTTATTAGAATACACTTGATTGATTAAATGTTTACATTTTAAAGACCAAATCACAATACCTTTTTCAATTAAATGTGTCATATGATCATCTGATCTGATGCATGTGAACAATTTTTCCTACATAAAATAACAATCCATACTTGCCCTAAAATTGGCCAGCAGGTGGCACCAAAGACAGTGTATTGAAAAAAGGGGAAACTACACTTGACATATAGAGGATAGTCTGCAGTTTAGTAGACAGTACAGAAAACAGCATGATTACCTGGTCCAACTGGAAGACTTTGTAGAAATACCTCTGCCAAAATTCTGAATGGGCTACAGCTGCTGGCACCTGTAGATAAAAAAACAAACAAAAAAGTTCTTATCTGATTTACTGGTTTAAAACAAAACTACAAGCTAAGCCCTTTAACAATAAGTGTTGAGAAAAGCAACAATAGATACCATTTTGGTGTAAAGGGCTCGTATAGAAGGACTGTTGACCAAAAGCTCTGAGATTTCTCCTTTCTTATCTTCCAAACTGAAGCTGGACAGCCAGTTGTCAAACTGCTCTGGGGGACCTAAATGCAAATAAGAGAAAATTGTGTGAACAAGTAAATGTAGATTAACCCACCTGTCTCTCCACCCGTCCCACAATTACCATGATAAACATGTACACATGAGTACTTATTTTGGTGAATTAAATAATAAGACACCACACAAATCCAGCCAACACAATTCATTCAAATTTCCCAATGGGCAAAAAAGGCAGCTTTTGAAGTCAGATTAGACAATCCTAACTGTTACAGCAGCAAAAAGAAAAACAAATGCTTCGGTGTAGATAAGGAGTAACTAGAGAGCTAAAATACTAAACACAGTATCAGCAACTGCCACCTACTTTACTGCGTACTCTTACCATCAGGCTCGTTGCAGTATGTAGCAGGGTCGGCTTGCAAACTGTAGAGACGTGCCTGCAGGGAAAAGAGTTTCTTAGCTGTGGTTGTTTTGTTCCTACAAGCATATCATGTGCTGATTTCCTTAGTCCTGTAGCCTTTTATAACAAAACTAAATAAGCCCTGAATCAACACATTGTTAAATATTTTCAAAGAAACTAACCAATAACGTTTTCCATTCATTTGTTCATCACACCAGGCCAGAGCACAATGACAGTGCTCAGCTCTGTCATTTGATCATTTAGACACTTATCATTTAGTGGTTCTGTAAAGTGGTCACAATAACTGGTAACTCTAAAGTCCATATTTCAGCTAACCTTGGAGCTGTCGTAAACCTCTGTGGTCCCTGCTGGCGTCGCCACCAATGTGATAACATCACAGTCAATGGTTTTATCGGGGGGTGGAGCAAGTGTGTCTGTTATGACTCCCAAGAAACTAGAGAGGCTTTTCTTCACCTTCTCTGTGGTCTCTGAGGAGCCTTCCACCTGGAAAGCAGTAAAAATACACATTCGTGTTACTGTCTGTACATATAACAGTAACACAGATACACTGTCAAGAGATATTGAGATAAAGAAACATCCAAGACAAGGCTTCAACTTACTGCAAGTTTGTTTCTGACAGCAGTGGCTGTCGCCACAATGGAGCAGGCTGTGTCATGCTGCACCACAGTGGAGAACTCTGTCAGGTCTCGCTTTAGGAATTCTAAGGCCTCAGATGACTGTAAAGAAGAGAGTCCAGTAATCAAGACCAAGATTCCTCACTGAGAAATTCTTGTTTCACTTAAATGTGTATGTACGTAAAAATGTAACCCAGAAATAAAACAAGAAAGGCAGTTCACTGCCTTTGCAACATAGTTCAGGCAGCCTGAGTTCAGGAACAGCAACCTCCATGTATTGTAAATGACTAGCTGTCAAACAGCTGGGACCAGTTTTTCTTGTTTACTTATAAATGCTGTGCTGCACCAGTTTTTTTTTCCTGGCACAATCTAACTGACATTTCTCTAGAGTACAGCAGATTCACTAAATTCCATTGCCCTTTTATACCAACTGTGTGGATATTGTGTGCCGTTTGCAAAATTGTCACTGCTATTTTATAAATCCAGTGAACACCTTTAAGAAATCTAAACACTAAAAAGATGAGTGGAGTTGATGAAATGTTCCTGTGAGAGACATCAGCGCTGTAAGTGTTGAGCAGCTGCTAAAAATAGAGTAAGAAGTACTCATTATCACGATGTCGACGTGGATTACCTTTTCTTTGACGGCCTGGAAGCTTTGCTGAAGCCAGCCTCCCCACCAGCCTTCTCTGTGAGCATACACACAGTCACACATTAGCTACTCTGCACAGGCAAGAAATGCGCAAACATAACACCACAACTGCAAGACACTGGCACATTTGTCAAAGGTACAAAAAAGGTCTGTCAGTTTGGCCAAAGTTAAGACTGTCAGCAGCTGACTTTCTCAATGTATTTTTAGCTAACTTACACACACAGCCTAGCAAGCTAAACGAGTTAGCTAACGTCAGTTATCAGTGTAGTACGAGTTAATATGACGACTGTGTAGCCTTAGCCGACTGCTAAGGCTACACAACAATACTAACTGTAAGAATAAACCAAATATACAGCCTATTTGTGGTTACTGCGTGGTTTCAGCTGCTCTACACCACAGCTAGCCAGGCTATGCTAACGCTAGCCAGGCTGTGTTTTGGTAAACAAATGCACTTCCTGAACTGATTCCGGAGGCTGTATAATACAGCGTTAGACCAAAATAATTAAACTAAATCTAATCAGATACGTAACACAACATGGAACACGATATGTTCACGGTCTCGGTGCTCTACGCTATATTATATTTTTAAACTAAAATTAAAACTGCGAGTTCACTCTCACCCTTCAGCCATCTTCAGACGATGACATCATCAGTATTTACTGAACTCTAACCCCGGCTGCATGGCTTTGAAAAAATACTCACGTGATGCATTATGACCTCCCTTCTGAGGTGCACAGAAAATCACAGTCATACATGCTGAGAGAGAACTACAGTTTAAAATACTCTTCTTTTCACTATATAATCGGAAAATGTTTTACAGATATGTATGGTAGCTGCAGAGGACCAAATCGCACGGCAACGCTAGAGATCGAATGGTAAAGGCCAGTGTAGTACTGTTAATCTAAGATGTGATGATATAATTTCTCTCAGTTGTTTTGGTGCATCGTTACAAGCGCTGTGTTTCTTCATACAGTCATTTAAATCTGATATATCAACACCAGTGGTGGAGGGAGTTTCAGGTGCTTTTAATACCACACTGCCAAAATAGTCTGGTACAAGTTAAAGTCCTGCATTGAAAATGATACTTAAATGCAAACATGGAAGTAAAATCATGAAAATTAACTATTAATTACTATTAATGTTAAAAGTCCTTAATGCAGAAAAATGCCCCCTGTTACTATTACACTATTAAATATTATATCATGACATGATAATTACTCATGCTTTATGGTGTGAGCAGAACTTTACTGTTGTAGTTGATTGAGGTGGTGCTATATTTTTTTAATCACTCTATTGTATAGAATTACAGCTAATGATCATTTTCATCATGAATTAATCTGCTGATTATTTTTCGATTCAGTGATTGACTTATGTAAAAATTCTAAAAAATAGTGAGAAATATCCATCGCAGTAACACAGAGATCGAAGTGACATCTTTAAAACTTTGTACATCTGCATATTTACACAGTGAGTGAGACAGACAAAGGAAAGATTTCTGTAAGAAAAGTTGAAAATATGTGAATATAAGATAATTTGAATCACCTTAGGCTGAATTGTGTTATATTGTTGAAACATGTTTCTATGCGGTGTTGTGTGAAAAGTAAAGAGATGAGTGTGAAAAGAACCAGGAATCATCAGAAATTAAGTCAATTCAATTTGCTGTCAGTTTCAGAACACAGTTGGCAGAAGTGCATCAAAACAAAGAAGGAAATCTGTCATATAATTCCTCCATGACGGGGACTAGTGATTTACTCATATGCAAGGTGCTTTCTTTTCATTAAAACTCATTTAACCAATAAGCTGGACATGAAACCAAACAAATGTATCCTGCTCAGATCTTTCCTTCTTGAGCCTTTATGCTGGCTAATCAGTGTTTAGTAATTCCAACCTGAATCCCCTCATAAAGCTCCTCCTCTTTGTACATCTGTGGACGTGCCTGAGAGTGTATTGCATATGCGTGTTGACCCCCCCGCCTCCAGCAGCTGTGATTTCTCCTCATCAGTATTCTGGGTGAAAAAAGGGGGCTGTGGGCTTTACAGAGCACAAAATGAAAAAGAACAGGCAACAAGCCTTTGGAAGCGTCTTAATTGAAGTTCCCCTTTTATCCAGACATTGCACAATGTGTGTGTATGTCCTGCAATATGTCTCCTCTGTCTGGCCCCTCAATCCTCTTAATTGGGTCTTTCGGTCCTCTAATTAACTCTGTCAATGCAGGTTGTGCTGAGCCAAGTTGGGACAAGTACTCCTCTATTGATTAGTATCTGAAGCAGTTAACTTATCCATCTGTCTGCATGGGCATGGTGTGATAGTGTATGAATGACATTTAATTCACAAAAGGGGGAATGTGTGTTATCATCACTGCATCCTTTGTGTTGTTGAAGACTTCAGTGTCTAGTCGAGTGTCGGGACATTTAGACATTTAGAATTTGTGTCAAGAATTTTCTAATTTTAGTGAAGGAAACAGACACTCACTCACATGTGTAGAGCAGCCAGATGAGCCACATTTTGTATCTTTTTAAAGCAAGTTGATTTAAATTAAAAATAGGTTGAAATATTCTCAATAACAGCAAAATAAGATTTTAAAGATTCAGTTATCAACAGAATTTATCTAATGTCCAGCATTGAGGTTTTATATATTAAACTGCCCAACACTTATCAACAATGTGTGACACTTAGTTGCACATAAATGACAATAATCCTGTGATAACTGTACATGTATATGACGCTGTGAAAGGCAAAACAAGTTATTTTGCTTTTGTTACTTTAAGTACATTTTGCTGAAAGCACTTTAATTCAGGACTTGCAGTATTATTGCCACTTTTATGTAGTATCTGAACACTTCCTTCACCCCTACTGAAATGACCCTTCTCTGTATCATTGTGTTTTAATCTTCAGAGCTAATTGTGCACAACATTGTGACTAAAACCAGTGCTGCCACTGCTGGTTAGCGTATGCTAAAGAGCACCATGATGACAGCAGCGGCTGACCATAATGGCACACAGAGGACCTGCCCATATTGTATGATTTAAGAAGCATATCCATTACACACCACACTCATCACACCCACACACACACACACACACACACACATGCTCCAGACTGCTGATGCCATACCGTGGGTTAACACCATCTGGTGCCGATCAGGAAACACCAGCTTTGCACAAGTCAGTGTCTCTAATTATCTACCTAGAGCAAAGGGAGGCAGATCCCCACTAATCTCCACAATGTGTTCTGCTTCCCATTCCCACCTGTGTCCAAATAAAGGGGGGGCCTTGTGGGAGGACCCGGGGTCTCTGTGTCAGGGGACTGGGGACCAGGTGACACTGCAACGCCAGTCCCCACGACAGAAGCTCCACCGCTTGGTTTGGCTGGCAGCTGCCTCCCCCCACTGAGACATCCCACAGCTGACAATCCCCCAGCACTGACAGAGGCTCTTTACAGTGTCAATAGCCTCATATATTAGAGCTAACCGCCTTTGTGGTGAGTGAGGGTGTCAGGCCTTTTGGCCCGACAGCGCTTGTTACCATGATGAAATGTAGATTGAATGGAGGGGGTCTGTGTCCCAGGCACGAGAGCTTGGACTCCCCCGGCCTTTGTGTCCCACGCATGGCTATTGTTCAGGCCTATTCAGGGCTCTCAGGATGGGGAGGAGAGGGGTAGGAGGGAGGTGGGTGAGAATGAGTGTTACATCTCTTCATTTCTCCCCTGATCTCCAACTCATCTGTCAGCCGTGGGAGGATAAGCATGTATTTTACACGCTTGATTTGTTGCTAAGTGAAGGCCAGCCATTGTTGGGTTGTTTGACTAAATCGTGTTCATGGCAATCAGTGTTTATAGTAGTTCTGTTTGTGGTTTAGTTGAGTAATCATTGTTATCAGTCAGTTAGAGGTTGATTTTTAAAACTAATGCAACCAAATTTGATGTAAATTTGTGTTACTAATATGTGGAAATATTCATTAACAAATAAAAATAAAATCCTGTTTGATTTTAAAGGACCTTGTGTTGGACTGACTGCATTATGTCCTCTGCTTTAAATTTGCCCTTTGTGCGCCTCAGTCCATGTTCTCATGAGACAGTGACAAATCGTCGGCATAGAGCTAAGGACGTGGCTATGTCCCTCGCCTGCGTCAGACAAAAGTGACGCGCCTTCCTGGCGCCTGTGTCGTCCTTTCATCTCCTACACCCTGTTGAGGTGAAGATGGATGGTCCCCTGGCTCCAGAGCACCACACTCAGCCTCTGTGCTGGCGTATTGTCTCGCCCCTTCTGTCCCTCTTTAGCTCTTTAGAGGTTGGTCTGTCCAAAGCTGGTTAGCAACCAATGACACCCTTTCCTAATCATCCATTTTTGCACTGTTTCCTTGTCTTTCCAAACACCAATAAAACCCCTTCTGTTTAGTTAAGAATATGCTGTTGTGTATTTCTCATACAGCTGATGTGTGTATGTGAGTGCATGTGTAACCCCCCCCCCCTTTCCAAAAAAAGTGGTTGCCTTAGAAAAATAAAATATCAAAAATATGACTTGTTGTCAGAGTAAAGTACCACCACTCACAGAAAATCAGTCAGAAAAAATACAAAAGAAGAGACATGAAAAGAAGAAACAGGCAAACAGGAGTTAATATTATCTTAAAATTTTAATTTAGGAAAATAGAAATTCTGCACAGTAGGACACACCAGTTCCATTTTCTGACAATCAGCACAGTTATCAGATAAATTACAGTCTTTGCTCCTCTGATAAAATCCCTTGTGCATTTAGAATATTTCTGTATAAACAAAGCTGAAGAGAAAAATTATTTTAAAAAAGTAGCAGCAGTTTGCATGGCAGAAGATATATATACAATATATACACATTGTGGCACCAGCCATCGTTTTTGCAGTTTGTTTAACAGTCTTCTGTGATTCAGTTCATTGTGTTGATTCAAGCAGCAGAGGTCAGTTCTAAGACAGCCCCACTCACTTGTTCATAGACAGGCTGTGCAGTGTGGAGGTAGTGGTGGGCAAAGGCTGGCAGAGTGAGCAGGGGCAGGGCATGCCGGGGAAGTGCCTGTAGGAGCTGGTCAGGTGGAGGGGGTCCTTCAGAAGGCCCTGGACTGGAGCGTGAAAACCCAGGAAGCTGGCGGAAGGAGGGGAGTGCGGGGCTGGGGCTGAAGAAGGAGAAGCTGAGTGATGCTGGAGAGTGGAAGACGTGCTGCCCACCAGAGAGTGCAGGGACTGGGCCAGAGGATGCAGAGGGAGGTGGGCTGTGGGGGCTGTAGTGGTGATAGCGGGGTGAGCAACAGGGTGAGCGGCAGGGTGGGCAGCGGTGCGGCTCTGCACGGCTGCACTGCCCCCGTAAACATCCCCCACTAGCTTCTTCATCTCCTCCAAAGAGCTGGACAGCATGAGGATGTAGTTGCGGGCTAACAGCAAGGTGGAGATCTTTGACAGCTTGCGGACCGAGGGGCCGTGAGCGTAGGGCATGACCTCTCTCAGGCCGTCCATCGCCTGGTTCAGATCGTGCATCCTTTTCCTCTCCCGACTGTTGACTTTGAGCCTCAGGTCCTGCATTTCTTCCTTGCTGAGCTCAGACCTGGTCTTGGTCTTACCGCCCCCGCTGCACCGCTGGCCGGCCTCGCTGTCCACTCTGTTTTCTTGGCAGTACGTCTGGAACATCTTGTTGGAGAAGAAGCTCCCTGCTGAGTCATCCACCACCAGGTCTGGGGATGAGGAGCGGCTGCAGGTGGAGCCAGCGTCAGAATCCATCTCGGTTGAAAAGGGAGAAACGGAATAAAAATGGTCCAAAAATACAACTCTAAACACTGAGAACTTGAGATGAGGGCTGAAATTCTACAGATGCTTCCTAGTTCTCAGAGCTGAAGCTTTCCAAGTTGCTTGCAGTGTTGCCACAGTCTCACTTCTCTCAGAGTTTGTGCTGTTTTGGTCTGATGATTAGGCTGTCCACAGGAGGAGTGAGTCTGTCTAAACTGTCAGCCTCTGGGCCCACTGGGGTGTATTTATACCGCCGCAACAACAAAGGAACAATAAGCCGCATAATGAGACACTTAGAGCCACAGCCAATTGCAGAAGGGACACACTTTCACCCCCCTCTTACACCTCCTTCCTGCAGCCCCCACTTCACCTTCCCACACCCACACGTAACTCCCCCAACCCTGATGAACCCTCTACACATTAACCAAAACTGGGGGATGTTAACATGTTGTGTTAAGCTGTGCACCCAGGAGTTAAACTGGACTGTGTTAAGACTTGTGAATGTTGCAAACAGTATAGATGTGAGGATAAAATTGTATAAAATGTTCAGCTTAGTTTATGACACTGAAGGTGAAGTAAAAGTGAGAGTGTGACCCCCAGATCTGCTAGAGTGAAACAGACCTCTGTTTTTACTGCCCTGCTCAGTAATACTAGATATATGATGCCTTCAAGGCCTTATTTACATATGGTATCCATGAGACACTTTGGGGAAAGGTATGAAGCACCATATGAGGTTCTTAAACATGTAAAGAGCAGCGTTAATGACAGACTAGGTACAATTCAACCAGGAGCTCAAGACAAAAGGGGTCAGATAAATTTGACTTGGCTCCCCAAACAGTCTGTGAAATCACATCACTATCAGTGGAAGGGGGTCCTTCAGTCAGGGAGGAGGTAGTTAAAAAGATACTAAAGAGTGGGCATAGCATTGTCTTCCCCTAATTCAACCGTAAAGTTACTAGCACTTTCTCAGGTTTTTTCACCGCTGATATGAAACAGGGCTGTCAGGAGCATTGGATACACTTTAAAGAAATGGGATACTTATCTCAGATTGAAACGTTTCCATTTGCAACACATAAATTCCTGCCTGGCTCGATGTTGAGCATGTATCTGCTGAGCTGATCCTGTGGCAGGATCAAGCTGACTTCTCAACATCTCTCTCTGTGTGGTGTTCTGAGGCTGGATTTCTTCGCTCAGCTCAGGAATTTCCTGCCTCCTCTTTTCTGCCAAAGCAAAGCCTCCAGTGAGGCAGTGCGAGAGGGCCAGCAGTTTGAAATATAATAATGCTCTCCTCATGTGTTACACCATCCTGGTAGCAAAAGAGATTTGCAAAAACATGGGTTTTGTGAACCTTGGCTGCAGCATCGATTCTTGCCTGAAGCACAGTAATTGCACATGCAAAGATTTATTCATTTTAGAGGCATCATGGCTAGAATGTGTTGTGTTTCATCATCTGTCAGCTCTTCTAAGAAACTGTTTGCTTTTCTCATTTTGGTGCACAGTAGGACACCCTGGTTTATATTTACCCAACACTAGTAGACGTTCTCCTCCAGCCGTGGGTGTCTTTGTATAGCTTCAGTATTGTTGCAGAAACAATCGTCTGTGTAAGTAAGTTTGGTGCAACTTGAAATTCATACGTGTTTCTGTGTATATTGTTGGTTCAAACCATTCACACAGCTCGTGCTTTATTCAACTGAGCCTGTTTACAGTTCCCTTACCAGAGATGCTGACAAGATTATCAACATCCCTCTCAATATCATTACATTTCAATACAAAAATACAAATACAAAAAAGAATCAAAACTTTCTTTATCAAGTACAATATTTCATCTCAACCTGCCAGTGGGTAAAAGTTTGAAAATCCATTTTTTAACAAAAGGCAACAAATTCTGTATTCTTCTAACCTGATTTTTCAAAATATACTATACATACATATACTCAAGTTTTAGAGCTAACACATGCATCCAGGGGCTCACAGGAATTTCAAGACCTTCCCTTATTTCTAAACAAATATAATCCAGAAAATAGCTTTTAAGGGGTAATTTTTTCAAATTTCCCCCTCTCTTTGACAGACACTCTCAAACACATGAGGGAAGAAACTGGACGGTTTATTTCCATGAAATGTGCTGCAACTGGATCAATCTCTTTTTTGCATCTTATTGTACTTTCATATATTCGCTGTTTCACTGAGTTCTCTTTTCCTATGTAAAGAAATAGTTGGCACCCTTTGTGTTGCATGAACTCAGATTTGTATTTTTACCTGTATGTGGATCACTGAACCAAGTTTATTTATCTGGACTTAGACATTGTGCACATGCTTTTCAAATGTAGAATGACATGTGCTGTGTTTTAATTTTGATGGACTTACTGAAGCTCACAATGGTCTGCAATTCGCAGCGTCCATTCTCAAAGTAAGAACTGACACACGTGGACCCACAAAAAGTGAAGAGTGAGAATCAAGAGGGCCCTCAGGACCCCCCACCACAGCGCCATCAGGGGGCCCTGCAGGGTGCTTTGGCTCAGCCAACATTCAGTGATATTATAATTGGGAAACCTTGAGAGCCAACATGGGCCATTTATTTGGAGCATATGGATTTTCCCATCGTTAGGCTCGGAGCCAACATGGCTGCTGGACTCTTCTCTGTTAATTGGGTCAGGTCCTAATTAACGTTGTTGGACACAATGGTCCAGATTTCATCCTTTTTCAGTCTTTCAGAGCTTTTAATAGCTGGCTCTCTGCTACACCTTTCACTGTGTTCTACACACTCCAAAAAGAACACGATCAATAATGTTTCTTTAATACTCTTAATAAATAATCTATAAAGTGAGAAGAGATGTGCCAAGGCTACTCATTGACTGCACATGAAGTTAGATTAGTAAGACTGCCACTCATATAAAATGAATGGATGAATAGAATATCAATGAGGAGAAACAGCTAAGAGGAGTTGTGTACTCGTACAAACACTCTGAACACATATATGGATCATTGCTAGGGGCTCTAGCTGAATGAAAGGAGTGTAATCAGACCTTCTCTTACTCCATTACTATATGCATGAGCCAGATAAATCCCATTCTCCTGCTCATTCTTATTCTTATTCATGTGTTTACAGAGGCAACGGGCCACACAGAGAGACACAAAGATCTCTGGGCTTTGCATTTTACAAATGAAAGCGTAGCCACCCTCCATGTTTCCAATAATCCTTCAATTTTTAACCCCGCAGCAGAGTGTTTGACTTTCTTCTCTGGATGCCACCTTTCAGGACCCCTCATCCAATTCAAGGGCTCTATGACAGACTTTTTTAGGCTTTAGAGACCCCCTTTCTGCAGCCTCACGGGGTGCTCTCCAATGAAAGTGCTCAGGTGACCAGAAAATGAGGGCATTATCACAGGCATATGCTTGTAGCGACAGAGGATCAGGCTAGATTAGGGCCTATCATGGCTCAATAAAGCGCTAAGCTGAAGAGCAAACCTGCGCTGTGTACCATAAGGCTTCCTTCACTCTCTGCTGGTCATTGTTTAACAGGATCAGTGACTAGATCTTTCCTACACACACACACACACACCCTGAGCTTTAATCTGGGCATGTGGTCGAGAGCAGAGCCTATAAAGGTCGCACAGCAGCTTTTGTTTACTGCTATTTTTCTTGATGTCGCTTGGATATCAAGGCTCTGAGATCAAGATCATAGCAGGAGAAGTGATCAGCGGGAGCAGATATGTGGGATTGGTTTGGTCCACTTCATCTATAGATCTAAACATTTCCCTCTGAGAACCAATGTCTGGGGAGAGAGAGATATAAAATTGTTTCACAAAATGTCTGAACGGGACGACAAGTGTTTCTGAGAATGAGGAGTGCTGCCCTTTGTTATCTCTCACCGCTGGGACAAACTGCTCAGTGATTTATTCATTTACACTGCCTGAAACAATTGCATTATCTTGGGCCGCAACAAAAAGACACAAAGGCGCTATGAAAATCCCCTAGGATGTTTATGAGTCACTAAAGAGTCCAATAACTTTCCCCTTCATCTTTAAGCAGCCACGGAGGATTGCATGCTGAGGAGCGCTGTGGGGCAAGGGGAGTCAGGAGGGGGATACAGGCCCAGGGAGAGATGCTGATTATGGGGAGGATAAAAGGAGTCCAGGCCCTCTCCTCTGGAGCTGAATGGGGCTCGGTCAGCAGGCTGTCCCATACACTGGCCTACTCCATGCTGCTAGAACTTCATAAATTACCCCACAATTACCCTGGGGGGACACCAAGGGAGGAAAGACAGGCCAGAGGGGGAGAGAGTGAAAGGCGAAAAGAGCAGAACCGGTTGCCGAGCAGGAGGCGCAGGGACCAGGTCCAGATGTTGGCCTTCAGGTTGCCAGGACCCAAATGATGGCAGCCTCCTGAAAACTGTCACCACCAAATGAGAAAGATCCGCTTCTTAAAGTGAGATTATGTAACTTTGGAAAAATAAAATAACACATTCTTCTTTTCACAAATAAAAAACTGATTCTAAAAGCAATAAAATTAGCCTGTTCACAATTCAGTTTTGCTGCTACAGTCTAACTTGGTCTGGTATGACCAGCAGCATATGGTGGCTAATGTTAGCTTACATTAGCAAACTTTAAGTAGCCATTTCTGTATTCTTTTCTTCTAGTCTGCTCCTACTGTATATAACATTACATTTTCCAGCTTAACATTAACCCTTAATCGTTATTTATGTTAATTAAAAGTTAAGCTCACTTTTAAAGCTCTGAGGTAAGCAAAGGTCCAGGATGCCACATGCCTGTAGTTTGATTAATGATACAATGAATTTCTAACCAATTGGCAAGTGGTTCATCCAAATTCAGCAAAAATATACCACTACTGTACACATAGTTTTGCTTTTATTTGTCCAAGTTTTTCTTCCATCTTAATACAGTGAAGATGAATGGGATTTCACTTGTGGTGCACACAGCACTGAAAAAATACATGTACATGTAAAGTAATCATTATACACAATATTTAGTGGAGAAAAAGTCTTTGAATTATCTAGAGTAACAGGAAAAGCAATCTCTTGACCAATATGTGGCTGCTGAACCTTTGTGAATTTAAATTTTCAGTGCTCTGAGTATCACAAGTACAGTATTCAATATCATTTATGGATGGAGACATACATCTCAAAACATGGGCAATTATAACCCAAACTGTCCACATTACTAGGTAACGCTAAAAAGTAAAAAAGAGTTTTTTGTAAATTGGCTGAGCTGACCTTTTACAGAATGTGATGATCACTAATTCAGTTTTGCATGTTTAACAAACCAACAGTACATTCATGTGGCTTCAGGAAACTACAAGAAAATGTGGATATCCATTAGGATGTATGAGCATAAGGGAGATACAGATGCTGTGGATCGGGATTAAAGTAGTTGGAAAATCCCTAATCAATCAAGAAATTGCATACTCATGTCCACAAGCCTATAGAGAAGCACACACTTACACACAACACACACAAAGTATATCTGTTCAGCATTGTGCTGGTCACACTTTTGAACAGTTGGCCGCTCACTGGTGCATGGGGGTGGCTTTGTGTCGGCGGTCTGCAGACTTCTGCCGCTCTGTGCCCCCCTTCTGTCTCCTCCATCCCCCTTGTCTCCGTGTTATCCAGTCTGATAAACCAGGGGACCTGCTCGCCCAATAATTTCCCTCCCCGAAGCCCAGGCACGACTCCTGCCTTTCATCAGCACCATTGTTTCAGTCTGTTACCTCCGCTTGTGCTCCTTCACCACGGCAACACATGCACACACACACACACACACACACACACACACACAAACACACAACCCCTCCCTCCCTTTCTCCCTGTCCCATCTGTGGATAGGTCTGCCATGTGTCTATTCATAAGGGTGCCGGCGGCAACGCCACTGTATGTGGAAAGTACATGATGCTGTCCTTTTGTGAGGGGCTCAGTCCACAGCTACTTACCGCCGACCCCGGGGTCAACACACACAATAACCTGAGTGTTGGTGGCCACTGGCGATCCTCATTGGCCCATGATTGACGAGCTGATCAATGGTGTGTGAGTGTGTGTGTGTGCGCCCACATGTGTTTGGTTTCTATACAGCCTCTGTGGACCCACTGAATCAAGCGTGTCTGTTTTGTAACTAATGGTCTTTTGAAGGCATCAGACTAGTTAGTGACACACAATTGACTTCTTTGGCTTTTAGCCTGATGTAGCGAAATGGAGAGCTGCAATTTAGCTCAAAGGGCACATGCCTTGTCTGGACATTTAAAAACCTGTGAAAGTACAATCTATGAAGTTGAATTGCTGTAATATTCTGGTACACTTCTGAGATGATTTATTTAAAATGTCTGTCAGATCCCCTCAGTCTGTCATTGTCATTTCCACCTTCATCCCCTGTCCCTTCTGTTTTTCATTGCACCCACACACAGACAGACATTCACTCCACCCAAGGGGCTCAGGTGGGTGATTACGGACGCACATTAAACCTTAATTCACATATGGATAGATCTGAATACTGATGAGGGGATCTGCTCCTGTGGCACATTATCATCCAGTGTCCAACATAGCTGAAACATGGACAGTTCCTATGGCAGATTGGCTGCGTCCCATAAGAGTGACAGATGAAGGAAAAGCACACACAGTGACTCTCAGACACATAATATGAAGGACAAAGTCAGAGTGGTTGTGTTGTTCGTCTCTGCTTTTGCTGACAAAAACCAGGCCATGACCCTGTGGTTTATAGGCCTCCTGTTGTTGGAGGGGTGAAGGGGGGTGTTCTTGATCCCTCTCCGTCATAGGAGAGCTGTGTCATACTGTTTTCAAAATCTGCTTCAGATATCTTTTTCCTGTATGAAGTCATGTGACTGTGTAATGTGTCTTAACATTTTAGCATCTATTTAAGACCTAAGACAGCTCCTCATCTCTGCTTGAAGCTAGAGGCTCAGCATTACACCCTGAAATCTTTGCATTGTGGGTAATGTGGGCACCAGGTTTCGACAAAGATAAGAAATGCGTGGAATGAAAGACCCCATGCAAGAACCAGTTGTATGAGATCCATTCTGCAGTAGCACATCCAAGCGATTTAAGAGAATCTGTGGCCTTCACCATTTTTCTTGCTTTCTTTGGTATGGAAGAAATTCACGCTCGGTCCAGTACTTGTCCTACAAGTCGTGCACAGACAAAGTGGCTTAATCTGAATTAATTTAGAATTTAAATATGATACTGACAGTGATTTATTTGAATAAAATTTATAACAAGATTCATGCAAAATTAATATTGCATTCTCCATATTATCATCATCATGACCTGCCAATTTATTGAGAGGCTGGACAGAGGGAACATTTACAACAACCAGTAACTGTCTCAGTGTACACATGTACATGTAGCTATTCAATTTTTATGTCCTGAAAAATTGTGAACTTATCCTTGAATACAAAATCATAAATCCTTTTAAAACCCCTTCTTATTATTTTTTCTAACACCATTTATATCTTTTACTATCCTGGAGTTTTGTATTATTAGTGCTGCTTAACTTTTTCATTTGTTACTGTACACATTGTAATTACATTGTTGGTTGGATGTTTTGTTGTTTATTTGTTTGCTGATGCTCTGTAAAGCACTTGATGCATTTCAGAATAATACAGTTACATAGTTGTACAGCTCAGCAATATACCTGCCACCATTACCCTTATCCTTTCTATAAATTTTACATGGTTGCTGAAGAAACTGTGGTGATTTGTAAGTAGCACATTAATATGAAATGTAATGCAATCAGGTGTGAATTCACAAAATATTTTATATCAGTGTGATAGAGGGTTCAGCCAATCAGGACTAAGGGCTGGAACTTAACGCAAGGCAAGTGTATCTGTTTAGTGCCTTTAAAAACAGAGGTGACAAAACACCTCAAAACACAGTAAATGTGAAAATAAAATCAATTAAAATGGAATAAAATGTGATCACATTTTTGTCCAAATAAACAAATATAATAAGAGATCAGAAACACAGTTATTGTGCAAAACATTACAACATCTGGATGAGTCTGACTTGACTACAGACATAGTCATGAGGACCTTCTCTATACTCCTATATCCAGCATTGATCAGCACTCCTCATCAGTACGTTATGATATAGATGCTCTGATTTTCTCCCTTAAAAGACACAGTAAGCCTCTGCATGACCCCACATTTACACTCTGAGATTCCTTCCCTCACATAAGAACAAGAAGCCTGTTTCTCAGCTGCCACACCAGCCTGCTGTCATATGTCTGTGTGGCCTCTCTGCAGCACAAGGGCAGAGTGTAGGTTTATAGCAACCTTTGTTATTGATATCATTCTTTGTCTTACTTTTCCTGTCTCGGAGAGGCACAGGCCTCTAAGTTTGGCCTGACAGACCCTGCCCTGCTGAGTGCAGCATTAAATATCAATACATGTTTACGAGGGCCCATAAATACTCGATACAGAGGAGAGGGCCGCATTTCTCCCATGTGCGTGATGATGGAAAGTGGGGAAGGGAAGGAGAGAGAGAGACATAAATGTAGAGGAATATGAAAAGAGCCCTGCAGGGTATCAGATAACTGTCCACCTGTGGCAGCTGTGGTTGGGTGTGACTCTGTCTTTTTAAAGCCTAAATCTTGTTAAACCTGATAATCTATCATGCAGAACATCTTTAATTTCCAGCAACCATTAATTAATGATTTTATTCATGTTTACCAACCAGAGGCACTGAGGAGTACAAAGCATCCTTTTAAGTTTTCACTCTGCTTCATTTTTCAAGTAATCTATTATTCATGATGTGTTAATTCCTAAAAAGATTTAAAGATCAGAGAGTAATGAAGCACTGTAGACTTAAAGGCAGAGTACGCAGTGCTTAAACAAAAGGTCCCATAAAAGTACAGCTCTAGTGACTGTGTGGCAGTATATTTGGGGGACAGTGGGCAGGAGGGGGTGAGCCCCTGCTCAGGCGTTTAAAAGATTAACCCTGAGCCCACAAAGGCACAGGGGGCTACTGGCCAGGCCGGGACGTGAGTGGGCCGCTCGCTGGTTAAACATTGCCTGTCTTGGATCCCCCCGTCATTGTCTAGTTAGCAGCTCTACCCGGGCCCCCGTTAGCGGCACAGACACATATCTTGGCAGCCGGAGTGAGCCGATACAAAGGCTGTCGGTGCCCAAAAGGCAGAGATGGAGATGTATGGGTCCAGGGTGGGGTACTCGCCACGTGGGGCCCGTTGTCGTAAAGCCCAAAGCAGGACAGATTGGACAGCAGAGCCCCCCACCCCACACCCTCCTCAGTCCTTCTCTTTTTGTGTGTCTCTGCGCTGTGACAGTGATAAACGGGACACACAACCCTCCAGAACAACAAACAGACACTGCCTCATTTCCCCAATGTGGGCGAGGGCAGGCATAAAGGAGGTGCCATCCCATTAGAGCCTGGGCTCAATGCTGCTGAGGCTAAGGCAAAGAGGAGGAGGGGGGCATTTCACTAACGCAGAGGGGCCACTCGACCAAGGGACCCCCAGCTGAGAAGGGACAGCTCTGCTGTTTTGTTTTCTCAAAAAAGTGTCATAAAAAAACTCTCCTTAATTGGTGCTCCATAAAATTAGCATCTCCAAGCTGATTAGATTTCCTCTCCCCACAGATACTATTGTGTCTCTCAGTGACCCTATCCCTGCCATTCACTTTCAGTCCTTTCACAATTTTATTGGACATCAGAGAAAGAGGAAACTCATGTAAGATTGTGCCCTTTGCCCTCTGCTTCTCCTCCTCCCATTCAAGTTAACCAAGTCCCTTTGAAACAACTGCCTTCTGCTCAGCCACTGAAAAGTAAACTTGTGATAATACAATGAATTTTGTTATGTTAAACTGGCCAGAGGGGATGCCTTCAGTGTCATTTCACTTTCTGCCTTTGAGTTTGTGCAACAGTTGGAGTGAAAACTATTGTGTTTTCTCTTATTGATGGTGCCAGCCACATGCCTTTTTCTCTCCCCCTAAGCCAAACTTCAGCACTATTTGAATAACCATAGGGGGACAGTGTGAGCGAATTGAAAATGCGTCTAAATAGATTAACCACACTTCCTGAATGTAGAGCCATTGTGTCTAGTAAAATCTAGATTGCGAAAAAGTTTTTCCCCTCAGCAAAACCCTGTTTATAGACATGTCAGAGCAGCACAGACTGAAATATAATCCCATTAACTGTGAATGGCAAGTCTATTACTCTGTTGCATAATGTGTCTCACACGGCATGGATAATCGCCATCTCAGTGGAAATGGCGGTGAGATAAAGGGATTTGTGATGCCTTGACATCTTTATGGATGGAGTAATATGGTTGATGGGACCATAAGCTCCCAGGAAAAGTTTAGACCGTCTACTTGTGCCTATCTAAAATGTCATCCATGGTGAGTGATGCTTGACAGAATGACTTTATTATGGGTCATAATCTTTGCATGTCATTTTACTGGATGGATCTACATTGTAAGTTTCATTTAATACAGAAACACAGTGGATCTTACGAGGGTAGTTTATGTACAATAATTAGCAGTTCATACATTACGTATTGAGGGATTAGTTTTTCTCAAATTGGTCGGTAGCTGCAGGAAGATAAGGATGGATTATTTTGCTGTGTGCTCACTCGCTCAAAGTGGGTTGATTCCTGACATCACCATTATGCAGACAAACTGTTCTGATATCCTAAAGACAGTATTAATAATAATTTCAGTGTAAGCTTCAAAACCAAAATGTTGCTGCAGTTAGTTTCCTGAAGTAAAATCAACATAATTTCCTTTAATCAAGGTCAGAGTTTATAGTCAAAATGAACAAGAGAGTGATCTGTGTGTCTGACAGCAGTGGGAGGGACACAAGGTTGTTAAGGGGGGGGGGGCTTATTGATATACGCATATCACGGGGAAAGTGAGGGTTAAAGAGTGGGAACGTACCCAGACATTGTAATGCAAAGGGCACAGGAGGGTTAAACCAGGTTCTACTCAGCCCCCTGACCCGGGATCTCTTTGATGCTGCAGCCTTCAGGACGTGGGCCCCCAAGGGCGGGGGGCTCAGTGTGGTGCGGCCCTGGGACCGGACCACTGCAACAGAGTCAGTGGGATTCGGGGACATGCTTTTGTCTCCAAAGAAAATGTACGTGGCTTTGGGTGGGGCTGGGGGAAAGGTCACATACAGGGAGCATGGGGAGAGAGGGGTGAGATCAAAACAAACACTGGGGGAATACATCAGATCACTCTCTCAGAGACTGGTTACATGATGCATGAACATTATCACACATACAGGAATAAAGGAAACTGGGGGAAATGACTGAATGTTATTCTAAAGTGGTCCATCCTGATGGACAACATTGTCTTAAATGTGAAACAGTTCTTACAAGGTCTGAATATCACCCCCTCAAGACTCATAATGGATCAAAACCCCTCTGATCAATACTGGCAGCTGTGTTGAAGTTGGTTCTCAGTGAAGTCCTTCTGGGAAAAGAAAACACTCTGCAGGTGTAACTGGGTAAGATCAGAAACCTGCATTCCTGCACTTCATTTTGCCTAGAACTTAACTTTTCACTTCACTGTTTGGCTCAGGTTTTGGCACCGGTTTTAATCTTCAACTTATATTTCTTTTATGTCTTTACCTACAGATTGCTGCAGCTCAGTGTCACCAGTCTGTTCCTGTGATGTGTGCCTGCATGCAATTCAAATTTCCTTGAGGATAATATGTGAAGTTGAGGTTACTTCTTATTTAGAGAGGGCTTTTCAAAATACCCTAAGATGCTTTTCACAGCAGGTTAAAATGATCCTAGAAAACTAAAAACACAAGGACATTAAATCAGACATTAAAAGTAGTGTGCAATTTATGATAACTTTGATGAAATGGTAGATGCAGAAACTAAAATTTCTCAGCAGATAACATGTTGAGTGAACGCTTAAACTTGCAAACAGAAAAAGATGACAGGGAATTGCTGATTTAAATTACAGCTCCCAGAATATTAGGAGAGAAAACTGCAGCCCGTCATTCACACAAACCTTTTAATCCAAGTAAATGATGATTTAATAACAGAAAGATAGAACCTATTGTAGATCTGTGCTTAGATTTGGATGATTTTGTTCCCCTGATGTTCTTACTATCATCACATTTGGTGTTACTGCATTATCAAAACTAACAAAAATACATTTGTTGTTGCACCTGTTCAGGGTGTGGATTTCAGGGGGACTCTTTATCATTAAATCCACAGGAAGAATTGCATGTTTTTTTTAGGAATTAAAGCGCCTTCTAGTGGTTGCACCCAAACAAGTCACAATTTGTGACAGTCATACACAGAACAGGACACTCCAGCCCCTTGGCAATGTAACTCTTTGTACCAACAGTGACCAAAACCTAATCCACTGAGGAGAGAAGAGCGAGTGAAGATGAAAATATGATTTATTTCTCACTCACTGGATCATATTCTTGACACGCTTTGTCGTCATCCAAATCAAGGTGTACACATCAGTCATTTTCTAATGCATGATAATACACAATCATTTTACCTTCTATGATTTAATTTTTTTAATCTCCTGCTGTAAATGTTATGCACTTTTCAATTTTCCACCTTGACCACACACACACACACAGACACAAGCTTCCAGCTCAGACCTCTCTGCGTGCTCTGCCAAAGGCTAAGACATTCATTTAAGATAGATGGAGTGTATTCGAGTCACTCATTTCCACTCTTCCCATGAATAATGCAGTGGAGACAGCTGATGAGGCACATTTGGTTGTCAAATTGAGAGGCAGGCATACAGTTACATAAGAGCGCTGTGGCTGTCAGACAAGCCTGCCTTTGAAGAAAGCACCCCCAGCACCTTCGCCTCCTACTGGGGTGCTACATCAACCTCGGAGGGCCTGAACCCACCACCCTGGCAGGGTCTAAAGGGGAAGTATGGCGATGATGAAAAACTGCAGCAACTTAAACATCAGTCTGAGGCTAAATTATCCCAGAAGGCTTAATATTATTGAAAAGGTTGAAAATAAGGTCAGCATTTCATCATATTCTGAATGGAGATCTGACTCTGTCTCCTTGTAACTTACTAAGAATCACATGGTTATTCATAGGATGATAACAGTTGACATTGTGGAGGTACAGGTTCTTCCTCTGAGAATTTACAATTTGCATCATCTCCATATGTTACCCACTTCCTCTCATATCTATGCAATAGATATGTGCCTTTTTATATTTAATAACATCAGTGCATTCCGAGAAGTGGCCCAGACCAAGGCCGACACATGCCTTCTCCATCATTTATGAGAGTTAATGCAGAGAGCGAGGGCAAGCAGCAACAACCTGCTCCCCTGGGAGACCTGCGGGCACACAGAAATTACAAATCAGCAGCACTATAAACCACGCTGCCAGCAGGGAGGAGCTGCGGACTTTGCTGGCATACAACCCGCTACGCTGCTTTCTTTTATGCATATGTTAGAGAACTGCTGATGAACCCTGAAAGACTGACTCTCCCGTTTGTGCGCTAACAGGCCCCTGCAGAAGCCTTTCCAGGTGCTAATCTCTTGCATTTCTGATTAAAGAACACTGGCAGTAAACAACCTGACTTCCTCCCAGGGTTGTTTTTCCCTCCTAGCGGTGCAAATGTTATGTAATCGTAAAACTTTCAGTCATTTTTATTTATGTAGGAGACAGGAGAACACTGGCGAAACAAAATTTCAGAAAGTCCTTTGAAAAGGACACAAAGATCCCTCACTCAGCCTCAGCTAATTCCCCCACCTTCTTTTTACCTTCCACCCAAATATCATTTGACACAAGAAAAACAATCACCCAGCTTTAATATGACCATTACTGATAGCGCATCCCTGAGAAAAATCGTTCCATTCTTCCTGGTGAGAGCTGAAGCGGATTACAGAATCCCACTTATATTTGGCTTATAAATTGTCATATTATCGCCTCCCATTTCTCTCTAAATCTACTGCTCTAAAGCTTCTCAACTTTAGGGAGAGAAGACAGCGGTGATATCCTGGGGCAGAGGAAGCCTCTTTCTCTCCTCTTCTACTCCTCCTCCTCCCTCCTCCTCCTCTCCTTCTCCTCCTCTCACTCTCTGAAAAGTAATTTAATTCTGCTGCCAGTTTATCCTGTGAATAAAAGAGATGAAGAGGAGGAGAGGAAGAGCTTGAGGGGCTCACGGTTGTGTTAACTTTGTCCTTCCCTTTTACCGCCTTTCATGCTAAATGACAAAAGCAGGGAGCTAACAAGGACGTCATGATCACAGCTATGGGCATTGTGAAACAAATCCTGTGTATCTTTGTAGCCCGTGGGAACAGCATACTGTATTATCCGAATGTGACTCATCTCAAGCCCCACAAGCTCTTAAAAAGCATTAAAATGTTCACAAGCATAGAGATACACCTTTAGTTTTTCAATTTACACCTGTGTATGACACCAAATAAAAAAAGAAGAAAAGGTTTAGACAAGGACAAGGAAGTTAAACAGAGACTTTCCCACATTTAGTATCAGTCATCACATCCTGACCTTAACCAGCGTTCGTCTGGGGCGGCCTAACCGCAGCCTGACAGAGAAGGTAAGCTCCTGATTAATGATATTTCTCAGCAGTGGAATATTCATCTGTATACAATCTCCTGCCTCCATCAGCACTCTCGCCCCGGCTCAGCAATGTCACAGTGACTTTGCAGAACCTTTCCCCACTTCAGGACCATCTATTTTACGGTGTGTTTACGGGCGAACGAACAGTACGCGCCGTTTCAGTGACCTCAGAGGACGCGGAGAGAGGTGGAGAGAGGCAGACAGAGAGGAGGGTGGAAGGTGAGGTGTAGTGCTTGAGAGAGTTTATTGGTCTTCACGAGAGTAACTGCATCTCGTCTGTGTGTGTTTCTGCCTCTGTGTTTTACATGTGTTCATGCCCAATTACACATACAAACTCGCTCAAGGCTACTGGAGCAATACAACATACATGACAGCTCTCAAGCTGCTTTTAAACGACTATCTTGCACTGTCCCAAGTAACCAACAGGGGGAGCTGTGGATCTCCTCCCAAGCCTGACTCTACCATGTGAGCAGCAGCAGGTACAGTAAGCAGACCTGACATGTTTTCACATCGAAAATCACACATCAGCATCTACCATGTTACATGCTGTGTGACATCCTTTGCAGTGTACTGTAAATGTGTTTTTTTCATTTTTTTTTTACGCACAAACATCCTCCAGTGATCACATGGTTTAACTGCAGCTTACATAATTCTAGTTTGCCATTGAGTTAATTGGTAGAGAGACAGAGAGGGAGGAGAGAGAGAGAGAGAGAGAGAGAGAGAGAGAGAGAGAGAGAGAAAGCTATAGTCTGTTGATATCTAGTATCTCTCTGTCTGAGTTTTTCAATTTCCTAAAACACCCAGTGGTGCAGGAAAGCCGCGGGGCTTCCCTAGAGGCTGTTTTACCTGCAGAATGTGTAACAGAAGGAGAAGGAGAGGGGACATACAGTTGCAAGTATACCCATAAAAAGCAGAGCCATGACACATTATGTATGTGTACAGCAGAAAAACCATATATGCTACATAAAATTATATCAATTTCATCAGGTGCTCCTCTAATCTCTGCTTTCTGTCTTATTAATTACAATAATTTTATACCTTTGTGCCTCTAAAATCTAAAAAAAAAAAACTCACCCTTTTTATTTGGAATAAAAACTGACAAAGACACATCACAAGTAGATCTTGCTTAGTTTGACAGAAGTAGTTCAGTGTTTTGGGAAATATACTTTGCTTTCATTCCCAAAGATCCTCATGTCTATGCACAAAAACCAAGCTGATGTCAGTAGGCAATTAACCTAGCTTAGCATAAAGATTGAAAACAGAGGAAAACAGCTAGCCTACCTTTCTTCCAAATATGCCTACTAGCACAGTACCTTCACAGCTGACTAATTAACATGTATCTGTTGTTTGATCTGCATATGAATGGAAAAAATGAGAGTTTGTGGTTTCAGGGCAGGTTTTGTGCTTCTTGGCAAACAACACATCCATTCTGTGTAGTGTCTTTTGAAATATGTCCTTTCCACAGCAGACATTCATGCTTAAAAAATTAATGGTTAAAAAATTAATAATAATAATAAAAAAGAGCAGGTGTTTCTAATAACATTAACAATGGCTCTGTCCCATTCAAGCAGCTACATGTCATTCAGTCATCGTTAAACTTATCAGTTACATCCTGTGAGTTCCCTAGTGTGATGGGTCAAAATTTCCAAAATTAAATGACTATTAAATGACTAGATAGTACAGGCACAATGGTACCACACCTTGCTAACTGGTTCCAGGCTTTATGCTAAGCTAGGCTAATTGCCTCCCAGCTCCTTCATACTACACAGTGAGTGATATTGATTTTTCTTCTCATCTCTCAAGGGAAAGTGAATACACATATTTTCAGTGCACTATATTTTTAATGACTCACAAGGTGCAGTAAATTCTGAGAGTTTCATTGTTTGACATGACGTTGCACTGGCTGGAAAATGGTATGATGCATAACCCTGTGTAAAAACACAATTTGTCATTGTCATACTTCGATTTTTATGCTTATTAAATAAACAAGTAACAAGGTGTTACAAGGACAGAACCAATCTAGCTGTTTCCCTCTGTTTACAATCTTTGTGGTAAGCTAAGCTGACCACTGCCAACTGTAGCATGATGTAGAAAACAAACTCTTCTTTTTCAAAATCTTGAACTCTCCTCAAGTTGAATCACCTTTCTGAAAAGGTTTCAACAAAAACTGAACCGAATTACCTTTATGAAGGTAGGATGTATTGGACCATTGTTATACTAGCCTGAATTAGTTTTAAACAGAGGCTTTTCAGCCTGCATTGCTTTTAGCTTTTAGGCTAAGTTGAACTTTATTGGCTTCCTGTAGTTCCTATGAGGCTGAGATCCAGCACACAATGTCCTTAAGGATGAAAAAGGGATTCGGCACCCCTGGTGTGAGGTGCTTTCAGTGCCAGTGATGCCTCTTGGCTCTTGGCGTTGTCATGTACGTTTCCCAGCTTTACACCAGGCCACACATCTCTCATAAAAATCCTCCTCACGCTCACTCTACTGTAACGAGCCCAGTTCACTGTAGCTTCTATTTTTACGAACCCATTAAGCAGAGGGCTTTTACTCCTCAGTCCACCAGCCCTACACAATCACTGTAAGACAACCGAAAGCACATTTTGGTGGGAATCTAAGTCGCAATTTTACAGAAATATTGATAATGTCATGGTGAAAGTAGCTGGGGAGGAGCTGAGGAAATCAAGAGAGGATTTGTAAATTCACCAGAGAAAGGAGTGGAGCTGGTGCAGCCATAATGTTGGGTGTCAGCTTGAGTTAGGGTGGTCATGTGCAGCTTTCAGTGGCCTCGCGCCAGTGAGGCAGAAAAAGAAACACTCTGTTCTGCTTTCATCTTCTGTTGATTTGGCTCAGTAATTCTCTGTCATTCTCCATATGTGACTGTAGAAACCTTTAACTAAATCATGGACATTTCAACAGTTAAAGGGGAGGGTAAATTGTCTTATAGCACACAGCATAAGAACATTTTATGGATTAATGTCCACATATATACCAGGCATGTGATTGGATCAGATACCAGTGAATGAACCCCAGGCTTTGAATACGATTCAGCTGACTACTCTCATCAAAGCTACAGTAGGGCCCCTGGGTGTACTGTAATGTATGATCTAAACATGTTGGTGTCAGATAGCTGCAAGCTATATGGATAATTGTATCAGAGTACATGCAAAACACTGCACTGAGATGGGGACAAAATCAAACAGACACATTCTGCATATGGATGACCGTGATGCCTCCAGGGAGCAGAGGCTCAGTGGGGAGCAGAGACAGAGAGAATCAGAGTTCACTGTATTAACAGGGGAATATGTGACTTTGTGCATGAACAGAAAATGTTCCAAGAGTGCAGTAACATTAATTCAAGAACAAAGCTTCTCTTGATTGTGATTTTGATTGGGTCTTTTCTATGAAGTACATATTATGGTCTTTGATGGTCAAGTATAATTAATTTAAAATGAAAAAAAGAAACAACTGATTACTCTGTATGAAAATAAAGATTCTGGTCTAACACATTTGTTACAATTATTTCTCAGTACCCAAGGTGATGACTTCAACTAGCTTCTTTTGTTTTAACACGCAGTCAAACACCCAATATATTTGATTTACAGTATTATGATGAAATATAGGAAAAAGCAAAGAATCCTCATATTTGAAAAGGTATAACTATGAAATGTTTTCATAGTTTTTCATTAATTTATTATGAAAAACAAACTTAAACAATTAACTTATTATCTAAATAGTAACCTATTAGTTTCTGTCATAAACTAATTGATAAATTGTAAATGGTTTCAACACCATTATCATATTTAATTCTAATTATGACAGTAGAGCATGATAATAATGCTTATAACTGTCCAGTGCCAATGTCTGTCAGCTGATGCAGTGGTTACATCACAAAGTGACATTCATGTGTCCATATGAAATAGACAGGGGCTAGAGACTTGGTGACAGTGACTGCTAACATAACTAGCAGTGAACTGTTGTAGCTGGTAATAGAGTGTTGCAGGGATGATGTATTATTGATGGCTAGACCAGAAATGAGCATCATTTAGCACATTTACCTCTTCTACAAAAGCCTTTCTTCTTGGAAAGTTGGTAATAGTTTGCAAGAGCATGGCACAAGGCTGTAAACAAGGCTGTAAAGGCGCACTGGTGAGTAGATCAGTTTCTGTGTGTGCTGTTATGTCGACAATCTCTGTAGTCTCATTTAGCCTTTTTAAAGACATTTTCTATACGTTCTAGAAAATATAATTAGTTTTGTTTTATCAATGAGATAAATAAGTTCATATTACATGGAGGTAAATTTGAATTAAATGGGTAAAATTTTATTAATAATTTACTGTTAGAAAACATATGTTTAAATACATTATATAGTTAGTTATGTAAAGGAAGATTTTTTTTTTTTTTTTTTTTTGTTTTTTTGAGTAATTTCTGTTAGAAAGTAAATGACCCGAGAGAGTTTACGTTTCCGGTTCACCTGCGTGAGAGGGAGGAGAAGAATCGAGCGGGCAACGTGGCAAAGCACAGACTCCGACGTGTTGGAGAGTGGCCTCAGACTAGGCCGTGTTAATTGTGTTTTAACCCTGAATGTATGATCGTGACTGGTTCGTCAGTCATCCTGCTCTTGACAGAATGAGTTTTGGGACTGTTTACTGCAGACACAGCGTGTGTTCATCTCTACTGGAAGAAGCTAGCTGAGTTAGCTTAGCCGCCGCAATCGCGGGAGAGAAATCGTCTGCATTCCTGGTATTACTGCCGGTACGGACATCGGGAATGGCCCGCTGACCCGTGGAGCTTCAGCGGATGTTACCGGGGTGTGTCAGGTGAAGAGGAAGGACCTTCCGGCTGTTGCTATGTGATGCAGGGGATCTACACATCGCTGCTGTGATGCTTCAGACCGAGAGACACGAGCAGTAGGAGTTGTTCCGCTGACCAATAGGAGGTACATTTCTTCGGCCATTTCTTCATGAGCCTCAATGTTCGCCAACAAACCAAAAGTGCAAGCTTGCTAGAATAACAATTCAAAACAAAGAGTGCACTCAGATTAACTAAAGAACTAATCACCCGGGTCTTTCTTTTTTTTTTTCATAACTTTTGTTTCCTTCACAGCTTTTCCCCATTTTATGCACTAACTTTTTGTTAATACTGAGATACTGTGTGTGTGTGTGTTAGTTAGTGTGTTATTACAGGGCTCTTAAGGTTTTAACGTAATTAATATATTTCATTTTACATTAAGGGTTGTAAAACCAAAAATATTTCCGTCAGCTTCAAATTGATAGTCCACAAGAGTGAGAATCCCCCAGACTGTTATTTACCCAGAGATGTCTCTTTCACCATATGATAACTGATTTTATTTTAAAGGGGTTTAATACTCTGTTTAGTTAAACACTAAGAGTTTGAACTTCTAACAAACTGATCACAAGTGGGGTAATTCCAGGTGTATTTTGTGTTGTAGAATAAAACATAAAAATGTGATCAGGGGCGCCTTGATAGTGACATACGGTTAGGGTGCATACCACATTGGTCTCAGTGCTCTGAGCAAGGAGTCCTCCAATACAGCCGGGCTTTTGTTGCATGTCACTCCCTTACTCTCTCTCTCTATGTCCTGTCTTTCAAAAAATATAAATAGATAAATGACTTTAAATAAATAAATAAATATAAATAATTGTGTATATATATACATATATATGTGTGTGTGTGTGTGTGTGTGTGTGTGTATATATATATATATATATATATATATATATATATATATATATAGAGCACACTTTCTCATTTGATAAAAAATATTGAAGAGGAAAAATTAAACTTGTTAATGGTCATTTAGCAAACTCATTAGCTCACTAGTTTAGTCTGTATTCGAGCCATTGTTTCTTAACTAAATTATTGCTCCTTTGTGGAGCACTTTTTACTGAATGAAAGTGAATGGTGCATCACAGCTGATAGAGTCCTCTACTTTGGACTCACTGATTCTCTGTCCCTTCAAAGGTCAGCACTGTCTCAAAAACTTGCTATTGGTCAATGCCATGAATCTGCATGTAGAGTTCATCTACGTTTACCTCTACAAGGATTCATTTCCACTGTTAAAGCAAATCCTCTGTTCACACCTGTTTTCAGGCCCTAAAGATGCTTCTGCGTTCATCCAGAAAGACATGAACAGGGAGAACAGTTTGTCTGTGATCCTTAGTAGCTTAAACAGCATCCCTTTCTCTGACACCATCACCAGAGAGCTAAGCTTGGCCTGATAAGTTTCTTGATCCTGTCAGCGTCAGCAGCTCTCATCCTGCTAACAACACAGCAAAGAACAAAACACTGACCACCACTGGATGACAGAAGACGTGAATGACTTAACAGCCATTTCCTGTAAAACAAACTGTAAATTAATTGGGTCTATGTGACTATATATAAAGTCCTAATTTGCTAAAGGTGCAATTAACCTCAGACCTCCCGTGTGAACGGTCCTCCCCTATAAGAAAGGTGAAACACCAGTGTAAAGGTTAGGAGTAATGGCTCACAGGGGACAAGTTCTTGGGCTTACTTGTAATGTGTCCCAGGAGGAAGTTGTCAGGATGTGCAGTGCATATGATATGTTGGAGCTGAGTGTTTGAACAGAAGGTTGTGGAGTTAAAACAGTCTGTGATCGAAGATTACTGAGGATTACAAAGAAATACTTGGATTTGTAGTACAACACTGACCTTGGCTGTTGCTGCAGGACTACTACTTGTTGATTTTTGCAGATTTAACATTCTTATATAAGGGTTTCTATGGAGTCGTGGAAATTCATTTCTTCAAGGCAGTTAGCTGGTTGGTTCAGATGGGAGTCCAAACTGCTTCAAGGTGTTTGTGGCAAGAACATCAACCTCTTTAATATACATTACACACATTGCTGTTGAATTTAAGACCCACAATTGTATTACTGTTGGCAAATTAATGAAGTTACAGGCAGAGGAGGAGGAGGCAGGTGAAAAACCCTATGGAGAAATCACACACAGATAAACAACAGAATATCACACAAGAGACTGGGTTAATTGAATAAATCACATTTACAGGCAACATTGCCTACTAGGATAATAAAGAAATCTTGAAGTTTTGTTTCTGCAAAGGAGTTAACAAATCCAGCAAAGCCTCAGAGAAGAAGTCTTAACATATTACAAGGGGGAATATTTCCTTTTATTTTTATATAAATATAATATATAAATAAAAATAAAGGGGTATGTAACAGTCTAGATGAAAATGGGGAAAGGATATCACACCGGTATTGAAAATATAATAAAAACAAGTTTCAAGGCTGAATTGATCATAAACAACAAAACTTCATTCTTAAAAGTTACCAGATATTATAGAGAGATTTCAAATGGGAAACACTGATATTTCATTGATCATGTATGAGTCTAAAAGTTTTTTTTAACATTAAGTGTATCTTGACTAGAAACACTGAACCTGGGAGTTGTTCAACTCTTTGTCAGTGCAGGAACTTATGAGGCATTCAGAGGAATGTGAACTGACTAAATTACTCTATTAGTGCAAGTGATAACGTCGTGTTATTGGTGGACTCGTGCCCGCTGGGAGCTAACGGCTTGCTGGGTCTCCACGGTGATGAGGGGGAGAGTTGAGGTATCCATGGGAGACGGTGGGCGTGATGGGATCCCCAGGGAGCATTGTGGAGGAGGTGAAGGAGAGCTTAACGTCTCCACTGTGAGAGAAAGAGTGAGTCGAAAACCCAGAGGAGAAAAAGAAACACATGGAAAATACATGTGGTGCAGAAGACACACATCACACCATTCTTTGCATTTTAATAACATGTTGAACACCAAGGGGAGTTGAATGGTTTTGAGTTTTATGCACCCTGAAAATAGTCATTAACACAATGAGACATAAAAAATACTGTGCTAACACGATGCAAGATTGTCATAGATTGTGTAAGGCTGAAACTGTATTTTGTTGTTGTTTTTTGGCCACTTGGGGACAGTGAAACAAGCTCCTAAAAGACTGACCTATTGTATTATCACATTATAAAGCTAACATGGCTGACTTTTTATTAAACAGTTGCCTATTGCCTAACAGTTGCCAAAACAATTAGCTTCACAGATGCTTAAACACACTGTAGAGCTGAGGGAAACTGTAAGGTTGGTAATTTTCTCCCTGTGGATTTATCACTACAAGCAACTGCTTTCATTACACAAAGTCATTTGATCCACTGTTAATATGAAAACACTGACCAACATTGTTTGGTGCAGCTTTGAATATGTTGCCAGAACAATGTCCATTTTCATTTGCACACCCACAATGTATTTTATCTTGCTTCCAACTCATAACAATACCATCCCTCCTCATAGCACACTCACTCATCAGTGGCTCTGTCGCTGCCCCCTTGTAATCCTGTGTGTCTCGGTTCTGGGTTGGGTCTAATTGGCTGCAGCTGCATGCGTCTGCTAACAGTCTCTGGAGCCCAGAGAGGTCAGCTAAGTCAGGGTTCATTAGTGTAGCAGTGGAGCCGCCGCCGTATTCCCTCAAGGATCTGTAGGTTTTTCTTCCATCTATACCTCACTCTATCCCTTTCTGCAAATGCCACCACTTATTGTACCCACAGGCAGAGTGAAATCCACCAAGCAGCTATTCATAATGACATGCAGTTATCATGAACACATTAATATACATATATATGTCCAAAATACACAGAAATATTTGAGTAGATACTGAAAAACATCATGTCTCATGGCAGTACTTACAGAGTAATGTTTGGGTCCAGACCTTTGACCCACCTCATTAAGCAGTGTCCTATTATTAGTTTTCTCATTTTCAGAGATTGGGATGGAGGGAATCCCAGAGGCTGCACACTTTTCCCACTGTCTTTCCACCTGATCCAAAAGCAGAGAAAATGAAGCTTTCATTAGACAACGTTACCAAGCAGTTGTCAGCCATCTCCAGAGCCGCCCCCCCTCTCTCTCTCTCTCACACACACACACACACACACACATACACACTCAGACACACTCAGACACATTACCTGCACCCAAACAACAGTGCCTTTCAAATGGAATCAATGTGTTGTTCTCTTGCAGCCACCTCTGCACCTTCACACACTGAACCTCGAGTCAGTTTCCAGGTCTGTCTGCATGAGGAAGGACTGTTTAAGCTTCAGTAGCTGCTCACTGGTTTGCACTGTGAGTGGGGCTTTAATGACATTCTACTGGCTATTTTAGGCACCTGTAATGTAAAAGACATGTAAAGGAAGAGTGAGGAGGGAGGACGTAAAACCTAACTGGATATATGGCCAATGATTATTGATTAGGAAAAAGATGTCGCTTGGGGATATGATCAATCAGGGAACAAGGAGGGTGTTTACATACAAAGTAAACATCACTGCCTGTATATCAGAGGTGGATGAAGGGATTAGCTTTATGAGGCTAATATTCTCTGCAGGGCTTTGCATGCAGGAGTGATGTAACCTAGTTGGAGGCATTCACACGGAAATTTCGCTGGGAAATTTGGGCCCTTGTCAGGCTACACCTCCTGTCCCCTGGGCTGTTTTCGTAGCTCGGTTTTTGCCATGCACGGTTCCTCCCTGCACAGTTTGGGGTCATGTTTTACTGCTGCATAACACTTCATGTATGAAATTTTAATGCAGTTTTCTCCTGACAGCCTCTTGGAAGAGGTTCCATGAGTCAAGTCCCAGTCCCTCTGCCTGCTATCTGTAAGTGCAGCGCAAGTTCAAGGTGAATGAAGTGTGTGGTAACACTTTCTAAGAAGTGGGAGGAATGACTCGTGTCTAAATTTCTAGTTTTCCTCTTTGATGTTCCTTGTAAAGAAGAGAAGGATGGAAATTATGGCTGTTTAACTGCCACAGCTGTGATAAAATATTCAGCGTATTATAAAAAGGTTGAAACCACATTTAAAGAATCTCTTTACTATTCTGTCTCACTCTCCTCACTCTTTTCCCCCCTCTGCCACACAGCCAATAAGCCATCTTTAAATATTGATGGAAATTTCCTGCGATTTGCCTGGTTTATAAACACCTTTGATCTCAGCTCATTTGCTCTCTCTTGTGTTTTCTCAAATTTGACTTTCCCTCTGGAGGCTGGCATTTCCGGAGGAGTTCTGTCGTGATGCAATGCTGTGGCTGCAGAGTAGCATCTCAATCACGCATGAAATGTAAACACATCTCTAGGTCATGTTGACATTATGCACATTTGCTCGTATACTGCATTGCTGTAAAATACAGGCTTATGCCCAGCTTGGTACGTGTGTGTGACTGAGTGTGTGGGGTTTCGTCTTAAATTATGATGGTTGTTACAGAACCAATGAGGCAAGTGAGGCCCTGCTGGCTCTTTATGGGTCAAGCCCATCGCTGGGGACACAATTCAATCAGACCCATTTAATCAGCAACACATTCACACGCAAGGACCCTGTCTGTCAATGCCTTGCTTCATGTAATGACCCGACTGTAGAGACAACACCTCACAGCACAATTACACACGGACAACCCCACACACACAATCAATAACTCATGTGAACACCAGGCATGCAGTCTCTTCTTACAGAGCTATAAAGAATGTCTAATAAAGTTCAGACACACACACCATGATGATGAAAGTGTCGTAAAACATACCCATTTAATAGCCACAGTGAAGAACAATGCGTGGCTGTTGTTTGATGAAATGTGAGGCATTGCATTTAGCATTAATGAAATAAATCTTTGCAGTGTATAGAGAACACTCACAGCTATAGGGGCTGTATACCGTGTTTATTTAGTCAAGTGTGTTTTATGTTGTAGAACAGAATATAGGTCACCCCATGCAAATACAGAGAAATACTTTCACTTTAGTAATTGCTCGAGAAAACAAACAAGGGCACGTTCACTTCTTGTAATAAAAGAATGGATATTATATACAGACACACAGTAAATCAATGAATTGCACACATACTCACTGAGCACTTTATTAGGAACACCTGTTTATTCATGTAGTTATCCAGTCATGTGGCAAAAGTACAATGCATAAAATCATGCAGATACAGGTCAGGAGCTTCAGGTAATGTTAAGATCATACCGTCAGAGTGGGTAAAATGTGTCTCAGTTTACTTCAGTGACCTCCCCAGTTACTGTAGTAAGCTAATGTTAGTTTTGTGGGTTAGCAACAAAACAGTTAAACCTGGCACCGGCAGATACTGAGAGTAGTTATTTAATAACTACTAATCTCTATGTAAGAACTAGTTTGGGTGGTGCAGCCCATTTGATGCATACAGTAAATCTCCATTTATACTCCATTAACTCTTCTATTTTAATAGGCTAAGTTTGAAAAGCATGGGTAACCAGCTCCTGATTTCCCAAAAAAATTCTGTGTGGCTGTTTTAAATTCTCTGTGTGGGCAAAATTTAAGAAAAGTGTGATATGAACTATTTATTTGCAGTTTTTGTTGTGAAATATGTTGAACAGCTTTCTCTGTCTTTCTGGTGTGTGAACTCTTGTGGTTGTTAGATGTGAGCAGCTGGTAGAGTGTTAGACTGATGAAAGAGGGATGACAGCGGGATGGAGGGATGGGAGATGGAGGTGGTATGGAGAGCAGGAGGGGTGGGGGGTGCATCAAACACTAGTCTAATGAGCCATCTGTAGTGGCAGCCCTGTGGAGGCCACTCTGACCTGCTCACTTCAAAAATTGTTAGCCACCATGCAAAAGATGACACCCACACACCACCACATGTATTCAGTTCTTGAGTTACTACTACATGGTACAGAGCATTACTCTGGGCCAATATTGGCATTTTGCTATAAACAACAAAAATGTTCCTCCATTCCATGAATATTATTATAATTAATTTGCTTAAACATCGGCAGTAGGGGGAATTATAACAAATTTAAAGTAATTATTTGTCCCCAAGGGGAGCTTTGGTGCTACATGAACTGAATAGTGTTGCAGGGGCTGTGAATGCAACTGTTGGAGAAACACCAAATCCTTTGTCTTTTGGGAGTGCAAAACCGTCTATCCAAATATAACCCTTAAACACATACCTTATGTATTATTTAGACTGTCTGATTCAATCATTTTCTTCAATTAAGCCCTAAATCTCTTCTATCCCCCCAACTATTTTCTGTAACAGTTTCCTGGATTAAAGTGTCACAATTGTTACATTTACATTTTTACGTTTACTAATTTAGCAGATGGTGTATTGAAAGCGAATTGTAGTTATTTTTTTCCAAGGTATAAAGATTACAGATGATATTGTATTTTCTTTTTTCTTCTCATTTTGTGTCACTTATACTATACATTAATGCAAACAAAAGGATGAAGCCATTTATTTCCACTATCACAGTAACAGGATGCTTGATATATTTAATATTGGAGGTTTGTAATGACATTAACTCTGAAGATGAAGATATGCCTGAGTCAGACACCTGAGAATGGTCTTGTTCTGTCAAAAATCAATCAGATAATTTAGAAGCAGTATTGCAGCATTAGTGTGACAGTGCTAGCTCATGCTAGTTGCTCACAAATTTGTGTTTGGTGTCACTGAGTTGTGTAGTACAATAGTACAATAGTACAATAGCCTGTGTGCAGCATAATATGTAAACATGTAAACATTAACACACAATTTTACATTGAAACAGATCAAGTTTTGAAATATGAAAATATGAAAAGTTATTATTATTATAGGAATGTTTGGCAAAGCACCCATGCTATTCATTTTAAATATACTGAATATTTGCTCACAATATGAGCTGTGTAGATCAGCTGCATTGAAAGATGTGTGGCACTGATGACAACTGAGTGGCTGAAAACACGTGGTTTTCTTTAAATAAAGTAACATCTTGTCATTGAGTGCGACCGTCCTCTGTCAATAAGGATAATGCACCAATTTCTCTGGGTGCAGTAAAAACAGTGATAAAAACATTGTTAGCTACAGACGACTTAATCTCTCCGTTCCACTCTCTCATATAGGCTTACTTATGGTATATCCATCCGTTTAAGTGAGGCAAGGTTACAACTCACTGCCAAAGAATCATTCTCCATTAAACTCCTAATAATCACTCTCTTGGGCACTGAACTGACAGCAGGATATAGACGGAAAGACAATTGGTTCTCAGTACACCTAAGGGGCTCTGAGTTGTTCCTAGTCAATCATGGCAGTGTGATCACACCTTCAGGGTCTGATGAGCATGTACTGTAGGTCATTGAGTCCATGGGGATCAGAGCAGAGGGTTAACTCTAAATTATCCAATGTGGCAACAAGTGAAGGTATAAATGGCTGAAACTGGAAATTACCTTCTCATTATATCAGTGTTATATAAAGATTGTGGCAAAAGAGAAAATTTTTACTGCATTATTTTCCACCAAACCGATGAAGAGGAACCAGTGATGCATCTCCCTAAATATCAACTGCGTCAGCTCCACTTTCATGGAAACATGGTTATCAGCCATCCCTGCTGTGCATGTGTACAGAGGCAGAAATGAACATCTTCCCAGAAGGAGGCGCAATGAATCGAACCAAAACCGATGCTGAGGAAGCAAATGTCGGCCTCTGTGCTGAGGCTGAGCTGAACACTTAATGGAATTATTGTGCTTGACGTGCTCCAAGAGCAGCCAACAGCCACATTATCAATGCTCAGGTTGAACAATCCGGTGCTATTTTCCTTCCAGAGGCTGAATACCCCAAAGCTATGGAAATGAGGGGATTACACACAATGTGGCATAAAAGGCTGCCGAGTCTTTTCTGCTTTCATCTCGAGCCACTTACAGGGCGAGAGAGAGAGAGAGAGAGAGAGAGAGAGAGAGAGAGAGAGAGAGAAGGGTGAGCTGAAGGCTAAGGAGTCGATTTGTCAATTGGAGCACTGAATGGATGCCTCATCGATTGAGGAATTGTGATGATTACAGGGTTCGCTGCTGTGTGGTAATGCAATAGGCAAAGCCGTCACGGCCTGTACTGTTATCTGGCCGAATGATTTAGACCCTGCCTCGTTAATGACGACCATCCATTCTGTTCAAATGGCTGGGAATTTATCTAACATGACTCAGGCACGCATGAATAAACAGGAAAGTGTGCACACATACGCACAACCTCAGAGAAAATGAACTTGACAAGAGGATGTACTCTCTCCTGCGAGTGCTGACTTTGCTTCTTGCATCCAAAAGGCAATCTGAAAAGTTGTCATCAGCCTGTAGTGCTGCATGATAACAGGCAATGAGGGAAATTTACAGCAGGCTAAGGGCAATTGTGTATGTTTTTAATCAGGCCATGTGGGGATGTCCTTCCTCTGGTGAAACATATTATCAGGGTCAAGAGGACCTCTGAGCTAGTTCAAAATGAAGATGAACGATGATTCAGATCACTCGAACCTCTCACACTTTAACATGGGCTTCATGATTAAACACACATCAGTTTTTTACACAGCCTCCCCACGAATTAATTACCTCAACCGTCAAACAGTGTAAAGTGCTCCCTAAAGAAAGACGAGGAAGGGGAGCCGAATGGAGGGCGTTTGAAAAAATGACATATTTGCTGCATTGCTATTCATGGTTTTCGTACCATCCATTAATTACGCTCCGGAGCAGTTCTCAAAAAACGAGCCAGTGTGAAGAGCTTCTCCATGTTCGACAAAAAAAATGAGTCCTTCTCAGGATAAAAGCGACGCCTCACCACGGTCCACAAAGTAATTAGGGCTCAGACATAAATAACTCTGGTGAGGGGGAGAAATTAAATGAAACACAGAGAGGATTTATTTTCTCATTCCAACTTTTATAGTGAATCTTATTCAAACTCTTTTTGCGCTTGTGTCTATTTTTAAAATTGCTCTCTCTCTCTCTCTCTCTCTCTCTCTCTTCACTTCCTCACTTCCTCTCATTCTGTAGCACCTTTAAGGAAAAGCCCCAAACATCCCTGATCAATAATGTGCCAGCGGAAAAAAAATGATCCATTCTTTCTTTTTCTGTTTTTTGCTTTTACTTGCTTCACTCAGATCAATAGATTTCAATTCCAGCAGCAAGGCATCTTTGTCTGAGGCTGTAACACTCCCACAGTGGGGGTAGAAATGCCAGTATACAGTCATATTCATTTGGATAAATAGCCACAAAGATGATACACAGCTCCATATATACTGCACTGCCCTGTGTTAGAGGACTGATAGTTTTGTCCTGAGGCTTAATCACTAGAACCCACTTTCAGCACAAAAGCCCCCTCCTCCCTGTCCCTGCACTATGTTATTCCAGCTAAAGCACCTTTATTACTGCTGGTGTAATAAGTGTATATTGAGAATAATGCCAGTGGCAAAGCTCTGTTGTTGCTCCCAGAGAACGTGGGTGTTGGTTATTATTTTGGGGAGCAGTCAGCTTGCAGTCCTCCCATCACAGGGTTCCATTAGCATTCCTGTGCTGATGTTGGCAGTGATTAGAGGTGGGGTGAGAGGGTGGCTGGGGAAAATGGAGGGGCAGTGCTGAGAGGTAATGGGTGCTGACTTACAGCCAATGATGAAGGAACGACAACATTAGCCGACAGAAGGTCTGGGACAGAGGCCAGCTCGATCTGATCAGGGACACACATTGGCTTCTCTACCCACACTGCGTTAGAGTGGGTGAACCTGTGGATGTTTTTAAAGAGCAACAAGTTTTAAAGTCTTTAAGGTTAGTGAAAACGCTACCTCATACTCAGTGTCACATATTTCTCACCTGCCTAGTAGCCCTAGGAATTATGTCTATTGTTTCTGCCTCTGCAAGCATCCAGAAACTCAGAAAATGAAAACAAATCTGAGAGTGGTATAATGCAGTCTTGCTAATAATCCCCACCATCCCTCTCAGAAAATCCTGTTGTGAGGATGAGCAGCCATTCATCTGAAAAATTATTTACTTACTTCTTTGGTGTCAGTATTTTTAACTCAGCAGCATTGCCACTGTGGTAAATAGAGAGAAAGCCTGATCTATTTAGAATGACCATGTCAAATGTGGCCAGACTAAATATGGATTTTTTTCTTTTTGAGCCCTGAATGGACATTTGAATCGCGGGACACACTGTACAGTAGCACACTAAAATTCTACCAAGTTACAAGATGGTACAAAATAAATAACAACCATAAATGCAAAGCTGTCTTTTATGCGCCTTTTACAGTATCACCTGGCCTTGGTGTGTAAATCTATTTCCATTATGCTGCACTATCTAATGAATAAACTTTATGTTCCCTTTGTACGCATCATAAAACAAAATTTCCCATATAAAAGTCCATGTGCACAAACATGCAGGCACGCAAACATTTTTGCAAACATCAGTCCAAAAAGAGTTGTTCTCTTTGACAAAGCCATAACCTACTGACATAAGATAGGTTGTAATATGAAGAACACATACACGCCTACACATTGTTTATTAACAACAGGCATGGTTTATTTCATCAAGTTTGTCTACTGGTTCATTGGTTCATAAAATTGCACCAATGATCACAGCTACTGCAGTTTAAATCATGTTCACAATCCTATGAGACGACAAGCATACAGAACAGCTTCAAGTCTAACAGGATCATCTTAAGCATATCAAACACTCACCTTTTAATATACAGCAGTGATGTTATTAGTTACTATTGTATAATGACATTGTAAATGTTTTCATTCCATGTTTATTATTGTAACCATGATGAAGAATCTGCCTGATCTGAACCATGAGCTTTCCCTAATCAAGTTGTATTTATGTCTAAAACTAACCAAATCTTGTGACAACCATTGTGAATTGGTATTGGAGGCCGCAGTGAAATTATGTCATCCTGTCGATAGATGTTGTCGATGATATGTTGTTCTAGAGGGCATGGACAACCATCATATTTTGTCATCTTCGTGTTTCGATTAACAGTGGTCATGTAGATTCTACACATGGTAAAGGAACAGTTAGATAAATAGATAAAAATATTTGTTCTAATGTCTGTTTCATGAGAAAATATGAAGCCAAAGCCAGGAGAGATTAGCTTAGCTTAGCATAAAGACTGTTAGAAGGTGGAAACAGCTAGCCTAGCTCTGTCCAAAGGAAAAAAACAACTTTGAGGCTCAGATCAACAGGTTATATGTTGTATTTCATGAAATGTAAAAATGGCAAATTGTGCTTTTATGAGAAATTATGTGCTGGACTATTTTCAGTCCAGACTGCGTCCACCCCCTATAAACCCCAAACTAGTCATTTTTACACATTACATACTTTCTGTACAGATTAAATAAACAAGCTAATTAGTGAGCTTTAGACGTGCTATAGATGGATTTTGACTGTGGACAGAACGGTTTCCTCCTGATTCCAGGCTTAATGCTACGCTAAGCTTTTGCTGGCTGTAGCTTTGCATTGAACGACTGATGATATTAGAGTGGGATTGATCCTTTATCTAACTCATAGCATATTTCCCTAAATGGTGAACTAGTCCTTTAAGATACATTAAAAAACTCTTATGTGAGCTACAGCTTTGAGACTACAGTACATTACTTTGCAGTCAAAGAGACCAGCCACTGAAACTGCAGAGCTACACAAGATCAATACATCTTGTGTTGGGGGAAAATAACTACAATAACTCCTTTCACGAGTTTATTACAGTCCCATCATTCACTTTAAATGAAGACAGTTTCACACCTGTGCTTTTGTTTCAGAGGTGGAAAAGCTAGGTAGAAGATCTAAGGTCATTATCTTCCAATAATTTGAGAGAAATCTGATGGTCCACGTCATCACAACCCTTCATTTTCAAACAAAAAAAATCTCATTTGGACTCAATAAAATCCAATTTATAAAGTGCCACCACTTCTGTTTATTCATCGATTGTCACCTTGAACAAATGCAATGGAATTTCCTTCGAAACATGCCAGCACCGCTGTGTATGATTTCCATCACCAGCAGCATTTTCCTTCAGACAGTGGCCTATTGGCATTGTGTCACCATAACGGACTGCAATTAAATAAAGCTGGGCAGAGCCACAGGCCTGATGAAATCATTAAACCTGCTCTTCTCTAATTGCAAATATGTCATTAGGCTTTGCCCTGCTAAATGCTATGGGCATTACAGCTGGGGAATGTGAGTGGGTTAGGAGCAAGCCTGTGAAAAGTGCAAGGTTACAATATGCACATCACTCAGTCACTCACTCATGGCAGCTGATATTTACTCAGATGATGTACATAATAGCTAACTCACTGCATGCCATTTGATTTTTTTTTAACCAAAGCAGTTCCAAACTCATGGGTGAAATCATTTTTCCTCTCCATCAATCCATCCCCCTAGTGTGTGGAGCCCATCAATAAGGAACCACCCATCAGGTCTCCATCTGGCCCAGTGGCCTTTTGATGTGGTGAGGAGGAGGCTCGTCTATCAGTGACAAACGCCTCGTTGTCACATTGCCAGTCCTCAGCTGGAGAAGCAGGTGGACTGGTATGGTGGCATTCGAAAGAAAAACACTCACAAGAATTCAAATTTAAGTTTGTATTTAGATCCAGTGCATGCTTTTAGTTTCAGTTTGTATTTTATTATTCTTTTATTGTATTTTGTTTCTTACCTACCACCCTGAGTGCCCTTATGTGTCTAACTGGTACCTCAGAAAGACTGTTCACTCAAGGAAATGTCACTGGAGAGAGCCCCTGGACTGAATTACACTGTGAATCCTTCTCTATGCTAAACTCTCATCTTTGCTCACTCTGAAATTGCATCTATAAAGTTCCTAGCTCTGTCTTGGCTGTCACCCTCTGAAACAAAAAAAATGGAGACCTAGAACATACCTGCCTCTACTGCCCTCTTCTTTGTCTTTACCTTTTGAGAATGTTGCACACCAATATTAGCAAAATCTTGTGGACCCCCAGCAAAGGAAGAATATCAACCCAAAGCAATGTTTCAAACTCACTCATATAATTCTATATGTTTATGAGTTCAAGCTGATATACACTGAGGCAACATAACACTCTAAGCAATAAGCAAAGAGCTGGTGTAACTGGTAGGCAACAATCCAACTGTGGATTTACGTTGTTTTGTGGTGGGATAAATAAAGGCTCAGGAGACAATGCTGGGTCTATCAGTCCTCTTTATGCCTGTGTGTGTGTGTGTGTGTGTGTGTGTGTGTGTGTGTGTGTGTGTTATGCATCAAGCTCGGTTCCCCGCTTTATTCCTAGAAAAAGCATTGTCCTGTGCTCTCCACATGTACACATATGAATATACACATGGGGGATGTACATACTCAAAACAAATATGAACATACTGTGATATGCTGGAATAAAGTCACTCGTTAACCTGTTACACTGGGACCATACTTACTGGGAGTATGTGCATGTGCCGTCATTCCTTTTGTTAATACAAAAGTGTTGTCTTGAATATGTCACTTAATGTACATGAATCTTCATGAAAGTATAAAAAAAAATTGCTTGATGTTCGTTTGAATGTTTTAGAAAGTAACTTTTCAGTTTGTAATTACAGCTGAACTACACACATCCATTGATATTGTACCTCATGGACGTCCTCTTTTCTCTGCAGACTCTTCACCCACTTGTCACTCAAGCCAACCTCATTTCCAACTTCCTTCTCATTCCCAAGACACTCTCCCACGTGCCTTCTCCTCCAACTCCTCTCTCCCTTTCGCTGTAATTCCAGCTTTTTCCATCCCATAAATCATTTTAAGTGTGTGAGAAAGTCTCATCGGCTCCGCAGACAGATATAGTCTGTGCCGCCCCCTCCATGTAATCCCTCCAGTGAATGGAAAAGCGCTAATCCTGCTATTGTGCCTCATGAATTGCATGGGGAATTGTCCACACTGTCACATGTTCTGCCCTGTGTTTCCTGTCTTACTGTTGCTTTGGGTGAAACGGTGTAGTGCCTGATATATAAATATATTTGCACTAAATGCTTTCAAAGCGAGTACAGTTTGTAGCTTCAGGGGAATTGAGCTGACAAAAGTTCTTCATTGATCTTTATCAGGCACATTAGACGATTAGATTCCTTCTACTGAATGCTGCGTTTGGAGAGAAAAAATCTGACTCCGTTATTCACATGGATCAGTGCATCCTTCCTGAAAATACCACAGCTTTACAGATGTGTCATACTGTCACACCTCCCATCAGGTGTACAGGAAAATACCCTATTAGGATACGCATGATGGACATCTGGCAGGAGAAGGACGAGGATGACAGACAGCCTCAAATGATTTCTTTGGTTTGAGGAGCCTTTCAGAGAAAGGTTTTACAAAGATTTGCTAATTTGTCCTCCTGGGTGATTTATACTGTAACTTCAGACAGGAAGCAGGCAAAACTGTCAATGTTTCTGAATATGGCATTCATATTGCAGGAGAGTGGCTCTGCTCTGTATATGCTAAGGGCTGTTCGACATGCCTGCCTACATCATATCTCCCAAGCTCAAAAAATCCTGCATTGCATGTGAAAAACACTTCAAGGAGTATGTTTTTGTCCTGTAGAGTACGTCATTAACTCTGCCAGGGTCAGTGGCCCACCTCTCAATGGGAGCAATCACACAAAAAATGCATGTTAAGGGTTCTCTAATATAACCCGGTAAGCCACATTATAATCACACAAACAGTCCTAGTTGCTGTTCTCTTGGTTCAGAAACAGCAACCGCAGAAAATGGATGGCGCTCAATTTGCATTTTCACTGATGTTTTGACATGATAAGACAATGTCAAAATGCAGCTGTTTTGGAGTAAAGTGAACTGTTGTGCATTAAAAAATAAGACTGTGGTTGTTATTGACTTACAGGAGTCGCTGTCTTCCTGCCAAGTGGGACTCTTGGACAGATTTAATGTTTTTTGACAGGCACCACCGGCTCACTAAAAGCTGCTTTTGTTGCACTGACACATCACTTTCCAATTTATATATTTCACAGATGGCCCCGTTTTTTTCAAAATAGCTAAAAGTGGAGTTGAAGTTTTGTTTGAATGCCAAATAAGGAAGTATTCAAACTGTGAAACTCTGTGCTCTGAGGTGATTTTAGAAATGGTGCACTTTTGTGAGTGTGTGCACCAAAAACATGTAGCTCCTCTGAGTGCTGAAATTCCCACATGAACTGGACTAAAATATGGTCCAGACTGTTGTAATTGGACGTGTTGTTTATGATGGTGCTTTGGTTTTTTTGTACATTTGGTGCTTGAGATATTAAAGTGTATTTACTGTTGCATTAGACATTAACTATATGTGAAGATAATATAGATTTAACAACTCAACACATTTTATTTTGTGGATTAGTCTGTTTTCAGCTGTACATATGGATCCCAGGCTGTGTGGGCCGTATGTATAGCAAATCTGATTAGTAAGGCATTACATGTTCTCTATTAGCCAACATACACTATGTGCATGTCAAGCTGCATGCTCTGCAATATAGTGGTATTTAGTATGAGCTCCGTGTTGTGTTGAGTGCAGCACAGAGTGTGCTGCTCAGGGCTACCAGATGGAGAAAGTCCTGTACCAGTCTGCTTGCTAATGAGTGCAGAGTAGCCAGAAGACACTGGCAGATGCTACACTGAGGGGGCACTTCCGAAAAGCCGTTTTTGGGACACACTTTATTTTAACGTCCTCGCATGGCAGCACGACACTGTTGCGTCGCTTTGGCACACCTGTAAAATGTGATAAAAGGATCAGATGTTCAGCAGAGCCGAGGTGACACCACCTGTGTAGAATTTTATTTCTGATGGATCACACTGTCATGTTAAAGTGTTAATATTCAGCACACAAAACCTGTATCTATTTACATCACACACTGTTCTCATCTATTTGCACAATCTGCAATTTGCTAAACTGCCCTCTTACCTCCTTCAGAACAGAACTGGTGGGTCCCTCCCCGCCCTCCTGCTGCGGGATTAGATTTAGCCTGGCATGTCGCTCCCGCTCATAAATCATTTGCTTTATCATTTCTCCAGCCTCGATAAAACTCCTCTAAATGGAAATGCACCGCCATCGTCGCTGGGGCTTACTTTACGAGAATAACCATATAAATCAAGTTTGTTTAAAAAAGGGAGCATCATAACCTGGTGGAGAGTTCTGCAGCCTGCAGATGATCACAAACACACACACACACACATATGGACAAGTTTTTTTGCTCCAACCTGACCGGCTTCCTTCTGGCATCTGTCCATACAAAAGTGAATTCGCCACTGGGAGCTCAATCAGAAAGACAACACATGGCTACAGTCTTGCAAGTGTTCCTGTGTTTTGTGTGTGTGTGTGTACAGTTTGTGTGTGTAAGACTAGGGACTATATTTAGAGCCACAATCTGGCATGAGGTGGGGCAGGGTGAGTGGTGGATGAGGGTTATATAAATGATTAATAAGCTCGATTATAATGTAGAAACTGCTGTGAGTAATATTCTTCAAGGCCACTTCTCAGTGATTTTTTCCCCTCATTTAAATGGAGATACATCTCCACTAATCACTGTTTCTGAGTAACTCATCATTAAATTCATTAATTTTGTTTCTATACAGGACAAAACTATACTGCAACTCCTGTTCTGGTATTGAATGAATGTGACTTTCCCAGTTGACTCAGAGCAGAGAAAGAGCTGCCACAGCAAAGAAATATACATTTTGCATACGTGGAATGAGAGATTGCGAGTGCGGCGCCTGGGCCTCGAAGCACAAAAGAACCAATCAGTTAAAATGAGAGCTTAATACAGTGCTGGCATATGAGAAGAAAGACCTCCCCAAAGAGAGAAATAATTCACCGCTTGACCATTTATCACAGAGCTGAATGTTAAAGTGGTCAGATCACTGCGACCGCTGAGGCCTGTCCTCTGAGTGTGCAGTACAGAACAAAAGAGCCACTTTCATTAGGGAAAGAGTCTCTTTATTAGTACAAAGGGCCCATACATGCTGGAAGTTCTCCCGTTGTTTTCCTCCTGCTTCTCACTGCCCTCCATCCCGTAGTTCATTAGGCGCCGGGTGTTGATGAAATGACCGATTGGGGCTGAGACGTGGCCTGGCCCCCGAACCCGGTTCGCCACCAGAGGGGCTGAATCTTTCCGAGGCTGATTAGGCCAGCGTGGAGGTGGCATCTCTCCCTGCAGACCTCAGAGAAGGACATGCTTCATTAGGATGATTGAAGCAGATGGTGGGGCGGCCAAGCGATACAGGGCAGGCAGGTCAGAGGGGCTTGGAGGTGACCAATCACAAGCAAAGCGCCCCTTTATTAGAGTAGATTTCTTTGGAGGGGGGCACTTGTTTTGTTTTGTTTTTTGTCAAGATCAAGAACAATCTTTTGTGTCTCACTTGAACAAAATCAAGATTGCAGTTGAACTTTTGATTTTGAAATGGTCCTGATGGATGGATTTCAGGCATAGATGAATCACTTCAGACCAAACCTCCAGTCACCATAAAATAATGCAGCTTTGATGTAGCTGTCAGGGACAGGACCACCAGACATCAAAACAAAAGCCCTTTGTTTTGACAGACACCCTCATTAAACTCAGTGAGTCACTCAGCCACATGACACTGCAGTCCTATTGAAGTTTGGCTCTCCACTGCTCCCTTGTACATTTAAAGACAACAAAGAAAATACACCCGGAGAATCTGAACTGGCAAGACAACGAACGGATGCCACACATGCATCATTTTCTGTTTCTGATTAATAGTCCTCCTCTCAGATGTGACCTCCTCTCAGGTTCAGTCACGGCAGCGGCCCTCTCACCGGCCGGCAGCTCTCTTTCAGCTAAAGAACTGGAGAAAGCAGGTCACGCAGGGCTAACCTCATTCAGCCGCCAAATTCCACTCTGCAATTGTGTTCCTCATCATTCACGCAGCAGTCAGAGTGCACCGCGGTATATCTTACCACTGACGTTGACAGGTTGACAGCCTGGCACACTATTTCAGCAATGTGCCTTTTAGTCCTCCTCAGTGGGCTGAAATGAATGAAAGATTGATTGCCTGCCTGATGGATGTCATATCCGAACTGTACGTTGTTTATGACACATATTAGATGGAGATGTAGTTCTGATGGTTAAGAACAGTTCTTGTTATCCATCACCTGCTAATGAGCACTTTATTGAGCTTGGACACGTTAAATAAGAGGCACTTCATCTTTGCTCTGATCAATCTGATCAAACCGAGATACTTACTTTCTTAATTGCTTCAGCACTTCTGCTGTTATTTGCATATTTCTGAAGGATATTTCTTCGCCGAATGGAGCGAGGGGCGTGTAGAGAAGTATGTTTATGGCACTAACAGGGTTTAAGTATATTAGTTCTGTAGAAACTTAGATTAAAGGCACGCTGCCAAACAGAACTCCAATCAGTGAAACGCATTTGTGGTGCATTCCCTCACACTGTATAAAGTTCTGTTTAAATGTATGCAGTGAGGACATTTTTATTTCCTTCTCTCTCCTCAGGAGGTTGTGCTCCATGTGACGTTTCTCTGTGTGGAGCGGACGGGTACACAACAGCTGCTGCTGGACCCAAATATCACAGCCTGCGTCACACAGCTCGGCCTGTGAATAATCGTGTGTTGCAGGTTGGAGGTGGTGCTAAAGCTGGCTTCCTACTTTCTGCACCCTTGTTTTCTCCTCTGCTTTATGTTTTCAGTTTTACAAATGGAATGTTTACAAGGCAGAAAAGAAACACATTCATAATGTATGCACCCATGCATGTGCTTATGTACACACAAATGCATGTATCTATGCAAATACTATATACGCATGACTGCATGTGGATAGCTAACCATGTACTATACATACTGAAATATTCATATGTTCCACATGGGAGTCTAGACGTGATGTTACTGAAAAAATAGTTTTTCTCATTATAAGCCTTTGTCATGCATATTTTACAGTTACTTTTATAAAAAAGAAAAATCTTTTTCATTTTAATACTTTCAAATGAAGAGAAAAGCTATAAATGAAGAACTCCAACTTATTTGCATTTCCACCACATTAATGCCTTTGCTGGACAAAGGTCATCTTGATAACTATAGGATAAATTACACACATACACACATCCATCCCAAAGGAGGAATCTTTAACTCTTTCTTAGTGCCACCAGCAGGTCAAAGTTTTCCCCTATGTGGTCAAGTATCTCAACATTCACCAAATGGCCTTGCAATGGCCTTTTGTTCAGATATTCATGTTTTCCTCAGGTAAACTGTAATAACTGTAACAACATATAACACCATCATCAAGTCAGATTTTAATGCATTTTATTCTTTGGTTTATACAGCCTCAGCTGTACTTTGTGTTTAATGCTAATTAACAAATGCCAGTATCCAAGCACATTAAACTAAGGCATTAACATGGTAAGCATACCTATTAATCATCAGCAGGTTTGCATGCTCAAAGCACTGCTGTGCATAACTACAGACTCTGAGTCTTAGAATCAAAAGAATATTCCAGTAGTTTAGTGCAGTGGTCCTATAACACTGTCAGACTGGTGGTGGTGTTTTTACAAAAGATATTGTCTTTTTTTTATTTCATTCTTCTTCCTGGTCGAGACCTGGCACCTACTCGCACTGCAACTAAGTCTGTCTAAGTCAAAGTCTAACTCAACCACACGCAGTTTGGTCAGAGTTTCAGGAGTATTATGCTAAAAGCAGCTAATAATAGCTCCACACCCCCAGACTGTGTTTTTCATATTCATCTTCAGACCCAACCAAAGCTGACTCTATTGACATCACTTGAGGCACTTTGTCAGACTCGTACTTCACAACACCTGTAAACAGAATTTAAAGTCCCTCTTTCAATGCACTTCAATCTGGTTCCATTTACACATGCATCACACACATATCAAATCAGCATAAAAGGCAACACAAACAGTGAACCTAACATTCCTATTACTGTCTCTCTTCCTCCCAGACTGCACTGACAACAACACCACGAGCATCAAAGTGCTCTGCTATGCACATCTGGCAAATGTTGTACCATTTTTCATCTGATATGAAAATGGCTGCAGCTTGAGGATGCATCTCTTCTCCCACACTTCACTGAGTAAACTGAACTGACTTAAAAATCCATTTATGCATCTCTAAACACTTTGATCAAACTGGATGTGATTACTCAGCATTCCAATCACAAATAACCATCTCAGTGTCTCTCCTGCACCGTGTGTGTCAGTGCCTTCAGCTCTGATAAAGCTGTATGCAGTATAGTGTGCGTTCATATGTGTCACACACATGTAACTCAGCTGCACAGTGTGAAACTCACTCCCACTGACCCGGCGGCTTGGGTTTATCTCACACAACCCTCTCCATCCCTCTTTTTGTTCATCCCTCGCTCTGCGGCCGCCATCATCAGTATGTGTCACCTCAAGAACAATTCCCATCCTCTCATTTTTCACTGTCGCCCACCGTCCGTGTGCATCCATCACTGTCTGCGGCCCTTCGTCTGTCTCTGAACGCGCTGCTATCCTGCTTTTTCACGAATCAAAATCTGTGTTTCCCCCATTGTACACTGAAACTCTTTCACTCCTTTGTTCTCTGGCCAAGCAAAGGAAACAATTTAGTTGTTAATGCTTCAATTCTTTCTGCCTTCCTCTGTTTCTACACACACACACACATCATAGTGCTCTAAATATAAAGAGAATTTATTTTGTGAGTGTGTATGTGTGTGTGTGCATGGCGTAACATCAGAGAGGAGAGGCTGGAGCAGTGCTCTGTGGCTGTATCAGCTTGCAGCAGGCAGGTCTTTGTCAGCCCCATGCTGAATAATGTCTAATAGGAATAACCTGGGAGACACAAAGACAATGAGGGAGAAAGAAAAGGACAGAAAGAGATGGACAGAGGGAGAGAGAGAGATACAAAGAGAGGATGATTTGGTTTAGAGTGAAGCAGGAGAAAGTGTTTACATATTTGGTGTCACAGTGAACCAGCACAACAAGCGTACACTGCCTCAGTGTTTTACATAAAAGCAGGTGTTTATCGTTGAATCAAAAGAGTCTATTTTGAGTAAATTATGTTGGAAATGAAAAAGACAGAGTTATCTTTGAGAGTTAGTGGGACAGGATGTTAAAGGGAAGACATAATGAAAGATGTGACACAATGACAAGTAATTCTGTGATTGCATTTGACTGATTGGCCCTGGAAGTGTTTCCTGTTAATTAACATTTAAAGTAGGACTTTTAATACACAATCACATTCGTGATTATGATGAACGTCCTTCTGCTGACCAGAGAGGTTTGTGACAGAAATTCTCTGTGACTCTATCACAGTCCTCTGAATTTTATCTGACCAGTTTACACCAGCAGGAAAACAAGTCCTATCCAGATTTGTTTTTTTCTAACTGTACGTCAGTACATCGGTGCACTGACATCAGTTGGTGGTCTCACAGTAATGATGATCATGCTATTTCCCAGCAAGCATCTAATGTGGGCAGTGGTTCTGTTGAGTGGTAACACAAGACCACTTATGGCATGATTAAAAATTGATATCAGAAGCATACCTGCAGAGACAGACAAAGAAAAGTGACAGGAGAAAGGCCTGTAATGCAACAATACAGTCTGTGGCCTTAAAGCATAGAACTGACAGTATTTAGTGCATATTTTTAGCAATCAAACTAGCAGCATAGCTGTAGGGATTGCAGTGTCCATTGGTCCAACCACTTTGGTCCAGACTGAAATATCTCACAACTTTCAGATGGGTTAAGATTCAATTTTATACAGACCTTCATAGAGCTCAGAGGATGTATCCCTCAACTTTACATCTGGTGCCAGCATGAGGTTTATATTTTTGGTGTTAGTTAAATGTCTTGACAACTAATAGATGGACTGCCATGCAATTTGGTAGACACATTCATGTTAGGATGAATTGTAATAACTCTGGTGACCCCCTGAATTTTCATCTAGCGGTTCATGACCAAATACCTGTAAAACTAATGACATTCCCATCACCCTCCACTGTACTTTGTGTTTAATAATAATAGTACATTTTATTTATAAGCACCTTTCTGGTCACTCAAAGACACTGTACAATATATAAAAATCAATAAAACAACAATGGATAAAATCAACATACAATTTTTAAAAAATGTAGAATGGTGAAGTTGCAGTAGGAATGGTTACAGTGAGTGGGCTACCTTAAACAGACGAATTTTGAGTCTGGATTTGAAAACAGGAAGAGAGTCGATGTTTCGGGGGACTGGTGGCAGAGAGTGGTGCTGAGACGGGCAGAGGGCACAATGAGGTGGATGGAGGAGGAAGATCTGAGGGAGCGGGATGGGGTGGCGATGTGTAGGAGGTCAGACAAATATGGAGGGGCAAGGTTGGAGATGGCCTTGAAAGTAAACAGGAGGAGTTTGAATTCAATTCGTGTTTAGTGCTATTATGCAAAATGTTGGTATGCTACTGTAAACACTATCAGTTAAACATCGGCCTGTTAGCATTGTCAGTTTGAGCATTTTAGCATGCTGACATTACCATTTAGCTCAAATAGCTTCATAGAGGCACTAGCATGGAGTGACTCTTAATCTTGTCATTATTGTCAACAAATGCCATAAAAAGACTAAAGCCAGCAACAACTTCTTAATTTCTAATTAACACCCTTTCTGCAGCCACACACCATGCACATAAAACTTTAAAAAATATATACTTTAATCTTCTAAATTAAATAATACAGCTAGGCACTGTAGTTTTTAGCAAACACAGCTCAAAAAATAGTCCTTTTGTTGAGGACTATTTTTAGGAGCTGATGTGAGTGAGTATTTACACTATAGCAGCAGGGTAGTGTTTGTGGGATTCACTAAACATAATCTACAATGTGTTTTTGGACATAAATGGGGGTCCACAGCACAGAGATATATCAGGTTTGGATATATAGACAATCCTTGTTAGTAGGATCAATTCATGCTGTTTTTGGTCTTTTCATGGGATTGTAGGCTGTAATAAAAATACAGTATATCTCCATGTGTTCCTGTTATTTTATCCAATTTGGTCCAGAATCATTTCAAAACTCTATTCTTAGTCAAAATATTGTCATGTATATTTCTGTTTTAAATACTGTTGCCAAAACACTAACATATGAATCGCTCAGACTACTACTACTAGTACTATTGTGGAATTGTGACCAACTCAAGTTCAATGAAGGATGAACAACAGGGTGTTAAAGAGTGTAGGTGTGTGAAAGTGACCTGTTACATCAGAGGCTGGACTGAGGGGGTGTTTGGAGGGAGAGAGCCTTTCGATTAGAGGCCAGCGTTCAAATCACACTTTGAAGTGAGCATTGGTGCTTTGCCCACTGCAGCTCCCCAGTGGGCTGGCTTCCTTGAATACCCAAATGCTTTTCTCTCTCTCTCTCTCTCTCTCTGTCTCTCTCTCTCTCTCTCTTTACTATACACACAGATAGACAAATATGTGTTTGCGACTGGAAGCAACAGAAAACTGAGAGGAAAGGAAGATGAAAGACAGAAATATCAAGAGACAAATCATGTTCAGTCACGTTGAGGAAGCCATCCAAGACATGTCATCAGACACGAGTTTCATTTCAGGATGCGAGCGGCGCCTCAGCTCGGCTGTTTGGTTGATTTTACACAGGCTCATAGTCCTGATGTTAAAGTCATTGGCACAAATCTGATTTTTTTTTTTCTTCATGTCTGCCTAAACAAAGGAGAGCCCACACAGGATTGGATTTTTCCATGCTTAGACAGCCATGAAAAGATCAGTGTCACTAAGACTCGTAAGTCAGGTTTGCTGTTCCTGTGTGACTACAGTTGTAGACAAACACAAAAACATATGATCCAAACACAACACACTCGTCTGTCCGTCCTGTGGCCCGGCCCCCTGCGAATCTACAGCCCTTCGCCTTGAGGGAAATCTCTCCTCGGTGATGAACGCCGCTGCTTAGTGGTCCATTTAATTGAGAGAGGCAGTGAGTGACAGGTGGAAAGGATGACGGGGAGGCTGCTGCCAGAGTGTGGTGGGATGTGTGTGGATCCTGCTCTGCATAGATGCACTCAATTTACTGACCTGCCACAGCTGCAATGCATAGAGAAATTGCAAGCGGATAGTTGGATGCTGTTCCTCCAGCTTCTTCTCTGTGTGGGGTGAATTTATATTTGCACCATGCGTGTGTGTCGTGCAAAGAGCGTTACTTCTCAGTGTCGTTAATCATTAAAATGTGCAATTCACATGTCTGCCTGCAAGGAAATGAAAGAAATGTAACTGCTGCTGGAAACTGAGCATATGGCAACTCTAAGCCTGATGATCCATATTTTACATCCAAATGTGTGTGTGTGTGTGTGGAAACAGACAATGCACTAACAGAACAATAGAAGCTGGATAACATCAGTGCGAGACATTTGTATACTGTCTATGTGGGTGTCAGTGTGTGTGTTGATGTGTGGAAGCTACACAATGCTGCCGCTCAGTGTATTAATGTCTGAGATGGGAAAGAAGATGAGATGAAGTGAAAAGGCCGGCAGAGTGAAAAGGGCGGCCAGCAGAACACAGCTGCAGCAGCATCCTCACAGCGTCTTACAACAATAGGGCAAAGAGAGCAAGACACACACTTGGCATACACACACACACACACACATAAAGGGCAGTGTTTGAGTTTTTTTGGGCTGCACATCAGCTCAGCAGGAAGACAAAGTGTGATTCTGAGAGAGAGGCTCTACAGAATGCAGCAGCAGATGCACTGTTTCAGGCAAATGAACACCGTGGTGTGTCAGTAATTGTGTTCCTCAAGCCAGTGAGTCCGCCCACACAAGCGCAGTGTGACTGCTTACAGTGCAGCATGGAGAGTGCATTTCTATTCTCCTGTTGATATCATTTGTTTTTATTCCTCCTGTGTGAGCCCTCCAGTGTTCTCCGCTAATCCTCAGCTTCTAATGTGTGCATGGCTGTGGGAAATTATGATTTATTAAAACGTGGGTCTTATTTTGGTAGGTTTGGCTACCCATCCTATCAGTCATAATTATGTTTTTCTCACCAGGTTAATAGCTTGGTTCAGCGAGGGAAGGAACTTTTGCAAAAACTCAAGTTCAAATGATTTAGAGCTAATATCTAATTCATTCACATTGCCCTCAGTGCCACACCTCAGTGACACATTAAAGCTGGAGTGCAGGACTTTTACATATAAATGATGTCTGTTACATTCAAGCCTTTGGCTGTCTATCAGCAGCAGGTAAATCTCTCTGTATTTCACAGTATACTAGTGTTTTAAAATCTGCTGTCTGTGGCAACATTCCCAAACTGGTGCACTGGTAGCAATGTTTTTTAAGTCAACCGTCAGTGATTAGTTTGCCAGAGCTGAAGAGGGGAGCAACTGAAGAGACAAAGAGGGATTGGGCAGCAGCTAGTAGTAGGAGTGTGGTGAAGCCTGTGGAGGCATCCGAAAAAGTTTCTGATACTACACATGAAACAGAAACTATTCAGAGGAAGGATAACAGTCAAAAACTGAAAGTGACCATTGGTTTTGTAGACCGTGTTGGTCTAATTATTCTCATTCTCATTCTCACAGAAGAAGGGAGACAAAATTTTCACGTTACTAGAAGACATTACATTAGTCAGTACGCAGCTTTATCTTATTCACAGTTTTTACAGCTATAATGTTGAATACAAAAAACTTCCACACATTACTTGTTGCATGGTTCAGTGTCATGACTTTGTGTTTACCAATGCTAACTTGCTAACTAATAAGCTGTGTTTTTAGCAAGAAAACAACAACAGCTAGTCACTAATAGAGCAACGGAGCGTGAAGTGGGTCAGACAGAGCAGGGCCGCGGGGCAGGGTCTGTTGCACTGTTCATTTTGAATTCAGATCATTAAAGATGGAATATTTACATTTTTTCCACACAAAGACAGTCAGATTACATTTCCCATGTTTCTTGCCCTCTAGGATGTTTTTCCAAATCTCAGCAATTATGTTGGTGAGTATAAGTTTGTAATTATAATAAGGTTTGTAAAAACAAATCAGTTTTCCATTAAACACAACATTATGAATGTTCACAGTATGTTTTATAGTTTATAGTGTCAGTGCCAGTTATTTATTTTCCAGAAAGACAGAATAAGAACCTTGTGTTCTGATAAGCTTCTACGCTTTATTGTTTATACAAAGACTTTTTTCTGTGTGTGTGTGTGTGTGTGTGTGTGTGTGTGACGTCAGAAGATGTGACAGTCCCATCAGTGCCAAAGAGGATACAGTGACCTCTCTCCTGTCACAAACCACTGAGACACTTGTGAAATGTGCACTTTCATCATGTCTCCCTGTTTTTTGTCTAGACACACACCACACACCCAGACACACACACACTTATGCCCATTAAACAACACTTCTTGATAAAGAACAGCCTTGTCCACCCAATTCCTCATGCCATGTCTAACAATGCCGTCATAACCGCTACCTTCACCACTCCTCCTGCTTTATGAATATTCATCAAACAGCAGAAGGTGATGTCAGCCTTGATTTTTTTTTTTTTTTTTTTTTTTTTTTCCAGCCGCTGCAGTCGTTTTCCTGAGTGCTTTCTTGGAGAGCTGGAACTTCAATGACATTGCAGATCAAGAGTCGGAGCAGCAGAAACCAGATGCAGAAGCAGCTTAGGGGATTTCTCTCAGTCAATCTCTGCCGTTTCATCTCAGGTGATCTGTGCACACTTTGAGCTTTTAGAAGCAGTGGATTTCGATGCAGCTTTGATGAGCACCCCGGGAGAATTTGCAAATGCCAATTTTTGTTTGGATGTTAGATCATCAGCAGTGCTGGGCGTAAGCAGAACATCATTTGGCCGACTGAGTAGCCCAGGAAATGAGAGGTTTTACTTATTGGGCAATGAATCACAGAGTTCGGCACTCACACTCCCACAGAGAATTACCTAAGCCGCTCTATTTTTTCTGCTCTTCTAATGATCATTTAAACTTCTTTTAAACTTCTGTCACTGTAATTTGAGTGCACTGCAAAGTTCCACTCCTAAGAGCTAATAATTTAAAAAACGGAAGGTTAATAAAACCATCTCTCCATATTTGCAGACATCTGGGCTTATGGTGCAGTTAAAATCAATGAAAAGTTCAGAGCACATCTACCATTCCACAGACAACACATAAAGAGGAATGGTTTACGTATTCTTTTCTTTCTAATGCACAGCAGACAGGTCATTTCCTTCACTTCACAAAGTAAACATTAACTCTTCCTCATTAAAGGAAAGATTACAGTCTTGATGAATAGGTGCTGCAGCACGAGTCAGAAAGTGTTGTTACAACAAGGTCTACAACAGCCTCTCGTAAAAAAAGAAGAAGAAGAAGAAAAAAAAAGCAATTGTGCTCTGTGATGCAAAACGTGGCCAATTAAATTGACTTCTCCACCAAGGGGAGAAATGCTCCCTCTCCACTGTAACTATTCCACCAAATGAAATCATTCAGCTCAGGCTAACCTGAGAGCAGGCGTCTGTGACACTCATTTCAACACAAACGGCCTCCACTATAGTTTTATCACACACTCATAGGGTTAGTTAAAGGCAGAAGTGCTGACCGCAGCGCTGAATCCAGTGGCTGTCTCATTCATGGGTTGATTCATTGCAGTCATTATTTGGGTGGATAGCGTGATTGCCTCAATGAACAGGCTGAACAGCCTTGACCCAGAGACCTGCTCTAAATCTCACTGTCTCATATGGGCGAAGGCTTAAAGACTGCAAGATGGTATCAGAAAGGCATTTTAAAAAAAGATTACAAAACAGAAAGTGAAGAGACTGGAAATTAAGAGATGAAGCAGTAAAGATGATGAGAGGAAAAATAAAGGAGGGAAGACATACTGAAAGAGGAAGGAGTAAACCTGAACAAAAGTCAGAGAGATAAGATGTTCCTGTGGTCAAGTGGGAGACGCTGACTGTCATTAATGAGCCTGTAATTCCTCAGACTCAGTCAAACACAGAGGATGTAGTGGTTGAGACAGAGACAGGAGACAGAGGGAGGAGGAAGATGACTGTAATTGCATCCCTGACCCGACTTCTTTTATCTCTCCCAGAGAGCTGGATATGGTCTCCTTGCCTAAGAGGTTCGCCTCCTGCCTTCACTGACTTACAGTCTCCTGGCCTTCACCCTCATTCAGTCATTCACACAGCACAGCTGGTGCAGGAGAGCTAACACAAGCACACACTTACACACATGCTGTATATACTCCTGTATTAAAAAAAATGTTAAAGTAAGTGCACTTTGAGTAAGCACTATGAGAGCCTTGTCATGCATTGGCAGGACAATATTCTCTGTCAAAATACACTGGCATCAGTATGCATGTTGGCTGCTGTGTAAAAAGAAAGTGTAATATTACAACATATTATTCATTATTTATTCATAGTTCTGAATTAAAACTGCTCAACATTTGTCTGTTGTACTTAATTAATAATCTGTAATGATGAAACTGCTCAACTGTAAAACACATTTACCTAGATAAATATTTATAACAAAACATGTATTTATTGTTTACATATATGTTGACTGAGTTTCTTATAAAATATAGAAATAGGTAAATAGATCAATTGTCTTGGAAATTATTGATATTAGTATCAGCTTCAACAATAGACATGGATATTAAGCAACCACTTAATCAACCCGTCTTTTGTTAAGCCCCACCCCCCTTATTAACAGTCGCTGAGCCATGAAATACAGCCTGTATTTCTACACTGTGTGTAGCTGACTGGAGCTGGTGTGAAATGAAGGGGACCCTACCACACATCCACAAACTATTTCCCAAGTTATCACAATTTATCTGACACTCATAACTTGAGAACTAATGAGGGAAAACTTTTATTTTGCCTGTGCCAATGCACAAATGAATAAAAAAGCTTTTATTAATATTCTGATCAAAAAGGTAGAAACTTAGAATAAACTGGTGCAACTTTGTCCTGTACTGTACACTTACCCTGTTAGTCAAATTATATTTGAATTTTCAGATGAGTCTGAAAGCCCAGCTCATTAAGTTTATGTTATCTATTTCTATTTATGTTCAGTAATTTTCTGAGGCACTTCATTCTTTGACATTTATCACCACTTGATAACTTGCCTTTAAACAACCGCACAAAGTCAAAAATATCTAACACTGCCAGCCTCTGCTTTTGTGTAATCCAACAGACGTGTTTTCCCGCATTTCAACAAAACATGTTGACATTTATAAAATTGCCCGTCATCAAATACTCAGAAGTACTAAACAAACAAGTGTAATTTGCCTCAGGAGAGAGCATATTGACAGAGAGAGGCATTTACTTATTGCTCATCAGAGGTGGCCATGCTTTCTGCTGCCATTAAAATTCATTTAGTTTAATTTTCAGTCACTTTAAAAGCTTCATCTTCCGTGTTCTCCCATAAGAAGCTTTGAGTCAGTGAGCCGCTGCCAGCTCAGATTTTCCCCATTTTCAGATGGGAGCGTGTCTTTGCACAAAGCTACAAATGAACTCTGAATCTGCAGCACTGTAATGGGATTATGAGCAGGAACTCAATCATCCAAGAGCCACAGTTGCTCCACGTGTGAGCAGAGCCAACGCATTCACTCCTCCTGATGTGTTAACAGTGGCTGCCAATCAAAAGTGTTCAAACTAAAACAAGTGGAAAGAAAGTGAGGAAGTTTTTGAACTCATTCCATGTGTGAATTGTAATTCCTCTTTTTCCTCTCCATACCTTCCCCTGCCATCACAGCTCAGTTTTGTTTGTTGTATCTCCTCTCCCTGGGCCAGAGTCCCAATCCTATCAAGCTGAAACAGGAACAAAGACCGTTGTCCCTCGCTTCCCACTCCCTCGATCCCTGCTCCCACCCCACACCAATCTCTAAAAAATCCCCTCTTGGTCCTGGTCCTCACCTCTGAGCGACCTGCCAGAGCTCATAATCCAAACTCATTTTGAAAGGCAAAAAAGTCCCAGTAAGCTCCAATGTCGCGTCAGGAAATATTGGTGCGTGTAAAATATTCATGCTGGGTTGTCCTAGTTGCTGTTTCACTCTGTGTTTAAGGAAAAAATGCTAAATCAGGTTGTGAACTTTAGCAACTGTTTTGGAGTCTTTTTTATAATCCTCTGTGGCCGTAGTGCTTGGTCAGATGGAGTTCTTACTTTGTGACTAAAAGTGATAATGGCTGAGCTTCATGCCTCAGCAGTTTCAAATTAAATGCATAACAAAATGTCTGAATTGTCTCAAACAGCCATGGACTAATGCCCCCGGCCTGCAATATACATAGGATTTTATATTTTACATCAACTTAAAATGATTATATGGACCATAATAGAGGCTCAGGATTGAGGCTATTTGCTGACCTCTGAACAACCACCAACCACTTTTTTTCGTGGCAGCAGACTAAGAGAGATACCCAAAATGTTCTTATTCCCAGCCATGTCCTGCAACTCCTCTCGGGGTGTCCTGATAACATGCCCATGCTGGATGGGAACACTTCAAAATATACAATTTTACAAATACATCTCTTTTTTTTCCCCACAATTTTTGTCATCACCACATTCTGCACTGCACTTCTCAGGTGTCAATCAAAACATCACTTGTCTGTCATGACTTATTTTCTTTGTTTTGATTTTAGGCTCATGAGATTTAAATATTTTACACTGTTGCTTTTATCTTCATCTGCTCAGCTCTGTGGGATTTAAACTGTGGCTCACATTTATTCCAAACAAACTGAAATTTAAAAATGCTTCATTTTTTGTGCTGTGGGGCTGGTACATTGAGGACACTGAGATTATGTCCTTGTTTTTTGTTTGTTTTTTTTGTTTGTTTTTTGTTTTTTTGCTTGTTTGTGTCTTTTTTTTTCCTTTGATTTTTTTTTTCTGGCAATTTGGGGGATTTAGCAACATGGGGGCAGTTTTTATTGTACAATTTAAAATGTGTGTCCTGTACCTTGAGTATCTTATAGGCTATTCCATTAGTTTTACAACAGATACGTTTAAATTTGACTTCTAGGCTAATTGATATATTAAAGGTGAAGTACCTTACTTACGTAATTTTTGGAAGTTATGCTAGCTTTTAATGCTATCTTATAATGCTACAGTAACTTCCTGTTAAATTGTTGTTGACTGGACAATTCTGCAGTTTTCTTGACAACAGATTTACGCATTGATAAAGGTTTTACTGGCCGATATATTTCTTGAGTTGTAATGGTGATATCCGATTAAATAAATCACTAGTTTGTAGTAGCTAGTAGTTTCTAAGAACTTAGGTTCGTAGTAACTACCAGCTACTCTAAATTGGACACTGTGGTTTCTGGTTTCTGAAAGCTTGTGCAGACTCTCGCTCTCATCACGAGAGTGTGCACAAGACACTTTCTCACAGTGTGAGGTAGGAAGTGACACTAGCATCAAATATAGCTAACACTGTTTCTAATATGAGACAGATGAGCAGGTGTTACACATAGAATCAAAGTTTATGATTTCTTCTACATACAGTGGGCATGTGGGGCACAGCCCACCTTGGCCTGTGTGCATGTCCCACTGGGGCCTCACTGCACCCATATGGTGCCCAGACATGCGCTGCATGATGGTATGATGGTACATGATGGTTACAGGGCCCACGGTGACCCCACACAGGCCACAAAAGGGTATGTTTGCTGGGTTAGGAGAGACTATACTTTCAAACCAAGCTGGGACATGCTAATGCTAGTCAGTCACAATAGTTCCCCCTGAGCTACTTTCTGTTATGTCTGCACTGGGCCATTTACTCCTATCCGTACTTTTTCCACAAGACCGTACATCATTTTACTCCATTAAGAGTTTTACTGAGGAGTGAAAAAGCTTTCCAAGCTAATGAGCATGTTAAATGCTTGCTAACAGACAGTTAGCAGAAAAATAAGATCACACAGTTTATTCAAATGTATTCAGATGTATTTATATCTTTGTCATAAGTGTCTGCAAATCATGGCCCTTTTGTTGAAGGTACATTTAATAAGCCACAGGCTATTTTGGACTCTGGCTCTCAGTTCTCTCAAAGGTCAGCTCTGTAATGCTTTTGGTTAATGGCGCACATTTGGCGGCAAAAATTATCATTTCAATTATCATTTCAGTTCCAATGAAACTAAATTATTGTGCTGCACAATTTCACAGTTTAAACCCTGTAGATAGGTTTTGTAGTGACACATTGGTGGTGCATGGACTCATGAATTTGTAAATGTTCCAGCCCTGGACTCTGGTGTTTCATGCATTTGCCATAGCTTAGCGGCAATATAGAGTTGCAAAACAGGCGCTGACATTGAAATTTCAATTGCTCTTACTTTAAACTGAGTTAGTGATGCTTATAATGTACAGTAAGAGATGATCCTGCTCAGTCAAATCATCTTATTACCGTGAGAGCATCACCAAATCAGTTTTCACCTTTTGCTCTTGCTCCCAGTGTACCTCAGTGTACCTCAGTGTATCACTGACTTGTCAGGTGTGACCCAGGCCTTTCTTTCATTACATAAGCAGGGAGGTAAAAGTGAGCTGCTGCACAGTCAGAGCTTCCTAAAGTCAGTGTTAGCAGAAGGGACACTTCAAAGAGCTGGATAAGCTGAGCGTAACCTCTACAACTTTAGACTAATGTTCCACTTCATGGCCCCCGCACCTCTTTTTGAAAAATGATTACAGCGACTATACAAGTCCTTTTCCCAGACCAAACACAAACACTAACACACAAGCACAAACACACACACACACAGAGAGACAAACTGAGATAAACGTCTCCCTCCACCAGGTTGAAGCTCACAGGAACATAGATGAACTAGAATGTCCATAAAGACATCAGATTTATTGCTGATTTTCTGCTTGATCTGCGTTTAATGTGGGAGACTGTAAGGTATCAGGGAGACCAATTTCCAGAAGCAAATTACTCGCTTGGGCTGAGTCCTTTATGTGTTTGCTGAGTGCTGAATTTAAAGACCATTAACATTCTGTTGGCCCAGGACTTTGAGACATCTCTGGGAGTTCCCCACGGTGTGGAAACTGTTGACAGTTCAGTGGGTTGTCTTTGTGCTGCCTGGGCTTAAATGAATGAAGTAAATTTGCCTTAGCTGTATGTGTACCTCTGTTCTACAGCATGTAGTTCATGATTATTAGTCAGGAAATCATTTTGGTGTGCTTAGGAAGGGTAGAGGCTTTTTAAAAAATTGTATCCAGAATTGGTTTGGACATGGGCAGATTAACACCCTTATCACCTAAGGCTCTTTTATTTTAATTTAGAGGTTAGCCAAAGACCATATTCATGAATGCAAATTCATGAATGGACAACCAGAAAACTATATTTTGGAAAAATGTGAATCTATATCCACAGAGCATCCACAGAGGAAACCCTTTAACACACAACATGTAGTTTCAGCCATCATCATGTCTTCACAGGATCCTGTTTCAGCAGTTTATGTTTTGTATTGATGCACCATTTCTTTATCATTTACTTCTATAGTTCATCTCCACACAGTGCTCCTTGATGTCTGACTCGCCTCTGCCCCATCTGCCCGACAAAATCCACCCTAGACAGGCAAAGTCTGTCAAGTGGGAGTTAGAAACAATTACCATTGTTCTGTCACTCATCAGAGTATGTTTCAACGGATCCATCCATCAACTCTCCACCCTCTCAGCTGCTTTCTGATTGAATAGAGTGATTCAGTACTCACTTGGCTTCTCTTGCCCCCAGATCCAAAATGCCACTCTATACACACCTTCCCTGAACATCAAATACAGCACTTTGTCATGTTCCTCTCTGTTGTGTATTGACATCAGAACTGCATCTATTGACTTGCAGTATTGCTGAAATAAAGACAAATAACAAGAATTACATACACCATTTATCTCACCATGACTCTCTGAAAAAGATGAGGTTAACTGTCCCTGCTCGTGTGTGTATGTGTGTATGTGTGTGTGTGTGTGTGTGTGTGTGTGTGTGTCACTTTTGATGTTTATCATTCTGATGTTGCCAGGTGATCTTCATGCATCAGTTGCCATCCAGCTGATATCATCTATTTATTTTCTCTTATATATGTCAACAGTCTGTTGTTCAGTGGTTAATACAGAAGCAGGTTTAGGTTCCTGTTCTCTGTGTAGAACATGTGTGACTGAGTGATTCTCACCAGCACCAGTGTCCTGCATGTACATTAGTACCATCAGAGGAAAGATGACAGTCGTCACAACAGGACGTGTGGCTCAGGGCTCTCTGACTCTCACAGCACTCTGCAGTGGGAATGTAATCTGGAGATGTCACACGGTTCATCTCTGAAACAGCATTCAGTGCCAATATATTACAGCCTACAGTGAGTCACGTCCTGTATTTTGGTTCCATTTTCTCAGATAGATCTCAGATAAAACTCCCTCTCTGTGTTTTCTTTTAAAACACCAAGGACTCACCACAGGTATGTATGTGATTCTGGTTCCTAATTTTTCTGAATTTCAGCCAGATCTTCACCATAGTTTATGATTTGTGGCTACTGCCCTAAGCACCTGCTGATTTTCATGTTCACACATGATCAGAACAGCGAGTGAAGAAAATACAGTCTTGGATGTGGCAAAAAACAAACATCCATATGACACTGACACTGACAGAGACCCTGAGCAGGGTTTTCAGGTCCCCTTAAACCTTTTAGGGGCTAAGAAGCTGTCCTCAAATATCTACTTAATTCCATCAATGAAATACAGTTTGAACTGCTTTGTTTTACAGCAGAGGATCATGAAGATGCATGAGATCAGCTGCAGACTTGTTGCCTTCTTATAGCAGAAAGTTGCTGCCGTTCTCAGAGCCAATGAACTTTGGTACTTTTCTGTTACCTCTCTATCGTCTGTAAAATACATGTCCTGACTTTAGAATAACCTTGCCAGTTGCCTCTTTACTCACCAAGTTGATGGTAGAGATCTATGAACACAAGATGGACATGAGATCATCAGAAAACCAATGAACAAGGCAACAATTACATTGGAGTTTTCACAGGTTTTTACTAATGTAAACTAAGTTAACGTTGGCCTATAGATTAAGGCTGGTGATATCATAAATTTCTGTTACTGCCAACAAATCCCATCAAAAGATCAAAAGCAACAATAAACTGATCCTGCTGCACTGCATTGCCTGCAGAGCCAAATGTTTTCCTACGTGCCACAGATCGTCATTTTTCACCACCATTTTTCATTTCTTCAGTGAAGCAGTAGCTCATGTGACGTCTAAGTCACATGCTTCACTTACACCTTGATTTATTTGCTAAGTCTGTTTCAGTTGTGACTTTGTCACTTTTAGTTTATATTGATTCACTAACTTTTCCACCTAAGCCAAGCATTTTTACAGTATTTTGACTTTTTTTTTTTTTTTTAAATTTCCGGTTCCTTCACTCAAGCAAGCACTTACTGACTCACACCATAAAAACAGCTTTTAGGCTTCAGGAACAAATACAGTTACAAATATTGAAACTTTCTGGTTTAAAAGTTCACAGAACCAAGAGCTATAATTGACTGTGTGCGTAGTTAGAGATATGCTGTTAACACTTTTACAGGTGTCTCATTTATATATAATAAAGGGCTTTTAGGAAAATTCTCTTTGAGCTGCGGGGGATTTTTTTGTTGCAGTACCCAGTACTGTAGTTTGCTGCTTGATCACAATGGCAGCAATCCATCAAAGAGTTGAGTTTAACTTATAATTTTGTACAAATGACAGGAAGTTGTGGGATGTTATTGCGCTAGCAAAATGTTATACAGAGGCAGTGTTGAAGGTTGGCTGTGTAAAAAAAAATCATATGAACAGTACAGTTTCTAAGTAATATGAACAGATCTCACTCTTTCTTCACAGATTTTAATATGAAGAGATTTGTTACCTTGATACCTTTTTGGATATTTTACACGAGTCATGTAGATTTTGTTGAATATTTCTGATGCAGTAGACTCAACATGGTCTTTTATGATATATGTTTTCTGTGTGTTCTTCTCTATTTTGCACCTGTCTGATATTCCCCATAAAGGAGTGTTATCCAGACAGTATTATCCAGCTCTATGCTGATTGGTCCACTCTAGGACTAGAAAGGTAAGTGTATTTGTGTCTTTATATATTGCTTGTTCTGTTTACTTGACAGAATCTGACAAAGATCCCTGTTTGATCAAAATGTTGATCTGTTAATTTGAATCTACTGGAAGATGTGTGTAGTGTGCAGATTTTCTGACTTCCAAAGGATTATTATTTTTAAAATCATATGTATAAATAAAGTTTATTGTTATCTAATAATAAACATTATTTATGCTTTTTTTAAAAGGTATATTTGGAGACGTGATTTAAAAGTTGTTCCAGATTCTTTAGGCCTCAGGTCTTCAGGCAGGGAGCTCCAGAGCTGAGGGACTCTGACTGCAAAAATCCAGTCACCTTATCTTGCCAGAGTATCTGAGGCTGTGCTCTGGTTAACATCAGCAGTGTAACTGGGATGCTAAACCATAAAGATAAGCAGTTAAAATCTTAAAAACAGTTCTAAACCTGACTGGTGACCAGACCAGAGAGGCTAACACAGAGTGGTATGATCTTGTCTTCTAAAAGCTAAGCTGCATTTTTATTAGCCAAAGGTGTGATATTTTTTGGCCAATCTATGAATACTATGAATTCTAATCTGACTTAGATGATATAAAAGCATGTATGACGTTCTTGAGATCAGGCCAAAAGAGAAAAGACCTGATTTTTGAGAAGCTTTTCAGTTGATTCAAAAAAACAAAACATAATTTAATGATTTTTGTAACTTCTTTTTCAAACAAAAGGTCACTGTCAAATATTACACCCAGGTTTCTGGCTTCAGATTTTATATCAGTCAACAAGAGGTCGAGATGTTTTTGTGAAATTGTGATCAACATTTAGTTTCGGGACAATTCAGGACTTTATTTCTGACAGACAAGGTGACGGCTGATAAAAGTTACTTATTTCACAGCTTTTTGATGGGAAATAAATTTGCATTCTATGTTTATGTGTCAAATGTATACACAGAACAAGAGGGGACCAAGGATGGAGCCTTGGGGAACACCACAGTTCATTGTGGCCACAGAAGAGGACATGTCCAGAGATGGATCTGGAGAATGTGCTCTGTGTGCAGTAAGTGGAGAAAATGTTACATTTGTTTCCAAAACTCCCTGAAATTATATTTTAGTCTGGTTATATTGTAGTATATTTTGCTACAATAGCTCACACAAAACCTTTTCCAAAAATAAAAATACAAGTACTAATAAAACTTGGGTGCATTTTCTCAAGTACTGTACTTGAGAAAAAAAGGTTAGTTATACTTCTTCTTCTATACTACTACAATTTTATACCTAAAATACTGTACTTTTTACTTTACAACATTTTTACACACAATGCATATAATTAGTATATAGAATATGATGATGCAAATTAAACTATCTAAGAGTATATGAGTATATGATAGTATATGAATCAGATCCACCATGGTCAGTTATAAAATGCTGATAGATAGATCAGAACAGTAAAACACTAACAGGGCATCTTTACTGCATAAAGTACATTTACTTTAGATACTTCTAAAGTAAACTACTAATACATTTTGCTAATAACACTGCTAATATTTTTACTTCTGTGACATTTTAATATATGTCTTATAATTGTAAAGGAGTATTCTCACAGTGTGATGTTGTGACTTTAACTCAACTGAAATGAATGAATCCTCCACCACTGCTGCTCAAAGATACATTATGGTGGTGACAGAGGTGTTTGTCTCTCTCTGTGTCCTTACACACTCTCCCACTCTCCCCCTCTCTCTCACACAGATGGAGGGAGAGCGCAGTAGCCCACAGGAGAGTGAAGTATGCAAATAAACAGCACAATAACCCCTCCACCACCACCACCACCAACAGTGTTCCTCTGAAGCACGTCAGAGGCAGCGGGCTATGAATCGAGGTGCACAGCGGGGTGAGGAAAACATTTCTTGGGGACACAGCAAGGGGACAGTGCCGGTCTCCTGGCTCGGGACTGACACTCCCACACACATACACACACACCTCCCGGAGAGCTTCACATCCACAGCGCGCTGCAGGGGAAACCATCAGGTATTGTATGCAGACTTTATCCACTTCTCTACTCACTTCATCGCGCGCTCTGGGAAAAAAAAACACAGTGTGAGCGGGACTCGGGGATTCAACTTCGGTGGTGGAGTCAAGAGGCACGTGTTTGTTTTTGAAGTGGAAAAAGTGAGTTCAAAGCAGCACCACAGGAGAGTTTTGTCTTTACACAGGCGACTGTTTGCGTGGGACAGTGTATGCATATTTAATCGACGAGTGGGCAGCAGTAATTCAGAGCACTGGCTCACCAAGTGGGCAAGTAAAAGCGGGAGGATGAGAGAGAGGGAGAAAGAAAGGAAGGAGAGGGCTTTTTTGGTGACAAGTTTGCTTTTGATCAGGATGTGCTCGTCCCTCGCTGTTGTGCTTCTAGAGGCCTGGAAGAAGTTCTAAATGGTTATTGTTAGATGTGCGTTTGTAGTGTGAAGTATGTGGGATGGAGAGGGTAGATGATGGAATCAATTAGGCAGAGGCTGCTACTTATCTGAAAGTGTAGGCCATAATTATTGAACCATAGGAAACAGTGGGAGTTTTTCCCACATTTAATTACGCCGTGTTTAGCCGGGCTGTGTTGACACTGTTGTAGCCTTCCTCTCTCACTGTAAATCCTTCAGCAGTCAGTGTGGCAGACAGGGACGGAGCAGGCGCTCATATACAAAGCCAGCACGTTTCACTCTGTCTGCAGCAGCCGAGCGGTGCTGAGCACCACCTCCAGCATTACCACCACCACCTCCAGCAGCAGCAGCAGCAGCAGCAGCAGATCGGGGGAGGAGGGTTCTGGAGCACAGTTGGGAGGACCGACGACGCATATCAACAGCGCCAGGCTCGAGACCAGTCAATAACAAAACGGGTCCACCGGCCGGTCGCTTGGTCGCCGGTTGCTCGGGGGGGAGAGAGGAGAAGAGAGGAGGAACAGTCGAGGCTGTTGAATGAGCGGAGCGGAAGGCGCTGTCCGAGGTGCTGAAAAAGCCTCTGACAGAGAACCGTCGCTGTCCCTTTTCCAGTCCAGACGATACGCATGAACTGACGCGAATGCCGAGCAGCACAACACAGCAGCAGCAGCAGCAGCAGCAGCACCCCCGGACAGAGTAAATGGGACCGCACGTCGTCCGAGCGTTAGAAACATGGAGAGATTTTTGCTGCTCGTCCTCAGCTGTCTCGGCATCTCTCGAGTCACAGCGGGTAAGTTTATGTTTGTGTGCAATTAGAGGGGATGTTTCCGTGATTTCTTTTTTAAACGCAGTAGCTCACAGCCTGTCCCCTCATCCCTTACAGAGTGGTATTTTATTGCCTAATTAAACCAGGCACGGGGGGGGGGTTGCAGCCGCATGTGGCAAAACACTGCTGGCTTTGCAGGCAGTTGTGTTGTGGAGGCTGTAGATTTTTACCGGTATTGTTGTAGAGACGTTGCGTATAGTCTGTTGTGTTTGTGGAAAGGCTGACTGTGTTGCAGGCTACTAGAGGCATTTCCGTGTTGTCATCTGATGAAACAAATATGAAGGGTTACAGTTCTTGGTTTGAGAAATTCACATCTGAGAAATCTGCTCAGAATCACAATCAGACAGTTGTCATGTGGATTGATTGTAAGTGGTGCTAAACTGGCCTGTAACAAACTATATCATAGCTCTTGAAGCTGTGGGTGTGTGTGTGTGTGTGTGTGTGTGTGTGTTTTTTTTTTTTTTTTTTATGTGAGCCAAGCTGACCTTTGAATCTCATTTCACCCAGGTACTATAAACTGCTGCACATAGACACACATTTCTCCAGCTCAGTGTTGACCTGAGCTGTGTATTAACACCATCCATTAATGTGGAAATGAATTATTGTAGGGAACATTTGTTGACTACTGATCATTAGTGGACATTTTTATCCATAAGAGTCCAAAATCTGTAGCTGTAATGGCCTCTAGAAACACATGATTGGATGGCTGAGGAGCTCCAGTGGTCCTCTCACACAGATCCATGGAAACACCACTGATGCGTGCTGTGCCTGTGTGAGTGCTGCTGTCCAACATATACTGTACTGTATGTGTGCATCTATAAAACATGCCTTTTAGAGCCCCAGCTACATACACACACACACACACACACACACACACACACACACACACACTCACACTCACACTTTGACCACTCACTGCGATGGAGTGCCACTCTTCACTCCTGACACACTCCTGCCATCAAAATACACCTCTGGTTCGCTGGGCATCCTCCCACTTCTCAGCCTTTCCACTGACAATAAATCACTGTGTTGCTCTCCTCACTTGCACACACACAAAAACATGCACAGACACACACACACAGTCTACTAACACACACAGTTTACAAGCACACTCTCTTGGTCTTGTGTGTTTTTGTCTACAAGAGTAAACAATTTTATAGTCATACTGTAAAAAGATTATATTACAAAGTGGCGTTCAGGTGCTTGAAGCACACAGCATTTCTACTGGTAGGTAGGCAGTGGGATGTCTATAATGGACACTAGTAATTTCATTGCTATATTGTGACTGGATGGGCTCCACTACATTAAGTAGCACTTGAGAACAATGTAGATGATTTATGAAAAATGCAAGGTAGTCTTTGTGTTTTTATATGTTTTTAAGGTAAGCAAACATTTTCTTTTTCATCTGTTTAAGTGTTTAACATTTATAAGCAGCATATTAAAACTTCACACTGTAACATTCACTATCACAATCACATTGACAGCTTGATAACATCATTATAATCATACATAATCATAAAAGATATCACACATGAACAAATCTTACAGTGTGTTGTACAGCATTTATTAACTGTTTATATACTTGTTATGGAGGAGTCATTATAGGGAATTGCATTACTAAACACATAAAATGGCTTTTAAACGGCTTACAGCTACATTATAGTATGTTATAAACCAGTAATTAGATGTTTACTTGCTGCTGTTAAATGCTTAATCCTAGGGGTAACCACTGATATGTACAATATTACAAGAACAGTAGCTGCACACAGTAAAAACATCAGTGAAACTTGTGTCAACTCAGAATAAAGAGAAACAGGTTGTATCAGGTCATATGTGATCACTGATTTTTGTGATGACGTCACATGTTGGTGAAATAAACTCACCTTAAAGTCCGTTCAGTAGCTGTTCTGGAACTGAGGCTCATCACACGATAGTCATCAAAAAAGTAACTCAACACCCCCTGAAAATCCTGTTTCTGCTGACCTCCAGTGGTTTAACCTCTCACCTTGCTGCAGTGATGTAGTGACGCAGTACTCCACTGTCATGTGTGGTTACAGGTGCAACAGAGCACACATCTGACCACACCCACCTACACCCCGCAGTGATGGTTAGAGGCTAAAGTTTTCAACCACAGAGGGCAGCAAAACACTGCTTCAACCTGTTGCATGTTAAGTTTCTCTTTGAAGCAAACAAGGACCAGATGGAAAGGGTTATTATCATTATTGGCATCCTTTGATCAATTATCCAACAGATTTGGGGGGGAAAAAAACATGCTGCAGCCAACTATCCAAAGACAACCTGACAATCAATGAGTTTGCCCCTGGTAAGTCTTTCGACAAAAAGTCCTTAAAGTGCTCAGAATGGGCGTCCCCATGTCTTTAGATGCAATGATTTATCATTGTATTGTGTGTTTTAATACATGAGATTGTACAACATTATATATGAGAGACTGGTTCTCACTAGCAACAGTAAAATTAGTTTTATTCCTGAAGGTCTCCAGTATTTTCTCAGTATTTTCTCATTTCTATAATTTAAAACCACCGACCACCAAAGCAGATTTCATGACTGTTAAACTCTAGTTACCTCTCAAGTGAATACTGAATTTCAGCAGACAGTCTTCCAGTAATGTTCACCTTTTAAATGGACTCAAGTACAGAGGATTTTAAAACTGAATCTAGTTTGAATCTAGTCACTGAAGTTGTCTGTTCCATCTGGCTGTATATTCTTTCTCTGTTCTTGTAAAACAGATCTTGATGTCAGAGAGATTATTTGGTAAAGATTATATCTAAGTGGTATTCAAAGCAGGCAATGCTCCAAAAAGTGCTCAGGAAAAAAAAACTTTAAAGAATCTAAAGAATCTAAATCTAAATCTAAAGAATCATTCCATGACAACTGAGCAAATTTCATCTGCTGATGAAGATCATGTGAAATGATCAAAAGCTGCAGAATGGATCTTGAAGTGAGATTGTTTTGTCATCTGTTGTCAAGATCTAGAGTGAATTTTGAATGTCAGTGAGTGCACATGTGACCGGGGAAACTTGCAGACTGAGGTGTAACTGTTTTCCCTTTGGATTGACAATTCAACTCGATTCACGTTTTTGTCTCCCAGTTTATTTTAAGACTTAGTCAAAAACCTGCGCTGGGAAAACCAGGCCAAATCGATGTCGAGGCGGAGAGGTGGACTGGCAGGAGTGAGTGGGTGCGCACCACAGAGCCATAAAATTTACACTACGGTGACGTCTTTACTGTGTCTGTGTTTATAGTGACTCATAAACAGTCGGTTGATCTTGGGAAAGGAAAGGTAATGTTTCCATTTAAAATGTAAATCGACTCTCTAACACATTCATCTAAATGAGGCCATAAATCAATTTTCTCCGGTCCCTAAGAGTTCTGAGTTTGGAGAAAGAAGGAGAAAAATCAATGAATCAATCAACAAACTGAACAGTGATGCAAGCAGTGGAAAGGCTCCAGGCTGTTCTCTTTGTTTGAGAGACGTTTATAATAATGAGCGAAGAAAGCGACGTCTTTCAAGAGCACAGAGGTTATTTTTTTCGGTTGTAAACCAACGAATCTAGGAACATTTTGGCAGCCACCTGCCAGGTGATAAATTCTCTGTGAGTACAGTATATTATGTGTCAAGTGCTGAGCCATCTAGCATCTATAGAGAGGAGTTATAGGCCTCAGCTGTGAGAGCCAAAGTTTGTCAAAGCCATCCATCTTCTCCTCTCTCACACCAAATTATCATCAAAAAAAGAAATAGACTTGCACATTGAATATTTCTGATCAGATGTCCAATCAGTCAGAGAGATGAAAAAAAAATTGATGTGACTTCATAAGATTTCCTGCAGTTTATCACACATGCAGTAGTTTCTCAAACATGCATATTTATGCTTTAAGCATTGTTTGGTAGACACATCATAAAAAAACAGCCTACAGATCTGATGTTATTGTTTCTGGGCGTCAGTTTTGTCACATGTATGAAATTTAAATGAGTGATTGTTGCTCATATACAAAGTTTATCATCATTACTGAAGGACAAGCAGGCAGCGTGCAGGGCCCATGTTCATAGTCTGACGCATGATTATCATCAGCTTTACTAATGATATCATTTAGAAATGGCAACAGTGTCTTGTGGTTTGGGTCCTCTAAACGCCATGCTGATTTTATTCAAATGTGTGTCCTTTAGACCTGCTGGGTATCTGGGGCAGCCTCCTGATTGGAGGGCTGAATCATCACTGTTCCCTCTGAATAGGCTCTTTAACAGGGCACAGTAAGGATGGGGAGGTGTATGTGCTTGTGTGCATTTGTGTGTGTGTGTGTCTGCATATAAGAGTCGCGGGGGATACAGAGCTCTGTGTGTGCATGTGATTATCTGTCCATTAGTTTCCCTCTAGTCAATTGTGTGAGCACAATTAGCTGTTTGTAATTATTAGCTGTTTGTAATCTTGTTTGCTGTTAGTAAGTTTTTAAAAGCAGACTACTGCATTTTTAAAATGAGCTTATTACCATTATAACACAGTACTCATTGCATTTTCTTCTTACAAATATGTTGCATCAGATGGGGTTTTGACAGGGAAAAACCTCATTATCTTGCAATTGCTATGTAACAATGCTGGAGATACAGCATGTTCTGTGACTATTACTGACAGCATTTGTTTATTTACAGTGCTGTTTGCCAATTAATCAAAGTTACCGCTATACTAAAGAATTAATTGGCTTTTTTAAATGTAGAATTAATTAATTAATTTGTTAAACTGTTGTCATTTTGTCATACAAAGACACCACAGAATCATATAGGATTGGGTGGTATAAGGAAGTTGCCGTTACATTACAAGCTAGCATATCTTCAAAAAATGACACAACAGATAGATCTTTTGTAAATGTTGGTATTTATTTATTTACTTATGCGTACACAGAGAAATATAGGTTTCAGAGTAAGCAGTTATTCATAAAGTTTAGAGTAAGAAACATCAGAATATGCTAACCTTACTGCTGTTATTTAATCATTTGTAATTTAAAGTCTTCAAGGTTTATTCATCATTAAGCAGCATTTTATTAAGTTTACATCAACCATATTACATCTTTTACCTTTAAACAAATCATATATTAACAAGCTAACATTAGCGTTGGTTTGGTAGCAATGCAACAGTTACACCTGGAAGTTACAGGGTGGAAATATTTAGTAACAGCTGATCTCTACATAAGAATTAGTTTTTGTAGTGTGAACATTTACAGTAGAAGGAGGCTGAAGGTTGAATTTACAAACAGCTGGTACAACCAGCTTCATCAGGTGCAGAGTGCCGCATACACATTACTAGGAAAAGCTCAAAAATAAACACCCATATCTGAATAACTTTCAAAATCAGATCTGACCTTCATGTCTACAACTAAATCCATAAATCACTGAAATATGTAATCTACTGTAAAATACTGTAATAAACATATATGATCCATCTTAGCTTCAAGTTTGAATACATTAAAAGCCAACAACCATTCAAATCTGTACACCAGAATATTTCAGGGTTTATTTTAGACATTTCATGGGATAGTGATATTCTTCATCACCATAGGATGTAAAATACAGTAAGACTCATTTCCTCCTTTCCTACATCACACAGCTTCTGTTTCCTTCTATTCTCAGCTGTGCAACTAAGATCTTTGGCTTCCTGATGAACTAGATGAAACATACAGAATGACTGAGGCTCATACTTTTGTTTAAAATGCATACATATACTTTTTTGTTCTTTGAACTTAGTTCTCTCACAGAATTTTTTGTTTCAGCAGCAAGCACACAGGTATTTTTAGTGTGCAGGTGTACAGTGATCTGTGTGTAAATACAGGGCGAGCTTTAGAGTACAAAGATGAAGCTAGAACGTATTTATTAACCTGGCTCGACACAGTCTGTATTTCTGGAACACAGAACTGGGGCTGGGACACGCAAAAAGAAAAAAAAGTCTGTCCTCCCTGTAGCTTTGCTGTTGTTACCGTGTCAATACTGCCCAGATAATCTTTTTTAATCTTCCTCACAGCCTGTCACATTCTAATTGTCACCTGACAGGCTGAATTAAACAAACCGAGATGATCCATTTTCACAATGGCCTTTCAGAGTCTTCTCACATAAGTGGCAGTACTGCTGAGTGTTTGTATCAACATACTACTGCTGCTGCTCTTTCCTCTGGCACCTCGTCACCCTCTTCTTCAATACAAAGAAACTCTTTTGAGGTCTTTTTTGAGAGCTTGCCAGTGGCTTAGTGTGGCGCAGATGAATACAGCGATGGCCTTGTGGTTGATAGCGAGGGCTCGTGTGTGCTAAAGCTTTCAGATCAGATGGCAACACAAGGATTAAGACCAAACAGCAGAAGCTGTTGCAAAGAAAATAATTGAGATCTTAATTTTTTGCCTCAGAAATTGTTTTTAATGTGATGCTCTTTGGAAGCTTTTCTTTTACCATGTTCACATTTATTCAGTGATGTCAGGTTGAATCTTGTATTTTTTGCCAAAAATGGAATGGAACGGGCATCAGAGGACAGATTGGCACAATCATCTGGACACAGGGCCTGTGGGAGAAGGAGATGGCAAAGCCAAAAGACTGACGTGGCAGCAGCAGCTCTCTGACGCAGTCTGTCGTCTGTCCAGTGTCACGTCTGAATGTACGAAGGTGGAGGGGGCGTCTAAGCTGCCATTTGGAGGCAATCAATGCCATGGATGTAAAGATGTTTGTCTGCGTCACAGATAGTTATTTGTATGTGTACATGAGTGCACGTTTTTTCACCAGGTCTTGAAGCCTCATTTATAAAACCAGTGCTGTGTGAACTAACAAGAAAATAATTATTTAACAAATACAAGTGCTGAAATGTTCGCATTTCACCTGTTGTGCATCCATCTGTTTGTTGGACAAAAGTAGCAAGAAAGGTTACAACAAAAACATCACAGACAGTTAGGTTAATATTTTATCTTGTCTTCTACAAGATTTCCAGTCTTTCTACAGCTCATGTATTGTTATACAATCAGCTATATGCACAAATGTGGTTACACCACAGACACCTTCAGTAATGATAGTTTACTATGTATTCATTATGTTGGCTTGGTTGAGTGTGGAGTTTGGTTGTGTGTCTGCAGCTGAGGAATCGTTTCACTCCATAATTACACCTGAGTACCATCAGGGGTTTACTGGTATGCATGGTCAATAACTCTAAATATACACACATTCTCCAGCACAGAGGATATTGATAAGTTGGATTTAAAGCATAGAAATGAGCGTTCATATGATTTTAGCACACAGCTTTGTGTAGGCCCCTGGATTCCTCCTCCTCCACTTCTCCTCAGCAGCCCAGCAGAGCATAAAAATAATATTTTTGTTTTGGCGCTGGGCAGTCGAACCCTATGTGTGTGTGTGTGTGTGTGTGTGTGTGTGTGTGTGGTGTGTGTGTGAGAGAGAGTGTGTGGGGGGGGTTTTGCATACAGGCGGGCCCTTGGAGAAGTTACCTGCAACTATCCTTACCAAGACACAGACACACACTTTTGCTTGTTTGACTCTTTTGTTTTGAGGCGTAAATGTGTGTTATTGTCAGTGTGTGTGTGTGTGTGTGTGTGTGTGAGAGAGAGAGAGTGAGTGATTCAGCTTCCCTGATCAGACTCTGGGAGCTGCAAGTCTGGTTTTGGTGGGTGGGCCTCAGTCCTCAGTCAGGAGCCAGTAGTCAGTCACACAGCATACGTTGGTCTCAGGGGAATACTTACTGGAGAGAGACACGGAGATGAAGACAGTGACGGGTGGAGAGAAAGCAAACGATTCTATGCAGAAGGGAAAAAGTGTCAGCGTTAGAGGCACGAGAGGAGAAGACAAATCCACAGAGAGACAGAGAGCTAGTGGCAAAAGGAGCGAGTGAAACATGGAGGAATCAGAGAGAGAGTATTATTCAGGTTCTCCCCGTCCACCTGCCTGTGACACCAATTCTCCCAGGCAGCTACTGTAGGCGTTACTTCACCAGCTGCGCCCGAGTCCTCGGCAAGGCTGGGAGAACTCCTCAGAGAGACAGAGATGGAGAGAAGCTACAGTACATGTGAAGGGGAAGACAGAGGAAAGTGTATTATCAAGTGCTAATATCATATTCACAATCTTTTAGTCCCATATTAATGCTGTTTCCCTGCCCTGGGGGGGGGGCTGCTTTGAGAGTAGATTTCATTAGCAGTGGGCTTGTCAAATAATCAGCCTCACGGCGCTCCTTTGCCTTTCTGAATTAGCTGGCTTGCATTCTCTCTGCACACAATGCTGCATTGATTTTCATACCCTGCCTTTTGACATTTAATTAGAGAAAAGTGTGCACGCGTGCGTGTGTGTTGTCCATCTGATAGAAAGAGAAAGATGCTGTTTTGCAACCCCACCCTCCCCATCTCAGCATTCTCATGGCCAGCAGGTTCGGAAAATTCATTTCCTGTGAGTAAATAACTCATTTCTCTGCAAAGGGACAAAAAGACCCTTAGGTGTGATTATTTGACGGCGCTGGGCCGCTGTGTACAGAGACAGAGAACGCACACAGGCTCTGTTCAGCATGCACACATGCGGAAAACACACACCCACAGCTTCCTACACACACAAACACACGCTCTGTGGCTGTTAAGGGAAGACATCTTGAATTAATTCAAAATTAAAAACTATAGGTGGACAATATTCCAGCCCTAAGAACAACTCCTCCTTTATTATCCTACACTGTAAAGCAGCTGATCAGCAGCCAGTGTGTGAGTAGCATGAGGCTAATCAATAGTAGAATAGTACATGAGTGAGTCACAGCCAGGCTACCGTCTCCCCTTTTCACCCACCACCTCCTCTCTACACCCAGATTCCCATTGAAGTGTCAGTTACAGGCAGAGAGCTTTACATACCAGGCTACAGAGGAGCTGCCAAAAAAGCCCCAGTGTAGTATCTGTACAGAAATGCAGCAAGGAGCGTTGGAGAGACAGACAGAGATGAAAAGAAGGAGAGACAAAAACAGATAGACGGTGAGGGCATGTGTGCATGTGAGGGGGAGGTTTAGCACCAAGAGTCCATTGCAGCCTAGAAAATAGGCGTTGAAAGCAAAAGTAAATAGAGGAGGAAATACAGGAGATGTATGAGGTGGATTTCCTCTGACAGGGAGGTGGTGGATACAGATCCAAAAAGCTCTGGCACTTGTGTGAGACAAACAGCAGGAAGGAAGAAGAAGAAAAGAGGACATCCATAGGAGAGATCCCCTTTTGTGGTTTATGTAACATTTTGAGCAGCCGTATGGAAAAGTGGCGGCGTGGCTGTGAAACAGTAGGCTGCCTCTAATGAAAAAGGCATCATGGGCAATCAATTATAAAACATGACACAGCGTTACAGTGTGACTCGGCTGCGTACACAAGCATTAGATAGAACTTCTAAATTATTCACCAGATGCTGTAGCTCCTAAATGAAACACATTAACGTGTCACACTGTGATCCTCCTGACTTGTGTGTGTGAGTGTGTGAGTGTATGCTGTATGTGTGTATCCACAAGGACGAGACCACGTGCCAGGGTCTCCTCTGACACATGGCAAGGGCAAACTTCAGATCAGCACAAAATCCTGATGGCTCTATCATGGCACATTAACTATGAATGAGGGGGAGCCAGGGTCCCTGCCAGCTGCATGTACACTAACCCCCGAGAGCTCAGCGCGGCCGCAGCTTACAAAGCTCTGAGACTCCACAACATGTTAGCGATGGAAACGAGCAGCAAGCGATTGTAATTCCCCATTTTATAGCTGCTAATTCCCCCATGGGTGCTCGCCGTTACGGTCGCAGCACAAGTTTTATTTCCTCCCCTCTTCCAAAGTGTTCCTTTAAATGCACCCTGCCTTTCGCGATCCTCTCCCACCTGCTGGTTTTTGCACCTTCCATACAAAGTGACTGTTTACTTACTATTAGCCATGAAATGAGCTTAAGTAGTTTGAGTTGCTAAACATGAATTAGCAGCAGCACAGTGATCTGCAAAGCGATTCAACAAAAAGAACAGGAAGTAACAAACACCCAGGGCTCGCCTCTAAAATGCCAGATAGCAGTGGAACATGATGTAGCTAACAGGCAGTTTTCATGTTAGTTCACAAGCCCTACAGACTAACTCATTAGCATCCCGGGGAGCAGAACCAGCCCAGGGGCCAGACTCTGAGAAATGCATTTCTAAGCATTAATAAGGTGCTACACATCAGTAATATCTCCCCACGGGGGCAGATGGAAGCTGGTACACCAACCTGCTAGCTTTCATGAGCCCCCGCTGTCGGCTCAGGTTTCACACTGAATCACACTGTTTCAGCTGAGCGGGGGTTACAAATGTAGTGTAGCTGAACAGGTTGAAAAATGTTCTTATATGCACAGTGGAGGCAGAAGATTGGCTATATTACTAATAACATAATCCAACAGGCTTGTCTCACAACAGGCATTTTTGACTTGTCACAACAGGAAAAACAGAGGTGTTATTACAGACATTAATGTAGATTCTGTTCTGTTCCAGTGTCCCAGTGAGCTGAAGCAGCTTAATGTTATTCAGCCATAAGGACTTTGACCTGTGTTTTTCTACTGTGATATATCAAAATGTAATCCAAACCTGATTCATTTCATTCAGGAAAAAATAGATTTACACATTTAAATAAATGATGGTGAAAGATTATCCCCCTGACCCAAGGCTGGAGCATCAACCAGGCATAGTGGGCAACCTCAGGTTCCCAGAAACCTCTGGATCACTGTGTGGAAATTAGTTTTTTGTAATTATTATTATGAATTGAAAGTTGTGGGGGGAAAGAACCACAAATGTATAATGTTAAATTGAATAATAGTAGCCTGAAGATAAGAACTGTTAGTGGGCCCTGTATCAAAAAACACCATCATTATTTCAGTTGACATAATGCGTACTTCTAAATATATTTTTGTTTAATCGATGTACCACAAACTAGCAGATACACAGTAAACTTGTGGCAGGATAAAGCTGCAGAAAGTTCTGCATACTTACACCTTGTAGCAACGTGAATTTTTATTCATCCATATAAAATATCCAGATAATGTGTAGACTGCACATGAATACCAGGTGTAAATGAGATCCACCACTCAAAATGATTGTTGGCAGGAAAACTAATCCCATAGAGACAGACGGAGGGAAAAATACAGCATTAGCATTGCAAAATAAGAGTTACGCATCTGGTAAAATGAAAGAAAAAGTTTGTTCTTTGCAGTACACAATGTGCCCAGGTTACCTGCTGCAATATGTCTCCATCTATAAATCCACTCAGAAATGCACTCACTTTAAAAGCAGTGAACTTTGTCGGGAAGTGTGCAGACACAGAGCAAACTTAAAGGAGATCCAGAGGTGGAGTAAGGACGGAGAGATGGCAGCAGGCCTGGAGGAGGTGTGGGAGGAGTGATCCTGTCTTTCTGATGTTGACAGAGAGATGAGGAGAACGTTCATTAAATGATTATTGGCTTCATGAAGCAGGACTTTTCACTGTGTGTATTCACAGCATGTCTGTGTGTAAATACAGTCAAGGAGAGGAAGTAAAGTTGCTGTTTCACCACACACAAACACACAAACACACACACACACACACTCCTGGTGAGTTCTCTAATGAACAGGGATATTAAGGAGCTGTCACCCTTCAAACTGCTCAGCATGGAATTGACACCTAGCTGTCATTCTGATCATCATTGGACAAACACAAGATACCCACGCATACATGAGCATGCACACGCACACTCTCACACACACACACACACCAGGGACATCTATCATGGCTCAAAGTCACCCCCATCTCTCAGGGTGAGGCAGACTGTGTGTCAGAGCAATGAGAGAGAGTTTATGAAGACATCTGTCTGGTGTTTCATTAGAGCTGACTCTCATGTTGTGGATATTTAAGGCACACGGTCATGGCCCACGTCAGCTCTCATCGTCCCTCTGCGTAACGTAGTCATACAGGGGAGAGGAGATGGACAAAGACAGACAAAAAGTGACCGGAAGCTGTGGGACGTGAGGACACTCAGAGATGATTTAATCTTGTTTTTAAGAGAGCTATGGAGAAATAACAAGGGCATTTATTTATTTTTTATTTTTACAAAACTACTCCCTACCTTGTCACAGTCTCCTGCAATCTATATGTAATACTTTAACCTTTTTTCATCTCCTCTTATTTAAACTTGGAGTCTCAGACAGAGACACAGTAATTCACTTACACAATTCAACAGGCAGTCAGAGCACTATATACAATAAAGGAGGGAGAAAACAAAAGAAATGCCACACTCTACAAATTAGTTATAGACATCAATGAAAACTTGAGATATCATTATTTTAACATCATCCAGCAGGAAAAGAATTTCTCATTTCAAAGAGGTTTGCAGCCGGCCTGTTTCATTTTAAAGAGCAAAGGGAAAGTGGTCTCACCAAGATCAGAAATATGGAGGCTTTATTCATAGCTAACCAGCTCTGTGCAAAATTATAGGATTTAAAAAACACGAGAAGTGAGGTACAGAGCTTCACAAGGAGAGCTTTATAGATCAGGCTGTTGTTAGGCAATTGTTGAGAAGAAAGAAGGGAAGAGTGACACCAGAGTGATTCTATTATCACTTCAAGAGGATAACATTTTCTATTCCATTCATGTAGTTAACAAAAGTCATGTTAAAAGTCAGAATCAGTTTCCGCCTTCATTTCTTTCTCTTCTCTTTCTTCCTTCTTTACAGTCTAAAAAGGCAGTCAACTGATTTCACCACTTGCTCAGCATGACAAGTATTTTTCAGCTTATGAAAACAGCTGCAGGTGCTTTGTCCAGTCTGGGAAAATGACCCCGATGATGTCACAGTGATGTAATCAGGGTTACCTCAAATTGTGTTTGGAAAGATATAATAAAAGACACCTGTGTTTGAAAACTGTATGAAAGCTGTCAGCCAGACTTAATATCATAGATAACTGAAGTACTCCTTTAATGTCCTATACTGTCTTTATAGGTCCAGTTCTTGTTAGGACTGCAAAAGGAGGAAGACTAGAGAGATATTTGCAATTTTGAAGAACTTTTTATCTTGTGTAAACAAAGCAATGGTCTGTGGCAGAGTCACAGAAATTAATTCTGTTCCCTGAGGGGCTTTAGGAGCTAAACGTTAGCTGTCACTGTGTTTGAGAGCAACATTAGCGCATGAGAAACCGGCAAAGAGTGAGAGGGGACTCGCTGAGAGATAATGAGTTTGATTTGTGACTTCCTCAGTCCCATCACCCGAGACGGCCCGTCCCTCAGGCAAACAAACAGCCGACAGTAAACAAAAGCAAAGCCACTTCAAACATCAGAGTCAGCCGCCTTGATGAAGAGATGAGGCAGGTTTCCATCCTGCCGTCTACAGTTAGTCAGGCCATTCATCAAAACATCAGCAGCAGGAGGGGAGGAAACATGTTACTGCTGTGGATACGCCGCGCTGCGTCTGAATGTACAGTATGTCAGTGTGTATACTGCAGCCCATCATCCTGTAATTACCAGCCGCGTGATCTGTCCCCGTCGCAGGGCAAGTGAGCGTTAACCTATTCAACAACTCACTGACTGCAGTCAGTTCTCTGAATTAGATTTATGTCCCATTAAAGACAGCACTGAGACTGACCACTTCTCATTCCTATTCATCTCTTCAGTTCTGCTGAAGTGATTCATGAGAACTGCTGTCTGCTGCGATGCAAAGGTATAACATTACAGTCTCCTCATGGTTCAGTATGATACAGGATACAGGTTTTACCATTACAATATTTGATATTTTAATATGAATGAAAGCACAACCTGTCTGGGTGTACCCCCCCCTCACCCAGTGTCAGCTGGGATTGGCTGCAGCCCCAGCACCACCTTCATAGGATAAGCAGTATAGATAATGGATAGATGGATGAAAGCAAATTGTGACATTAACAAGTTGAACAGTGGAATCCACTAGTTGTTTTGGGGGAAAATACACTCTATACAATACAACATATATTTAATGGCTAAAATTCAGAAACTCAAATATAATGCAGGAAGTAAATTGTGCTCTAGGTAAGAAATATGCATCAATCTTTGAATGGCAGCATTTAAAAATGTAACCAGCCAGTAGCATGTTTTAGAATTGAAAGTAACCTACAGCTGAGTGTACAGACATGGAGAAGTATATTTAAAAAGATATGATAAAATATAAAGGAGTGAATAACAAACAATGGCCTGAGGTAGACACTGGACACGCTTCAGACACCTTAATGTGAATACAGCATATTCAGATGAACTGATGATGATTATTGATGGATTCTTTTTTGCCATGTCAACATTTTCAGGCCCCTCAAGCATTAAGTACATCTAAATATAAACAAAGGAGCATGCTATAGGAGTCGTGACTGAGTAGATGCATTTCTGTATCACAATATATATTTAGAGTCAACAGTCTGAACAGTTTTTGTCCATTATGGCATTATTTGTTTACACTTCAAATGATTTTTATAAGAGAAGAAAATGAAAGCGGTTGTGTAAACAGTGTGAGAGGAAAATCTATTTCCCACTAATCTGAGGCAAACTGATAGGTTCTCCTTTACTGCAGGCGCTTTGATCATCTGATCTGCACACACGCTTGTGTAAGACTGTAGCCATTAGGTGTGTGTTGTGTGTGTGTGTGTGTGTGTGTGTGTGTGTGTGTGTGTGTGTGTGTGTGTGTGTGTGTGTGTGTGTTGTGCAGACTGGAGCAGTGCATACAGTAATTAAAGGGAGTCTTATTTGGAGGCAGCTGAGGCAACCAAACTACATGTGGACACACACACACACACACAGTCTCACACTTAATTATATAATGAAACCAAATAATTATTCTCAAATCTTGTAGTGTGTGACCCTAATTAAACTAAAGGTGTGTTTGGAACACGAGGCATGACACCTAGCTGAAAACAGACACAGCCACAGCCTCTCTCTCGCACACACACACACGTTGCTGTTGTACTTAGAGTTTGGGATATTTTGCTGATGTTAACTGTGTCCAAAATCATCAATGCACATTTAATTTCATTCTTGATATTCAGCTTCCCAAAAATACTGAAACTGGTTAGTCACTTCAGGTCAGAGTCAGCAGCAGAATTTCATGAGAATGTTCTTTGGTCAGTGTTAAAACTTTCATTATGCTCAGCTACAAAGCAGCCTCACCAGTTTCAATTAAAGTGAGCCAGAGAGACAGAGAGGGACTGATGAAACCATATTACTGTCTATCTTTGGAGACCACCAGGAGGTAAAAACCAGGCTCATGAACTCATGAAAATAAAACTAAGATTTGAAAGGCTGGGGTCAAGTTTAAGAGTAAAAATGTGAATGTCTGAGAGCAGCTGTGTACCATAGTGTTCTGTTTCTATTTCACGAGGCTGCATCCTTTTTGTTTGTACATATGTTATATGTTGTATTTTGTCTGGGATTAAATCTTCTTTCTACTTGCTGCTGCAACATTCACTAAGATTGTGTGGGGTCTTAACCAAGTGTGGAATTGAGAGCTTTAAATAAATTGTTTGGTATTTGAATAGTTGTCATCAGGTAAGCACATACAGACAGACAAAAGGACAGGAGTGCAGTAGGGACAGGTTTTCATTGGCACAGTTATGGTCGGTTTACCTCTTGTTAGTTCATGGCCAGGTAGATTTGGGCTGTTTGTGGATGTAAAATGTCTTTGAACCATGAATGTACCAGTCCATCTAATAGATGTGGAAATATTTGAGCTGGTGGTGCAAGAGGAAGTGGCTCACTAAAGTCATAAGACTCATTCTCTGGGGACCATGAAATTTCAATCAATCCAATAGTCCAATTGACCAGTTGATCAATATCGCCATCCTGAGAGCCACACTGGATAAAAACATTAAAATTAATTTTTAAATGTTCACATAAAGTTTTAAACAGTTTGAAATAGAGTTTAACTTTCAAAATTCAATTTCAACCTTTCAAATCTCTGATTCAATTTCATGAATGATTGATTATGCCTCAGAATGTATTGATCTGTCCACATCTTACCTACTGTAGTGTCCTCTGAGTCTTGGGCAGCACCACTGTAACACTCTGAGGATTTGTTCTGCGTTTCTGTCATCAGTTCCACCCTCCATAATGGATTCTGCTGAGCCATTTATTTACACCACTGAATTTGGCTACCTGCCACACTGCTGGTCATTTCTGCAACTGGTGGGAATATAATGGAGCCAAACTTCTCATTTGTTTCATACCACAGAAGATCTAAGGAGGCTTTTGTTTATCTCTCTCTGTTTGCAGATAGCTTGTCGCCTCCTGTCAATGTGACCATCAAAGCGCTGAAAGCAAACTCTGCTGTGGTGACATGGGACATCCCCGAGGGAGACTCAGTCATTGGCTTTGCCATCACACAGCAGGTAAGTGACGCTAGTCAAACACAAACACAGACTAATTAAATTAAGTTGTGGTTCATCACTGGTTGTGTTCTGCCATGTCCACTTCTCTTTATTGTGACGTTCCCTTGCTCTGAGTCAGTGAGCATTATGGGTATTATCACATGACGCTGGATCCTGTTGGACTGCTTATCTGCTCTCTGACAACAGCAGGCTGTGACAGCTATGTGAAACAGGGAAAGTGATATTATCTGCTGCCATCACACACACATACACACACACACACACATATAAACATACTAACTCACATCCACTACTCTGTTCCAACCCACACTTTATTTGCATTAGCTTACGTGGGACAGGCCGTTTTCTTAATCTGCTTTTTAGCTTTCTTGCAAAGTGTTCTGCAAGAAGATTAATACTGCACATGTATCTGTCCTCTAAATATGAGGCTAAAGCTGTGAGACAGCTAGCTTAGCTTAGCATATAGACCAAAGGCAAGGGAAACAGAAAGCCTGACTCTTTCCCAAGGTTAGACAATCTGCCAGCAGTACCTCTGAAGCTCAGTATTTTAACATTGTATCTGGTTTACTTAATCTATAAAAATAAATTGGGTTAAACAGAGCCAGGCTAACTTCGCCCCCTGCTTTCAGTCTTAATGCTAAGCTAAGCTAACTGACTCCTAGCTCGAGCTTCGTATTTAGTGTACAGACCTGAGAGTGACATCAGTCTTCTCTTGTAACTGTTGGCAAGAAAACAAATGAGGATATTTCCATAACCTGAAGTAGTGCTTTAACATTGAGCTTTATTTGTCAGTGTAAAAATGTAAAGTGAAAAGTTTCTTTCAAACATCATTATACAAAAATGTCACACCAGTTGGCCTCTTGAGCAGCCAAACTATCCCTTCAGTTGGCGAAATAGTCAATTCTGTGTGATTTTAAAGCCTAAGCTTCTGCCTTGTGGACAGTCAATGTACAACTACTGTTAGAAAGCATACGACTGAGGACAAAACATCTGTCCTCCTGCTGTAAACCATGTTCTCCCATGTTGTGCTCCAACAGAAGAAAGACGTGCGCATGCTGCGATTCATCCAGGAAGTCAACACCACCACACGCTCCTGTGCATTATGGGACTTGGAGGAAGAGACAGACTACATTGTGCATGTCCAGTCCATCAGCATGACAGGGACGAGCCCGCTGAGCGAACCGCTGCGCTTCCGAACTCCAAAGGAGGCCGAGACTCAGGCCTCTAAGAGTAAAGGTAGAGAGACAAAACACACACACAAATACGAACACTTGCTCAGTCATCCAACATATCCACACTTACAGGGGAAAAAAACACACACACATTTCTTCACTCTGTTTGTGCCCTTTTCATGAAAGTGAGTGCAGAGGGGACTTGGCCTTTTGACAATATCTTGACTGATTTTGTCTAAAGACCAATAAAAATCAATAGACACACAAAGCGTGAAATGAAATTTCACAACAGAGTGCTCTTGAAGCCCGCCCCCACTGACCACAACTCGGGAAGAAAACAGCTGAGGGTGGTGTGTACTTCATTGTGTATTGACGTACCTCTGTGGGCCTCACCCTGCATGCACCCGGTGCAACTGCACGGTAAACCAAAATGAGGAGAGGCATTTATCACACGCAGAGAGGAGATGGTCAGAGCTGCGAGGGGTGGTGGATCGATGCGCTTTTGGCTGAAGTCCTGCTCCATCTATTCTTCCTCTCATTTACACTCATCTCTCATGTGAGCTGCCATTATACTCCGATACGTCCCGGGGTGTGAAGCCAGAAAGAAGTCTGAACTTCTGGTACTGTAGCGAGCGGGCTGACAGAGACACAAAGGACATGAATACAATCATCACAGAGCACTGAAGACATGTACTCTCCACCACTGAGGCCTAATTAGCACAGAAAGTGTGGTCTGCATGTTGTTTCTGTGAGAGGAAGAAAAATGACAGAAATCAATAACTGCACAGGCTCCAGATAAAAAAAGTGTGTGCATGCACATTTCACGCACTTTCTTTTCAAATATGATTCTCTCTCCTGCTGTTTTCCAAAGACATGAAGACAGAGCAGCTCATGTACAATGCACAGGAATAAACAGAAGTGCCTCATAGTTGACACAGGCATGGTTTTACTGAGAGCGGTGATTAAATTTTTAGAAGGAAGAAAAAGTTCAACACTGAGTTGAAGATTGATACCGCTCTACTACCATGTCTATACACTAAACATGAAGCTAGTGCCAGAAGCCGGTTAACTTAGCTTGACACTGGTAGCAGGGAAACAGCTTTAATCCAGTGCCTAAAACAGAAAACTGATGTTTTTACACTTTGTTTTTAACAAGTTAAACAAACGTGATATAACGTGTTAATTTATTAGCTTTAGATGTGCTGGTACGCAGATTTTGTTACATTTAGAGAGGCTAGCCGAAGGGCTAGGAGGGCTAAGCTACAGCAGACTTTTGGCTTTAGCTTCATAATGTTGTGTGTATGACTGTGGTATCGTTCTTCTCATCTAACTCTCAGCAAGAAAGCAAATAAGTGTATTTTCCAAAAATATTGATTTATTCTTTAAAATGTTGACATCATCCCTATGTCCCAGAGATTGACCCATTCCAGTTTTAAATGAGGCTGTTGAGTGGAGTGCAGTTGATGCCTCTGTGAATGTTTGTTTGCTTGGTTTATTTGGAAGGCTGTTAAAGGAAGCAGCACTCGGCCTCAGTTCATTCATCCATTCCCCAAAAATGTAAGATTTCCACATATTGGCAGGCTCGGCACACACACACACACACACACACACACACACACAAACACACACTCACAAGAACACACACACCGAGTCAAAGTCCCTGTTCGCTGCAAAGCAAAAAACATTTCCCTGCTCCTCCACCACCATGCACGTTTCACAAAGCAAATCTCCACAGAGCAGGTCTGTGATTCATCATCCTTCACTCGTACTCAACAACAACTTCTCAGTTTTAACACAGCACCAGACATCCTTCACTGTCTCATTTGCGCTGCCTGCTCAAGGATGTCTGTTTAATTAGCTTAGCTACATTGAAACAATGAAGTCTTTTGATGACAGATGAACAGATGTTTTTCAAGTCAGTCAATTTGTAATTCACTGTAAAATATGTAGATTTGGGATTGGGATCAGTGTTAGTTCATTTTCCAGAAGAGCAAAACGGTGATTTGTTTAATTCCCCCAGGATATGTGGGGTTTTTATACTTTATTGACACTTTATTTAGTAAGATTTGCACATTTAGACACATAATGGATATTACAGGTAATAATTTATCATTTTAATTTGTTCATCAGCAGGAACAACATAAACTGAGGTGTTCACATTGCGAAGTTGAATTATTATTATTTCTAAGTTTAATTCAATTCAATTCCATTTTATTTATATAGCGCAGAATAACAACAAAAGTCATCTCAAGGCAATTTTCATATAGAGCAGGTCTAGACCATACTCTTTAAAATAGGTATTTACAGAGAGAGACCCAACAGATCCCACCGTGAGCAAGCAGTACGCAACTGTGGCAAGGAAAAACTTCCTTTTAAGAGGCAGAACCGGACTCAGGGTTGGCGGCCATCTGCCTCGATCGGCTGGGTTGAGGGAGGGTGGGGTGGAGGGAGTGTAGAGAATAGCGAGAGAAGAACATATCATAACATTTACCTTTCATCAAAGGAACTATAAGTAGGAGAAGCAATGTATGGTTGGTTTAAAAGATGGATGGACAAAAAGAAAAACAAAGTTGGTCTTGTACTGCAGATAATTGCAGTAGGGGGTGTGGGAGAGAGTCTCTCAGTACAGCTGTTAGTCCTTTGTCTCGATATGACAGGCGACCGATCCCGAGAAGAAAAGGGAGGTTTTCACCATCCTCACTCAACTGCTCAGCCCTTCTGTTCTGCCGTATCACGCTGATCTCAGTGGAAAGAGCAAAGGATGAGCTCCAAATGCTGGATTATTCCACATTTCTTCTCATTTCCTATTTCACAATAGGTTTAAGCTTCAGGAGATCAAAGAATGCGAGAGAGAAAGATGGAGAAAAAAAACAGAACAACCTGTGCACAAGATAGACGGAAGAGACAATGAATCAGAGAAAGAGAGGAGGGGGAGGAACAGAGAGTGACAGAGACGGGAACAAGGAAAGAAGTCACAGAGGAGGAAGATAAATCCTGACAATTAAATGTTAAAAACACACAAACTATGGGTGTTTTCACACAGATGTACATGTAGACTTTCCCTGGGCAAATCACCAGACACACAAACATGGGAAATAAAAAGCAAAAAAAGGCTCATTGGCTTCCTCAGTTCTATTAAAGGGAAAACTTTCTTTCTCTGTGGCCCCACAGGAAAATTCTCAAAAATTGGGATGGAACAAAAGTTTCTCTTTTCTTCAGTCACAGAGTAGTTTCATATATATATGTCAAAACGGGGCTGCAGCAAAGTGCTGTTTCCCCAGACAGCATCACTCAGCTCTGCTACATCCCAAAGGATGCACAAAACTTTTACACTGTGTGGCCACTGAAATGAAGGCAGCCATATTAAAGACAAAGGACAAATCCTACATGGCATTGTCACCGTAATGAAATGTGTCAACTTTTGGAATAACACTTAATTGCTTTCTTTCAGTGAATCAAATGAGAAAATCAGTATTAGTCTCATGTCTGTGTGTTAAGTGCAGAGCTAAATCAGGACATGGTTAGCCTAGCTTAGCATAAAGACAGGAAATGGGGGAAGCAGTTAGTTGAGTTCTGATTACAGAGTAAAGAAAAAATGCAGAAAAAAGGGGCTCAGCACCTCAGTTTTTCTAAAATCCTGGCTGTGGCCCTGCAGCCCTGGACATCTTTAGCACAGGTTGCTAGATTGAGTACTGGGCTTTTGTTAAGTTGACAGACTCACGGAGAAACAGATGCGAAAGCACCAAACTCTGTGCCCCAAGTTTTTGACTCTGGCTTTGTATTGAAATTTGTCAGACGCTCAATCTGGAATAACAACAGGTGAATCGTTGCCATGTCACAACAATACATCATCCAGTAGTAATGTTAGCATATCCATGTTTGTAGAGAACGTCAAAGTGCTTTAGGTTTGGAAGCAACATTATAATTACTATAAGTGACAAAACTGTGTCAGGTTCTTCACAGCAGAAATTTTTTATCTCACTGAATTTATGATAACATAGAAATATTCTGGTGCTGAAACATAAAAAGTGAATGGAACTTTAAAGCTATTAATTCATAAAATATGGAGCCTCGTCTATAGCTTGGTCAGTGAGCATCAGCTGTTACAGCTGACCTGTTAGCCCCGGTGAGGCCAACTGGCAACAGTGTCAGGCGCCTCGGGCTTTTCTGCTTTGATTAGTTAATACTGGGCAACAGAGGCCAATCGATCAGCAGAATTGCTTGTTGCTAAAAGCTACTGGAGCGTGAGGTTCCTGCCACACTGGGCCCTCCAAATGTCACCCATTGCATCTAATATAAGGAAAGGAGTGCTTTCTCCGCTGCGGTGAACTTTAGATCAAGCCTCTGACTTCCACAACACTCAGCAGTACAAGAAAAAGTTACTATGTGTTGTTGCTTTGTTCGATAGAAACCTGCAGGCATCCGCGTGCGGATTGCCGATTGCAAACAGCAAGAAAAACACACATTGCTCTCTTTAATACCTCTCCCGATGGTCATTTGACTTCAAAGATGATGATGGAGTTTTATTGAGGTTGGTGTGAACCGATCTTGACTGCTGTGATGAACTTTTTTCCATTGCTTCATTTCTCTATCACACTCTAATATCAAAGGATCCCCAATGGCCCCGATGAAACCTTAACTACTCTCTTCATGTTCTGCCTCTGTGTGATGTTTTGACTCCATCAGGCGCTCCTAGAATTTGGTCTCAGTGATAACGCATAAGTACATCTCCAGTGCCGCATGTGTGAAGTCAATCTTTTGAAAATCATCACTTCTTTCAACAGTTCGCCTTTCTGCTGCAACCAAGATCCTTATCAACACCTGTGCTACCCGTTCCCTGCTATTACTGTGCTACACCTGTAATTTAAGGTGTAATGGCAACGGGCACCAGTATCCCTTGTGGATGTGCAAAGATTAGACTGAGATCTGAATGGGCAAAAGCACTCGATTCATTGAACATTTAGGAAATCAGACAGGTGTGAAATAGTGACATGAACACTGTGTGAGATTCAAGAGCTTAAAGGAAGACAGGAGACTGTGCAAGACAGTTCAAGATCTCAAGAGTCAGAATATATACCTTGAACTGCAACTGTCTAAAATAAAAGCAGAGCACATCAATGAAACCCCAAATGTATAAAATGACTGAGCAGTTCAGTTCAGTCAGGTCTGCTGCCGCTGTACAACAACATTCACCGAGAACATAGAAACCAAAGACAGGTTTTCTCCTCTCAGGATAAAAACTGGGGGTTGATGTAAATACGGATATCATTCTAAGTTGTTTATATGGGGACAAGCTGTTCAACCATGGTGCTTCCCAAGATTATTAGACTCAGAAAGCCCAATTCAAGAGGACTCTCCAGCCTGTCCTCTGCTGGTGATTACCAATACTGCAGCAGAAGGCAAACCAGCCCTTAAAAAATGCAAAGGATCTGAAGAATTTCTCCAATGAATGTGTGCATAAAGAAAAGTAAACATCCTACTATCTGGGGAAAAAAGGAAGAGGCTGTGTCACTGTGCAAAAACTGAAAAAGGCCTGGCAATGCACGATCAAAGTTAAAGAAGTGTGCAGTTGGCAGGAATCGAGGCCAAGCCATAAGACAGAACTTATGGCTATGTGGTCACGGGAGATATGCGTAGCAGGTGCAGTGACAAAATTAATGATCTAATTAAAAATGACCATGACATGGTTCATAAGCCTGTAGATAAAAACCATGAAAAGCAATTAAAAGAGTATTACTGAAGTTTGCAGGGATTATACTATCCCAGTTGTTAATAACCTGTACACAGACTGTTGTTTAGACCCCTGTAGGGACTGTACACAAATGATCAGGGAGGGGAGGGGAGACCTGAATCATATATTTCACTTTTTTGATATCTGCATGTTATATCAGCAAAATACAAACCCCATCTCTGATCTCGACACCTTAATCCGTCAACTGGTTTTACTCTGAGGAAACTGATGTGACGTTGTAATAACACGCACAGGATTTTGTGTGTTCATAGAGCAACCTGGCTATTCTTATTACAAGAGACCTGCACTGCATAAACACACTGATGTTGACTTGTTTGCCTCCGAGCACAGTGTGTTTGAAGTGTCAGTCATTAGACTCAGTGAAAACCCTGATTTTATAGAAAAACATTTTTGCTGATATGTTGTATAATATGCTGATAAAAAGCCAATTAAGCTGCTTGTCTTCCAAACACTGACTTGCCTCAAGACTGAGAAACACTCCCACCTCCTTCTGCAACGATGCAAAAGCTAAAAGGGAAATTGTCCAAACTTCAGGTCACAGTGGAAAGTAAGACCATGCTGGTATTATCAATGGAAAAATCAACTGAAAAATTTCCTGTAATAGATTTCTAAATGTTTCTTCTTGACTCCTTCAGACGAAGTGACGATGGAGGAAGTGGGCCAGACCACCCAGCTGAGGGCAGGGGAGCTCATCATCATCGTGGTGGTACTTATCATGTGGGCAGGTGAGGACATAACTGTTAGATAAACCTGGATCAGACAGCTTCACAGGCATTACCTCTGTTTATAACCTTACTCTAAATAAGAGAAAAACTCTCTGTCTCTCCCCCCCAGGTGTGATCGCTCTCTTCTGTCGCCAGTATGACATAATCAAAGACAACGAGCCCAACAACAACAAGGATAAAGCCAAAAACTCCTCAGAGTGCAGCACTCCTGAGCACCCAACGGGGGGGCTGTTGCGCAGTAAGGTATAACCCACCCCACCCCCTCCTCCTCCTCCTCTCCCCGGGTGCCTCCCCCCTCTCAACGGCGCCGGGCAGGTGAATGGTCCCGGCCACTTCTAGACTTTTTCCACTGACACCTCACGCTTACTCATAGTGTCATCTGAGCATCAGCTTCAGGCTAACACTGCTTCAACGTCGCACCACTACGTGTATGACTGTGCAGCATCCAGCAACAACCAGCGAAAACACTCTAGCCATTGCTTCTCTTGTGATCAATGCACAGAGCCCCATACCATATTCATCTCCTGTGTCAAAGCCAGAGCAGAAAACAAGTCAAAAACAAATCTTTATTCCTTTTTTTCACTTGCCCCAAACATCAATAAAACATCCGAGTGCAGAGGCATCCTCATGCTCAGTGAAGAAGCTTATTGTGTGATTCCTGTGAGTCCTCCAGCCTTCTCATACCTGTCATCTTCCTCTTTCCTCCCACAGTTCCCCAAGAACAACAACAACAACAATAGGATGCCATCTGTCAACATCATCGAGGTGTGACTGCCAGGACGTCTTCTTTTTATCCAAAAGACTTTGTGTTCTTGCAAACAAAGCCAGGCCCCCTTTTAAAGCCCATCTGCTTTTGTCAGGATGAGGCTGGGACTCTGGGCCCCTCAGCAGTGCCCACTACTCTCCTTTGGCATAGGGCACTGGCGCTGAAGCGGAGACTCCAGCGGTCAGACGCGGCCTTGACCAGGGCCGGTCTGAGAGCAGAGCCAGCAGCAGAGAGACTGTGGTGGGAGTTGAGCGGCCGCATCGTGCTCAGTGACTACTGTACCATGGGGGAGGGGGCCAAATGGCTCCGGTGGTGGAGAGACTGCAGATAAAACAACCCCAGGGACCAAAGCCGATAAACAGAGCCAGAGACCTTTTCATTCTCTCTCTCTCTCTCTTTCTCTCTCTCTCTCTCTCTCTCTCTCTCTCTCTCTCTCTCTCTCCCTCTCCCCCACAGTCACCTCTTTTTTTCCTCCATCTTTCAGTGACCACAAACCTGGACATTTTCCATCTCTGGGAAGCACTGAGATGCATCCACTTTGTCCAAATCATCCCCTGTACCTTAATCTCATCTTCCTTATTTTCCTCATAACATCCTGTTTTCTACTCTTTCTTAATCGAAGGGAAATACTGTAGATGATTCAGCTGTAACACTTTACTTCTCTAATTTTTAACATGGTGCCACCAGAACAGTCCTGTTGTTCTGGTACTGTTATTTTTTTTTTTTCTTTTCTTTTTTTCTCCCTAACTGAAACTCTTTGCCGTCCTGCGGGAAATGTTTTCATTCTGGCGAGCTCGTTTTCCCCCCTCAGGGAATCCAGACTCCACCTGGCCAATTTCGGAGCCAATACTTGGATGTGCTGCAATGACGCCAGAGCAGCTTTAGAGGGATCGCGCGGCTCACCACCAGAGCTGAGTCACCCGGAAAAAAGACGGAACTCATTAACTCATACTGAAAGAACGTCTCTGATCTGAATGCAGTGAAGTCCATAACATTCAGTCACATTTCCTTTTTTTTTGACTTTCTCTTAACTTATTTCACGCTTTTATTCTGAAATGTTACATTCCATGTCCAGGATGAGCCCTTTAGTATTTTTCCTTGTGTCTTTTCTCTTTGAGGGTGATGAATTTCAAAGCATTTCTGGGGAGGAAAAGGAACCGCCATAATGGAGTGCATTCATCTAATTAATGAACTTTAAAAAAGGGGCTGGACTCTATGGACATCCACAGAGAAGTGGACTGAAGAGATCCCTTAAATCAGCAATAACAGCCCTCAGTGGAGCACTGAAGTGAGGACTCAAACTGTGTAGCCTCTTCGCCCGAAACTCAACCTCCCAGCATGCAACGTTCAGACAGATGAACAAACTTATTACGAGGGTATTCACACTGAGCCTTGTTTGCAGGTGATTCCTCTCCTTAACATTCACAGAGAAGTCTTTCAGCGCTGTTGTAAAAACTTTGGTTTCCTGATGGCGAGCATGGGAAAAAAAAAAAAAAACTTTTTACAGGCCCAATCTTCAACCCTAAGACTTCTTTATGACATCCTGAACAGATGTCACCAAGACAGAAGGGCTTCTATCGAGACTTTTTTTTTTCTCAATTCAAAGTCAATATTTGTGTTGAACTCCATGTTGAAGAGGCTAAGCATAATGATAAGGGATCTACTGTAGCCATACGGTACTGTGCTCTGTATACTGTGAGGGAACTAGACAGCAAATGGTGTATCTGAGGGCTGATTCAAACTCAGTAGTACTGCCTTAAAAATAATTATATCTTATGATTTAGCTAGTAAGATGGAAGGCCTCACATCTTACATATGCGTCATATGCTTTACCTTTCATATAATATTTAAATGTGCAAGTAAAAGGAAACATTACAGATAGACCGAGCTGAGACCAGTCGGAAATTGTGGAGGAAACGTTTGACATTTAATGTGTACATACATTTTATATTTCACTCTTGTTTGGTGGTGTCAGTCTAGAGAGCCTTTTATGAAATATGACAAGATGAACATGGGAATTGTATAGACTCATAACGTAAGAGCTGAACAGAGGTGAAAATGTGTTAGATTTTTTTTCTTTGTTAATACACAGCTGTAAAAGTCCTGTTATTAATGAGCTTTTTCATAGCACTCCTCTACTGTCATGTATTTCTATTACATTATGTCATTGTGTTGTTAATGTGCAGTAAGAAAAGACTCTTTTTGATGAGGACAGTGATTTGGAAAAAACAAAGTGGTGGATATTTTAAATAGTCATCCAAACATAATGGTAAAGAGCCATTCACCTGCTGGGAATCTCTATTGACAAGGCTGAGCGGTAAACACTCTTGTTCCGCATGGACTCCATCCCATTTCGCAACGCACCAGCAAGTCATTTATTGTAAACACAGACAAATACATGTGTGCAAACACACATAACAGGTCAGAGCTCCCATAGAGTTGAGTGTAGTGGAGAGAGAGAGAGGTGGTTAAGAGAGAGTACCGAAGGTTATGATTGGGTAGAGTGGGTAGAATGATGACTAATGCAATGGCTTTTATCATTCCCTCCCTCCCTCTCTCTCTCTCGTCTTCCACTCTTAATAAGAAAGGAAAAGCTCAGGATTGTGCTCCCCCAACAAGCACTGATTCATGTCAGCGGCAAGAGTGGGTTTTAAGTTTTTTTGTTTTGTTTTTTTTTAAAAGTTAAGTCCCAGACAAGGGAACAGGGAGAAGGAGAGAGGCCTCCCTGACTGATTAACCCAGACATTTAAGCTGTTGCCAGGACAAACTTGGTGAAGCCTCCAAACGGTGTTCTGCTGCATTACCCAGAGTGATCAGCACTTCACCCAAAACTTCTGCGGCTGAGGGCCGAATCCATTTTTCCCCAGGCACACTGCGCCGGTAGCAAGCTCTACAATCGATAGGCATCCATCCACGCAGTAATAGATAATGATGATTGTCTCAGGATGATTTCTTTGAACTAGGGGCCATGCCTTAGGTTTGCCAGCAATATATTTCTCTGCAGGCACTCTTTATTTACCTTCCTCCTCCCCCTCGCTTAAATGAGTACAACTTCAGCTAGCAACACGTTTACTTTTAAAGCTGTCACAGATTTGACTGAATAAAGTGAGTGTATCATCATCTTCAGATTATGGTGCACTCCTATGTTGTCACTGTAAATACTGTATTCCTTATTACTAATTTAAATGTAGGGCTATTGTGCAGGTTGTTGTCCAACGTTAACCTTAAAAGGAACAGTTTAACATTTTTGGTTACTTTTTTTGCAGAGTCAGATGAGAAGATCGATACCACTTTCAGATCTATATGAATATGAACTTATAACCAGCAGCTGACTAGCTTAGGTTAGCATAAGGACTGGAAACATATTTTGTTACCTTTGGACAGAGCTATGCTAGCATCTCCCACCTGTTTCCAGTCTTTATGCTAAACTATGCTAACCAGTCGCTGACTGGAGCAACACAGCTCATACTGACCCTCTCACCTAATTCTTAAGGGAAAAAAACTGAGTGAGTGCATCTCTGAAAACTACTCCTTTAAGGGTTGCAGCTTCTGCATATAATGTGTTTGAGTGAACTCTGCCACCGAGAGATGAGAATCCAGCAGCCTCAGTTTAGTGGTAAACAGCTGTGGTGTCATTTGATTTTACATAGAGGAGGGTTTGAAAAACATAGAGGTGTTTCCATGGATGAGTGGAGGACTTGTGGTTATCTAATTAAGAGTCCACACGTCATACCTAGTGGTGTAGAACAGTGCAGTTTGCTCCGTCAACCATACGCAGACTGTTCCCACTGCTGAAGAAACTGATGTGAGGACATCCAGACACTACTGATGCTTCTGGTTGTAACAGGTTAAGTACACACCTGACAGCCACAGATGAAAAGTCTTTTTCCTTTAAATCACACTCGACAAATGGTGACGACTGTAAGAACTCAACATTCCACTTGAGCCCTGTGGTGTCAAACCACTCTTTAACAACACACTGAGGACTTTCTTTCAGTGTCTAGAGGCCCAAGACGTTTTCTCAAGCTACTGTATGAACCATACAATGCCTGAAAAAATACACTTGGTAGCTGTAATGGACTATTTTGTGAAGAGATACCAAGGCAGTAAAGGTACAGATTTTTTTCAAAACAACTTACACAAAGTGTATTTTGTATTAGACTAGAAACACGCCTGGAAACTGAAACGCAGTGTCGTGATGATAGAGTTGGACTATTTCATTATGGAGTTACTGAAATATAGGAATGAGATCCACAGAGAAGCATGGTTTAGAAAAATGAACTGCTTTATTAGTGCTATCATGTTTATATTCATTGTATGAGGTGTACAGCAGTCATTGCTTAATGAGGGCTAGCATGGTTTAACTATTATGCACAAGGTTACACAACTTCTATTATGAAGAATATGGTGTATGCTTACTTGTGTATGCTTAAATAAAATATGTAATATTTTCCACAAAAGTCTGTTTGATCTCAACAAAAACATTAAGTGCTGACATTAAAACAGAATATGAGATTGTTTGAACCTTTCAGGGCAAAAAAGTCAGGTTAGTGGAATTTTTTTTAAAGAAACAGTTTTACAAAATCCAGGAGGACAGACTTTTTCTTTGGTGAATAATACATGCAAACCTCAGACTTCACCAGGCTTCAACTGTCAGACTTTTCTCCATCGAAAAAAGCACAGCCCTACAATTTTGCTGTTTTACTGTTACTGTGGAGATGCAGAGTTTTGCCCGAGAAAGACATTAATCATCCTGAAAAATTCACCCAACAACATGGTTTCAGGCAAATGCGTTTGCTGTTGAGTCAGCAACTTGTGTAGGAAAACGTGCCTGAACTTGTAATGGCTCAGAAATCAATGAGACTTAAACAGCAGAACACGATAAATCACATGGATCTTACTCAAGTCCCATATTTGATTATGTTTATGTTTGTCTATGCACAGAGCGGTCCTCGACTGTTTGGCTGAGCAGGCGAAATGAGACTCTGGGAGACTCTTGTGGCCGATACGCACGACTTCTATCTCTGACTCGTTTGTTTTTGGTTGTGCAGTGTGTTTAGACAAAACCCAACACGGCCGCAGAAGAACTGTGAAGCATGTCAGGTAAACACAAAGTCTCTTTACTGCTGATAGCTCTGGCTCATGGTTCTGTTGGGGAAAAACATTGTTAGGTGTAGAAGTGCTCTGGCTGCTCAGTTGCACATGTGCCTTTCAGTCTGCGCAGCGTGTGTCACGAGGCCTTCACCAGACACCCACACACCTCTGCCTTCTGGATGGCTGGCCAGGGACAGGCTGCCCCACTATCTGTACAGACAAGATTACTCTAACAACCTGCATTATTCAATGGATGGGACCCACGCTGATAAGTTCCATGTTCCATTTTTTTCACCCCCTGGGGTCCCTTCTGTCAGCCTGTACCTGCACACAGCACTCAGACGCTGTGTAGCAGAGGAGAGAATAAAGCTGACAAAGATGCAGCATTATTCTGCAAACATTAACAGAGGTTGACAACTGTGGTGGAAGCTGAACAGGCTAAGCTTTATTATGAGAACTTCATCAGCAGTACTGTCTCACCCCCACACAAACACACAGCCATGCTCTGACTCTGGAGACCGAGCTCTCAACTCAGCGCCTGTGGCACTTACACTTTGCTTACAATGTTACAGGGTTTAATGAGACCACAGTGCAGAGAATCCTCCAATCAGCTAGAAGTACACTGTGATAACTGCTGCTCTGCAATTAAAGGGTCAGTTCACACAAATCACAAACACATTTTCCCATTTAACCCCTACTGTTAAGGGTATTGGTGAGGGTTTTGAAATGTCCATCATCGAGATTTCTCCTGACACCACAAAAAACACCTCACATTACTTCTGAGTAATGTAATGTAAGTAAAAGCAGTTTTTCAGTGGTTTAAGAAAAGGAGTAAAATAAGGTCTGAGAATAATCCACATCAGCCAGAACATTATTAATAACCCAATTTCCAATTCAGGGTATGGCTGAAAAATGTTTACATCATGTGAGTGAACTGACCTTCATAAACAATCAATTCCAGCGAACAACTTGTTGACTGTCAAGAAATAATCCAATATTTGTATCAGTTTCCTCCAGACTGTACTATATCTTCAGCCACATTTTTCCCATTCCAATTTCTACAGTAGACTTGATGTTTAAGCGTGGACAATGTAACAGGAACACCTTACAGTATAAGAGGCACAGGAACAGATAAACCTCTCAGTACAGCCCCGCACTGCCCTAATCATATCCAGAACATGGATGGTGAATACTTTTGTATTCAACAACAAAACAAACGTATAAAATGTCAAACTGTACAAACACACTTTAAAACGGGCATAGTTTCACATCTACTAAAAGGCAAGGAATTTAAGACGCTTCAAACGCTTAAGTGCTTGTGCTGTAGCATCACTTCTAGAACATAACAACCCCTTAAAACATGCATTGATTTTCACACAGAGGTACATGCATAGTGGATAGAAAAAAGAGTAACACTCAAACTGACAAACCAAGAATACACACCACATATTAAACAAAGGAGGAAAAACAGTGCAAACATTGCTGTACCTGGTACGGGGCTAACTCCACCAGCTGCGTCCTTACAAGGAGTGCATTCTGTTTACAAGAAGTCGCTACAAGTCCTAATTCAGGGAAATGGACTCCTTTCAAAAATTTTGGGGACCTTGGAAAAGCGTTTGTGTGTTGTACAGTTCTTGGCTCGCCATTCATGGAGGGTCATCTTTGGCGTTGTGTGTCCAAACCGTCTTTGGTAGTTCCTGAAAGTAAAGCACAGATCCTGAGCTTTGTGTGTTGTACACTGCCTGAAATAGGTGTGTCCTTTTTTTATTGTTTTAAAGCCACACTAATACATAATATTATAGTACTATAAAGAACCCCAATGAGTATGACGTACCTGCGTGTGAGGTCAGAGGGATGCTGCCATTGTCTGCCATTAGCGCCTGGTGTCTGGTCAGCGACGTGGGTCATCAGGTTCAGAAGCTCAGTCATGACATCTTGAGAAAACACAAAAAAGAGATTTAAAAGGTAAACTTTTATATTTACTGTGATGGCTCTACAGAAAGTTATAGAGGAGGGAGGGGAAAAGTAAGATGCCCTTCAAAAAAATTTAAATAAAAAAAAATCACAAGAATGTGAGACAACAAAACAGAGGAATTGCTATTCACTATTTTAAAAAAAGAAAATTGATTGTGATATAGAATTCAGGTATCATCTGGCCCTTCACTCACATTCTCACATTAGTGGTGCATCAAAGTACTTCACTGCTATAAAACAATCCCATTAAAGGCTGTCTGTGTTTCTGGAAGAGCTCAGGTTCCTACCTTGTTCTGCCCCAGGATTTTCTTTCATGTGTTTGGTGACTGAATGGACATACAGCCGTTTTCCATGATCCCAGTCCATCTCGCTCTTAAAGATCACAGGCCTGTGAAAAACAGAGTGTCTCTGTACAGTGTACCATACAAGACATCTCATGCTTCAGACAGCAGTGTATGAGTACAGTAAAAGCACAGCCACACTCAATTAATATGTCCTTGTAACTACTGTTGACACAGAAAAGCAGACAGATTAAAACATGAGACTATGTTCAAGGATACACAGTCACCCTCACAACCACTAAACCACAGCCAAAACTTCTACACTGAATGTTGATGTGGTCATAACACTCCCCCTAGAGGTGAAGCCACCATATTACCTTTGTCTCCTGCTACTGCTGACACATTTGCCACTCTGGGAAACTCTGTTCTCATCTGATTTTGGCTTAGTACGCTTAGTGTTCTGCTCTGGCAGACAGGATGCTACTGTTTTACTGCTGGTGGTGGTGTGTTGGCTGGGAGCCACCACAACCGATTTCACCTTGAAAAAGCACAGAGGTTGTGGGTGTGAACATACAGTATGCACACTTTATACTGTACAAAATGAGGTCTGTACACAAAAATAACAACATGTGAGCAGGACCACATCATCAGTACAGCTGAGTCAACTTACCTGTACTTGGAGAGGTAAGCTGGTTTCATAACTGGTGTCTGAAGTGGTTTCCTCTCCATTAAATGTGGCTTGACACTCATGGATAGGCTCTGTCACACCTCCCTGCACCTCCTCTGTCACCTGTCTAATCTGCTCACTACCAGTGTCCAACTTCGCTGTGACACTGTGGCACATCGATGATTCAAATATAGGGGAACCGATATTCCACATCTCTTCAACATCACCATCTAAACAATCTACATGTGAATTCACGGCCTCTAATGGTGGCCCTCTAATAATTGCACACAAATCACTAACTGAGAGGGAGACATGCTGTTCAGACAGCTCAGCTTGTTTAGATGAACTTTCAGCATGGGATCCATCCTGTGACCCCTCAACCTCACCCATCCTCTGCAGGGTATCAGAGGTAGCTGTAGGCAGCTGAGGCTGTCCTGACTGAGGGGGGATCTTTCCTATTTTAAGATCATGCACATAAGACATGGAGAAGTAGCCCTTATCTTCTTCATCATCCTTTACACTCAGATGCATTTTTTTATTAAGTTTCTCTCGTCCTCCCTGCATGTGCCCATCTCCTTTATCCAACTCTTGTTTGTGTGCCACAGTGGGAATTAAGACAGGCTTATTTTGACATGTGCTGCTACTTGGATCCTTGCAGCTCTTTGCATTTTCAGAGAGTCCTCTAGCAGAATAAGTGCCAACGGAATTGAGACACAAGATGTCATCAACGTCACAGTCAAAAGCAGGTGCCAGATTTAAGACCACATCATCACACTTTGAATTGTGTGGTACAGTCCCCTTGTTACACTCTTGCCCTGTTGAGGACCCATATTCCACATTCTCAGAATGTAGCTGAGAGCACACAGGTGCCCTTATTTCACTCCTAATTGCATGTGTCTCATCTGACAATGCAGACTTTAAGATGGCCCAAGGAGATGCACAGTCCTGCCCTGCAGGGGGGCTACAGTAGTCCATGCAACACCCGAGGTCTGGGGACAAAGCCTTTGAATTAAAGGACTTTTTTACTGGAGACTCATAACCATCGTCGGGACTGGAATTATCCAATTTCCTTTTTTTCATACAATTGTTCACCACCTCAATTTTAAAATTTATAAATGGATTGGAAAACTTTCTCAGGTGATGCTGACTGGCTTTTTGGTCACAGGTGATCATCCTTGAATGTACAGAAAGAGGTTTCAAGTGTTCACATTTGGCTGGATTGAGCCTACTGAAAATAGTGCTCTTTGAGTGTGCCCTCTCATCCATGTCTGTTGGGAAACAAAACCCACACACATCAGATCATTATTAAAATAACCCAGCAAAATCGTCATATTTCTGCACATTAAATCCTACATAGGATCAAACAAGCTTTCCCCATAATACATGAACCCATGTTTTTAAAGATGGCTTTTGTTCTCACTCACTTAGCACTGAATGGGCCGTGTCCACCACCTCTTTCCTTACGAAGCCACTCTTCATTCCTGTCAAAGCCAGTGTTTGAAACACAGTCACATACAAGCACAGTGACGTGTTATGGGCTATTCATAAAGGAGAATATGTCTTTAATACTTCCTAATAAAAAAAAAGGCCATCACTTAAAGGAAAATACACAAATTAAATTACTGCTCGCTCTTAAAAGTAAACATGGTAACTTTGGGTTTTGACACCATCATCTTGCTCTGGACTCACTCTAATTTAATGCTTATTCAGATTTAACTGTTTCAGATAAACTGTTGGCTAAGCTCACTATATTTGCACTGAATTACTCTTATCCTTTGGAGGCCTCATCAATAAGAGGTATTGGTCAGGATACTTAATTAATCTAAACCAAACCCCAAATGCGACTTGTTACACTGGTGGGTTTATCTTCACAAACTCGGCAAGGCTTTGCACATTACCTTCAAAAACTTTACAAATAATGCACAGTAAGGTACAGTCCTCAAATGGGTGTAAAAGTTCAAGTCATCGTTAGTATACGCCTAAGTGCTTACAAAATGGAAAATAATTTACATTACCACACACAATGTAGATTTTTCCCTAGCTTTTTGGAACAAAACTAATAGTTTCAGAGATTAATTCGCCTAACGCACGGTTAGTGTTTAAATTAAGCCCCAAACATTTGTTGATAAGAAGACTTTAAAACTGGAGAAGTTGGCAATTTGTTAATGTTGTTTTCACATTACGTGACTTACCTTAACTGTAAACGACTCCAACGTTCAGCAAAGCAAACTTTGTAAGCCTTTGAAATTTATTCTGAACGGCAGAAATACTCGGCGGGCATTAACGTTAGCGATTCAAACTTCAGCTAACGTTAGCTAGTTAACATCCTGTTTGACAAAAAAGCTCACCTCTAAGCTGTAAACTGAACGAGGTTAGTGCCAGACAATTTAATTTAATATTGCGGCTCTACCAAAATCTAACGACGCTAAATTCAAACTCTCCTCCTTTTGAAAATCAGCAAAGTGAACTCGTCGCCCGCCGCTCGTGTCAAAGGCTTTGCATTGTCGGCCACGCGCACAGGTGCATGAAACAAGACAGTGCACGGAGAGGTTATGTGGGTGGGGCGCTGTTCAGGGACAAACTTTGTTTGTGATTGTACTTCATTGTTGTCAACACTTAATTGTGGCTTCTGACATGGCCAAGATTTATAAAACATTTGTCAGGACATAACTAGATTACATAACGAGTTGCTTTGAGTTGAGTTGAGTTTTACAAGAGGGTCTTTTGGTAATGTTCCATTTAAATAGTATTAATGCAGTTAATCCATATTATATACTGTATCTGATTGATTTGTTACATCTGAGTATTTGAAGTGATTAATTTACAGGATCTGTACAACAGTGTTAGTTTGTTAAGCCAGTGTGTGAACAACAGGAAGTAGATATTTGGATGGAACATTTCCAGAGGGTTCAGGTTGGGGAGGGTTAGACCCTCCTCCCCACTTTTTCATCTGTTACCTCAAAGCACTGAGTTAGTTTGTCATCAGCAATTGGCGCTGACTGACAGTCTCACCAATTAAAATGACACTGATGTTATTTCATTTAAACTGTGTGAGTAACTTGATGACCAGCAGAAATGAAATGTGATTGTTTCCCTGAGCTGCTGGTAATTGTCAGGCCTCCACGTATAAGGCCGTAGGTGATGAGGAGCAGGTGGTCAGGTTTAGGAGGTTTACTTCCACAGGAATTAGTCTCTCTGAAGCTGGGAACAGGCCAGCTCCAAGACAGAAGAAATGATCTCTATCGCAAGGTAAAACTGTTCCCTTCAAGTCCAGTTATAGCAAACACTTTGTGGCTGGTGCATATGAACTTGGTGTTGCAGCTGGATTTGTCTTGCAGGTTGAGAAGAGTCAGCTCCAGCACAGAGAGCAGACGTCTCTGTTTGGTGGAACACAGAGCTGTGTGTGGATTTCATTCTGCAAAGGTACGGACATATTTGTTCGACTGACATAATGTTCAAATAATGGTAACTGTGATGAATTCTCATTGTCTCTATTTTATTATTCAGTAGTTTAGGAGTGGTGAATACATTCATTGGTTCTGGCTTCTAATGATTTTATTTTTACCTGAAGTTAATTTTGAATTGTTGTTCTAAAAACAGTAACTCCAGTTTTACTCCTCATTATTTTCTTGACTGTAAATGTTTGTTTTCTTTTCCTGCTTTTGACACCTTCAGGTGTCAGTCTGAGCCGTCAGCAGGTCAGTACATCACTGTCCTGTGGCAACACCTGCTGCCTCACGACCAGCAGCGTGTGATCTGTGCTGCTCAGCATCAGGACAGGCTGAATACAAGGAGGTCTCCAACAAACAAACCAGTTCATCAGCTGAGCCTCAGCAGCTTTCTGCCCACAGACAGTTCACAGCAGCATCCACAGGACACAGTCAGGACAAGGATACAACACACTTTTCAAAAGCACTTTCCTGACGTTACTGACTCATTAGAATGAGTTCACCACACGAGATTAAATACTTCAACTCAATCACAACACAGGAAACTTTGTTTGGCTCATTTTTCATCAAATGTCCATTATTTTGTCTTTAAATCATCTTAAATAATAAAATGAAACAGCTGAGAATCACACTGGATTTTTGTCTTTAAAACAGTTTGTACAGTCAAATGCACTCTCAAACTCAAACAGTGCTGAGGGGTGTTAGCTTTAACTGGTTTTTTCATTCCTGTGTCATATCAGAATCATGTGGTTTCATGATATAGAGGTTGGATGATACTTCTGGGGTAAATGTCTGAGTTTTATAAATTCAGTGGTCACTGCTGAGGAGTGAAATTTGACTGAATGAAATGACCTGATGACTCAGAGTGAGAAATATGCTGTACAGACTTTTCAATATTCAGCTGTGTAGCAGGTGATATTTACCTTGAATGTGTTTGTTATGCAGAACAAAAAGCACTAAGTCTTAAGATTTTTGATATTTTCACGTTTTCCAGTTACATGTCAGATAAGAAACAAACATTTGAATTCAAATGTGTCGACTATGCAAAAGTTGCCTCTGGGGCAAGATCCAGTGCTCTTATCAGAAATGTGGCTCACCACATATTTGACAAATGAAATATTGTAATACTAGTGACAGATAATGGCTGAGATTACAGCAGGGCATGTTAACCCTTAAATGCACACCTGGCCTGGGACTACACTGTAGTACACTGATTCATTCATTTAGCAGTCAGCCCCCTGAAATTCCTCAAAGAATTTGTCCTCAACAATGTTCTGGTGTCAAAATATAAAGAGTGATAACAAGCAAAGTTAGTTTAACTGAGGTTTTCTCTGGGAGTACAGGAGATGTGTAGGAGTGATGCTGGATGCTGGTGACAGGGGTTAATGTTGTGTTCTTCCAGTTTGACCTCATGATGGCGCTGTTGTCTCACTGGAGGCTGATGATAACGGCTCTGGAAATGACCTTGATCCTGTGGTTACTGACGACAAGGAATTAATATTTGTCTCAGTTACCTCAGCTTCCTCAAGCAGCTGCTGTCAACACACAAGCAGTTTTCCAGGACAAATGTCCAACTTGAGTTAAGTTAGAAAATCTCACACATACTTTTAATAAAATATCTGGATACAACAATAAGAAAATAAAACAAAGAAATGATTCGACATAAAGAGTGAGATGGATGTAAACAAGATGAGTTATTATTGCTACAGCTGACACCTGTGTGCTGTTGATATCAGTATGATATCAGTATGCAGGGAGACATACCCTCCCACAAACTAACCCTCCTTAAAACAAGGTTAACACAAGACTTAAAAACAACATTGTTCATTTTCACCAGGTCTTAACAGTCGACACACAACAGTGTAATATTAAACAACGCTCATCACTTTTCATCATCACATGGGGGTCAGTGCTTTTGGCATTACTCATACCTTGCATCAGCCTGCAGCATCCAACCGGAAGATGGTCAAGTTTACAGGAAGTGTTTCCAAAATAAAAGCTTTAAACTTTGCTGTAGGCTACTTGAACTTTCAAGAAGTCCACTATGGGAGAGAGCAAAACATAAAGGACACTGAAAACTGAGAAAAGTGCGGGAGTTAAATATTAACAGGACCAATAATAAAATGGGCCGTGGCTGTGCTTTCAAATAGCTCAACAGTGTTTAACTGAGAAAGATGTTTGAGACAATTAAACCTGTAGCTACCTTTATATCCCTGCTTGACATAACCTTTAGTACTATACAGGTATCAGGAAATAGCCAAACATAATAGGTGAAGCAGTTCAGTTTCAAGTATCAGTTACTGCAACAACAGCTGTCAGTTGTTGTCCATTGTTAAAATGTGTGACTTCTTCTCTGCAAACTATGATGACAGGAGAGAAATGTAAACTTCTTCTGAACCTTCACACATCACATCCTGAGACTGTGTCTAGCCCCACACCTGTTAGCTGAATCTAATAACTGCAGCCTTATTGGATAAAGATTACAACCTAAACAGATGTTCTTTACAAACTGTCATCTATTAGTGGTGATTTCTTACATTCATGTGGGCTGGTAAATAATAGTCTTAGTGTAAAAAAAAGGAAAAAAAGAGAAAAATGAATTATAGGGTATTTTTTAAAACGACTTTTTTTTCTGTCACAACCCTAAACTTTTGGTCTAGAAAATGCTTTTATTTTGAAATCAGCTGGCTTGTCAGTACGCCGATGAGGAAAGTCGGCAAACCACAGGCAGACGACGGAATGACCGCTGTTAGGATGGATCCCTCGACACGGCTCGTAATTTTTGGATGTGAGTAATGTGTCATTTTAAGTGCTTCGCTGAAATCAAAGCCTGTAAGCTGCATGGCTAAAAGCGAACTGTTACTTTGGTGCTAAAGGTTTGTGAAAAGTTAAGTTTGTTAACTTAGTGACTCGGTGATACGTGTTGCGTCACTCGGTGTGAATCATTTCTCCTTAGCCGCGGGAAAACTAGTCAGCTCGTGTTATCAAGTGTACACAGTGAAAGATGTCGAGAGAGAGGTTTATCACAGTAACATGATTTTATTACTTAGCGTGTTAACCGACCTCACTGAGCTCACTCTCTGATACCTGTCACGTGCAGAGACGGTAGCCTGTGTGAAGGACTGACATTCCAACAGTGAAGGATTTGAAATGTTTTCTATGCATGTAGCCGATTAAACTGCTGGTTAGATTGGATGTTGGTCCATGTTTAACAACAGACATTCACATGCGCTGTTAATGCGGGCGACTGTAATGTACTTCCTAGAATCCCTGCCGGCCGGCGACGGGAAGCGTTGCGCGCGCGCGCGCGTGTGTGTGTGTGAACATTTAAAGAAGTAAATGTCGTTTACAGCTGTGTTTATAGCTGTCATCTGTCTGTAAAGCAATACAGAAATGAAACATGCCTTCCTAGACCAGATTATTTGAGCAGCAGTGTGTACTCCGTGTGTGAGCACTGCCAGTTTAATAACTATCTGCTCTGTGAAATAATATTTATTTATTTTGTCATTTCATAACTAAATCTTGCCTCTAGTGATATATTTGTCTCTTTCCCCCTCAGTGTGCCTTCTACAACCTTTCAGTGCAGAGAACATCACCTGCACTGGCACTCAGCATGCTGACCAAACCTCTTACAACATTCAACATATTGAGGGTGTCGATGCTGTTGACGAGTACTCATGGACCAAATATGTACCAAATGTAAATGGCACAGATGTAAGTTAAACCAGAATAGCTTAGCTCAGCATCTAGTCACTTTTCTGTCATAATGCATTTTCTGTTTTCATAGTTCTCATCACAGATATCATGATTTGTCACAGGAAGAATAACATAATTGTTACAGTGCTATTGTTGTTATTACATGATAATGTTATGTTGCTCCCTAGTGGAAGGGAGTGCAGCCATTATTGATGTTACTGATGTTATCTGTTGTGAAAAGACAGATTAGCTGATAAAACATTACAACACTTCTATGCTCATTTGTAGTTATATAGCGTACAATACTGACTTACTTTCTTCTGTGTGTTGACTTTAGCACCATGTGATTGCACACCACAAAGGGAAAGCTGATAAATGTGTGAAGAGTAACAGCAACAGCACTCTCGTCACCACAAAATGTTTCGAAAGGGTCGACTACGAAGTAACCTACATCCAAGGGGTATTATACTTTTAATGTGAAAAAATGTTACTGAACACTAAATCAAAAAATACAGTGAGGAACAAAATTCTTTGAACTGTTTTAGTCCAAATAATGTTGTGTGCTCAGGAGAGTGAGGAGTTTATTTCCCTCAGGAGTCAGATAATGACAACATGGATAATCTGTGATAACTTAGTATTTTTAAAAAGAGTCAAAGAGATTAATGTGAAAATACCATTATTCTGCCAACCTCCAGACAACAATCATCTCACTGCACTGTCCCTTTGTTTTTTCTCCATAGGGTGACTTTTTGACTATGACAACTACGTGTAACAGTAAGTGTCCTGTCATACCTAACCTGTATGTGAGGACCATTTCAAATGATGCTGTGTTTAATTCCACTGTCATTGTAAACGTTATGCTCTGCACTTATCTTTGATCAACAATTTTACATTTTTTCCTTAACTGAAATGTGTTTTTCCATATATCCAGTGTTCTGACGTCAGAATATCTTCTTTTTACAGTCACCTGCAGTGAATATGCTTTGCCTCAACAGACAGACCAAGGTATGGATGAACTAAAAATCATACATTACAGGGTAGTCATCTTTGTATCAGATATGGGTCACATGATAGAAGAAATAGGAACAGTTAACTTAAAAAACAAATATGAATCAGATATTAGAAATGATTTGAACTGAGCAGAAGACAGAGTGAGTCTGTTCACTCTTTCTCTCTTTGATATGCAAGGTTACATCATGTGCCTGTACTTCCTGTTTGACTCAGAGCAGTTTTCATTCATAAGTAGCAGACAGCAGTCGCCTGTGCTTTAAGAAGCTGCACTGGCTCTTTTAAGAAGAGAAAACACACACACACACACACACACACACACACACACACCCTACAGCAGAACACATGGTGTAGGGATCTAACTTGGTACATGACTGGGACACCCTGCCTGACCTGAATCTGTGCATTTATTAATTAATATAGAACAACTGCATGTTTACAAAAGTAGCTACGGCCATTTTCCCTCCAACATATTTCTTATTGCTGATGTGCTTGATCATGGAGTGTCATAGGAAAACATGGCTCCCTGTTGTGTAGATTTCCATTCAAAATATGCAACTGTAGTAAACTAAAATTATATATTTTTATATTATAATTTTATTTTATATTATATATATAGCTTTTGATAATTATGATGTTATTGGCCTTTGTAAGTGAAATAAAATGTGTTGGTCTGTTTTCTCTTCACAGAGACTTCCTGGCATCCCTGGATGACTGCTGTTGTTGTTGTTGGCATTACCCTGCTGCTTATTGGTGCATATCTCTGCTACAAATACAGAACTTTCAAGAGGTAAACATTCTGTTTTTACTGATGTCAGTATATAAAATGACATGTCTGGCATGTTTTGAATAATGGTCTCTTGTTGTTGGCAGGTTCTGTAGCTGCACTCAACGCATTTATGCTCCTGTTAAGATGCAGAAAGCTGCCCCGGAAGTCATTCTTGTGTAAATGGGACATATGTAGAAAGACCTTTTTCTTTTAACAAGGGGTGTAATCTCTTCTGTCTTACATGTCGTAATCTTTCTGTCAGATTCATCTCTCCATTTGATCTGTTACAGTGTCATGAATGATAAATTTTCAGTGCCTTCCCAGTGAGAAGGTGCCTTCCCTGTAAAAGTAGACTTTAGAGTAGTTTCTTTTTAAGAGTATTTTTTTTCTTTTCTTTTATATAGTATCTAGTAACTGTTTTGACAAATTATCCATTAATTTACTCCGTGTAGGAGAATTATGTATAGTAATGAGATTTGGGAAACTATATACGTTGATTGGACCAAAGCGAAACTTGTGAGACAGTGTGAGTGATAGTTAGCTTTGTATCTTGGTTTATATTTTAAGTCCACAATATCTCCAGACATAATGCATTAATGGATATGCCAGACTCACAGAGATTTAGCCATATGTGGCCTTTTATCAGTCTTAAAGATTATCAGTGTTTTCATCTCCACATTCCTCAGATTAAAATTATGTTTGCCAAAGCAGCATCTTGGTTCAGTAGCAGGGTTTGTGTTTGTAAAATGAAACACAAACAGTATTTTAATGGCCTTGATAAAAGTTGCACAGCCAGAGTAGTTAGTCAGGATGAATTGGTGCAGAGATCAAAAGTTCTTGAGGCTGTGGAAGCCAACAAACTCTTTGCTGCACCAGCGAGTGCACTTTGAGGACCAAAGGCCAGAAGCAATACAGTGACCTCCCCAGGTCCAGTCAGGACTCCATAGTGGTGTTAACATGAACCAAAGCTGTGGAAGCTAGGAGACTTGTAATGCAGCACCAGGGAGTGCCCTTTCAGTGTCCTGTAGCAGTACAGCAACCCCTCTTTATGAAGCCTTAACACTCTCACACACAGCACAGACACACACAGATGGCTTTAAACATTCAAAGTGTGGACCACATCAGTCAGTATGGTAGTCAAATATTTCTATTGTATATCATGTATTGACATATTGTATTTTCATAAATATATGTATATTCATACTGTTGGATAATACACTAAATGTAGTTATAAAATATTGAATGATACCTAATATTTATAAGCAGATATAAATATGCTAAGATTTGTTATATTTACATTATGAAATGTATCTAGATGATTTTATACATATAATTATTAGAGTAATACAAGACGAACTGTTGCATTGGACTGCATTAACCTGTGAGGTCATTGTATTTTTAGTCTTAACATAATTATTTATTCTCTTAACTCTGTCGCTTATTAAATCTGTTCTTGGTATCATGAATTGAATCATGTTATGGTTTCTGTTTCAGCAGTTTTGTTGTTATTTTTAAGCATTAAAAATGAAAACTGAAAATGAGAGTTGTTTTTGTTTTTGTTGTCAGTACCATGTAGCACATGTAGTGTACATAGCATAGCAACAGGGGTGTGTTTTTATCATAAGGTGTTTAGTCTCAGCCACTCAAAGTGAGTGAGGTGGAGTGGTGTGAGGAAACACAAAAACAGGAAGTGAAGTGACTTGAGTTTGTGATATATGTGATATGATGTGCACGTGGTGTAACCAGTTCAGTCAATGAGATTGAACAGGAAGTAAACACAAATGGTTATGTCATGTTAATCACACAAAAGTGATACTCGCACCACAACAGTGCTATCTGGATTTTAAACAAGGTAATTGCTAATTTGGTTAGATTAAGATAAGATGACAGACTTTGAATAAACTTTACAACTGTACTGACTGTGTAGCACTGACTTTGTTTACCATGACCTGTTTTTTATTTTGTCGCATCTACTGTTTGTATCTATCTGACTGCTTATCTTACTCTTACTGAAGTGTCTTGTTATATTAAGGTGAAATCACTATTACTTATTTCAGTGTCACATATATCTGTTGAGGAAACTGTGGAATTGTGGAATTTCGTTGAACCACTGACTGGATCAAACCAGGTCACAGCTGGCACTATCTGCCACTATCGGCCAGGATGTTAGAAATGTTTTCTGCAGGAAGCATACTGCAGATGTGACCATATTTGGAACACATTTCCTTTAAGCCAAACATGATGTGGTTTGGTGCTAAGTCATGATCATCTGAGCTGCAGATTAGTGTGAGGAATCTGCTGTGCAGTATTTATTGGCTATTTGTACTATACCTATCTATCTTGTGGTTTACCACAGCAGAGAGGCTTCAGACTAAGTTGCTGAACCTGGTGCCTCATGTGAGCAGACACCAGGCTCTGGTGAAGCAGTGTGTGAAACATTAAGTACACCCTTACTGCTTCCATAGGAATTAAATCAAATGCCTTTGATTAATTGACCATCAGCTAGTGTGACCACCTCTATAAAAGCAGAAGTTATGGCAGTTTGTCAGAGCATTCAAGTGTGTGTTAACACAATGCCAAGGAGGAGCTGCCCATCAATCTGGGAAGAATTATAAGGCCATTTCCAAATAATTTGAAGTCCATCATTCTACAGTGAGAAAGATTATTCACAAGTGGAAAACATTCAAGACAGCTGCCAATCTTCCCAGGAGTGGACAACCCAGAACCAAATTCCCCCCAAAGTCTGACCATGCAACGCTCAGAGAAAGTGAAAAAAACTCAAGAGCCACATCTCAGGTTTTACAGGCCTTGGTTAGTTAAATGTTAATGTTCATGACAGTACAATTAGAAGAAGACTGAACAAGTATGGCTTGTTTGGAAGGGTTGCCAGGAGAAAGCTTCTGACATGGCAGCACAGCTTAGGTTTGCAAAAGTACATCTGAACAAACCACAAGACCTCTGGAACAATGTCCTTTGGACAGATGAGACCTTTCAACAAGCGTGAAAAGCAAACACACCCAGTGGTGGAGGGCTGATGATTTGGGCTTGTTTCGCAGCCACAGGACCTGGGCACCTCGCAATCAATGAGTCTGTCAGAGAGCTAAAGCTTGGCCAAAATTGGGTCATGCAACAAAACAATGATCTTAAGCAAACCAGCAAATCTACAACAGAGTGTCTGAAAAAGAAAAGAATCAAGTTGTTGCAGTGGCTAACCAAACCTCAATGAACTGAAGCAACGTTGTAAAGAGTGGACCAAAATTCCTCCTCAACGATGTGAGAGACTGATAAAGTCATACTGAAAATTACTTTAATTTATTGCTGCTGAACGTGGTTCTACAAGCTACTGAATCATGGGGTGTACTTAGTTTTTCACACATGGCTTCTCCATTTTGGCTTCATTTAAAAAAAATAAATGATGACACAGTGGAATCTGTTGTGTGTTGTTTTACACCTGAGGTTAGATTTACATAATTTTAGAGCCTGGACCAGATGATTTTTTTAATTATGTCCTGATTCATAAAACCATAGAATTCAAAAAGGACGTATTTTCTTTTTCACGTGACTTTATACATATACAGTGGGTTCTATAGCAACAGGGGTGTGTTTTTATTATCTGGTGCTTTGTCTTAGCCAGTCAAGGTGAGTGGTTGACTTGAGGTTTTTAATGTTAAAATCTCACATCTGCTGTTTGTCCTATCACAGCTCCTCCACTGACTGAACTCAAACCTGACACTACAACTAAAACTGGCCCATTCATTCTCTCTGTCCAGATCTTTGAAGATTAAAGTGTAAAAAAAAGTGCCTTACATGTTAAGACAACTATAAAAGAACACTGCTGATAAAGGGTGGGGAGCTTCTCTAGAGTTACACAAGACAACTTGAACGTTCACATTGAGTCTACTTTTTACTGACTGTAAAGATAAAGGGTAATCTGGAGAGTAGTAATCTTAGATGTATATGTTCTGGGCAGAAAAAGTATGAGCCCTTTAAATCTGGAACCTAAACATAATTTATAAAACATCACTTCACTTTCACTGAGGTCAAGTTTATAAGATAAGTTGTGTTGAAAAGTTGTGTGACAGCTTTCTAGTGACATGACGTGCACGTGGTGTGATCAGTTCATTCAGTGAGATTGAACAGGAAGTAAATACTGTGCTGCTGTTGTATTAGTCACACAAAAGAATGTGGTCACAGGTATGCAGACGTAGTGACGCAACTGACACACCACATAAACAACAGTGCTATCTGGACTTTAAACATGGTAAACGAGATAATTACCAATTTGGTTAGATTAAGATGACAGACTTTGAATAAACTTTACACCTGACCTGTTTTTTTTATTTCTTGGCATCTACTATTTGTATTTATCATGACTGCTTATCTTACTCTCTTACTGAAGTGTCTTATCATAACTGTAATCTTGTGAGTGAGTATTTTGAATTGAAGGTAACTGTATTGACTGGATCAAACTGGTCACAGCTGATAAAAATATCTGCTAATAGCCAGGACGTTGACAACACCCGTTTTCTGCAGGAAACGTACTGTACATGTGACCATATCTGGAAGTCATTTCCTTCAAGCCAAACATGAGGTGGTTTGAATATACTGAGTCATGACCTGAGAGGTGACTGGGTAATGGTGTGGGATCTTTTGTGAGGATAAGAAAGCTGTAGATTAGTGTGGGAATCGGTTGTGTGTCTGTTAGTTAGTTCCTATTTTGTGAAGCATTCATCAAAATGACACCTGCCATGTTTTGTACAGTTGTTGCCAAGACAACGGTGATAACAACACAAAGGGTTCAGACTTCTCGGAAGTCAGCAGCAAACTTTAGAGTTACTGGTGACTCAGAGGTCGTGTGAGTTTGTTACTTGGGTATGAAAGTGTGGAGCAGTCTTACTCACAGGAAACAATGCTTGTGCAATGTGGATGTTCACCTTTCTAAAAACAAACAATCTGTTAACTAATTTCAACACAGAAGTAGAACGAAGAATAGCTTTTTATTTTGGAAACTATTCCTTATAGGAGGACCCAGGCTGATCAGACAGTTAAAACAAAAAAAACCCTAAAGTGAGGTTTGACTGGTTTCAGAGTAGAAGCCAGATTACAAGAGAGGGTTGGATCTATAAACACAATGGGTGCTCACTGCTAAATACCATTGTCTGGCATCAGCTCACGTTAGCTTTAGCAACATTAACCTGGTAAAGACGTTAGCTAAAGTCTGTAGAAAGTGTTGTTACTAGCAGTCCTATCTCTGCTGCTCAAAATCAGATTCTATATTAACTATGACTTTGCTTGGCTAAACATTGTAAACTATTTTCTGTAGTTACTTAATGTGAAGATAAAGTGATATTTGCAAATTGACAACTTCAGTCACTGCAAGTTTGTCTCAACCACACGAATGTTAATGTTAGCATTAGCGTTAGCTAATGTTAATGCTAACATTAACTACTTTCTTGGCACCAATTCAGGGAAATTATTTAGCTGAAGTTATATTAACTCTCATTCTGTAATCATTCAATCAAAAAATAAAGACTTTTTTATTAAGATTTTTTTTATTAACCTCTGTGGGTTTGACCAAAGTCTGCTCAGTATGAGTTTGAGAAAATAAACCTACAAGTATATTTGGAAATGTTGTCTGTGATTTATCTATTTTCACTTCTGTTATGAATAAGCTCACTTTCATCCTCTTAGTTGAATAAAGCATACTTGATTATTTGCATAATATTACCATCTGTTTGTTTTAATTATATAAACTTTTCAAGTGTGGACTAGAGTTCAGCTAGTTAGCACTGTCACCTCACAGGTAAGAAGGTTCTGGGTTTGAGCCAGAGGGTGCAGCCCCTCCACGATACTTAACAGATAAGCAGTATACATAATGGATGAATGAACACCAGAGCTTTCTAATATGTTGACTAGTTAATATCACCTTCTCACCTAACTGGCAAGCATGTACAGGCTACAAAAACAGGTGACTAGAGGTTATCTAAGACACTTGGACTTCAGTGTCTAGTAAAGCTACAGGTCTTTAACAATAAATATTTCTGTGGCTCATCCTCTCCTCTGTCCTCTTCTCTTTGTCACTGATGAGAAGAGACAGATCATTGCACAGGGACTGCTGGTTGGTCTCAGCCTTAAAGTTTATAAGAATTAAGTTAATATTCAGATAAACAGCTAATTTGGCTCAGCCAATACACACATAACATACTGACTGTGGATCAAATGAGATACATTCATATATTGATTTTGATCTTTGAATTGAATATGAACTCATGTGGGTTTGAATAGATAATTATCTGCTCAGAAAATGTTTGAGAAGATAAACCCACCAGTACATTTGGAGATTCTGCATGCGATTTATCTATTTTCAGCTCCGTTATGTGTTTGTTAACTTTCATCTGGTGAGTTCAATGAAGCATATTTGAACAAGCTGTACGAAAGTGACAGAGAGCAGAGGAGAGACAGACAGAGGTCAAAATCACCACCCAGAACTTGGTGATGTTCCTCGTCCTCAGCTCCACCTTATCAGACACATTTATAGACTGAAGCTCCATTATCAGTAAAAACATTCTTATTTATTGGCTATTAATATTTTGTGTGTCCTGAGTTGTTTTGCTCATCAGTTTCCTTGTATCATTTCTGGGTATGAAGGCCATCTCCCTATTTCTCTCACTCCAACATCATTACATTCTGTAAACCATCAGTGTAAATACAGATTTGATCTGTAGCAGATTCCTCAAGACTTCAGCAAAGAAAAGCTCTGCATGGATGGATATCACAGTGGGAGAGTGGGAAAAGTTGTTTTGTGATTTGTATGAACTGTTCCTAATGAAGGGTAGATCAACAGAAAATCAATTCCTCTGTTTGCTGTGAGAGACAGTGCTGCCATCTGCTGGCTTAATTTCATAAATTCACTGTTCTATTATTCACCGTTAACAGACTTTAGACCCCTGGTTTGACTGGATAAAAGAGGAGAAAACTCTGTTATTTTATTGTTTGATCCCTGTGCATCATAAGGCAAGTGTCTTTGTCACATCTTACATTTGAATTCAAATATTTGTTTCTTATCTGACATGTAGCTGCAAATTAATCACTTCAAAACAAATCAATCAGATACAGTATATAATATGGATTAACTGCATTAATACTATTTAAATGGAACATTACCAAAAGACCCTCTTAAAGCTTTTTCTATCTTTTACACTCTTCTATTTATATTATATAATGTATATATAAAGATGGAGGACTTATCATTACTAATAGATATCCTTAACTTTTTACATGTTTTAGTAGAATTAGAAGGGATGTATGATTTTATTTTTTTAAGGAAACATAGAATAAAGTGGAACAATGATTAAGAGTAACAGGAGTAAGAGAAGAAAAAGCTTTAAGAGGGTCAACCCACCCTAACCCTAACCCTAACAATATAAAACTGCTTTATCAATTCTTACAATTAGTTCAAATTTCTCACCAGTTCATGAACTGAGATGTAAACAAATAGACATAATAAATGATGATTATTGAAGTGCATTTTGTCTCCTGTTGTTGAATCATTATGAAAAACAAAACACAGCTTTAGAAATGGATTTAAATAGAACATTTCCTGAAGACCCTCTTAAAGCTTTTCCTTCTTTTACAATTCTTAAAACAGTTTTTAACTCTAAAGAGAAAGTGTGGAAGGAAAAATAAAGTTGGTGACCTTCCACACTTTCTGACTGATACTATGATTTATCTACATCCTAACTTAAACACTGAACTTATCAATACTTACAAACTTATGTCTTAACTTATCACAACTTAACTATATCTTAAACTTATCACTACTTATGTATATATAGAACTAATCATTACTTTTTCTATGCTCTAAAGATTTTTTTGGGCTTTTTTTTTTTTTTCAAAAGGAGGAAAAAAGAGTGAAATAGAAAGACTAAGAAATGTGTGTGTGGCGGTGGAATTGCCACTAAGTGTACTTTACCTGATGGTGAGGAAGGCACAGCCCCTTACCTGAGAGGGAGCTCACAGCTCCGGCCTGTACGGAGAATCAGTGAGCTCAAAAGAAGGGTTGAGCATCAGAGCTAGCCAGAAGATGAACACCAATCTCGCAGTGGAGTTCATGACTTCTTGCACGTGCTCCTGCCACTGTCTCCTCTCACCCTCGTCATCCTGTTAGGAAGAAACGAGTCAACTCAGTTCAGCGAGAAGACGACGAGTCATCTGGGTTGATGGAGGTCGTGGTGGTCGCTCTTTCAACAGAGACAACTAACACCATTCACGTGACTTATTGTTAAACACTGTGCTCTTAAAATACCTGATGGTATTCTTAAGCTGGAAATTTCTGTATTATAAAAAATGACTACAGGGCACCACAGAAGCCAGTTCTCTGTGTGTATACATTTCAGCAGAGTTTTTAGGGTGGACCACTCACCTCCTCCTCTGCATCCTCCTGCTCTCCACATTGTTGGCCAGAGGTGGACAGCTGGGGGCTGGGGCTCCTCTCTGGCCGAACAACGTTCAGCTGTTTGAGGAAAGAAGAAACAAGTCAAACGAGAAAAATGAGACGGGTCATTTTGGAAGTCAATCTGCCAACAGAAAGACTATGTGTGTGTACATTTAATCAGAGTGTGTCCGGTGGTCCACTCACCTCCTGCTGTAGACCAGAGGTGGAGGGCTGGGGGCTGGAGCTCCTCTCCTGCTGAGCAGTGCTGCTGCAGGATTTCTTTTCCAGAGACTTTTAACTCTGTCATTAAACGCACCATGAAAAAAATCAATTATTGTTATTATATTAAAAATATTTTAAACTCTGAAGGTGTTAATGTATGCTAAATACATTATTGTGCAGTATGCAGTGTTTTATTTTGCCCCAAAGTATGTTTAAATAAATACACACTATCTGTTTGATCCGTTCAGGTTCATATTTTGTAGGGTTATTTTGGTTTAATAAAATTACACTTCAGTTTTAGTGACTTGCATTAAATGTGTAAATTTATGCTTTCCACCTTCAGAAAGGTCTCAAAAGACTTTCAGATTATTTTAAAATGAATACGTTTGTCTTGTTTAATCATTAGGTAACAGTTTATTTTTAAATTCATGAATTGGAACCTTTGCTTCTCTGGCTAACGTTCTAGCCAAGAGGCTAATTAAGCTAGCTGACAAGCTAATTTAGCAACGTGACAAGCTAATCGCTCAAAAAGAACTGAAGCTACCATTAAATAAAAGTTTAAAAGACAAAACAAAAAAAAGATTTTTTAAAAGATTATTATTCTTACCTTTTCCATGGTGAGAAGTTGCTGAAGTCAATCCTTGCAGGTTCTTCTTCGTTGTCATCTTCTTCTTGGTGTTGATGCTCTTGTAAAATCTCGGTCCAAATATTCAGTTCGCTCAGTGTATCTCTCTCTGAGCACAGGAGTGAAATGATGACAATGATTAGATGGTTGGATTTATATATGCTAACCATAGCAACAACAGAATCCTGACAGCATTTCGTCAAAGACGTTCCAACACACACACACACACACACACACACCAGTAATTATAGTGTTTATTTGTATTTGCTCACGTTTCTCTTTTTTATATTTATCTTTATTATTCACTTCAGTAAGCCAGATTTAGCCATATATTAAATCATATAGCTTGCTCATGTTCTTTACTGAGTATAATTAACAATAACAAACACACACAAGATTTTTGTCATTTAACAATTATTTCAATTACATCACAAAAGTGGGATTTTAAATTCACTAATATCTGAGTTTAGCTTGATATATTTCACGTTAAACTGTCTCCTCTGACAACAGGCCGCTGTAAGGTCTCACAGACTGACACCCTCTAAACACAACCATCAGCTACCACAGTCTACTTGCTCCTGTTTAATGCAACGTGGATTTCGCTCAAAGTGCGCACCGCTCCACTGTTTGCCATCTCCAGCGAGCTGTGGAAGTTTTTCAGCTGAAGCTATTCTGTTCTTGAACAGACCAAAGACTTTGAGAGTATTCATCAGAACAGCTGACTGACTGGGCTCCAGAGCAAAGATGGCTGTGTCGTCTGCATACTTGATCATATAAATACAGTGTATTGATAAGTCTGACTTTAAATGATACCAAAGTGGCTGACATTTAGCTGCTGCAGTGACTCCAGGAGGACGTGGGGTTGCAGTGAGTTGAATGCAGAGTTGAAGTCTACAAAGAGCAGTCTGGCAAAAGCTGATTCTATGTAAAACTGTAAAATGTATGAATTTATTTGAAAAAAAAAAAAAAATCTCTAAAGCACCACCTGCTGTCAGGCACCTGAAGACACCATGGTCCCCCAATCTCTGAGGCCATAGACTTGTGGGGTCTTGGATGTGCTACACCCACAAATTCAAGGTGACCCAGCACTGGGACAGCCCAAAATAGTGTCTGAATAAACCTGTTTGAACTGTTTACCTCATTCTATCTAATTATCTAATTAACCAAAGACTCATTTAAACAGATAAAACATACAGGCACATGTTTCTGACATGTTTTGAGACATCAAGGGAACATCAGCAGAAAACTAGCATTTCAGGTCCCTGGATGAGCTAATGTTGAGACAGACAGCAGATAAACTTAACTGTCACCTACTTGTTTCAAATCCAGCTTTACTCAGAGATACAGGAGTCCACTGAGCTGGAGGATTGCAGGGTTTTTGTGGCTCTCCTGAAACGACCACTGATGAGAAGGCTCAGTTTGTCTCCATGATCCACCTGGTGAATGAGATAGACACCAGCTTGTAGTAAGTGACAGTGTTTTGGTATCAGGATGAACGTACAGATTGTTTACTGACTGACTGATTCATTAATGAACTGTGGTGTTTTATCCAATGTGGAAGACTGCATTTGCTAAAATGTAGGACTTAAGTCTTGATAATGAGGCTGAGACAGAGTTTAAGAGTTGAAGGTCTTCCCTTGTTCCAGTTGCTGCTCCTCCCTCCAATGATAACTTTACTAACCTGTGTGATGGAGCTCAAGGTGGCTCAGCTGAGGAGGAACCAGTATCAGCTGAGACGTAGCCAGTAGCGAACCAGCTGAGGAGATGTCAGCTCCTGACGGGTCACCTGACGAAGGCTCACTTGTCAAAGTGAAGAGGAATCCACTGAGGAGGATCAGTAAGTTCTTCAGCAGGGTCGTAAGACCATGTTCAGACTGAAAAAGAAAACATGAATCAAAGAATCCTAAATCTCGTCTTCTTTGTTTTGCCAGTAAATCATTACCATGCAAGTTTAATTTTTTGAACTGGATGTTAATAAAAAGCACATTCACTTTAATTCGTTCGTTGTTGTGATGCCATGATTGTCTGATTAATTCAACAACAACACAGAGATGCTGAAACACTACTTATAAGACAGAACAGCCACTCATCTTCCAAATGCAAAACATTAACTTACATATAAAACTCTGTAATTTTTTTTTATTAATCAATCTGTCCATTCTCTGGTATTAATAAATTGTTTGGTTTATGAAATGTAAAAAAATATTGGGAAATGTGCATCACAACTTCATTATAAACCGTTTCTCACCCATGGTCTTCCTTGTACTCTGCACCTTACACAAGACATTTTAAATATAATAAGCTATTCCTACACTGTATGGTATGTTGACTGCACTTCATTGTACATGCTGTTGTTCTGCACTCAGCATTACAAAACGTTAAATGTTTTTTGTCAGACAGGCCTCTGTGTGATATCTGCTCATGTGCATGGATTTATGCTGTTAAAAAAAACATTTCACAGTGTTTACAAAAATTACAGTCAGATTTTGGAATAAACAAATACAACTTTACTTTTATTGAAATTTATGTAAATTCATGAATTAAATAAAATTCATACATAACAACAAAGGCCAAAATTAACACAGTAGCGGAAAAAGTATGGTAAACTACCAGTCAATGCAACATTATAATTTAACATATAGGGGAAGAGTGCCGATAAAACATATTCACCCCCTTGGACAACTCTTGACTTTCCACTGCCTTCCCATGCAAGTCTTGTCCATGATCCTTGAATATATGTGAATTCACTGGTTACTCAAATTTGTAAAACAATAAAACATGAAAAGCTCCAAGGGGAAAGGTGAATAGAGGCATTGTATATAAGTCTAGATAATGATAATAATGAGTTTGATGCATTTTGACATTAAATTCCCTTACATGTGTGCTTTTAAAGATGGATGAATGCTGAGTGCAAAAATAGATTTTGCAATAGAAAAAAAAAAGATTGTCACCTTGTTCTCATCCATTTATCTCTCTCTCACACACACACACACACACACACACACACCACACACACACACACACACACACACACACACTTTTTAAAGCTTTTGCTGCCCACAAAAGGCTGATACCTTGAAGCACATAGGTAGTAACTTAATGGTTTTGCACAATATTAGACCTGGTGCATCGGTGACCTTCACCAGTGACTTTTAGCCTCTAATCCAGTTACACGTCTCCATCTGTAGGTAACTAAAATATGTGACAGCACCCTTGTTGATCTTTAACTCTGTTAATGAACTGTTAAACACTCAACTCATCATGAGTCTCATACCTCAGTTTGTACATTTATATACTGTACACACACACACACACACACACACACACACACACGCTTTCTGTGCACACTGTACACAAGCACATACCACAGACACATTACAAACAGTGAATGAGTAAACAGACACAAAGGGAGTAATACACTGACTGTAACAAACATTAAATAACTGCATGTTTTTCCATAGAAAAGGGAGAAACTGGTTTGTATTGCTTTGGCCTGTTCTATGAGCAGCCTGCTCATGTTGTCCTTCTCTGGAGCATCAGAGCGCCACTAGACTGCACCACTGAGAAGACTTGGCAGCAGGGAGAAGGTGGGAAACCTTGCTGATGTCTCTAATGTCTGTTTTTTAACTTTTACTCCTTTTACCACCATTTCTCCTCATCTTTCCCTGTCTTTCCCTTCTTGGCGGAGGTTTCACACTAGCACCCAAAAGTGTCTTTTTGTGCAGGGAAGTCTGTGTCCTCTTGGTCCCATTTGCCTGGGGACAGGCACTCTTCAGTGTTGAAGTCCTGAGGGTTTACCCCAATGTCCAGGACCTGGGGGTTAGTGCGAGACTCAGCGAGTCTGGAGGAACAAAGGAGGAGACGTATTATTAGAGACTGTGAATTAGTGAATTACTGTTACGAATAACAATTCACTATATTTAAAAAGCTTGTGAACAATGGTAGGTACAGTGAGTACACAGCATATGGACATAAACATGAACTCTACACAAAGTGGCATTCCTATTTGTAATGAAGAGAATCATGATTTCAAAAAAGCAAAACCACATGTGGCCAGATGTGGCAATAAAATGACTCCTTTCATATCACCCTAACATACAAACATGTTAGACCTACAGTACATACAGAACACACACCATTTCCATTCATCATGACATCTCTCGCTAAGTGTCATGGCACTAAGAAAGTGCAAAGCTGATGAGTGTGAGGCAGAGACACATAAAACAGTTGTGATGAAGACGTGGACACACTGGAGGACTACTCAGGTTCTGTGGCAGAGAGCCTGGTCTTATGAAGCTCAGGGATGGATCAAACTGTGGAATGACAGTGGGAGGGGTTTCCCCCCCCCTTTAAAGTGAGTCAAACAAAGGTTCTGAGCTATGTTAATGGTGCATGGCCTATAAAGAAAATGTGAAACTACATGTGTCTTATTTCATCTGGTTGAACACTGACATCCAGGCAGATGAGCAGGTTTGAATGTTGACTAGAGGGGAGAATGAGGTGGAAAGTCACTAGATCCATATATGATATTGTTACCTGAGTAGGATTCAAAGCTATCCAGACTGCGGCTGGGGGTGCAAAGGAAACATCACAAGTCAAGCAACAATTAAACTCTGAACTGTTCTTAACTGCCTTATAACAAAGTGAATGGACTGTTTGACTTCATGTCCAAATGCTTGTAGTTAGAGTTGACCTATAGACGGCCATAACCTCAGCTTAATTAGAAAACAAGTCAATTTTCTCTTTGCATGCCAGAAAACACAAATACCATATTGACTTGTTCCTCATTCTGATCAACAGGCACCTCAGAGGCTTTTACATCCACAGCAGTGATCAGTACTCCACCGCCAGCAGATGGCAGCGCAGTCTCTCAAATGGCAGCAAAAATTATCTCAACATATGAATTTATCTACAGTTCACAGGAAATAGTGCAATGACAAAACTGTCTAAGAGAACTGAAATTTCACTCATTGAAAAACAAAAAGGAATTGAACTGAGGAACACACACTTTGAAACTAAGAATGAAAACTTTGCTGTTGCAGTAAAAGAGCAGATGTTTTCTGTCATTTCCACAACTTGCTGCCTGTTACATGATCTACAGGGTGTTTACATACTGAGTGCTTTGATCAAATTTAGGACGTCATAATCTGCCACTAGAAAAGAACGAAGGATAGGAAAAAGTCTCCAAGTATCGGTGTGTGATGTATCTGTTTCTCAAACTTAATATAAGTTACAACCTCTGACTAATCTCTGCTGTTCCTAGTCTTTTCTATCTGGAATAATATTGTGTGGGAACTTACTCGGAAAGTACAGTGACGACAAGGCACATTTATGTAACTCAACTACAAACAACCCATTAATCCAGAGGTTATTTCAATCCTCATGCAAAAGTGTATGTGCCACACACCAGCTACCAGGTACACTGAAGATAAAACAGTCATTCTGTAATATTCTCTCTCACAGAAACAAACTAATCAAACAGAGACATCAACCTGGCGCTCGGGGAGGGGGGGGGGCTGAACTTCCCTCCAATCCCAGCAATCAACATGTGGATGCATCTCTGCTCAAGCTGGGAGCATTCTTATTAATCACAGGGCAGGAGATTAATGGCATTAGGGTGTAATTACAGTGTGTGCAGACAAATAATCATCTGATAACAGGGCTGAAATGGCCTCTTAATGCTTGATTACAGAGACTGTGGAAGCCCCATTCTCCCCCTCACAGAATAGAAGTGAGAGAATAAGAAGGCCAGCTGTCGAATTAGGAGGGGAATGAAAAGCGGAGTCTAAGGAAATAAAAGCACTAATATAGGGCTGAGTGAGTCTTTATGTAGTCCAGAACAAATAGCTGTAAACAGTTGCACTGTGCAACCTGACAGCAGATCACCACAGCTTATCTGAGTGCTGCTGATACACACTAAATTGAAACATAAATCACACTAGTCTCCAGCTCCATTCTGATTAGTTCGTTGATGAGGAATTCCAAACAGCACAGACAATGGACTTTCCTGCCAACCTTGAGCCTGAAAAATCACAAGACCTGATCTTCTTCCATAGTTTTTTCTCCTTGGCCTACTACACTGCAAAATAAGTCACTTTCCTGTGGTTTTGTGATATAAATACCAAGTAATGTGTCCCTCAGCAGCACCCATTGGTAATCACAGGCCTCCAGAGCTCATATGAAATCAGTGTGTGGGCCTGAGATGATGGTAAACGGAGCCTGCAAAAGCAGCATGACTCAGGGAGGGTGTCGGCCGTGCCAGGGCCTGTAAACCAAGCCCGTCTCCTGTCTGTGGGAGTGCTCCGGGGTGAGCCGAGCAGAGGGAGAGGCAGTGTTTAGTGCGAGAGCGGCCAAAACCGCAGGTGGCTATTTCCAGAACGGCAGCTTGTGCGAGCTGTTAAGCAGAGACTGGAACCTCAGGGAAAACCTAAATTCACACTGATTCTCACCTTGAGAAAGCCTCGTCCAGACCGTCCTCCAACTCCTGCCAGAGAGAACACACACAAGTTTATGATAAGTAAACAGTGCTTACTCACGACATGTAATTACACTCACTCACACATGAACACAGTCACCTCTGGCCACTTCTCTCTAACCTACAATGGTCTTGAGAGGTTAATCTGGGCTACTTGCAGCCCCACACCCTCTCCAGCTATGTGACCATTTGATAAGGCCAGTTCTCTTCAATAGGCTATTGTCTAACTCAGAGCAGCAGCAAAACAGCTGCAGAATCCACTCCTTTGAATACCACAGGTACAGTACATCATCGGGCACTTTGACCGACCAATCAGAGTTTCCTGCACGGTGTCCTTCTCTTCCTCTCTTATCAAGCCCAAACAGCTGACACTTACTGATCAGCCCGACTCTTGTCTTACCCATACAGTATTGTTGTTCTCTGTAGCATGATTATGCACCATAAAGGGATCCGATTCGGTCTGCTTTGTTCCTGAGTGGACCTGTGCCATGTTGGCTCCCTCGGCCAAGTCCAGAAGTTTCCCCGTGGCGACCTCTGCAATAACAAACAAATGAGCAAGATTTTAAACTTTGTACATATAAAAGTATTAAAATTCACATTCAATCTGTCAAATCTCCCATTACATTTTATTGTTGTGTAGTTTCAAGAGTTCACTAATGGTGATAGTCATATTTGATCTGCTCCTGTGATTATCATACGCTCATGCAGCAGTAAACAGCAGCAAAGTATAATGCCATGCTATTCATTGGGGTCCACTTTTCCTTATTGAGCCTCTAATGTATCTCATTAATGCAGCCATCTGTGGATTGTCACTTGGTGATAAGTGAGCATGGAGTAACCCCCTGACTTGCACACCTAACCACAGTGACATGGCTGATCTGTAATGGGATTGCTTTGTAATGGCCTTGCCTAATGATGAATGTGTGTCAATAACATGTGTCAACGCCAATTTCTGTCCAGTCTTCAGGCTAATGTTGTCCACAGAGAACAGTAACACCTCAATGACTCCTTGGATCCCAGCACAACTTCTGCACACACTTTAGAGATGAAAGTATCCCTCACTGACCTTATCCCCAACGTCTATGTTCCTCAACAGACTGAATCATATATAACTGAGTCCTCGTGCAAAAGCAGCTCCTGTCAACCTGTCCTCTCTGTCAGCACTGATTCAAAGGCATTTAGAGTATTCTGCTTTTATGAAGGAGGCAATATTGTGGGATTGGGACTGTCAGTCATGCAGAAAAAAGGGAGCTCAAGGCTCATCTGATTGGAAATGCCCTGAAGTTAACACCTTAGGTGTTTGTTAAGGTGGAAGTGAGGCACATTTAACTGAAGCTGCACCGATTAGTCAATTAATCGATTGGTTGATTTGGCAACGGTTTCAGTTATTTTTCAAGTAAAAATTCAAAATATTTTGTGGTTCCAGCTTCTCAAAGAGTGTGCTGCTTTTCTTAGTCATTTATGACAGGAAATTAAATATCTTTTGGTTTCGGATTGTTGGTCGGACAAAATAAGTAATGTGAATACATCCCTTTGGGCTCTGGAAAATTGTGATGAGCTTTTTCTTTAGACATTTTACATATAATCATAAGTTGCAGCCCTGCATTTAACTCTGTGAAGAGAAGGAGTCTCAAGCCTCCTAACAATCAGGGCTAAAACAGGAAGGAGTGGTATTTATATTCTGTATCTACTGTAAGAGGCCTGGCGCCGGGAGAGAGTTGAGGGTATCATGTCTCATGAATAAAGCTGATTCACCCCTGACAACACCACTGATCCCGAGAGTCCCTGTGACTCAGTGGCGTGCCATTTGATCAGCCACAGTGAAGGGTACATAAATGCAACCTTCTGATAGCTCTAAAGCTCTGCTGCCCCCAATCACTGCTTTAAGGCTGCCAGTAAAAACCTCTGTCAGGAGAGAAATACTCGGCCTGTTTCAAATGGCACTCAGATGCTTCCACAGTACTGTATATTTCTTTGCTGTACAATTATGCCAATTTGCTTTACAGAAATCCAGCCCACTGGCAGCTCAGTGACCCACAGAACAGCCAAAAAATGCACACCAAGCCTCTCTGTTACCAGAATCTGTTCCAAGTCCGACTTTGTTGAGTCTTCATTAGGGATCATCCCTAAAACCTGTGTTGGTTATAAAATGCTACACATCCACGGCCACAGCCCCAAATAAAGTGTCAGAACAGATTTAGAGAGATCCCCCTCTGGCAGGAGGCCACCTGGCCAGGCAAAGGGAGGAGCTCAGTGCAAAGCCGATGTTTTCATATTTTTTGGAGTTGCCTGCAAAATAAAATAAAAAAACAGGACCGCCTCTGTCTCACACTGAAACCTCCCATACCAAAAGAATCGGGGGAAACTCTCACAGCAGCCGCTGGCAAACAACGTGTGACAGGCAAAAGGCATGCACAAACACAAACAAACATGAGCATTATGAGGAGTAAGTGTGCAGACACTGAGCCACTGGCAATAGGATGCTCCTAATTTCATTTCATCTGAGGCTGTGGACAATATGTGGGGCTGATTGTGCCTGAAGGTTTGTCTGGCCCAGTGGATGTCAGCAACATGTTCAGAAAGCATGACCTGTGCCTTAAGTCCTGGAATCTTAGGAAATCTGATGGAACAATAGGGTCACAGAAAATGTAGGCCTCTTTCATGCTTTTTACACAAACAGAGTCAGACAAGAATATGACTGTGCCTGTGAACAGTTCTCTATTATCATAAAATGTCATGGGGATCTCTGAGCCAAGATTTGTTTTTAATGGATCCTCAACACAGCAGGGGGGCTTTAATGTTTTCAAATTAAAGAGAACATCATCATCACCATTATCATCACACATAATCACCTAAAAATGACATTTGCTATTGACTGTAATGATGTTCATGAGAAAGAATAACCAAGACAATGCAGATTGTTGTCAGCTGACCTGCAGCCTCAATATAGGCCAACCTTTGACAAGTGGTTGAATACTCTTCCTTCCCCTGAGGCTATGATTCCAGCGACAGAGAGGGTGAGGGGGAGACAGAGAGAAAGATGTGATGATGGGTGACATGACTCACCTCCTCCCTTCAGGCTGCCCAAGCTGGCCGAGCTCTCTGACTGGGAGTTGCTGGCTCCCTCTCCGTCTGAGCCCGACTTCACTCGCTTCTCTTTCTCTGTGTTGGGTATGGCAGTGGGTAGAGGGAGACATAAAGAAAAAAGAAGAGAGCAGTCAGCAAAGACGAGCATGGTATGATTCAGGAACTTGTAACCACTGGGTGAATGCTCTCGCAGGGGCACCTCTAACAGAACTATTTACTTTTCCAGCAGCTGGAAACGTGTGTATTAAAATGTTTCACTAACCGAGCATGTAATGTGTGTAAACAAACTGGCAGCAGTAAATTGGCAAATGAGGTTAGGGCTTTACTCAAGCTATCTGTCAGCTGAAACTGCCTTTGGCTTCAAAGATTGGGACACACTTCATACTTTATACAACTGTAAGTACAGTGAGTGCAGCATTTAAGTAAAGTAGGCATCTGGGTCAGATGGATAATAGGCTCTGATCAGTCTCACCTGCTAAGAGGATGGTTTACAACACAGTGTGGGGCACAAAGTGCAACTGAAAATGGCTTTCATTGTATTTCCTGGGCAACACTGCTCTCTTAACAGGGGAGTTTCAAGACTCGTATTTATCAAGCATTTCAGAGTTACTCCTAGGAATAGAGCTGAAGTTAATCCAGGACTAGGCACTTCTATTTCAGTGTGGGACTTCACTTGAGACTAAGTTATGGAACATCCTACACTTATTTGTGAGAAGTGACAGTCGGATCCACAAAATAGAAATTACTGCTGTAGTAGTTTGAAATTTAAGTGGTAAATCTGAAGTGCAGGTAACACTTTATTCTGTTAGTATTTTATGTGTGTGGGTAAATAACTTCAGTAACAATCTAAAGTTATATGGCTAAAATTATGATAATTAATAATAGGATGATATTTACAAATACGCCATGCACAGTAGTAGACTGTAAACAAAATAAATGCAGACTAATAAGTACTATTTAAACAATAGGTCATTTGACTTAGCTGTATGATGTCAGCCCTATCCAACCACACACTTTCACAATTCTCATGACAGCACTACATCTTGCACATATTACACAGGAACATGTTGTAAACCCTCTGTACTTTGTAGCACTCTCCCCTTGTTTCCTGTCTGCATGGTCATGGTAGCAATAAGGGTATTACAATCATCAAGCTTTCCAAAAAACGTCTCTCCTCCCACTGGAATCTGTCTGAACACCATCACCTGGCAACTTTAAACACAACTCCTCTGGAGCGCTCTCAAATATCAAAGACAGAAGTGATTTCTCAAGTTTAGAGAGTTGATAAAATGCTTTTACTCCTGCACGACGCTTGATAAATACATTTCTTTTGAATTTATTTTATTTTTCAACACCCATCTCTGCCTTAACTAAAACATCACTATTCTCCACGAATGTGAAAGTAAGGCAGATGCTAAAACAAATCAAGAGAAGCCTCACAAGAAGCCACCAGACCTTTTGCGCTAATGTGATAACTCTGAGTGGCCAAGATGCTGACCCACTGTAACTCAGTGGCTGGAGATTTCTGTCCATCCAAGAGACCTGCCTACCTGCCTTTCTCCATCATCATCCTAAATCCTAAAAAGAAAAACAAAGCAAAAAAAACATCTCATTTCCCATGAGCCCAGGTAGCCTAGCGATGGCAGTGTTACGAAAATCTCCCCAGGCACCGGTTTCCTCCCCATGGCCTTTCCAGTGAGTAGTTCTCAGTCTGACTTGAGTATCAAACTCCTGCTAAATACGGCTCCGACTTACAGATGTTCAAAGTTCAAAGCTAGCTGTGGTGTTTACAGTGAATATTCTATGAACCGAGATGGGAGCAGTAATATATGGAGGAATGTGGGTCAGGAATGTGCGGTGGTCTGTGGAGAACCACTGTGGGTGGTGGAGGGGAGTTTGCAAGAAACAGAAGCAGCAAACTAGACAGACACACAGCAGATACCCCCTCTTCCTGCCCTGATCCTCGGGGGTCTTGTAACTTTAATGAAACAGACTCAAAAGGATTTTTTTTTCCCTCTCCCTTTCTCACTTTCTTCTTCCCTGCCACAAGAGAACCACTTCTTTTTGAAAAAACATTTTTTTTCTTCCTTTCTCCTCCATAACCCCCTACCAGCTAGGCATCAGTTCTCCTTCAGTGACACCGTGCTGAACTAGGAGAAAGCAGCTCTGAAAATTAAAAGGGATACTAGACTGCCTGGAAAATGAAGACGAAGAGAGGTGAAGAACAGTGAGAAAGGGCAAAAAAAAGGGGTGATAAAGTGTTGGAGAAATAGTAAGGTTGAGAGTGAGGAGGCAGTATGCACTATTTTGCTGATTTAATATTCGAGCCAAAAATACAAACAGCCAAATGAAGAGGCGTGAGGCAGGAAGCCTGTGGCCTTGATCTTGGGAAAAATAATCCACCCCCAAAATGGAAATGGGCACACGTTAAAACTCTTATTCCTAAACACAGAAGGGGTAGAAATGTGGAGTGAATGAAAGAGGCAGTTGGAAATTTCATACAGTCAGAGTGTGCGTCTCTAAAGGACTGAATAAATAAGCTCGCCTTTGCATGAGACAGGATCAATGGCACCGACGCTGAATCTGTCAGGGGGTTGAGCTCCCACTGACACACACACACAATCATTTTCCTTTCTCTCCAACACACTCGCCATCCCAACACCCTTCTCTGCCCCGCCTTTCATCCTCTCTTGCCCTCTCTCTCCCTATCCCCATCCCCCCCCCTTCCCTTCTGCTCTCCTCCTCTTCACCCCCTTATAATAAATAGAGGCGAGCGCTGGAATGGGGGGAGGAGAGGAGAAAAGAAAATAACGTGGCGGGCGTAGGGTGAGAAGGGGGAGGATTAAGGTGCCAGGTGCAAAAACGAGACGGACAGCAACAATGGGTAATCACAAAATTCAAAGAGCACCTACAAGGCATGTGAAGAGGAGGAAGATGCAAGGGTGTGGGGTGCTGATGCAGAAACCAATATTATGTGGCAAGAACCACTCGTTTGAACTGGAGTCATACATGCAGTAAATTACATGCGTGTTCTGCTGAGCTGTTCAAAAGAATGAGTGTGACACCATCCTTACACAGCACTTTGATTGCCTGTTGGGGCCACGGTGGTGCCTTGCTTATCTCCTCCCTGTACTCTGCTATTAAGGGTGCTCACTGATTCAAAGAGGTTGAATGCTTCACAAGTTTGACATAAAACAGAAAAATAAAGCATGAGGAGAAAAGGAACATTTTTTGCAAGTAAAGATAAGATGAATCGAGGGAAAATCCCGGCTCTCGCACATCTGAGTCTTGTTTTCTGCGTACAGGAAACAGAGAAGATCTACTGCAGCGAGCCCACCTCTGCCCCAGGCTAACCTTAATTCCTTTCCACCCCTCCCCATGTCGATACCTAGACGACAGTTTAACCATGACTGAGTTCCCTGTAATAAAGATGCGTCACTAAACTAAACCAGGTCTCTCTGCTCACTGGGCGATGATTTAACCAGTGTGAGGAGAACTGGTCCAATCGATGGAGACATTCCTCTGCTGTATATGTGTGTGTGTGTGTGTGTGTGTGTGAGAGAGAACGACAACATGACCCCTCTTAAGAGGGTCAAGGTCAAGACCAGGAAGACACATGAAAATTTATGTTTCCAAGCTGCCTGGGAAACCTAAAAGATAAAATCACTGCACTCATATACAGTAGGAGTAGAGAATAACAACAGTGGGGGAGGAGAGGGAGGGCGAGAGGAGCGTTTTCACTCATCCGTCACGCTCTCGTCGTCGGGGGCAATCATGCGTACCTTCCTTGGCAGCCTGCCAGAATTCAAACGCCACTCTGAAAGCCTGGGCCACTGTTAGGGTTACCGCCTGGGCCTGTCGGTGGGAAACGAGAGACAAAAAGTGAGACAGAGAGATACAGTGAAATGAATAAAAGGAAGATGATTAACACTCACATGCATCTTATCCACAGAAGGAAATCTCCAGGAAGTCGAGGAACTATGACCGAGATAAAAACAGGAACTGACCACTAACATAAGGAGGGATTCCTTCACAGATACTTGACGAGTAGGAAGAGAAACCCGTGGGCTCAGTGACGAGTTGTTTATGTAACTGGGAGGATACGTGGCCTTTTGGCCGGAGCTAAATTAGTGAGGGGAAGGAAGAGGAGGGAGAGGTTCTCTCGTTCTACAAACCTCCAGGGATGGAGAGAATGCCAAGAGAGGGATGACAGCCTCCCCGCCCTTCATGTTCTCCTTGGTCTTTCTCCTGACTTGAACATTTGAAGGTAAAGTGTGACTCAAAGTGGCAGTGCAGTTGTTCTGAGTTCTCTTTGCAACAAATCTGCATAAAGTGCTTTTCACACACAGCCGAGAGCAAAAGCCGAGTACAATACCTGCATGCAAAATTCACTGTGTAAAGAATCTGCAGCCTACATACTTCTCAGCCTGTAGCCTTATTTCACCATACATTCATCTATATGAAACCAATGGCACTGAAGGAACAGGTTGACATTTTGGCAAAAACATTTACTTGCTTTTTTTGCCAAGAGTTAGATGAGAAGATCAATACCACTCTCACGTGTGTATGCTAATATAAAACCACAGCCAGCAGCCAAATAGCTTAGGATTAAGACTGGAAACAGGGGGAACAGCTCATGTGGCTCTGGCCAAATGTAACAAAATCCACCTACCAGCACCAAGCTCATCACTCAACATGTTGTTTATTCAGTGCAAAAAGTGCAAAAACAACAAGTTGTGGTTTTACAGGGGGTCCTGTAAGGGACTATTTCTTGGCTGGGAGCAGGCTAGTTGCCAGGCAACCTCATGATGACGACAAGACTTCAGAAACTGACTGCCTGACTAAATCAGAGTGAGATACAAAGTGTTGATCAGTGAGCTTCAGAGGTGCTGGTAGGTGATTTCGTTACCTTCTGACAGCACCAGGCAAGCTGGTGCTGTCTTTATGCTAAGATAACCAGCCGCTGGATGTAGCTTCATATTCTAAGCACAGATATGGGAGTGGTACCAATCTTTGCATCTTAGGCACATCAAGGCTCCAGGACTGGATCTGAGTACACTTGATCCCAAAGTCAGGTGTGTTTGACTAGTGCAAACACTGTGTGTCGTACCTGGGCACAGATCAATGAATGGATCAATTAACTGTGGCTGGGTCCACTTGAAAAGGTGGTCTCGAGTATGGTTCATGTGTATGGTGATTTCAAGCTCTTTCTGCCCACTTGCAGAAGGTGAGAACTTTGTCTTTAAATGGCCTACCTGTGCACACAGTGGGTGTCTCTGAGACAGTCAACTGCACAAACTCATTTACTCACCATTTTTTTCTTAGTGCAGAGGAAGGCGTGACACTCAAGAGTCTCGTTGTGTTGGCTCTGGACGATGTAGGCAAACACTTTGTCATGCATCTTGTCCGCCGTGCAATATGATATTCTGAAAGAAAAATGCAAAAACACACAGACGCATCCACTTTAATAAAAAATACTAAGACTTTATAGAGTCTTCACAGATCAAGTGGAGCCATCATGCAACATCATCCGCACTAAGCTCTTAAGCTAGTGCTGCAATCTGATTTAAACTGTTCAATCTAGCATTTCTCTAAAAACTACTTATTCTTAAAGCTGGCTGCACTCACAATCTCACTGCTCTGCACGTGATCAAATACACACCCCAGCTGTGGTCAGGTATGGAGCTGAACAATGTCATGAAATTGAACTGAATTGTGCTCTGTGGACATCTCACTCCCACTTTGTCCACCTGTTAAACAACCTTGACACACAGTTTTAAATTATAGCTTTTAAATTGGGTCTGGCCGCTCTAAGGTACATGAAAAGACTCACATAGACAGGGGTAATTATTCCTGTCTTGGTGTGGTGTAGAAGGTCATTTATTGAGATTCCTGTATGTTGCCGGTTTGTGAGGTATCAGTCTTGCTTGTCAGTCTCAGGTGCAGAGCCAGGTTTTAAATTAAGCCATAATGCTTCACAAATAGCCTTTCCTCATCATCATGTAATTACTTTAATACCAAAGTGATGGGCACACTGGCTGGTTGGAGAGGAAGACCCAAAATGATGGAGGAAGGCTGTAATGAATGTCTCCCATCTGTCCTTCCTTTCTCCTTCGAGCATCAGCACTGTGCTCAAACCTCACTGTGTTATAGTCACACACTTGGTTAGCTAATGACTAGGGAATATATGGTTTGGAATAAATAAATAAAAGCGAGGGAGGAAAAGTTTGGAGAGGTTTGAGAATCACAGCTGCGGTCTGCACAACACAATCAAGATTTACGGGGCAAATGTTTGGGCGGGAGGGCGTCAGAGAAATTGGGTGTCTAGGCAAATCCATTTCTTTTATTGGCCGTCCATCTTCTTAGCAGATGTCTGGGGAGGAGAGCTCCAATGGGGTGCGACATACAACCAGCTGCTTTATGTCTTCACACCATCCTGAGGTTACAGCTGGACTCACCTCACCCAGTCAGCCTTTTAATTACTGTACTATTTACGCACTTTATATTCTTCAAATGATAGAATCCATTATCAGTGCCGCATTTTACTGGCATGGCATAAAAGGGGGACTGGATGAATTTGGTATTTTCACACACAAACACCATGACAGGATGCTGTATGACAAATTTGTAATGGACACACTGTCTGTAGAGCTGAAACGATGAGTTTAGAAGTTTTCAGACTGTGTGAGGCAAAGCGAGGAGTCACAGAGGTGTATGTGAAGTTAGTTGTTGTAATTTGGCCTGCTTATTTGGACCACTTATCCACATGGACTACAGATGCAGCAGCAGCGGTGGCTGTGACACACAGCTCATGGAAGGAATTACAGTACTTAAGCTGCTACTTCTCACAGTCACAGCTCTGGTCGAATCTGGACACACAGATGTAAATATTCTGAGATTCACTGTCACACTTTCCAAGGATCTCTCAAATGTCCATCACAACTACACCCATATCTCCAAAACCTGCCTGAAAACCATCATGGCTCTGGGGTTTCTGCAGTTTCAAAGAACAACACAAACAGGAACTGCTTCATTTCTCCATTACGTAACAAATATGGGCTAAAAAGGGGGGGCTCACATTGTAACCCCCAGCTAAGTAGTTGACCCCATGACAACACTGTACTTCCTGTTTACATCTCCCACAACTGTAAGGAAACTGTAGTTCTAAAACTTAAGGCGGAGGGGTATTGGGGGTCAAAGTGTTAGACATTTAAAAAAAAACCTGAATCTGTTGATTAGTTGACCGAAAATTAATATGCAATTTTGATAATACACTGATCATCTAAGTTATAAAAAATGCCAAATATTCTATGATTCCTCTCTGATTTTAGCAACTTTTGGGAGTTTTGGAACTGTTGGTCAAACAAAACGAGCAATATTTATACACATTTGGGCTTCTGAAAATTTTGATGGTCTTGATGGATTTTCTGAATTATTTACAAAAAAATTATCAAGACAGCAATCATCAGACTAACTGAGGTTGAAAATAATCATCAGCTGTAGCCCTAAATATAAGTGAGTCAAATCTGCACAGAGGATACAACAACAGATGTTGACCAAGTCTGTTCAGTTTGATCTCAGTGCGTTTTGATACACCTTACAGCTATATTCACATATTATTGACTGAATTCTATCTCAGCCTAAAACATCTGTCATCCTGCCTTTCCCTGCCTTTGATTGACTTTTGTGCAAAGATTACTAAAGTTCAACCTGAAAAACAGCCCTGTGATATGGAGACTAGATTTTTAATATAGATAAATGCTGTGCGCCTGAGAAATTGACTCCATCTTGTGCAGCTAAGAAACAGCTTTTTGATGACAAGTGATGCAAAATTGAAGAGGTGAGAAGACCGAGACTTTTGTCTAAAATAGCTCAGCATCCTGAAGTGACACTGAGAGCTGGAAACATGGTCAGCGAAAAAAACCTGTCAATCAAACTGTTATGAATAACTTAAGAAAACTGTCAACAATCGAGATTTTTGTCCTCAATCTGCCATCTTTTAGAAGAAATAATTCAACATAAGCCTTCTCATGCTTTGGAAAATGATGGAAAGTCCCATCATGCCTTGATATGTAAACTCATAAATGTGGAATTTTAGAAAAGTGATTCAAGCTTTGCTCATAAGCTCGAGGCCAATGGAGGTTAAGGCAGCTTTAAATGTGCAGGCTTAGGCAGGAGAGTGAGATCTGTAGACATTTATGGGAGAAGATGAATGTGTGTGTGTCAGTCAGTCACACCTGAGGTGAAAGCTCAGGCATACAGCTGTTGTAGTGCACCCATGAGAGTTGAGATTGATGAGACATACTACTGATGGACTGTCTACTCTTCTCTCAGACACACACAGACAGAAACACTTCACACTGCCTAGGAGCACCACACCTCCTTACACTTACATTTTTCCAGTGACGGATGAGAGCAACAGAGGAATAACAACTTTTGTTTTATTGCAAGTGATAAGGACGATTTCAGGGTGAAAGTATTTCATAACCGGAGCCGCCCAGCTGAGTCTGGGACACACAGTGGTGTGAAAAGCATCAACCATCGCCCTGAGGAGTTGGGCAGAGGACTGACCTGTATATGGAGATGTTTTCTATCAGCTGGTTGGAGGCACTGTCGTAAAGGATGATTCCTCGTGGGGAGACTGTTAACGTGACTTTCTGGAGTTTTTTTCCACTTGCTTTGGCCTGGAGGACAGGGAGGGGAAGGAGGAGAAAGAAAGGGTGGAGGTCAGAGAGAGAAAAGATGGTGTGAGAGACAGAGAGATAAGAAAGTAAAACTAGCTAAGTGGCAACCTTGCATTTATGTAAATTACAACTCAAACTGCTAATTTTTAATCAGACCAGCCAATCAAAATCCACCGATGCCAGGGCTACGGGTATGTTGAATCAATCAAGCTACAAAGCTAATTATGCCAATCAAAAAAGTTATGCTTCTGACTGACTGGCTGAACTTCTAACCAAAAATTAGTGGCTTGATTAACAGTATGAAAATATGCATCTGCCATAAGCTTTTTAGCAAGGATGTTTAACAAACACACAAACAAATCTGAATAAAGAGTAAACAAGTTTAACAACATTAAGCATGTGTGTGAGACATGCAGTTCAGAGTAAATTTAATCTTTTACAACTGTGGCCTGACAAAATATTTTTTTACACCTATTATACAATAACCCTCCTTTTCAGAGGGACACCAAGGGCAGTCAACAGAATAGGCCCAATCAGAGCCTCTGCCTCCCTCTCCATACATCACCGTGTCCTGAGTTCCACCATTCTGCCGCCGCTAACTTCATTATCCACTGAGCTGCCAGATCCAATAACATTAAGCCTTTTCTGCCATGATAAAGCCGGCTGAGCCATACACCGAGCAACAGTGTCCAAACTAATTGCATCCTCTTCTAAATGTCAGCCTTGGCCTCGGGTGGGAGGAGGAAGGGAAAGCCAGCAGCCAACCAGTCACTTTTCACCGAGGTGTCAGTCAGGTCATGAACAGGGGGGAAACTACTGGATAAGTATGATTTTCAAGTGGCTGAGGTGATGACAGGGAGAAAATTACAACTGCTTGAGAGAAGCTCATTTTCTGGGAAAAGGTGTTGACAAGAGATTTTGAGTGGCCTGTGTTAAAGCTATTTAAGTTATGCATGAGTGTGCTGAAAAGTGAGCAAAGTGTGTGTCGTCACTCACCGTGGCCACTATCCTCTTGACAGCAGCCGCAGACAGCTCCTCTCCTTTGGGCTGCTCAACCATTGTGACCCCCAGGTACTTGAGCTGGAACACCATGCCCTCCAGCAGGGTCTCCCTCGTGTCCGTCCAGTTCTCTGGAAGCTCTGTGAGATGAAGAGACACGCACCAATGACATTTCTGCTCACCAGCAACACTGCTGATTTTTACTGTAAGGCAGGCTGAGAGATGCTCTGTCAGACTGTAAACTCTCACTCTCCTCTCTCAGTCCACTCGTAGGATGGTAGACTCAGCTAGATTGGATACGACAGCAGCCAAACCATGTCCTCATTATGGCTGAGTGTAACGAGCACATGCTTTTCCTATCCCTCCTTGCAGTAAGCCTCAATCTACTGCTCTTAGGAGTGTACATGGTGAAAATAAATTAGATCTATTTTCACAGAAATACGTGAGCCTACTGCTGGTTAAAATAAGGTGAGGAGACACTGAGTTTTAGGGGATCATCTGTTTTGGCTGTCTGAGCTGTAGTCCTGCCAAAACTGGACTGCAAGGTAAAGTGAGGGTAAAGAAGCAGACTGGACAAATAAACATCCAGAGAACTTTGAAATACCCAGGGGGATGGAAAAATCTTTCAAATTTCAAAGATTCTTCCAACCTTCTGGGTGTGATGATAAAAAGATTTTTGACTTAAATTCCAAATTATGTAATGTAAAATATGTAATATTCACATAACCAGAAATGACATATCACAAAAAATATAATCTTGTTACTATGTATGAAAATGTTAAATAACCCTAATCCTTCTTGGTTCATGATATAAAAACTGAGCGAGGGCATTTCCAGATGCCATTTCTGTTTGGATTAGGAAACAAAAATATGGCAATATTGTTGTATTAGATAAAGTTTACTGCCTTTTTAATCTTTTAATGCTTGATTTGTGTAAAAAAATGTTTGTAAGTTTTTTAATTTATCGTCTGTTCAGTACTTCTCCTGCTGTGACACATCAATTTCCCTGTGTGGGGTCAATGAAGTTTACTTTATCTTTACAATCATATAATTACGCTGGCTCTGTCTGCTCTCCACTGTAAACTCTCACTCTCCTCTCAACCATCACTCCATGCAGAAAACAGACTGATCGGGCTTAAATGGCATAAAAAACAAGTTTGAGTCAAATATGAAACATCAGTGGTGGTATATTGAATTACCATGTTTTCAACGAGGTGTCAGATACAGGTTCAAGAGATAAAACTGGTTCCTCTCAACTGTTCCAGAATTAATTTACAATCCTGCCGACTACAGCCAGCAAAGTCATTCATTAAAGATTATCTCCTCCGGCTTACCAAACAATGACACTTACCCTGAACTGTAAATTTTGTTGGAAATGAAAACACAGAGGCTGTGGTTTTGATTTCTTTTATCAGAGGAAACCTTGGTGAGCTGCTCAAGGCAATGTTTTTATTTCTTCAAGTTATGTCAGTATGAAGAAAGCCAGACGTGCCTGATCGCAGGACACACAGAGATGGAGCAGTGAAAGCGAGAAGAACAGCTTGTGTGAAGTGACCTGCTTTCCACATAACACCACAACACTGAGACCTGTGTTCAAATAATGCTGACGGTCCATGCTCTATCTCTAACATTCAGCAGCTTTCAAACTGACCAAACTAGAATCAATAAGGAACCAGTTGCACAAACTGTGGGAACAGTATCACAGACTGGAAGTAGACAAACTGCTTCTTCAGTATTCAGCCATTTGCTCCAGCAATAAACAGACTAACTTCTCCTTGAAGCTCATAAAAGGTTTATAGACTTGCCACTGTGCGATGTGATAGTGAGTGGATGCCATTTGTCTCTTCAAAAGGTCCTGCAGAAAACACAACAACATCACCCCTCCCTCCTGGGTGGTCCTCATGTCACCCTGTATCTTCAGGCCGACCTAAATAGAATCTTGTTTGCACTGGCACCATGTTTTTGCACAGCCAGCCGCAGCTTTTTAATACAGTTACATGTTATGTAACAGCTGTATTAATATAAGTTGATTGGCCACAATTTTGATAATCACTTTGTTTGAATTTTTGTAAAAATGCCAAAATTCACTGGTTTCTGCTTCTCAAATATATTTGCTAGTCTCTTGTAACAGTACACAGAATATCTTTGAGGTTTGGACTAGTAAGCAGACAAATTTAAGACATTTCAAATGTGTTAACTTGGGCTCTGAGAAATTGTGAAAGACTTTTTTGTCTAGTCAATCAACAAAATAAGAGTTGATTCATTGGGAAAATAACTGACTGATTAAATCTCCACTCAAATAAATCTTTAAATCGTTTTCCCCATTACAGCTTGAGTGTTTTAATTTTCTTAAGCAACACAGGGTTTTTGAATTAACAAGCTCAATCTCAGCACAGTGAAAGCTGTTGCTTGCTCCCTCATGTTAACTGGATAAGCCTTCATTGAGCAAATCCATATTGTGTTTTTAAGCTTTAATGAGAAATCATAATCAATTATTATGACTAGTGAAATTAATGGCATAAAATTATCATTTCAAGCATTTCATTTAAATACTGTTAAAAAAAAAAAACCTAAATGTGTAATGTGCAAAGCTTTTTGAAAGCATGAATGAACTTATGCTTTGTGAACACTCAAGAAACCATATCATTGAGGGAACATAAACCATTTGAAGAAAGCAGCAGAGGTTAACCTATACCATTCCTCTCTTCTCCAGCCAAACCAAGCCAACTGTGAGTGGTTATGAATGGTTTTTAATGGTCTAAATGCAGCTCTAACCAAACCCATACTTAAGTAATGTTTTAGTCTGACAGCAAACATCCCACTCTTAAGGTCAAGGTCTTTGCGCTCTTAAGTGTGGTGCAAAGATCAGGCTGCCCCCCCGCCCCACTGCTGTTACATTAGTGCCTGGATAAGTAGCACCCTTACTGTAATGTAATCTGCGGGGAGGAATCACTAGCTGCTGTTCATGACCTAAATCAAGTTACTGAGTGGTCCAAGCGGACTATAAATGTCTTATTACGAGGTGTAGCCACTTAAGACGTTTGCAAACAGTTATACAAATACGATGGAGATATGCAAGCTTAACCTCTGCTGCCATGCCATTCCTAACCTTTAGCAGTTGCTCGCATTTGTAAGAGCAACAGTGAACCTTCAGACCAGAGATTTTCAGTGTTTACAAAAGGAAACATTGCTGACTGATCTGCTCTGCTGAATTTCAACAATCTGTCAGCTTTGGAAATGCTCTGAGTGATTCAAGGATTAGGAGAGGTATGATACACATGATACATACAAGTACAGCAGCAGCAGCTTGAGCTGGTCCAGCAGAGATATCAGAGGCAAGCCTCTCTGCTTCAACAGCCCATACTAATGCTTGCAGAAGGCAAGTCTCCAGGGAGGACCAGCAGTTCACACTGACCACAGAGTCTTAGTAATAAACTCATCCCAAGAGACAGTGAGGAGGCTACTGTAAGACTAGACTACACAGATGGTGGGATATCTTTAGTCTAGCCTGCTTAAAATAGATGAATAAATGAGTATTCTCCACAAATAAAAAGCCTCTGCAAGCGGCTGAAACAACAGCTTCATAAACTGACACAATGGCAGTTCAAATGAGCAACTCATGAACCTGAGCTATTTTTAGCTTGGTGCATATATACCCAGAGTGCTGCTTTGTATGGAATTATAATCCATTTTCATATTGGCTACATTTGCATTCACACAACCAACTCCCTCCCACCCCCCACCCACCACCAGCACCAGCACCAGCCCCCTCTATAGCAGTGCTCTGCAGCTGTGCTGCTGATTAGAGCGAACTTCAAAGGCTTCGAGGCTCCGATGGAGCTCTGGCCGGTCAGTGAGCTGCTGCTCGCCTGAGTGACACCGCCTGTAAATAAGCCAGAGAGAGCAGGCGATGGAGCGCTGATGTTTTCTAAGTGGAAGTGGGTAGATTTGGGCGAGGAAGAACAGGTAGAGGGCCACAGCTGGTGCCAACACCAGTGAACATGGGAAGTATGAGGGTTTGATTAGCCAATCATCTTCAAAGAATGATGTGGGTACTGTGCCAGCGCGGTTCATTCGGTCGTGTCCTGGCTCCTGTTCTGCAAGTCTTTACAGGGCCAGGTGCCTGCACTCTGTACCTCTGGAGAACTTAACAGACACAACCCTACACACACACACAAACCATTACATAAATATTAACCACACTTCAACAGAGATGCTCATGCCAGACAAAGGACTGTGTTATAAAAGAAGACCAAACTGCTGGTTTACTGGCAAATGATGGAGGCATTGAAAAGTAACAAGTTACCTCCCAGTATCCATCAACCTTGGATTAACTCCCCAGTGAGCCTTTTCTCAATAATGGGACTTCTAAATAAAGAATTAGTAACATGAAAGAAACATGAAAGAGCACAAACAGAATAGTGAGATTCCCCTTTGCTCTGTTGTTGCAGCTTTTGCATGAACAAATACCAATAAAAGACAATTAAAGAACTTTAAGGTAAACACATCCTAAAACACAATTCACATACGAGTTCCTCAGAATACCTTGGACACACATTCACAATATTCACACAACAGGCTGTAAGACTCCAAGAGAAACAAAAAGACTTTCACAATCATCATTCTTGTCTGTACTTGAGTTCTCATGGACATCGTGAGAGAAATCTCACCAGTCACAGTCATACTGTTATAATGCAGTCCAAATCTAGCCAAATAATGTTCTTCCCACAGCGGTGTTCCAAGGGCTGACTTGTATGAACTAGATAAGTATCCCAGCATGCATTTTGAATCAACCAAAATAATGGAAGAGAATTTGGGCCAGACTCACAACTGTAAATTTTGTCCTACAGCTGTTCTGTCCATTCTGTCACCAAATTAAGGTTTTCAGGTGAGAAATTACATATTTACACTTTACACATATTATCAGTTAAAATAATGTAACAACAAAACAAAACAACAATAACAAAATAATGCCCACTTGAAAATTTGCTTCAACATTTATGGAGATGTAAGAAGACTTCACAGGCTGATCCCAAATATGACCAGCCAGCCAATGTCCATCATTATCCAGAAGAGAACAGTCTTACCATTGCAAACAATTTGGCATTATAAAGATGCTAACATGTATCTGTGGTGTTTTCAACACAAGATATACTACTTTTTTGTGAAGCATGGTGATAGCATCAAAATCAAGGAAAAGAAACCTGAAACTTTCAGGAAGTGTCCAAAAGTTCCTTTCCCTCTTGTATCCTTACACTGTTCAGGTTACCTTTTGACTATCTAGTTTAAACTGTAACCACACATTTCCATGTGTAATTTGTGATGTGATAATGGTTTGTGTAACAGGATACCATACCCATAACCCTTGACAAACCCCCCCTTGGCAGCCACTCACTGAAGCATGATCAGCCTGAAATCACACAGCCAGTGTGAAGTCCACTCTGTCAGTCAGACGGAAACTTGCTCCCATCCCCTCTGTTTCCTCCTCCTTCAGACAAGTCTCAACACTTCACCACTATGGCTTGGCCAGGAGAAGTAGAGGAACAAAGAAAACACACAGAGCTACCTCCTCGCTTTGCACTTCACCTCAGCTGAACTGTAGTGCAAGCCTACAGACCTTTAAAATCTCTAAGTAGTATCACACAGTCAACTGAGCAGACTGGAAAAAGCAGATATAGGTTTAATAAAACAGGAACATTCCGAATTCTGGATCAAATGTTCCTGTGAGTGGGTGTGATAACAGGTCATTAAAGCAATAAGGCTTTTGCATGAAGAATGCGTCTGATGCCATTTCACACAGCATGACAATGTTAGTATGTGTTTAACAACTCACTCTTCAAGTTCCTAGAATAGTTTACTTTCATGACCATTTTAAGTAGTCTAAGCGCCTATGAAAAAAACCTTCCCAAAAACTAAAAATATTTAAGACTGATGCTATCATAGCACCTTTGCACCTTTTGCATCACATGTATTTTGCCTGACTTCTTTCTAATATGGAAAGGGACACCAGTATTAACAGTTATTGCAAGCTATACTGTGTACTACCAACAGTGTCCAGTATTTGCAGAATACAGACATATTAGAGCTGGTGGGTTCAATGAACCTGTAGGCAGAAATCCAGACAGACAGTCTGTTTGTTGTCGGAGAGGTCTGAGTGTCAGGAACGAGCTGCGGTCATCTGACTCCTGGTGGTTATACACGACTGTTGTAGAGGAAAACACACTGGAGAGGTCTTTGCCTCTACTTTAAGAAGACGATCATTCGAGTCTGAGACTTTTTCATGAGGTTTGAATGTAGCTACAACTACAGAGGCAGTTAGGCCCTTTTGATGCAACAAGAGATCCAGAGAGGCAAGACAGACAGCACAGAGGTCTCTGGATTTATAATCAAAGGGATTTGCGGGCTGAGCCTGTGCAGCAGGAGAGCATTAGAAGGGTGGTGAATGTGGTGGTGGGTATTTTTGGTCAGAGGTAACACAGAGGAAATGAGGCAGGCGATTTGGACAAGGGAGGGTTAGAAAAGATTGCAATCGCTATCCTTGTCAACAGCCAGTAATGGTGACAGTAATGAGGAGAGAGGATCTGCTTTAAGAAGGGAAGACGACAGACGACGGACAGACGGTGGCGGCGAGACATTCATAAATGAAGTACAAGCTGATAAAAGAGAAAAGAGAAGTGAGGTACAGCAGAGTCAAATACCAAGAAAAATATGCAAATGATGGCAGCGAGTCAAAATTCTAACCATAAATTTACACACTCATATTCTCTTTGCGCAACAAATGCAATGGACAATTAGGGAGATGCAACAGTTTAATCACCGTGGAAACAGCAGGAGCACTCTACTATGCTGTGAGTGCAGGCTAAATAATGTAGTTAATACTCTGGGGCTGGCAGAGAGGGAGATATGCATGCAGTGATACAGGGATAAAAACACAAATCACTACAGTGCCGTCCTGACAACTTAGTCGTTTTATCACTGTGATCTAAAGCTCGCTTGCAGCCAACATTAATAGTGATTCTCTGCTTGAAAATGGATGAAAATGCTTCTCTAAATACAAGATATGATCGTCCAAAGGCTGAGGACAGACAAAGATGAATTAAAGATGAAAATGCCCACTCCCACTCGTAGTCAAAGACACATTTCTCAGCTGAAAACAAATTCAAAAGGCAATGAAGTTGAGCAGGTGACTTGACTTTGGTGTGAATGAGTCAGTCAACTGAGATTTCACACATAGTAGGAGTTAATGTTCTAGCAGTAACTGTGAAAATCTTTTTACATCCTTTGACATCATTCTATAAGTGATACCAGATTATCATACCAACACTATCAGTCAAGCTGCGAGTACATGAGTAAGCCACCAGTGAGTCTTTCATGAATGATTATTTCGGGAGTCTCAGGAAGGGGGACTGGCAGCAAAAGTGGCCCAGCTTGGTTTAACATACAAACACAAATAAAGACTTTCAGGTCAACAGTCAAAGCCCCGCCACCACTCCACAGCTCCAGCAGGCTCCACGAGTCGAGCCTGCTGTATCAACAGTTTCCCCTTTGTTGAGATTTGAAAGGAGCTTCTGCGCACTGAGAGCTCTCTGCGTGGTGTCGCATGGGCTTCAGTGAATGAGTGAGAGGAGGGAGTCCCGATGCATTCATCTGAGCCCTCTGAATCCCGAACTGTGAATGACTCATTGTCTACCTGCATACCATCTCCTGAACGAAGTGGGAAAATGAATAAAATCTCCTCTGGGATTTCTCTTGTTGTAAAACACATTTTTGACAACACAATGAAACAAGCAATGATGTCTGGCAAATAACAGAGTCTCATTTCTTGCTATGGTTGGAAATGTGTGTCTTCCTGGGATATTGGGAAAAGCTGCGTTGTCTGGCTGCCTTTCACGAGGCCCTCTCAGAGGATCAGTGTTTAACCATGGACAGAGGTTACACTATCTGCTCCACAGCCAGGGACTTTTTGTGTGTCCATGTGCAAGTCAGTCAATTGTAAACCTAAACAAACTGATACTGGAAGGAAATACCAGATGACAAAGACAAGCTTACCATGTTCGGGTGCAAACAGCAGACTAACAATCTCTTAGAGGATATGCCTGATTCTTCATGTTTCTTATCGTTAACAAGTCCAATAAAAACACCTAAACCAACTATGTGCTTCAGTCTCTCAATATTTTCCCAATCTGTCTACCCTAACTGAGGCATGTGGCTCCAAGTCACATTTCATTTTGAAAACATGCATGGTCAGTAAGGGTTGATTACATATACTCACTGCTGCACACTAACTGTGCATGTGATTGGCCAGTAAGCCCAGTCCCAGAACACACACACACACAGAGTGCTCCCATGTGCACCCTGAATGACAAGCACACAGAGAAAGGGAGAGGCAGACAGGTGTTATGAATTCTTTGAAGGTCCATCAGCCCACAATGCACCGAGTCACCTGGATTTGTCCTGGTATGTCTGATAGTCAGTGCACCACTGCATGTACAGAAAAAAACGGACAGTGTGTACACACCCTTAGCCGACATGAATATTTGTGTTTGGATCATTAACTGTCTGTTTACCTTTCTACATCTCATGGTTTCACCAGCCTTATACCTGAAGACAATGCTCCTTTGAGGACAAAGTGAGTGTTTAAAACATCAATACTTTCCTGTTACTATGATACAGACTGACTGCAACCAGTGAGCGAAGCAAAATTTGCTCATGGATCCTCAGCTTGAGCTGACCTATGGCTGTGGTGAGATGACCTCCTCTTATCTCACGATGACAAGACATGTGGAAAAAACAACCTATTCCAGCATTATTAGATTCCAATCAGGACACTTTGGGCTGATTTAGAAAACTGCCGACTCAGATGAGGGAGGATGCCTGGAGGGATACACAGAGACACAGCACAACGCTTGTTAAGAGAGAGCCTTGGATAACCTTTAACTGTGCCACAAAAAAAGTTAAGTCCTACATTTCTATAGCAATAACTATTGACTGCAGTTTCATGTAACCATGTTAAGTACTATATGCAGTGTGTCTGTCAGCTTACACACACTCTGCTGTGCAGTGCAGGTCAGAGACGAGCACTATCACCACTAATTCCTAACAACAGACACTATTATGGGGAAAAGCTGAGATAGAGCATTGTTAAGAAGAGAAAGACTGGGTGTTAGTCAAAGGGAAAAAGTGTGTTAGTACACATGGGGCGATTGTCACTGTTCCTGCCCGGTGCAAAGACCGATCCAGTCCTATTGTTCCCCTCTTTAGCTTCCATGGAGAGGATACAGGAAATGTTTTACATATAATCAGTAACCCAGGTCAAAATCCCTCTGTGTGACATACACAAATAACAGCATTAGACAAAAAAGGCCACAGAGACATAAACTACAGGCCAGTTCACTAAGGGAGCAATCGATACAAAGTAAGTAAGATGAACAGTCAGTGGGGATCCTTTACGCCCAGCAGCCTGTGACCCCTTTTATCTTTGTCCTTGGGCACCAGGATGCTCCTCAAGTTTCGTCTTCTACACCAACAAGCTTATGATATTCTTAAATATCTGTGTTGGATCATTTCCAAATATAGAGGAGAAGCAGTGCAGGACTGTGCAGCTATCAGTCTTTAATTTGATGACCATCCAAAACAATTCCAGTTGGGTGAAGGAAAGGGATTTGCAGAGGATAAGAGTCTTATAGTCCTGGTTTAAGTCCTAACATTGAGACACGTGTCTTTCAGTATTGGCTAAATCCACTCAAAGAAGGAAAGTGAGGGGAGAGAGAGACAGAGAGAGGAAGAGGAAAAATGAGTGGTCATACCAGTCAGGGATTACAGCTGATGACCAGCTGAGACCAGAATGTACTCTCAACAAGAATCAGGGTTATGAAACTGATCCTTAAAGCACCCTGTGCACAGCAACACTACTCAGGAGAAGCTGGATTCTATTGCAACTCATATAATACTGACAAATAAGGATGCTATTTTTATAAAATGGTGTGCTGATGTGAACTAAAGGATGGTGCTATATACTGCATAGAGGAGCTGCAAAGATTAGTTTGTTCAGTTGATCACTGGAAAAATAATCACCAAAAACAGTTCTCATAATCAATTAATATACATACACAAAACCAGATGCCTTCATGGGACCAAATCCCTGGACCCAATCTGAAAATAGACTGGTTGAAAACCTGTCCCGACTTCAAAGACAACCAAGGACATACTCCATTAAGTCCATTGGAATCTATACTGACACATAGATCCAACACCTGCAGCAATAGAATGGACCCAGTTAAACTGAATATAATTTGGACCAAGCCAGACTCAGGTCCTTGTCAGGTCTCAGTTTCTAAGATCCAAGAGGCCCCGTAAGGACCTGTAAATCAAACCAGAATGAGAAAAACAGCATAAAATGAAGAATAAATGAACCATTTGTTTGCTTTGACCATTTGAATCTTTGTTTTAGTTACATATTGCCCCAAGGGTTTGTACAACCAGTCAGTGTTTGAAACACAAAACCACAGATTTATGCAATGTGTCACTGAGATTTTGGAAATTAGAATGTCAGTTCTTCTGCAAATCTCTTCTCTGCATCCTTGCTCCAATATGCTCTAGTTTTTTTTCCTCAAAGACATGTTTCAGGTTGTACTTTTGGCAGCCGTCGCAGACACACAGGTGGAGGGGTGAAAAATGGGCCAATGAGGGGTAAAGGAATCTTCCATTAATGAAAATAATCCCTCTTGCATTCCCAGGGACTTCACAGAGAAGGTGGGTTTACAGGAAAGGGTGTGTCGAGTGCAGTTTCATTAAGTTTCATGAACTCTAGCAGGGGACAACAGGGACTTTCTATGGATATATTGGGACACTGAAGAAAAAAAGACAAGTTTTGAAACAAGCATTGGTTTTAGAGCAGGGCCTTAAACCTAGCGAGTCTTACCTGAATTACATGCTTCACAGAATGGGGGGAGGGAAAGGGTAGGTTGCTACATCAACTGCCTGAGTTGCATTCCTGTCTACTGGTCAAACACCCAACAGACATCACATAACCCTCAGAGACAGGTCAAGGAAAAGGGGGTTATTCCTACTGTAGGTGCCCAATAATATCATGGTCAGGCTTCAAAGCTGTAGAGCAATGTTCTTCTTGTCATGCCCATAGCAGCATCTACTAACATTGACTACCCTGCTCAGGACAGGTTAAAAAGGAAGGACTTATAATTGCTGTGAACACAGAATGGCCAACAACATGGTTGTTTCCACTCTGAGAGAGCTGTCTAAATATACTTAACTGGGATTTGCAGGCTTTCCTCTTGCTGTTCAAGACTCAAATGGCATTTATTTAGTCACAAAGATCTCCTACTGACAATGAGGCTAAAGAGCTGTGAAATACCACACTGACCATATGTCTAGACATATGGCTGAAGCAGATTACATCAATTATTTCTAACCAGGAAGGTGAGCTAGTCAGCAACTGTGTTTCCTGTACACACTTTACTGATTTCACAGAACTGCATCTTTCAAAGTAGACTCTTCTGTGAAAAAGTGGGGCGAATAAAAACTGTTTGTGTTGTTGGATAAGAAAAGAAATAAACCAATCTTAGCGGGGGCTTGGTTTTCTAATTTAGTGTCTGCCGTAATTATAAGATGTCTCTTAGAGAAACTTTTGCAGTTTACACAGAGAGGAAAACAGTGTTTACTCTGAAATAATAACACGTGGGAGTAGATGTACATTCTTCTAATCACAGATAACCAAATGAAATATGGCTGAATGAATACCAGATGCAAATAAATCAATTTTTTCTTCACAAATTCATCAAACTGCAATTTAGAGTTTAGTTGGTGCCAGTTACTGGTTTAAAAACGATAATTATGATGTTTAAAGTGTCACATTTCTCCTGCTGTCAGCTGAAAGAAGTGGAAGACAAACATCTATTTTCCCCACAGGATTAAAAATAACTGTCCTCGTGGAGAAATGGTGACAAAGCATACACATTCACACATGACGCCATACACTGATGCCACGCAGAGAAGCAGCCTGCAGATACAGAAAACCTAACACGGCTGTAAATCAGCAAGGACTTTACAGCTCCATAAAGGAATCCTGCAGGAAGCAATCTCCATTACAGCCCTGTAGCCTCCTTTGGATGTCTTTGTACAGGGGACATGACACTGACTGACCAGAGCAGGGCCAGAGGTTCTGGAGGAGACTGGCCAGTGCAGACCACACTCTGTAAGTTGCAGAATGAATGGTAGACCTGTTACAGGGGTCATTTAGCATTATAACATGTAAATTAAAGCTATGGATGTCAACTTCTGTCACTGCAGTGACACAAACCAAATAATGTACAAAATGCAAATTAGTCAACGGCAACACCAACTACCACCTCCGGTGGCTGTAACCACAGCACTAACACATCTACAGCAGGTGCTAAATAGGATGCAACCCAAGAGGTTTAACATCATATGCGCTCCCCATTAGCCATCTGTGTGGGTCGACTGACATTGTGATATATAGCTGTTTCAATATTGACAAGCCCACAGAAGACACCTCCTTGACCAGGAACGTGGGAAGGAATCGTCTCAGTTCAGAGCAGACAGGGATTTTCTACCTCCCACACTTTTCAGATTGGGAACGAGAAAAAAAAACCTTCATGACCTAAAAAAATGGTTGATGTTACATGCCGTTTTTTCCCCCTCTGAAAAATTGCAACTATTTGGACATAATGAGAGGGCAGTGCAGACAAACTCTCAGCTCAGCAGACTGCCAAAAAAGCAACTGGGCTGTTTAAAACCATGCAGGAAATGACAGAGCTGAAAGATTCTTGCCTGTGCAGAGGAACAAGACTGCAAAAGCAGGGGGCACAGGGCAAAGCAGGCACTAATGTCAGCCTGCTTTACATGTTGACGTGCAGCAATCATTAAAGAGACACAGACAGTTTTATGAAAACAATACTGGAACCTGTTACAATCCAGCACCGACTGTGGGAAAGAAGGAATGCAGATGCCAAAGACATGAATACGCTGCTTTGACAAGAACAAGCTCAACACATGAGTGAGAGAGAGAGAGAGAGAGAGAGAGAGAGAGAGAGAGAGAGAGAGAGAGAGAGAGGCAATTTTACTGGAGACATGCAGGCAAAACTTTGCCTCAAATGTTGGACCGGTCTACAAATCTAGATATTTCTTATAAATGACAACCAAAGTCACAGGACACAGTATCAAAAGTGTATCTGCAATTTTAATTATGTGGTATAGATTACTGTATCTGCATGCATCAAATGCAAAAACAGTGGTTCCACCCTGGAGCAGAAGCTTACTGACTCTACAAGATGAAACAAGTTGCTGCTTATTGTTGACACAGTTCACAGCAGTTTACTGGAGCCTACTGAGACACAGTTAAGCCTCAAAAGACTGAAAAAAGAGGAAGAGGACAGTTACTTAATCACAGAAAAAAAATCAGTGATGATAAAATAATGTAGAGGAAGAAATTATATAATGGACATAAAACAAGTGACTATCATCTAGTCTCTGCAGCAGAGAGAGGATGCGACTTTTCTCACGGACTGAGCTCGGAGTTCAGAGGCAAAGGTCAACATAAATGATCGATTGGTTGTGTGCCCTCTGTGGCCACTGCCTGGTCAAACGTAGATGGACCGTACGTATTATTGTGCCCCCCCAGAGAGGAGTGGACCTAAACAAAGCATCGATTGCACTGTATGGCACGTGTGACATCTTGCTGCCAACTGCTCTATTGTCTGTGAAATAAAAAAGCGGGGGAGAGGCATGGGAGCAGGGGACATTCCCCCTTTGTGTAAGCAAACATAAAAGGGTCTAGGAAGCTCAGCCTGCATGTGAAAGCCACGCTAGCATCGTCAGTGTGATCATGCTCAGCCGCCTGGGTGATGGTTGTACACACTGGAGAGATGGAACCGGGTGGAAACACCACATACAACCCGAGGTGGTGAGAATTATATCCCTGATTCGAGCTAGGCACTGGGCTGAACTGGAAACCTCCAAGGTTTAAAGACTCCGCAACCACTCCTTACACACAGCCTCTCATTTTTTGTTTCACGTAGTGTATCGCCTAGCAACAGTGCGTTGCTAGGATTGTACAGACTTGCCAGGGAGACGACCACTCATCTCCTCGTGCCTTTTCACTCCTGTATCTCCCCTACTTTTCTCTCTCCAGCCGCTCTCAGGTCCACACGTCGCAGTATTTTGGCTCTCCCGCTGAGCCTCTGTTGTGGTATAAAACCATGTCAGTCACTCGGGCTGAGTGACGTGGCAGACAACAACAGGATTTCACAGGACTCTCAAACTTTTGTCGTGACATGCGAGCGCTCTTGGTCTCGCTGAACCAAACCAAAACACTCACTCGACTTGATACGATTATGAGAGAAGCAGTGAGGGAGCTGAAGTCGCTATTCTGTGCACAGATGCCTCAACAGGAGTCAGTTTACGAGCTGCGGGGCGCTGCTGTCAGTTTGAGCGTCAAGTTCTGCACAACAAAACATTTCCGACTTTACATACCATCCGCTCTTATCTTACGCCTTTGTGCTAAAGCGTAGTGTTTTTTGAGATCCCAGGTCTATCAAACACCCTCCCCTCTGACAGCTGTTCTAAGCCAGACAGCTGTAGCTGACGTCCACAGGCGAGTTGTAAAGTAACGCTAAGTAAACGCCGGTTGTAATGTTAGCTACTTGTCGAGGCTAGCTTGGTTTAGCCAAATTAGCACCAGCTAACGCCTTCGTGGTGATGCACCGTACGACAGAATACTTACTTTTATGTCTGCCCGCACCCCATGACTGTTTGGCAATACTGGGGCTCCGTATAATTGCCCTCCCGGCGGATTTCAAAGCGTCCATATCGTAATCCAAAAGTGGGGCAAGAAGCCCGACAAGCGCCCGTTCGTCTCTGTCGAAACACTTCGCTTGGTTTTAAAACAGCTCTCTCCCAACCAAACTTTGTTTCAGCGTTTTTTTCCTCCCCTGCGCACGGTTAGCTTTCAGGCGATGGCAGATTATCATGTTCGTCCCCCTGGGCGGTGTTATGTATGTAAATTAGCCGGATAATGCGCGTGACGCCCGTTTGTGGAATCACGCGAGTGAGGTTGTTGCAGTAGCAGCGCTCGCATGCCGGGCGGGCGGTGCTGCTGCTGCTGTTCCTGTTAATACACGGTACAGTTTCACTCCCACCCAGTGTCTTTTGTGACAGATAATTTGGTAGTCACATCACGGGCAGCGGTTAGACCTCTCATGTTTAATTCAGCCACATGGCCTCTTCTTTTCTGAGCTCCAAAAATCTATTCAGTGGAAATGTCAGTAATGTCATGGCCGAATAGGTTGGAGGGTGGAACTACTTTAATTCAGTTCACTCACCCTAATTCACGTTATTTATCATAGTAAGAAGTAACTTCTGAGCATTAAACTGTGTGATTTTTGTTTATGTTTGTGAATATCTTCCTCATGGTAACAGGCTGAAACTCATACTTAAGTCATTGTCTCAACAATGTACCTTTTTCAAATTAGAGGCTTTCTGTGATACAGCACATGGACTGAATGTAATACCATTACTTTCTGAGCAAGTGCATCCTGTGCTGTATGTAACCCTAGCCCCCATATTCTGCCTTGCTGCTCTGATGGCCAATATCATTCAAGTGAACAGCTGCAGGGGTGGGGGTGTAAGGGTTCTTTCTTGGAAAGGATGCACTGTATCAGTGAGTCATTGTTCAAAATTGAAAGCCACAGAGTCACTGCTGGACATCTGGAGGAGAGGGGTCTCCTGATGAAAAAAATATGACATTGGGGAGATCTAGACTGCAGACAAAGATGCCTCATTTAACAGGCTTGGAGAAGAAACCCTGCTGACCGCTCAAGAGCAATTCATGTCATACTGACCAGTTTTGTGCATGATTAAAAATAAATGTTATATGGCCAAAAGGACAAGCTATGGTCAAATAACTTATTTTCTGACAGTGGAAATTTCTATGAGGTCAAAATAACCCCCTAGTGTAGCCTGACTTTCTGCAGAGTGTTAGGGCTTTTTTAAAATGACACAAGAAAACAACATAGAATAACTATGATTAGTAAAATAGATTGACAAATTATGAAGCACCATCATACCCACAAGTAATATTTTTCTATTTACGCTTGAGTCAAACCTCAACACCTCCTGGTTTACATCATGATGTTGCTGATTTCATACTGTTTTTCAGACTTTTTTTTCTTTTCTGTATTGGCTCCATTATTAAAACATTTTAAATGCTGCCAAGCCCAATTTCTACGTTGAGTTTCACTGAGCTTACATCATCACGCTTGTAAATGAACACTCAGAAGAATGGCTTTCAAAAAATCTTGCACTACCAGATTTCATAGGAGATGACAAGCTGAGAGATAAGCGCGCAACAGGCTAATACGTCCCCAAGGACAACACCACCTCTATCAATATGAAGCTCACTGAGCAGTAGTTAAAGTACTGGTTGTACTCTGCACAGAAAATAGGATCCAAAGGAGAATTATCATCACATCAGTGTAGTATTGTAAACCGAGCGATCTCTCTCTACTCAGGCAGGTGCATTCCTTTTAAATCACTGTTTCTTTGTTGGCAGCCACAACCATGCCTCACTGAAAGAGGCCTGAGACAAAAGAGTGCACTCTCTGCTAGTAAATCTGTCCAGTTATTGAAGCATGCAAGACATATCTTGACTTTAAAAGCAGCAACATGCAGTTATAGTAGGTGTGTTTGGGAGGAAGAAAATCAATGAGTTTCTGCTGGTGGGGAGAGAAGAGGGGTCCAACTTCACATAAAACGGGGGGAACGTGACGGGTTTGCCCAACATTCAGCAGAGATGCTTCTTCGCTCTGAAGGGGAGTATAAAAGACAAAATACACATAATTTATTCATGCATGAGGACAAACACAAGTGAGTGTCAGCCATGGGAATATATCTATACACATGCATTCACCTGCACTGCAAATTCAATGTATCTTCAGTGATCATCTGAGAAAACCAATTCAGTTTGAATGTATTTCACTGTGTTCCATGTTTTCCAGAGGGACAGGCACAGAGGCAGGGGGGTGGAAAGTGTATTTCCACCAAGAAAATTGCTCATGGGCTTTATGTTAATTGAGCAGGTCAAGAGAAACAGGAGAGCTTTACCTGGAATTTCTCATTTTTATGGCTTATTCTCTTCAAACAGCTGGATTTACTGTAGATTTGCGAGGCCTAATGGCATTGCGAGTACGGCTGTGCCAAATGTCGACTGCTAGAAAAGACCTATTATAATCTGTTAATTCTACATGCTCGACTCCGCCAAATAGTTGTGGTGCCAATTTGGAACTGGGAGAGCAATAAAATAGTGAGGATTGACTGTAAAACAAATTTATGCCTAACCTAGGCACCGGTTAATGCAGAGAAAATGAGTGAGGGGCTTTACCCACATTTATCTCGCTGCACAGGTTAATCAAGCGTACTCGGGGAAGCCTGGCATGTGACAGAATGCTGAGCAGAGGGCTTCTTTCATTCATTGAAATTCTGTGTCCTTGACAAGAGAGATTCTTTATCTCCCTCCCAAATTTTTCTAAGTGCATTAACAGAATTATCACTGAAATCAAGATGTGTGACAGCCCCATAATTTGCTCTCTTTTATGGTTCAATCACTGAAATCTCAGGCCCAGAGGTCAGCAGAGCACAGAACCCTGTCTGATGCTGATTGTCTGAATTTGAAATGTAGACAAAGAGAGGGTGTAGGAAAAAAAGTACTTAAACACTCCAGCATTTCCCCTCTGGCATTATTTAAATGGCGCACCCTTCCGACTTCATTTACCTACCAACCCACTGCTGCTAGATAGCATTGTGGAAGCACCATTAGTTACCATGTTTTGACTAGCGGTGATTAGCAACTGGCATGAACTAATTATTCCTAAATTCCTTTTGTCCGAGCTGAATGGGATTTTATGGTCTTGAAAGGAGGGAATTAGTGGTTCTTGACAAGAGTTAGTGACCAGAGTCTGTGTGGACAGAGATAATCTCCTTTAACCTACATTTTGCAGATGGACACTGCCTCCTAGTGGCAAGGACATGTCAGGGCATCTTGTCAATCTCCAATAACAGAATATGGGAAAATGAATGATCTTATGTACTATTGAATTTTTTTGGATTGGTGACTGGTCATGTTATAATATAACCTATATTTAATATCTTAATTTACTTTACTATACTAATGTAGCAAAAGTCTTTAATTAGAGCTAAGTCACTAAATACAAAGAAACTATTGGTCTGAGAAGACAACAAATGAACAAAATGAAACCAATGGCATGAATTGTGGTTCAGCAGAGCTCCAGCATTTTAGCACTGCACTTCCATAAAGTTTAGGGACTCACAAGAGGCACTTTTAGTCTCTAGTATTGGTTAAGTTACAAAAATACTGGGTCCTACATTTCCCATAATGCCATTCAATCGCATCTTTTTATTGGATCCCCTAATGGTAAAGTTTAGAAAGTGAGTAAACTGAACCTGGGGTGTAAAATCTGAGTACCTCTTAAGCAAAACAAACTTGTAGTCAAATTGACTGACAAGTTGTTTGTAATATCTAGATGTAAGGTCCAAGTAACAGCAACAAGTAGAGAAAAGTCGCAAGAAAAAAAAAAGTTTATTCCTTGCAAACCTCACAGAGCGAGAGCGCAGCCAAGGTCAGACCTGGGGAGAAACAGAGCAGTGACTGTGGGCATAGAAAACAAAAAACAAACAAAAACACTTCTCTATACTTTCAACAATCAGTTGACCAAACAACTGACTAAACTGTAATTTTCACAACTTTTTTTCCCCCAGAAGCCAGTGACAGCAATCTGAGCAAAAAAAAAAAAAAAAAAAAAAAAAAAAAAAAAAAAAAAGCTTCTCCATAACCACACGCACAACAATGATCATTTTAGATGCTGGTGAAACCACATCAGTCTCAAGCGATTTTCTCCCTGCAGGAAAATTAACAATAATACCAGAAACAGGAGTAAGGAAAACTGCTTTAAAACAGCCACTTGCCCAACAGTTGTAAATACTGTAACATTCACAAAAAGAAATTTGACTTTCTAGTCCCTTACTTTTCACTACACAGTCTACTACAAGCAGGTGAGCACTTTTTCTACCTGCTTAACAGAAACTTCCATTAAGTGATATTCAACTGGATATTTGACAAAAAATGTCAGCCAATGTATTTGCGGTACATTCTTGAACACATTACTAGAGAAATGAGCATTCCAGTCTTGGCACACAAACTGAAGTGGAAGATTAATTAAATAAAATTATTTAACTGCTATATTCAAGTTGGCATTTCCAAAGCTTTTGTGTACATTGCACTGTCCATCGTTACAGTTTTCCCTTTCAAACAGCATGTGTTTTCTACAGTGCAACTTTTTAAATTGGTATTCAAAAAAATGAAAAGAGGGGGCAATAGCTCAACTGAGGGATTTGGAGTTTAACAGCCGTGTACTGTAGATGAGCTTCTGTGTGCAGACATGTGACAAGCCAGAGACCTGTGTGCATAGACTCTGTGGTGGCGAACTATGTCAACATACTGACAATTGGCAAACAGGAGTACAATTAAAAGTGTTGGATTTGGTGCTGGCTGCTGGATCTGTTAAATGTCACTTGTATAGAGAGGGACAGAGCTGCCTTTGAGTGTACACGATGGATCAGCTTCCCCACCAGTGTGGAAATCAGCAGGGAGCCCGAAAACCAAATCAGTCTCCTAAGGCAACTTTGTCCCACTTAACTGGATGGGGTCAAATTCTTATCCATTCCAGCTTAGCCAGATGCTTCACAACTAATTCAGAAGGGCTGGGCTATTTTTCATTATCACACTCACTCTATGTCCTCAACTCAAGGCACTGTGATCACGACAACTGATGAAAGACTATGCAGAGTGCAGAGAAGCTGTACACTTACGTGCTCAGTCTTCTCTTTCTGCGCTCCTTCAACTTTCAGAAAAGAGAGTGAGGGAAACCAAATTGCTGTTTTCACAGATGCCGAACATTTGGAGCTGCTTGGATTCATTTCATTTCAAGGTCTTTGTTTCTGTTTACAACACAGGATCTTTTCCAACTTGTTGAAATCAACAAAAGAGTGAACAAATAGAACCATAAAGTACACAAAATATTTATCACCAAACCCCTAAGCAGCTCTGAGCAGGGTTAATTTGATGTCAGATTGTGGATTGAAAGGATAAATTGAACGTAACAGGAGCGGGAGTCTGTGCCAACTTTGCACTACATTCCTCTGATTTTACAGATGTTGCCGTACTACTTTGGGAGAAAAGCAATCTGTCAAAGAAACTGGGATACAAGTTAGGCTGTATGATGAAGGAGAACTCTGTTTTCCGATTTTTTTTTTTTTTTTTGCTGGGGGTCAACCAAAAAATAAAATAAAGCAGCTATTCCCCAGGACCAAAGAGCAGGTAACTGGTTGCAGGTGGTTGCAGTGGTGATGGGAAGGGGAGAGCAACACCCTTGAGATGAAGATACATACCCGATTCTGTGAGGTTTCACTAGACACTTAAGAGAAAAAAAACTGGGACTTCCTAGTTGACATGTGATGTCCATTTTAAGTTTTTTTTTTGTCTTTTGTTTTAACTACAACAAATACAGTCACACAATACAACATCCTTCTGACCTGGCGAGGAGAGAACAAAAACCCCCAAGAGAAAAAACAACGTTCTCAGCCGCAGACATGCCGAGCAGATTGGAAGGTGGCGGGGCCTGCAGGTAAAATAAAAATGATGGGGGTGTGGATGGAGGGGTGAATGGGAGGGAGGGAAGGGAAGGAGGGGCAGGGCGAAGCGTTCACTTTTTGAGTGGCTGGTAAACAGAGGCGTTGGGGTCTAGGCCGGAGGGATTGGTGTCCATGAACTTGGAGGAGTAGTGGGGGGCCACGGGGGTCATGCTGCTGGTGTCGGCTGTGTAGGAGATGCTGGGCATGACGGCCATCACTTCGGCTATCTTCTGCTTCAGGTCTTTAATCTCCTGGTCCTTCTGCAGGATTTGACCTGAAAGCAGACGTTAACAAGTCAGTCCAAGTTTGGATGCATTCTCATACTGATAAGTTGTGCACGTGAATAAATACGGTGTTTGTCAGTAAGGCTGACCTTGTGCGATCTCCAGCTGTCTCTTGGCATCTCCCAGTGCAGAGAAGAGGTCCAGTTTGATCCTGGTTTCTGCACTCAGGCTGTTCTCCAGGTGCTGGGTCTTGTCCTGCATTGCTGACAGCGCTGACATCAGCACCTCTGTGTCTTTTTCATTCTCCTTATATTTATGAAGCTCCTGGAAGATGGAAGAGAAGAGACAGTCAGGGTTCAAGTCAGGAAGTTAGCACCTGAGACTGGAAGCTTTAGCACACTGGTGACTGAATGTTCTGCATTTAGCTGTGTAAGCAGACATGTAGGCAGCACTGTGTAAATGCTGTCTGACATAAATAAAGGCTGATATTAATTGACTGGTTCCTCTTAGGAAGTGTATGGTATATACAGCGCAACAGCCTGGAGCTGGCTGCCTGTTTGACTTCTACTGTACTGTTGTACGTATGAGCACTGCTGTTTGAGAGACAAAAAAGTCAAGAAATTATAAATATTCTCTATGTTATCACAGAAAAGTTGAATATTCATAATTTTCACACTGTGTTCACTTGTGCACCCAGGCCACCAGCTAGCTCTGGGAAATTAACTTAGACAAAGTTACATGAAATGCTCCGTCATGATAGATGTGTTGTATTTCGCTGTCACTTCTGTTTTTTGAGAAGTTATGCTAAACTGTAGCCCACATTATAAAAGCTAAAACTAGCAATATAGACAACACTGCAACAGATCACATTTCAAGAATTCAAACTCATGAATCAATAAGCAGAAGTAAAAAGCTTCTTGATAAATTGCAACTTTGCAACTCAAAATGAACAAATGCACTAACTTGCCTGTAACAAGCAACCAAAAAATAAATGCATTTAAGTACAATTTTTTTGGGGGAAAAAATTTGATCATTTTTAAAATCAAGGCTTGATGGTAACATTTCTTACCTTTTATTAAAAATATCCTCACCTGCACTTTCAATTCAAGCTCTCGGATCTGGTCCTCCTTAAGCTTGATATCCATTGTTAGTTTCTTACACTCCGTTTCTAATTCAGTGATCCGCCGCCGCAGCGTTTCTGTGCACTCCCCTCTGAAAAAGTATAATACAGTAGTGAATTATATCAAACCGAGTAACAAATCATACCTTGAAAAAAACAAGCGACAAGACAGGAGTGAAATGTTTATTGAAAACTAAACTTATAACATCAGATGTTCATCTACCTGGATGCTGCTGCTAGTGCTACTGCTCTGGCTGCTGTGGCCTCCTCTAACTTCTTTCGTTTCTTTTCGTCTGCGAGCTGTTTCTCAGCGGTGGCTCGAGCCTCCTGCTCTGCTTTGAGCCTCTTCTCCAGTTGGCCCACTGCCTGTTTGTCCTTTTGTTTTGCCTGCACAGCATTATGGAGCCTAGTACACAGGCACACATCACAGAACAGCACATTAACAAATGAAAAGTCTGCACCAATCAAGAGACATTCAGACCAATCAGAAACTGACTTGGGAATGTAAAAATGCTGACTGATGTGATGCTTTCCACAACAACAAACACCGTGAATACCCCAGATAGTAATGATTCTAAACCAAAACAATCACCACCCTAGCTCAGACCTGTTGGACAGTAGCACCACTCACTTGTTCTGCAGCAGCTCATTCTCCTGGCGCAGCTGGCCCAGCTCGGTGCGTATGGAGCGCTCAGCGCTGCCCAGTGAGCCAATCTGGCTGCGCAGGTCCTGCTCCACCTGCCGGCTGGCCTGCAGGTCCGCCTTCAACTTTTTAACGTCCTGCTCCAATCTGTCCAAGGTGGGAGAGTGAATAGAGGAGACACAATGATGTGCTGCTTACATGACATTTAACATCATTTTTAGTTGCACTGCATTGTAATGTTACCCCTTAGTATCAGTACATGTATGTAGTGATACTAGTAGTATGGAATAGTTCAGCCACACATGGCGCACATGTCCAGATTACAGTGGAGAACAGCTGCCCTGACAAAGCTTTGCCCAAGTTATTATTGCAAGGCCAGTTCATATTCAGTCTATACAGACTTATAAGTAAAATAAAAGACCACCCTAATTCTTTTAATTGTGTTACATACAAAGCATAACCAGGAGGACTACACATTAATGCGGAGTTGAGTTGATATAAAAGTGGTTATGCTGTTTATTCTTTACAGGACCTGACAGTGGGTGAAGGAAGCTTCCTTACCATTTCTATATCCACCTCTGAGGAAACAATATCATCAATCCTGGTCAAACTTTCACTGTGAGAGTCTAAGATTTATGATAAATACGCGCTGAGACCTTACAGTAAAATTTGATGCTAAAGATATTGTCATAAATCTAAGCTATTCTATCTGCTGTCACCTTCTTTGACAATTTAAATCATCGTTCACAATCAACCCTACAGTAAACCTATTTTTACATCTGAGAAGTAAGTCGCTTAGAATAACATTATCAGTTTTTAAATCATCTATGTTGCACACTAAAGATTTCAGTCAACAACAGGAGTAAGATTACATTTTTCAGCACCCTCAGTCTAACTGAGTCACACCTGGAATAGACCGACTTAATGACCATCTGTTTGCTTTGTGCAGTTTCTGTTATACATCAATAGCCTCAACTTGGGAGGTCAGCTGAATAGGGGCAGATTTGGTTATTTTTAAATGCATTTGTTTTGGCTATATAAAGGATGATCAATATCCGATCATTTCATCATTTGCTCCAAGTACACCAGCTGTCAAAATGTGATTGGTATACTCCATAAAAACACTGGTGACACTTGGCATTTTTGAGTGAAGCATAAAATTAACAACAAAACAAAATAAACAGCAGCTGGCCAAAAAGGTTTCAGTTAATGGTATGCCACAGTAACGCAGCAGGCAATGCAAGAAAAACACAAAACTAAACAAAGAAAAAGAAAAAAAAAAAAACTCATACTGTGATTGAAAAGTATTGCTATTAGATTGGTTTTGCTTTATAATTTGGAACTTAAGTATTCCTGCCACATGAGATCCACACTGAGACTCCTCTCTTGACTAGAGAGTATACAAAATACTACAGGTCTACAGAACACTGTAAAATATTACAGGAAACCATCAGCAGTCAGCTGATGATTCAGCTTATACTTTCCTAGCTGTCAAACATTTAACTAAATTTAATGTAATGTATGTACTTGAGACTTAGTGTGCAGAGTGTAGCTGTATTACACAGAGAGAAAGATAACTGATAAAAAATATGGTTGAATTAGATTTGGTATCATTATCGGGATTAAGGAAAAAGGTCACCTGAACATCCCTGGCCTCAACACATACTTTACAGTGAAAGACTTGATGCAATAGTTTCTGTGACAAAGCTTCTTAAAATAGTTCATCGCCTTATATATGACCACAATGGTTTTGTCAGTATGGTTTATTTGTTAGTACAGTATAGCATAGTATTGTATAGTATGATGTCACTGAGTAGGAGTCTTGATGAAGTTGTCTGTGTCTGAGCATGTGCTTCTTACCTAACAAGTGCTTCTGGCTTGCTCAGCTGGTTGTTGGGGATACAGTTGTCTGTTGGATCCCTGTGGGAGCCGCCTGACGTCCCCTTCCCCACTGCTAACTTGTGCTTCTTCTCGTTCTTCCCCGTGGAAGAGGATGATGATGGCGCAGAGGAGGGCACGCTGCCATTGGTAGCACTATGGCCGCGGGGTGAGGAGTTGAGCGTCGCCACATTGCTGCTGGCGTTTTTGTAGTTTTTGGAGGAGGAGGAGGAGGAGGAGGAGCAGGAGGAATTGTTGTCCTCTTTAAGCAACAGGTTCTCTGTACTGCCCAGCTCTGTGGTCAGTCTCTTGTTGTTCATATGGTTCTCCATATACTCCATCTCCTGGAGTTTAGAGTCCACTGATGATGGCAGGATGCTGTTGCTGTTGTGCTGCTTTTTAGCCTCCCCGCCACCCCTTCCCTCTTTCCCTTTTTCTCTATACTCCAGTTCCGGCAGTGGTGCCGATGTCTTTTTATTGGCTGGGGCGCCATTCTGTGACACTGGAGGTGTGTCCACTTCAGATATTCCTTTAGCTGCTGCTGCTGTATGAAAAAAGAAGGAAGTAAAGGGGATACATATGAAAACAGCTTCATCAGACGTCATTTAAAGAGACTCTTCTGAGTTGACCAGTGTGTAATTATTCTTAGCTTCTATTTGAAACATGACTGAATGTAACCAGTGTGAGCCAGGACGGGGTATTCACATGTTGCTTAAGTGTTATTTGTGTGAAATTAACTTTGCCTACAAATACTGAACGCAACAACACATTTGTATTGCATCTAAGTGATCTTTGTATATGTCTGTCTGGTCACAAATCCTTTGCTGGTTACAATTTTCCACTTACTTCTCACTCTGCGAGAAAACTACTGCTCCTTTCAAATCTTTGTCTAATCACACCCAAACAGCAGCAGAGCCTGCTGGGATCACTATGTGCATGGTTTAAACTGTGGGGCAGGTACACCTGTAACCACAGACTTTGGTTAAAGAGGGAAATGTGCAGCAAATGTAAGCTAGAGTGATGTTGAATTCACTACAACCCAATTTATAGTCTCCATCCATTAAATCACATTACAAATAGTGAACTTGTGAGCTGTCTCTCCCAAGCCCAAACACAACCAACTGTACACAGAGTAAGACATAATTCAAACATAACCATCATGTACAACAAAACTGACAAAAGAAGAGCACCACTTCAAACCGTTTATTTTTGGAGCAGTGCCAAACAGCATTTTACAAGACCAAATCACTTCTGTAACATCAACATGCATTTCTCGCTTTTTTCAGAACTATGTGGTAGGTACCTGCTGTATCCATCAAAACTGTCAGCTGGCTGACTGATGCAACACTGACTGGCAGATCTTTCAACTACCCATGGATGTGTCATCACTAGACTCAAGTGACAAGATAAACAGTACAGTATGTATGTACGTGGGTTTGAACCTTACCTTCTTCTGCTTCTCGCTCTTGCCTTTGAAGCATCTGTTGCTCTGGAGGCAGAGCCTGCTGCAGGAGCTGCATGTAAAACTCATTCTCCTTCTGCACCTCCTTCTGCTTCCGGAGGCGCATCTTATAACTTACGTAGCTCTTGAAGCCGAAGCCCAGTGTGACCACTGGGTAGCCAATGCTACAGAGATGGACATAAAGAACACTCACAAGTCTACTCTCTGGTCTTTCTGGTTACAACTAAAAAAATCACAAAGTCCTGACTGAGTCAAGGAAACACTGCTGCAAAACTGGACTTAAGTTATCAATTACTTAAAATTATTCCTTATACCATGGAAACAGCCCAACAAGGCATAATATTGGTTAACACAGCCAAATCCAGCTCAAAGGTCTTAAGGACTTAAATTGTAGACCTCTTAGCCTTATATGAATATGAATATACACTGGAGAACCACATCCAGGATGTATCATGACTGCCTGCTTATAATGTCTTTTCATAATAAGAGACCATTAGGCAAACACCATAATAATATGATGTCAGTGGTGGAGAAAATGCTTTTGAACATGGCACAGCAGCTCCTACTTGCATAATAAGGCTTATTTAAGTGCATTTATTCTTTAAAACTGTCAGGAAATTAAGTTAACAATGTAATTAAAGATGTGACATTACTGACTCTATGTAGTGTATTAGTTCATATAATACTGTCTCTACTTCACATCATTCCTCTGCACCATGGTGACACATTCACAGCAGACACTAAGCCCAGACATGTCTTTCGATCAAAGCGTGCCTGTCAAGGACAATGTCCTGCTGTCCCTTGTTAAAACACAACAGTGGCTCACCAGTGTGCAGCAAAAGGACGACACAAGTCCACATGGAAGTTCTTCAGGTCTTTGAATCTGATGGCTGCCTCTATGTACACAAAGAGTATCCATAGAGACACTGTGGGCAGACAGACTCCTCTCTCTGAAAAAAATAAAAACAGAACAAAGCAGGACAAAGATGTTAGAATTGGGCATCAAACCTGAACTGTGTCCCTGACAATGACTATCATAAACTGCCAAAGCTGACACAAAATGTTTGGTCGTTGTTTACTTTTTCTTTCATAATTAAGAAAATACTTTTGCTCAGGCAAAACTTCTTGTGACTTTCAGTGTTAAAACAAAGGATCTGTACTTTCTTCTCAATGATAGAAGAAGAGTTTGGTGGACAATATGCTGAAGAAAATTTATTATTTTTAGTATCTGTACTAAGCTCAGGTATGGTACTACCCAAGCTTGCATTTAGACAAACACTGCTGACTTAGGCCTAGGGTTCACTAGATGATCTGGCAACCACTCTGTCCCAAATTATTTTGAATATGTACAACGGCAGGGTCATTAGACATGATTAACATAGATGTGCCTTTCTCCCTCTCTCTCTCGCACTCTCTCTCACACACACACGTACAACCAGAACAATTAATAACAAGGTAAACGTCTCCGGTGATCTCCCCCGTTGCTGCATTACCACTGAGCCAGGTGCCTTATGACATTGTCTCTTTGGCTGTGATACACTCAGACACCTTTACCACCAGGCTGAGAGATATTAATACTTCTGTGACATCCTATGGTTGTGAATGTCACTGGTGAGTTCAGCTGGGAGGTTCAGTAAGCAACTGAGGACCACTGTGTGTTTCTCCCTCCCCCAGCTGGCACTAGGATTTCAATCTGACACCTGGCCTTTGGTCAACACAGGGGGATACCACTAAATCAGAGTGACAACTAATCCGTGGAGCATGGCTCATTTACACACACCATGCAAAATTCTAAGAAGTAAGCCAACTATTTGCAAATATGATAACACAATGTGCGTGAGTATTGCACAACGCTTTTCATACCTGCTTTTCTCAGAATCATTAAGTGGAAGTTCTAAGAATTATTGTGATATATGACTTAAAAGGATGACTTACTTTAATTATACATTGAGTATCAACATCAACAGAGAGCTTCTTCCTTCCTTTCATTTTTTTGCACTGTTAAACAGAGCTCATATAGACACAAAGGCCGTAACTGTGAGATAGCTTTTGTTCCTGATTTATGTTTGAGCCTCTCACAAACCGTTAGTCAAATGCATCACTGGCATTTGCCAATTTTCCATATGCAATATATAAACTAACAAATATTAAGACATCTTAACGGAGGAGGGCCGTACCTGTGTGCCAAACATACTGCACCCACACATAGGTACTGGCAGCGAAGAATAGCCATTGCACTGGGATGAAGAGGAGGCAAATGATGTCCGAGGTAAACGCCACACACACAAAGAATACTGAGAAGGCCTGTTGGAGAGAGAAGAGGTGGTTATGATACACAAGCAGCATATGCAGTAAAGAGAAATGCAGGTTTGTCTAGTATAGTATAGCACATGTACAAGTATCAAAACATTCCCTTGAAAAAGAAAAAAGAAAGTGGAAATGGTTTCCAGGCCGACATTCAGCCTTGAGCTGTTGGACACCAGTTCATGGGAGGCTGGTTGCCATATCTTACTCATTTATAATGGAAGTGACCTAGTCCTGGGTGATTAAACTCCATATTTCATTGATGAAAAATTCTACCATATTATACATCTCTTTGAGACACACCAACAAACACGCACCCACACAATGTATTTCAATAAGAACAGGCTGTCCAGCATCAACAATGGACCCAAGGCCAAATAAAACTATGATAGATAAACATTAGCATAAAAAATGAACATAATACACAGACTAATGACCTACAAGCCTGATCAGATCTGTAGTGTGTAGATTAGAGGTCTGATCCAAAGAAGCAGCAAACGATGTTAAGGTGAGAACAGCTTCTTGAGTGTTGTACAACTCAAGTGAACTGATGGCAAACTGACTGAAAGCTCAGATTTCTTTAGGATGGCACTACGTTCATAATCTGAAATGTGATGTTCACTGTACACCTGCTGCAGCACTCTCTGCCTGTTACATTTATAGCTGCTCTCCTGTTTTTCAGCTCTGCTTTGCCACCCAGGTTCTCATGAAGTTTCTACTTCTTTTGTTTGGGTCGCTGTCTCAGAATCAATGTTATGTAGGTTATGCTTTCATTCTGAAGGGACATCAGGGACATATTATCTGACTTTTTACTCCAAACTTTCATGTTTCCTCTTGTTAATGAAGTAAATCACTGATTATGTTTACATGCACACAAGAAATCACATTATTGGGAAAACTCAGGTAAGGAAAAAATGAAATCTCCTTCTGTGAGCCAAATCTGACACATTGTAAGCTTATTACTGATAATGCTGCAGCAGTAAGTTGTTTATTTTGTGTTCCATGTGTTTTCCATATCTTACACATAACCATTAACAGTTCTGCTTTATCTACTGAATTACAGTATTTAGAATTTCTTTTAGTATTTGGGTTCCAGGTTTAGACTAATTTTGAGTTTAATTACTATAGATACAAAGACCCACCACTATGTGTTCTTATCTTTCCTTTCATCACACCACACTTACATCAAGGCAATACTTTCCCTGTTCTTCTTTCTAATCTGAATCTCAAGTAAACATATATGTGCATTACTAACAAGTCACATTTCACCAGCAGAAATATATCTTGGCTTATCTAGCTCATTATTCACATGACATTTAAGAAATCAAGTTACTGCAGAGGGGCTAAAGTGGCCTGTGGTGCTGAGGACTTTCAAAGCACAACATCAATCGGAAAGTTTCAGGCCCCTCTCCCAACAGGAGCTGAATCCACCAATCAGCCTGTTGACATGCAGGTCTGCAAAAGTTGAGATATGAAAGGTGTGTGCACCAACTACTCCGTGACTCACAGTTAGCCGTAGCAACCTTCTCTGCATAGGCTTTTAAAGACAATACGTGTTTCTTCAGAGAATAATAATGCCAGCCTAAGACAATTAGGCTGTAGCTACTCACCAGCCCCTGGTATCTAAAGGAGTCGTACACACTCCGGATGAAGAGCCAGAATGGCCAGAGATACTCGAACCTAAACTCCAGTACAAAGTCTGCCAGTAGCACCAATGCCCACACCACCAGGAACTTCAGGTACAGGAAGGTACTAAAAATGAAAAGAAAAATTGGATTATACAAGATGTTTTGGAACAAAGATACACTACAACCTTCTAAAGTGATTGATTTTTCATATTGGCAATGTGATTTGTGCATTCATCTGTACCCGTAACAGTCAATATATGACAAATCATTAATAATCAATAGATTAAAGAGACTCAGTGTGTGCATGGGGAGTGAATCAAGTGTAAGATGCATGTCTAGAGCTACGGTTTGACAGATTAGGTGCCTATGTGCACTGCACTTTCTCTAAGCAGCTTATGTCATAAAATGAAACTGGGAGTATACTTAGTACAAGTACATGGAAATTTACAGACGTGAAGGATTTCTGGAACACGTCTATGTCTGCACTTAGGTATGTTCCTATGTGATGCTGCTTGCAACATTTGGCTATGACAATAGTGCCAAACTACAGTTTATTAATATCACAAGGGTTATGGAGGTAGCACATGCATGGAGAATGTTGTTGTAATTTGTTACTGGTTCTTTCCTAGTGTCACAATTCATGTCAGTTTAATAAGATAGATACATTTGATCTCAGTTGACATTTTCGTTGTTAGAACACTGAGACTTAGACAGTGACACCGTGGGGGTGTTCTTTGATCTCCAAAGCATGACTGTTGGGTGATGGGGGCACCTGTTCAATAATTCAAAGACTGCCCCACAGCTCTAGATGTAGAAGCCACGTGTGTAACTAGTGGCCTTTAACGTTAGGTATATCAGATGTATAGAAAGTAACAGAGGTAGGAGCTGTCAGGTGTTGCTGGGAGGACAACCGAGCAACTTCAAGTTATCCAAACTGAACAGAGCAACATAAGCTCTCCAGAAGTCAGGCTATCTGACTGTAGTCTTATCTGCTTATGTTTACAGTTAATGTTAACATAGATTAGAGTATTAGTGGATAAGTAAGGTGTATGTGGTGAAGTTGGCAATGAGCAGACAAAGCTGCTGTGGTGCTAGCTAACAGAAGTTAAATTTGCTAACAGGGAAGAAGCTAATTTTGACGCGGCTAACAGATGACAACTGACGTGGGGAAACGATAGGATAGTCGAGATTGTTTAATCTGTATCCAGACACGAACTACAGTTTATTCCGGACAGTAACGTTGCTATGAAAGAGACCTTGTGACATGGTTCAAAGCAGGCTGTGCTGCGGCCTAGCGCTACAGCTAGCTTAACAGCTAACGTTACCTTCTAACTAATGTACAACGAAAACATACCGCTAGCATACACTACGCTATCATTAGCAGCCAGCTAGGTTAATAAGCATGCTAGCGGTGGCAGTTCATTAACACATCAATGGCAACGTTTCGCGTCCTGCAGCTATCAAGCTACAAGCATCTCCATTCAGTGGCCCCCATTATTGTCGTGAGGAGGACCCCTTCGTCAGGCTCCATATAAGTTACCTGCCGTATATACCCTCGGTGATTCGGTTCCGTTTCAACGGCCGTCGGAGTTTGCTGCAGTCCGCATTGCGCCGCTTCATCCTCCTCCCCTTGGCTTTGGCCTTCGAGTAACCACTGTAATCTTATCCAGTTTTCTTGTGTATACGGACAAAAATAATAAATGAAGTGCCTGTGGTATATGTCGCTGTTATTATTTTTCCACAGTGGAAACAAAGAAATAAATAAAGGACTCTATTCGGGAACCTCCTCTTTTTCTGTTAGCGCAGGCTCAATAAGCCCAAACCGCGCTGTATTTTACGTACGTCCAGTTGTCAGACGGCTGGTACATCCAATCAATCTATCCGCTGAGGCCTCTCTGTTTGACGGATACAGAAACGAGCCACTTACGTTGCACGGTGGCCGCTCACTCACTTCTCCTCCGCTAAAGACAACAGGACAGAGTGAGGAGGCCAGGGCCGCTGCGTGTGGAGCGTCTCGCCGTTAAACCAATCAGATTTTCGTGGACAAATCGGGCACCGCTGATCGGCCAATCAACTGGTCACGGAGGCGGGCTTTATCTTAGAGGTTTCTGCCTTTGGTTTATTATGAGCAGAAAATATGCAGTCTTTGGGACAACATTTCCTTTGTGTCAGACACAAAAACATCCATTCCAACACATGCGGGTTATTTATATCACAGCCTTTTGTGTGTTGTTCATTCACAGTCTTGCCCCATGGCCTTGTACGCCAGCTATGTTTTGTTACCAGGTTAAAATGCGTGCATTGTAAATGAGCATGTGCGTGTGCTTGACTAAAAAGTGTGGGTTGCAGTTACCGTTGCCTACAATATGATTTGCTTCATCTAATGTCTTTTTGTTAATACAAAAGTGGTATCACAAAAAATATATAGAAAGAGAGAAACACAAAGTGATATTGATAGCTTTCTTAAAAAAAAAAAAAAAAGAAAAGCAAAATCATTTGTAATTGATGTCCAGCCTATAAATGTATTTTATGACATACATTGATATACATTTATCAGCTGTTAATTTAAAAAATAATGGCACGTTGTTTAAAATCAGTAACATTAGGCTGATGCATTTTGGAAAAATGTTGCCAAGCCAAAGGGACCTTACTTAAAGGTGCAATTCAACATTTTTGTCATACATTATTATATATTTTACATGGCCCAGTACGCTTTTGTAAAACTGTAGAAAAGAGCGGATTGGTGCTCTTAGTGGAAATAAGAGGCGTATTTTAATGAGCATTAAAATCGAACTTCACATATGCAAGACAAGTAAAGACAGAGCCTCTGGTCCTGCTTGGTCAACAGCTGATAAGAAACGAAAAGCTGTGGTTTGGGGTTGCGCCCACTTTCAAATCATTCAGGGGCTTCACATGCGTCAGTTGGAGGAGCAGTGCGCAGAGAACATCTTCATGGCTCCTCGGTACGCACCAAGTCTGCGCTCCCGGCTAGCACCTTTGCTGCTTTTCCTGCAGCTGGGGTTCATTGTCATATATGCCTTTTACACTGAGATCCAAAGCGGGGTAAAAGTAGATGGAAAAACCCTCAGCAACATTTACCCAGGTGAGTGAGTAGTGACTTGGGAAGTAGAGGGGTGTGTGCGTGAGACAGCTGGGGCTGAAAGGTAAACATTTCATGTTTCATTTGTGTAACACATTAACCAAAAATACATTTGTAGCTGCTACATATAGTTCCTTTAAAAAGCTAAATAAAGTGACATATTAGAATCCATGAGTGTGGGGAGTGGCTGCAGTTATTACTGTTGGTCAGTGATAAGCTTCTACAGTTGCTGGTTCTTTTGGAGCAGATGATCTGGGTTAAAACTGAGCTATTAACTGAAATACACCAGAAATGACTGTATTGTCTAGGACTGCATTGTCGTTCAGATATATACAGTTTTTAAAGGCAACTACTTCTCTTTTTTTGCAGTGTTCCAGGATGTGAATGTGATGGTGATTCTAGGCTTTGGCTTCTTAGGCACTTTTCTAGTGAGGTATAGTTTCAGTGCCTCTGCATTCAACCTCCTTGTGGCAGTCATGGCCACCCAATGGGCAATCATACTCAATGGGATTGAGCCCTACAATAGAAAGATCAGGCTAGATCTAAGAAGGTAGGATATCGTATTTTGATTTCGTTGACACTCTCAGGATTGAGTTTCAGTTCTAGTTTTTAAGTGACTGTTTCTAATGTTTCAATACAGCTTGGTAGATGCTGAAATGTGCACCGCCTCTGCCCTCATTTCAATCGGAGCTGTGCTGGGGAAGACCAACCCTGTTCACCTCATCCTGATCTCCCTGCTGGAGGTGTTTGGGTTTATCTTGAATAAATGGGTCATACAGACACTGCTGGGGGTAAATACCTTTCACCAGATCTTAAGGACAAACATATTCTCATCATAGAGTATAGAGTGCATGTTATGTACATAAGATTGTTTTGATTTTGTTTGGTAATTTGCTGATGATAATGTTTCCTGAGTGTAGACCTTGCCACTGAACAGCATCATGCTGCTTCACATCTTTGGGGCTTTCTTTGGACTCACGCTGACCTGGGTGCTGTATCGGAAAGGTTCAGAGCAGCGATTTGAAAAAGAGAAATCTGACCGCAAGACAGGATTGTTCTCTATGTTGGGTGAGGAATATTCTCTGTTTTTCTGATGTTACTCAAATATAGAGTTTGTAGGATGATGCAGCAAGTGGCACCATCTACCCTTCACCTGGAGATTTAGGCTCATAGAAATCCTGTCCGCTGTTCTCCAGGGACTCTGTTCATCTGGATGTTTTGGCCCAGTTTTAACTCAATCCTTGTGGACGATCGTATTCCTGTGAGGAAGCTAGAGGCCGTGTGCAGCACCTATCTGGCCCTGGCTGTCAGTGCTGTAACAGCAGCTGCTGTGTCTCTGCTCTCCAGTCCCAAGGGAAAACTCAACCTGGTAGGATCTGATACTCGATATCTTAACACATACTTCTTGTATCACTAGAAGCTGGACTGAAAGGGCTAGGTGTCTGTCTTGGGACCATGAGATCCACCCATAAATCAATCAGTCAATATGTTTGATACCAGCATGGTCTGATTTAAGGCTTATGTCTTCACTCCTCTGTTAGACCCATATGCAGTCATGCATCCTTGCTGGTGGAGTTGCTGTTGGGGTCTCCATATCAGTGGTTCATCAGCCATGGGAAGCCATGATAATAGGATTCATCGCTGCTGTTGTATCAACCATTGGACACCGATACCTCAAGGTTTTGCTCACCACACGGGTATTTTATCCTTTGATTTAATTATGTATACATCAGAATTCCTGATAACTTTTTATTTTCCAGATCCACATGCTACTTGCATTTCAGTGCCATGACACCTGTGCTGTTCTCAGTACACATGGACTCCCTGGTCTATTGGGATGGCTAGCACATCTCATCCTGCTGATTAAAGACTGTGATGATCACACAACGTAAGACTGCAACAGTCATATAACAGGCTTTGCAGCACAATTTCACACACAAAAGGTGTGACACCTTGTGTCCTTCATTTGCAGGGCAATCCGGTTTGCTGTTTTTCACATTTGTACTCTCTTGAGCACTATTGCTTTGAGTCTGTCCATGGGGCTCATTACAGGTAAGTTTTCATTTGTGGCAATAAAAAAGTGTTACAGTTACACAGTAAGTTTCTTAAAAATATATATTTTTAATGAAATTCACTTGAAGTTGCTGCTTTTTACAGCATCTAACAATGCACAAACTGCAGGTGTATATCAATACCAAAACCTTTGTTTATCATTGTTTACAGGACTTCTACTCAAGTGGAACTTCTTGAGGCCACCCCAAGACAGGAAATGTTTTGATGACCAGGCTTTCTGGGAGGTATGCAATCAATGATATTCCTGTCTCTATACTGAAAAAAATGGTCACAGTGATATTGAACAGTATGCCATTATTAACACTTTGTGTGTGTATTTTGTGCTGTGCTACACCTTACAAAGTCATGGCTGCACTTAACAAAATATTTTCCTATTTTGCAGTTTCCCCATGTTACATTGTGCAAGTAAGAAGGAGGAGACCAAGGTTGGAATCCAGAAATTACAAACTATTTTTGACATAAATTCATGTCAATGTATATAATTTCATACAATTATTTTTTTTAAAATGCAAAGTAGTTATTAGATGTGTGTGCAAGGCTGGGACAAAATTTTTTAGGGGTTAAGGTTTACCTGGAGAAGCATGAATGGGAGACTCATTTACTGTTCAGTATGTTCATGTTTAATGCTTCCATGGTTGTCAGAAACTGACCTCATGGTTTGGATGTTACACAAGCAAAATGGATAAGTGTAGCAGTCAAATACAAACCTCCAGAAGACAAACAACATCCTGCAGTTGTGAAACTTTTGCTGACTTCAGGTCAGCAGTGTAAGCTAATTAACTTTCAACAATAAATCTGGATGATGGCAAAGTTTCAGAGCCGGCATAGTGTCATTCCAAGAGAAATACAAACAACCCCATATGGCTACAGTCAGTATATGTGTATGTGTACAGTATTTTGAAACGTTGCTCTCAATATATTTTGTATCACAATAATTTATGTAGTTTCTCCTCAACAAATGATGTAATAGAAGTCAGTATACCCAAAGGAAACATGGACAGTTCAGGGAAGTATATCTCCCAAAATACACATCTTGTTATACACAAATTGTAAACCATTCAAACCACATGGCTACACAGTCTGAGTGCAAACAGACACATTTAAAGATGTGCCACATTTGAAAATATTCAAACTTTCAAGGAGTCTATTAAAATTTGTGCTTGGTTATGATTTAGCTATTATACAGCAAACAGTATAAATTAAACATGTTAATCTGAATGCTAAAAAAAGTTTAGATGTATAAAGTGAATAACCACTAAAGCATATTGTCTCATACAATATAGAAAGCAAAGTGAATAACAGTGGACATGAAAACACACGGTTCACTACTGCCACAGATCCTCTGTCCGTCCAAACTTGAAGACCAAACCCCTACATCAAATGACAGGAAGACAGTATAAATTAAGGGTGAGGGGTAAAGATAGGTTGAAAGTAAGATGTCACTGAGGATTATTGACTTACCCAAAGAAAATGAATGCATTTTGGAAGAAAATGGCGATACCAGGGTACACGACAGGCTTCTCTGCAAAAGAAACAACATGTTATTACTTTGCACAAAACCTCACCTAAACTGTAACATTTACTTCACTTTTTACTGCATAGTATGTATTTTCAGTTACTGCTTCATACTGCTTTCTAGTTGCTTAATACTGTAAAACGACTCAATTTCACACCCCAAAACTGATTACTGAACAGTCAGTGAAAGTTGCAATGAGCTAAGTAGATGAACAGGACTTACGAGGCACCACAAATCCTCCGAACAGAATCCACATGGAGGCAATGAGAGAACCAAAAGCCAGCATGAAGCCAATGAAGAGCCACACACGTGCGCCTGCAAACAGAGATAAGAAAGGGTGGATTACTGGGTGTCTCAACATAGCACTTCTTTGACGAGTTTGTGTTTGGCCTGCATGTATGTTGACATGGTAATACAAGGAAACAGCCAGAAATTAGGTTAGAACCACTACAGCAACCACACGTGGCAGTATCAAAATGTTTAGCTGAACGGAGAAGAATCATCTCAAATGAGGGATGGAGAAATTAACTGTGTATGGGGAAATGTGCTGGTGATATAAAGTATTTCATCATGTCTTTTCTATCACACACACCTGTCTGTCCCATGCAGCCTTCACTGTAGCTATCTCCTCTCACTTGGCCGTTTGACACAGCATTTATCCTAGGTGGGTTAAATGAGAGAAAAAACAATTAGCAACATACCAACAGCTACTCAGTACGTTACTTTGAACACATTGCTTGTCATGTTGAATGACACCCCTTAGATTGTGAAATAAATTGGCAACATGAAGTTTTCAACCCTGAAACTGAAGAATCTCACGAGCTGGGGACATTATAGGAAAACAACATCCAAGGGTCCACTTACTTGGTGTTTCTGATGCTTTCAGCCACATCTAATAGCCTCCCTTGGTGGGTGTAATTGCCTTATTGTCATGGAGATGGTTTAGTTGCTATCATGTGGCCAAAGTATGGAATTTCAGTCATGTGATAACAGCTATATATTGAAAACAGGGCTAAAATCACCAAGCAGGAGGCAGAGGATGGCCAGTGAAAGATTAAGGAGGTCGCTCACATCCAACACCACCTTTAAACAGGGACATGGGTAACAATGTCCCCTCATATACAACCATATTGTGACTGAAACTCTGTACTTAAGTCATGTATTAAACCATCTCAGTGACAACTGAGCAACTCTACCTGTTGAGAGAGGCCTTGAGATGGGGCTACAAGCTCCAGGAACTCAAAGTGACTAGATTTTCCAATGAGAATTTATCCAAACTGAAGGGGATAATATTTCTTGTAACAGAGACAGTCTGTGAAGCCTGTCTTACATGAGAAAGGCCACTGTAGCGATGACTCCACAAGTGTGATAGGCATGATGAAACTGTCCCTGATCAGGATATTTCACTGCTGCATCGATGATGATCCACCATCCCGTGAAGAACTGCAACGACAAAATCCACGGGAGTTTATTGAACCTTTGCTGACATGTGAAGCTTTAATGAGAAGGTGTAATGAATCTAACCATTTACAACCATTTACAAATCTGGAAGGAATCTGCACATACTGATAATTAAAAACTAGAAACAAATTCAGATTAGTAGCACAAATCTCAGAGAAGCCTACATTACCCTTCAATAGCTACAGTCTGTATACTCAGAAAAAGGCAGTTAGTGAAAATACCAGCACTCCTGCAGCTATCGATGCAATGGTGTTTCGTCTCTCTCCCCAGTCCACATTGCACTCGCAGTCTCCGCACCGGATTCCGTCCAGAAAACCAGACATGATTCTGGGAAAGGGCGTTGGGTCCAACAGTGTGTGAAAGTGAAAACAACATCAAAAACTTTACAGAAATACCCTGTCAGCTCGACGACATCAGTGTTCGTGACATATAATAGCCTGTATACATTAACTAAAGTCAATTTCCCCCAAAATTGATATGTGCAATCTGAAAAACAAAGTATACTTTGGTGCGCAATAGCTGTACAGTAAAGATGATGCTCAACCTCCATGACTCATACACAAAACACTGACAACTCTGTAACTCCACATTTACACACTAAATCAGCAGCTGTCTAACACCTCTACTCGACAACACGACTGTCGACGTATCAAACTTAAAAGCTGCAGAAACAGGCGTGTATTCGCACAGTACATAAAAACACGGATGTGTCGATTCTTTTGTTCATTGCTTTGGCACTAGCAAACATTTCCTTGAAGGTTTCTTTTTGCTACGAAGTCACAAAAATAATATCTTAACTCACACGACAACGCTTGTACCGAACGAAAACACACACCCAAACGGACGTTACTTGACGGCAATGTTATTTTCAAACGAATTCTTACCTTTTATTTTCGCTTTTTGATGTGGACCCTTTGGATAAATCCGACTTTGCTTCCGAGAGCTCGGTCATGCACATGCGCAGTTCACCAACACCCATTTGATGAAGGGAACCTCAGAGAAGCTGTTGCTATTGGTGCCTTTAGGTGTTATCGGACAAAGGGGTACTCGTTAGAGCATTTCAAGCACATGAACCACTCAGTAGGTTGTAAACCTGTTATGTAGGGCTATTAATATGTTGACATATCTAGATATGACAAACATATAACATATAAACAAGAGTGAGTTCCACTTCGCCAACAGTTAATGCAAAAATGTATTAAACATTTCTCTGTATGCGCATTGTTTTCCGTTTACCATAATATTGCAGTATAAAGTGCTATGTGTCTTGCCTTTGATGCTAAACACATAAACTTTCCAGAGCCGACTTTTGAAGTTGTTCTCTCCATTATTACCGAAAGAAAATGCTTATCTTGCCGCACACAATGGTGTCTACGGGTCATTACATTGGAGGTACGAGCTTACCATTTGTACACGAAAGAAGCACTGTGGACGAGCATTTGGTAGGGACAATTTGCTTTGACATTTGCTCATGTAGACTGCAAAAAGAACATTTACCCCCAAACAAAATGTATACCAATATAAACTAAACATATCACAGCAAATATCAACAATAAATATGTATTTAAATAACACTAGGAAAAAGTTTTAAACAAGAGATTTATTTGTTTATGTGTATTTTCTTTTATTTTCTTCCATTGTATAAGATAATCCTTTTTAATCCCACAACGGGGAAATTTACATTGTATGTAGATCTACTTTCATTTGACTGTTAAGTGGTGTGGGTAAAGAGCAACTAAATACATGTTTAAAACCATAAAGCTTATTGAAAAAAAGAGAACATTGTACACTTTGGTTATCTAGGAGGGAAACAGAACAGTCAACAGATTATTCTCTTAGATCTAGTATTGTTCCTTCAAATGACCTATAGGTCTTCTTGAAGTCATTTGCTGTAAGCTCCATCTAATGGGAGATTTGTGCTTAGTTAGAACATCATGCGTGAGTCACATGGGCCCTTCATGCCTGCTGCAAACCCTTATATCACACAAACACACTGCAGTGCTTTCAACTGTGGGTACAGGATTAGAAAGAACATATCTGAGGCAGCGGCATCTGTCAGCATCTACTTTATTGTCAGTGATTACATGAAGTAAACATTCACAACAAACGCTGGAATAAAAAGATAGAAAGTTAATGGTCCATAAAAATGTGAGTAGCATTGTAATGTAAAGAATTCTACAGCTACTTTATTGTTGATACAGTCAAAAATGTCATGCAAGCCATTAGCAAACTTGTCAGTCAGACGGGCAACAGAAAGATGACAATGACAATCTTAGAAGACACCAAGCAACTGCAAGGCCACAGATATGGACAGAATGATGACTCCAAAGTATCCAATGTAGCCATAGGCACCATTCATCCTCTTGGCTGGATCTGGCATGAAACACAACAGAACAATGCAAACGTTCACTAAGGCAGAATTATATGAAACATGTATCTAGTATTTAGTATGAACAATGAATACTAAGTTTGTTTGTAGGGGAATTTTTGGGTCTGATTTTGCGATTTTCAACACCTGATATTTTGCAGAAAACACATTAAATGAGTTAAGTGCATTACTTAACCACTTGACAATTATCATAACTTAGACCTCATAGGTGTACGTCTTTGTTTTATTACCTTTTGCTAATATCCTATCTTCTGTAAATGATTAAACAAAATTAGGTGAAGAGCAGTGAAATTGCTCAGACAACCACTGCGCTGTAACCTTTATGATGCGTGGACTGCAACCTTTATACAGCTTTTATAATGCTACAAACCTAGGATGTTGTTTTCTGAATTTATAAACTAAGTGTTGCAGTGCAGTGGTAGATAAGAGTGTGGGTGAATTTTGATGTTTCCATTACAAAGCATAACAACCAAAAGTAAAAGATTACACTTTTTAAGACTAAAGGACCTTAAAAAGCATTTAACTATGGCCTAAGTATAATTACACAGAAAAACACATAAAAAGGCTGAACTGAGTTTAGGTGCTTTTGCTCTCCTACATACTTCTACATTTCATTAGCTTAAGGTCAATCTTACCTCCTGTGTAATAACCCCAGGCATAGGAAAACCTGCTGGTCACCCAGATAGCCCCCAGCACAGATGCTGACAACTGAGATTATAAACAGAAAATCAGAAACAATGGGAAGATACAAATAAGGCTGAGCAACTAATCAGAATGTTAACAAAATTACAATATGGCTCAATTGCAGGAGCTGTAATGTCTTGATGGTAAAAGGTAAAATGAGTCACAACATACCAATAGATCCAGCCTACATTTAATATTTTCTGGATGTAAAGAAACATGCTTGTTTGGTACAGACCCCCAGGAAAAATCATGCCAACATCAATTTTATTTTATTTTTCCAGTGAAAATGATATACCAATATTCCAACCACAATCATAGCTCAAATAGTAATCACATTACTTAGATTTTTGTTGCATATCATTCAGCCCTAAAGACAAGGGTAATTTAGTTAGATGAAAATATGCTTATTCACTGTGACACTGTTACACTGTTTGGACTTGACTGTTATCTGGAGAATTTATGCCAAAGATCATGAGGGTTGTCTGCCCCTCCCACAGATCTGACATAATAAGTAGTAACAATTTTAGCAGCCCTTAATATCCACCTCTGTGCAGCAAAAAGACATGAATAGGTTTTATACTGAAACACGCACACATAATTGTGACTAGGTGAGTAAAACTGATACATACTGGATAGACAAGAGCTGCAATGGTCTGGAAAACAAGCCACTGAGGGTACACCTCCAGGGTGTTCTGATGTGCTCTCTGGATACAGTTGAACACTTGCTCCTTGTCACTGTACATGGTGGGATACTGCAAAGATCAAATCAGTTAGCAAGAAAACACAAACGGAAAAAAAGCATTACAAACACTCCAACACTCTTTTAACCATTATGTATTCAATGGAAAATATTTAACAGAAAGAGAAGAAGGAAACCAAAACAGCACTAAACTCACAGCACAGGTGTTATTACATTTCATCGTCAAGACAATTATCTTTAAGTCAAACTTCATCTACCTTGACATCGTACTTCTTCCTGGCGCCCCCAACCTTGACTGCTAAATAACCCAGCATAATCCAACTGTAGAGGTAAGTAAATATGACATATCCGAAGTCGGACGGTAGCACAGTGAGAATATCCATCTCTGTTCGATATTATGCCTGTTTTTCAGGTTTCAAGGTGCTAGAACACGGAGCTGTGCAATTAAACTGATACGCGCCTTTATAACTCAGCGAGAGGCAGGAAGCCACAAAGTAAACAGAGGTTACATAAAACATCGCGAGATTTCTCGTCAGGCGAGGTGCTTTTTAAAGAACACCCCCACTAATCCCACCCCCCAATATTTTATGTTTATTCAATAATAATTATGATAAGAAGAAGAACACATTGAAACATTGATACAAATACATTTTATTGTTTTTATCATACAGGCAACAGAGTTATATGGACAATCAAATCATATACATTTTTGATTAATCATTAATTTTATTTTGTTTTGTCACAGTCAAGTTACATGCTCAGGGTCCCTATCTCTAAGGAAGTCTGTGTAGATTCTCAGTCTAAAGAATTATTAAAGAGAGAGATGCAGCTCAATGACTGCAAAGCAGCTCGTAATAACGTGACTGATTTGGTCTTATATGTGGCAATAGTAAAAATACATTTTTAAAACATAGACTATAGAAGACTATGAAAAATATATGAGTCAATCTTGCCTGCTTAAGGCAGAGCCCCTCCCTCTAAACTGAGAGTATGATTATGTGAGATTACTCACATGGTCCACTCATGCTCTTCATCATGTAGAGGAAAGCTGTTAAAGTTTTACTTATATAAAACACACCCCTAAACAATAACATTGTGTAGTTATGTGTTCTCGTTGCGTTCATATACCCAGACTACAGAATTTGTGCTTCATTACATGTCATGGTGTAACAAGATTTAGAACATACGCATTCACAACAGCTGTGAAGATACAACAGGCAATGACGGGTGTTTTTTGTAAATACTGAATCTTGCATTCTACCCAATCTCCGCTCTTTTTTGTCAAAATGGATCTATAGGCTGCTGCTTTAGTGTTGGTCTGTCTGTCGGCCCAAATGATTCGATTCCTTTGAACAGCTTGTCTGAATCTGATCGAGCCGACGCTGAATCACTTATACTAATCCCGGGGTTCACGCATTATTAGTTAATAAAGGCACATGTGACACAGTCAGTTTTGGAGAATACATATCGTGTATGTGAAGAAATAACTACTTTCGCCCATAGCGAACGGACTCATTACGTTTGTACCAAATTGAGCAATCGAGACAGTGAACCGTTCAAAAGAGTCCGATCGTTCACAACATCACATGACTGGAATTTTCCACTGGCTACTTTAAGTCCGTTGCTCCCGCAGCCTGGGTGTCAGTTGAGTGACGACGACAGACGGCTCAACTTCGAGAAGCGGATAACGCCTGCGCTTTCGAAAATATTTGGCTACAAACCAACGAATCTGAGTTATTTTCTTAATTTATCATCGTCCTTGAAGGCGAATTTCCTGACATACCTAGTTTATATCGCCGTTTTCGGAACAAAGGTTTCAAGCTACAGTCGACCCGGTAAGTACTACAACGTTAGCTAATGTTATCATAACTTTGTTTTATCAATCTAGAGTTACATGTAAGCTGTTGTGAACATAAATATATTGCTCGTATAATTATATTTATAATATCAAAATCGTTTTTAGCAGAATTAAAGGAATTGGATATGAACTTTCTGTAGTATTAACAGACGTTAGCTTAGGCTAGTCAAGCTTGCGTCATCTGGAAATTTCCAGATCCCTCCAGTCAGCCATTGCAGTTATACAACATTTCTTTGTCGCTAGGGGCAGCACCGAGATAACAGCTATTATGCAACAATAGGCATTGGTTTACACATACACCGTGGCTTATATAATCAAAACATTTATATAAAGAATGGCGACGCACGTTATTGCTACTACGACTACAAGGGGCAAACGTGACAGTCCCTTTAAGAATTACTGGTGGTTGTTATATATATATATATATAAGATAAGAAGCCAACTTTTCTTAAATACTCATGCAGATTTTTTTGTCTCGTCTCAGCCTGTGGTAGAACACGAAACAATGGCCAAGGGAGAAGAGTCACACTCTGAAATGGCCCACGCCCGTAAAAGCGATGGCATCAATGTAATCTTTGACCAGAACAGCCCTGCCTCATCTCGCTCCCGCTCCCCAAGCAGCAGTGGCAGCAGCCGCTCCTCCAGCGCTCGCAGCTACAGGGGCGCACCAGCCACAGGGGGCGTCACAGGTCTTCATCATCTTCATCGTCTTCATCGTCTTCATCATCTTCATCCCGCAGCAGGTCCTCCTCTCGATCGAGGTCCCGCTCTCACCCTCGCTGCCACAGACGTTCCTCCCGCTGTCGCTGTGATAGCCACTACAGATATAACCATGGCCGCCGCCGCAGGTCCCCACCACGCCGCTACAGAGCCCACTCTCGCTCCTACAGCCGCTCGCCCTCAACAGACAGGTACTCCCATCGTAGACGCTATAGGTCCCGTTCCAGGTCCCGCTCCAGGTCTTACAGCCGTTGGAACAGGGACAGGAGGACCATAAGCCAGTTAAGATGCAGGTTTTCCAGATCCCCAGCCAGAAGGTACAGGAGCCGCTCAAGGTCCAGATCTTCAGGACGCTCCGTCAGTTTGAGTGTGGATGGTAAGTTGATAGGATAAGATGGTGAAATTCTCCTTAGTTATGTGTGTGTCATATGTCATAATTATACTTGATGTTTAGCTCTAAATCACCTAACTTTCAAAACTTAACAGATAAAAGAGAGCTCCTCAAAGCTGCAAAGGCGAATGCTATGAAGATCCTAGGAGTGGAGAAGCTGGAACTTCCTGAGAGTGTGAAACCAATCTTGTTTGAGCAATTCGGTGGAGTTCCAAACAGGTGTCACCAGATCCAGAGATAAGGGTGAGGCAAGACCCTGAAAAGACTCCTTCACAGGTGGGTGCCTGAAAGTCAATGTCAGCTTCATACTGAACACATCACACACTAATGATGAGGCTTTGTCACAGATTCTAAATAAAGTCATAGAAAAATTCTCCCCATCCTGGATTAGATGTTATACCAAGCAAAGGGTTTTGGAAATTTCAGAGATAACATAGTTTTCATACCACTTGCATGTATCTGTGCACTGACCATCAATACATTTTTATAGAGTGGGGTAATGGACTTGTAGGACTTAAGCTATATAGGAAGATTTTTTTCCTAGCTGCCACACCATTTTAAAGTTCCAACAAGCATACAGCACGTCAAGCAAAGTGTATTGTCTACACATGTCTACTGATTACTTTGAGGCCTGTGTTGTGTTGAATTTCCTGTGTCTTGTGTTAACCTTTGGACCCCTGAGGGAACACACATACTCTCTGTATTTATTCCTGTCTTCATAGATAACATGACAGTGGTCTCCTTCACTCATCGGCACCTGGGATTAAAAGGCTGTCATGTGACTTGGGTGACGACAATAAGTGTTTGCGTAAAAGGTTAACTGATAACTCTTGTAATGTTGTAATGTCTTGTATCAAGTAGAGGTTTGGAACACATGTAGACTACCTCACATTTAGACATAATTCACATAGCCCATTCAAATGCTAATTTCACACATAGACAACTGGATGATGTACAAGCAATTCAGATACTGTATTACACTGACACTTCATATATCAAGGCAGTAGAATTTTGACATTCCAAATGTATTTATGCTTGCAGTTGAAATGGGTCATTGTTATTTAGCAGAATCCTCCACTCGCTGATGGAGCGCAGGCGTGTGGACTGCGTTATAGTGACTATTCCTGTCAAGAGAGCTAAAAACAGACGAAGAACTCCTCTCCATATGCCAAAGATAAGTTGGTACACGAGATGTGTGCTGAGGGGCTGGGAAACCTGCGTCACCATCATTCTGCCACTCTAGACAGAGAAGACATCCTTTTTACTTTTGATATTTTGTTTACATTTTTTTGTTTTACTCTGTTTCAAGGTCTGTCCTTGAAGCATTCATTTAATGGTTGAGTCTAGTCTTTGTCAGCAGTGGGAGGGGTGGGAAGTGTGCATGAGAGCTGCAGTTTGTTGAAGCTAATCCTTAAATAATTACCTATGCAATAGAAGTGCTTTATAATACTAGTAATGAAACCTATAATCCATCTATATGAACTTCACAAACTGTCAAAGCTCACTCTACCATTAGTCTTACACTCATATCTAACTGTGTATGTCTTTCTTGTCTTTTTGAAACAGAGCAGTGGAGCAGAGCCTGATGACATGTCCAGTCCAAGGATGTCCCCAAAAAGGAAAATAATCTCTTTCAGCATTAATGTAAGTGTCTAAAATGGCATTTTCTTCCTAAGCAGTATTAAAAGCCAAACCAAACATTTTTTTACATTATGCTGAACATGGAATGATGTATTCTAATGGCTTTTTTCCTCTTGTGATCTTGTCCCTTCAGAATTCAGTGGCCAAACCAACAGCAGCTCCATCCAGTGCTAAGGTAACTCCCAGAGTGGACAGCTATGAGAGCAGGAAGCCCTACGGCCACTGGGTTCCAGTCAAATCAGGCCAATCCTCCAAAGCACGCAAACACACACTGACCACGTCACACTAGTGTGGCAGAGTGTAAGGACACTGTAAATACTGTAAATATTTTGTACATACCTTCATTTCATGGTGGACGTTTTCTTTCAGATGTTAAAGAGTTATGTGGGAAGAAGTGAAGAATTCCTCTCAGGTGGGATTTTTTTTTCCTGTTGTTGTATATTGTCCTGTTTACAGATTGAATAAAGATTTATGTAAGAAAAATACTGATTGTCTGTCAATTTTTGTAACCAGTAATACATCATATGTCTGCAAGTGACTCCATTTTGAGCCTTATTGTTGGGGAACTGACTAAAAATATATTTTACTTTTGGTGACCAATAATGCTAAGGTTAATAATTCACACAAATCATGCCTTCTTACATAGCTTGTCAATGACAAAAATAAAGTAATGGTACACTGAGATACTATAGTAGTAAATCTGGAGTACATTGATAAGTAGGGATTCATCAATACACAGGACCAACTGAATGAATGTAAACCAAGGGTGACTCCGTACTTGCAAGTACTACAGTAAAATAATTTATGTGTGGTGTGGTATGCCAGTGTTGTGCCAAAAACCAAAAGGGAAAATATAACCACTGCAGTGAAATCAGAAGCTACAATAGTGCAAGTGACTGCATGTACAAACAGGTTGTAAAGATTTGACTGTTGAGAGACACAACTAGATGGCACGTCTCACATCAAAAAGATTAAGGGTTTATTTTCTGTCCTTATGTTGCCAGTTGCATCTTTACTGTTATTCAAGTTATTTTTTCCTCTGTCCAACCTACATGTACAGTATGAGTAAGGCTCAACTTTCCAGGATTTGCTGTGAATCAACATGGAAAATGGATACAAGTTAGCTGCAATTTCTGCAATGACCACATGGTGCCAGTATTGTCATGTTTTTGTCTGCATCGCTGATATTATTAGGGATGGGTATAGATTTTTAGAAGACTGAGGTTCCAGACTGTCTGAATCACTACCCAGTCTTCAACTTGTTAGGTGATTTAAATATGGATGAAGTGATAGAAATGGCAGTTCAGTCAGCTGATGCAGTGGTGCACATTAACATAATACCAAAGTATCCACACAATGCTGTATTACATAACAGAGGTGATTTCAAAGAAATGAAAAGATTCCACAATAGAGACATCCTCATTATTGGTAATTCACTCTGCTCTTTATCACATTTTGACACAGCACAGCTGTAAATATCAACATTATTGTTATCCATGTAGCTCCAGGATCCTGGTATTGTGCATGTTGGTCTACTGTCACTGTGTGTTATTAGTTATACACCTTTGCTTTTTCTATGATGACAAAGTGTCTCTAATGAATTTATCATAATTTATCAATCACTGTCCAGGAGCCACACTCACAGAACTTCTGATGAGACGATCTGAGAACATCCATCTCCATTAACTGTCTGCTAAGGCAGGATTTGAACATGTTCCTTCTTGGATGACTTGATATAATCTGCTGTTGTGGCTGCTCTGCTGCTTACCCTAAAGCTTGTGTATTTAGTTTGACATGTTCTTGGCATATGTTTAAATACTACTGAATTATTGCAAGAGGGTAACTTATCTATTGGAGGAGATAACTATCTATTGAGTAAGTAATACAATTTACTCCATCCAAGATTTTTCAGGCTGATAGGCAGATACATGTCAAAATGTGTTGTGATAAATGGTAGAATCACACTGTTGTGAATATGTCTTACTGCCAGACTTCGTGTCTCCTGCTGTAAACTGACCTGTTGATTATGATTAATTATTCTGATTGGAGATAAAGCATGCAAATACCTAACACAGTGGGATTGTGTTCCAGAAGACACTGGAACACAGATACTGTTTACTTGAGACTTTAACTGTGTCAATATTCATAGAGTTGACCTTTGTAGTTCTACCAGTTATTCTTGTATGACTCATGGGTTCATGATGAATTTGTATGTTTTAATAGATTCTTTTAAAGTAAAAACTGGTGCAACTTAGTCACTTACAGGCTTTTGTGTCTATGGAAAAACTGACCTGCTGACATATTGTTATTAATGCACTCATTTTCTTATCTTTACTAGGCTTACATCAACCCCAATTTTGCTTTATAGGGAACTGGCAGTTGGCCTTGAAATAATCAAAGGTGTCAGATCATCTGTGAGACACAACAGTAAATTTATGCACTGCTGTTCCTTACAAAAATTCCCAGCCAATATCCTCAGGTGAATTAGATAAGACTACAAAAATAACACAATCATAAACCTGAACACTTAATACACTCCCTAACAGCTAGAGAGCAGAGTCAGATATCAAAGGCATAATTGAGAGGACCTCCCCTTACCTTTCATCAGCAAAACATAAACAACATGTGTCATGGCGTCTCTGCACTCTATCCTTTGGGGGCATCTCATAAATTTACTCTGTGCTTGACAAAAACAAGGTGACTTATCAAGGTGAAATCTAACAATGTAATAACGAATATGTGTTTGTTGATTCAGTGTTGCTTCACAAACCAATCACTGTTCGCCCTGTAGAGGGGGCAGTGCCACTACATTCAGACAGCCAGGATTTCAGAAATGGGAGACTTGCATGGGAACCTGTTTTCATGTCTTTTATCTCCTCTCCAGTCACAAGACTTTCCTGCTCATGTCGCAGCTTGGGGGCAAGTTGGTTGAACTAAGATTATGGATGATAATGAATAAATTGAATTGCTCAGTTGTTGGTTCCTTATTTCTAAATGCACCTACACTAAAATAGTCGTTTAGATGGTATCCTCTATTAAAACATGCCCTGAGGTTCAATGGTAGTTAATGGTGGCTCATTCTCACGCTCAGAACATCTCTGTCATGAGACCACACGCAGTAAAAGCCGCAGAGAAACCAACAAGTGTGCAAGATAACTGGATAATTGGAAGTGGTTTATTTAAAAATAAGGATCAGAATACTCATAACAGTGTTGTTTTTACCTTCTAATACTGTACAAAGAAACACCACACATTACATATCTTACAGATAATTACCTCAGCATGATATAAAATGTTTCAAAAACTGCCTCGCAATACACAGTCCAGAGAACACAGAAGAGAAAGCTGCACCCAAGACTCCTAAATGAAGAAAAAACTGAACATGTCCACATGAGGTGACTGGACCTGCTAGACGGCCGTGCCTCTCTCCAAGTTCTGTTTGATCTCTGCTGTGTATTTGCCGTAGAAGCGTTCTGCCTTCTTGTTGAACTTGGCGTTCCTTTCGTTGATGTAGTCGATGTCTGCATCGTCGTTGTAGGCTCTGCGTCTGCTGTACTTGGCCCGCTTCTCGATCCTGACAATCGCAAATAAAAGCAGCTTAGGGAGGATTTCATAAACCGACATGGCCACCGTCCATGGCATATCCATTAACAGTAATTGGCTACAGGCAATAATTTGGCGGTGTGTGTTTAAATTTGGCAAGGAGAGTGGCAATGGAAAACCTAACACACACATACATACTCAGAGGAAAATACTGTCAATTTGTGAGCTCCCAGTCTTGATTCACTGTGTCTTCAAAGCATTGTTGTGCGTCATACCCTGGCAACTGAATCCTTGTCTAATGCCCCACAGTCGCATCTCTAACACAGGCCCTAGACTGTCCCAAATACAGAACAGCTCAGGGAAAGACCAGGGTAATCAAACGTGAAAGGGACTTCTGTAGCAAAGACAAAAACTTAACAAAGACCCAGTGGAAGAAGGTACTATTTGATCTCTTTGTGTTGTGACTCTTATGTGGTTTTCATAAAGGATCATTTGTTTGCGATACGGTTATACACACGGTCTGACCAGGAGCCTGAGATATATTCTGTTTCAGATGGTCCATCGGCCTATTCACATAATAACGAACTGTCTCATATCAGCTGCTTGCATCTGAATTTTCCACTCTGGGGCTGATTTCTGCAGATCAGATAGGCCCTGGTTCACACAAACAACCCCCTCTTCCAAACTGGCAAGGAGGTCACAAACTCACTCTTTCCACACATAATTTATTACAACTGAGATAGTCTCATATTTCCAGACCTATCTCCACACTATATTTGTGGTGTGCCAGTGCCAGAAAAAGGTCCGACTGAATCCACTGTCACTCTGAGATATAAAAAAAACAACATTTTGGTTTGTTTGAATAGCTTGAGCCAATCATAATAAGCAAGGTTGGCCTAAACAGTGCTGAGCTCACCCATGCTTTTCGTAAATAAAGTCATGGAACGATGAAATTCTGTTGAAGAGGATTTTACATGTACGACTAATGACTTGCCTTATGTACAGTTCATTATTTTGTCAAAGTTTCCCATCATTACGGTTTAGCTTGTTAGTCTGGTAGAGCGCCTCTTGTTATTTCTCACTGGCAAGGTCCACAGAGAGCAGAAATTAAAGAACAGTTAGTTAGTACTCAGCAAAGGTTTATCTTAGCGGTCTGCCCAGTGAGTCTGGCTAATATTTAATGGGCAGACAGAGACGGAGATGAAAATTATTAGAGGGGTCAGGAGAGGATATGGCATCTCTCTTTTACCGTCGGTTTCGGAGCATGACTTACTGTTTCTCAACATCTTCCACCATGCGGTCAATGCCCTCCTTTGTGGGGACGTGAGTGCCATGGATCAGGCTATTGGACGTGGGGTAAAAGTCCTCACCGCTGTGGAGGCACCAGCAAAGGAATTAGAAATACATAATCACAGATAATCACCATTTTAACATACTTTGATTGACTTTTCTATTCCATCATTGTGATTATGGTCATCCTAATGAGAGAGGATGCCGTGGCTTCAGGGCAAAATGTGTTGGTGCATCATTCACAGTTCTGCATGTGGTAGCCTTTAAGGGCCGCAGGCGCTGAACTCATCCCCGACCTTGGTGCGTATACGTTGCGTGAACGTTTTCACATCTTTAAATGATTTTGGGAGTGTCAAGATATGCCAACACCAACCCCAGGGCACATGAAGGAGTACATCAGTTAACATATAGAAAATGCTTTGTGCACATGTGATGAGTGAATGCTAAGATGATTACGCAAAGCAAATTGTTACAATTCATTTTACTTGACGAGAAATTTCACAGTTACGGTCTTAGTAACAGAGATGTTCTCATGAATCATCTTTACGGCCCTGTTACTGGGAATGCACAAAAATCTTTCAGTGCCAGAGGACATTTCTTCCCATTTTGAGTTGTCCATCTATCTGGACAGACACACATACTGCACCATCACAGCAAAAGAAAAAGGGGACAGAGGATTAACTCACCATTCCTCCCGCTGTCTCTCGTAGCTTTCCAAGTCTGGTCTGATCTGTTTGGTCAGCCTCTGGTACTGTCGGAATTGGGCCTCAGCATAACCTGCAGTCCATTGTGTCGAGACAGAGGAGAAAATTTGACTGAGTTATAATTACCGGAACAAACAACAAGCAGGCACGAGGCTCTGCAACACAACCTGCGGCTGGTTAAGGAGGGGCGGTGGCGCAGTTCTCCTCCTCCCCTTCCTCTCTTGAAGCCCCTCTGGTGATAATTTTCTCCCCAGAGGTTTTAATTCAGAGGAGGTTTTGATGCAACAGATGGCAGCCATATTTTGGAGACACAGCAAGTCTTTTTTTCAGTAGATTAAATTGGGAACAATTTGAGAAGATTAATATCCCAAGGGGTCCTTACATGCAGTCGGTATTGCTCTATACACTGTTGCTATGTAGAGCTTAGTGCCATCTTTAGTAGAAACATTTCACGGTGTGATGAAATGGGGAAATTTCTCAAACGATCACATGCAACAAATTCACCAGGTTCACCACTTTCCTCAATAGTAAATTGTATTAAATTACTATTTACTAAATGAACAGACTGAAGATCTTTGGCGTGACATGAGAGTTACCCACACCTCAGATAAAACAGTTTGATCTAATCACCATTTGCCACCTTGATGTGACTTTTAAATGCTTGCCAAGGGATTCCAAAGTCAATAGTCATTAAGCAACAGCCTCTGCAGTGTGTTCAACAATTACATTAAGTGTGAATGGGACAGAAACACGTTCTCCTCTGATCAATAAAGAAATGTGTAATCAGTTTAGGTCCCTTTTAACAATTAAAGCTAAATAAGACTGCACTCTTTAGTATGTACTTTGAGCTTCTCTGGTTCATACAATGAATCATTTGTTAAAGTGAAGGTGAGGCTAGTGACAGTGGTTCCTCCTATCGACAGAAGTCAGTTGAAAAGTTTGTGTACTGATCTTTGAGACTTAAATACAGGAGGCCGAGTCATTGTGCTCCAAGTTTTTTTTTGTATTTTATACTGACTGGAGCAATGTGAATATTTTTTAATTTCTTTGAAAATGGAAAAGTAACATAAGAAGTTCTGGTTAAAGGTTGGTAGTTAGGAAAAAAGCTGTCAAGTAGAGGGTAAACCACAATAAGGATGGCCTTTCAACTCTCCCACACCTGGGATGCTGCCAGATGAGTATATATTAATATCATTCTCAAGAGCAGGACCACAGCCACACTCACGAATCAGTATGCTAGATGCACTGACAGAAAACAAGCAAATAACAGCTAGTCACAGCTATCTGAAAGCAATACAGTTGTGATATTTTGCAGAAAAACGGGGGGGTAGGGGCAGGCCTGAAAAGACCAGGCTGACTAACTCTGAGTTACAGTCCGTACTAATGAATTTGTTCCCACTTCACAACAGGTTTCATACTATCCCATATGAACCAAGTGTAATCAAAGAGAACACTATGTTCACTGGAGACTGCCACCAACCTGCAAATCCTGTGTCTGGGTTCTTCTTCTTTTTCTTCCTCTCCCACCGTTCTGCATCATCAGCAGTGATTTCCAGCAGTTTCACTCTGTCGTACTCCTCCCCTCTTTCAGCACATTCCTGACAGCCAAATATAATTTATATTAATAAAGGAAATGTAGTTTGGGAGGCTGAAAAGTCTTCAGTAAACTTCTAACTTCTACCCTCTAAAGAGGGTGTCAGAAATCTAGGAAAAGACAACTCTGAGTTCTTGCTAGCTGTTTACACTGTTATTTTAGTTAATGATAAAAATCTTGCCAGCCCAGTCAACAAAATGTGTCATCTTACTGAATATACAGAGCACTATCGAGTTTATGAATACTATAATCAATATTTAGACTAATCCACCTTTTTCTTTTGATCTTCAGCAAGCTCCCACTCCAGTCGAGCTTTCTTAGCCTCCCAGTTAGCAGGGAGTTTCAGTCTCTTGTCCTCCTCCACAACCTCCTGGTGATTGAGCTTACGAGCTTCATTCTGTAGTGGAAAACAACACATGATGAACATTTGATGAACATTTACGTTGTACAAGCAGCCGCGTGTAGGTGGGTCTATCAGAAATACACACCGAAGCTCTGGAGGTGTGCATAACATAAGCACAATTACTTTTGGAGCCAGATCACTTCTTGAACTGACGTTTAAATATTACCAGTGCTATTCGTGTTGTTCATAGCTGTGTGTCAGTCTATAGTTTAATCGGGACACATTAGATTTAGTCTCTATACTATAAAAATACTTTCACCAGGTAAGGTAAACAACTCACCCGTTTGAAATGTAACTCTCGAAATTTTCGTAGTCTCGCTTCTCTCTTTTGGGACACAGGAGTTTCAGTCGGTTCCTCCTCAGTGGCCGAAGCAGTTTCCTGTAAAATAACCACAGCTGCTATTATCTATGGAAAGTGTCATATATAACAAAACGTTTATTAGTCAAGTGTAGTCTATTATAGCCAAGATAGCCGAAATCACCAGACAAAAATAACGCTGACAGCGAAGGAACGAGATGTGACGAGCTAGCATTAGCTAACTAGCACATGCTAATATCGGTTATCTTAGCAAACAACACGAGATTATCAACAAATGTGGGACAGAAACAACGTGTCTTCGGGCGATACGAAACGTCGCTCTCAAAAATATATCAATCGACTATAATCTTCCACAACAGTGAAATAACGGAGTAATTAGGAATTAAAAAGAAACTACTAACCTCACTACAGGACGCCATTGTTATGCTTACACGGAGGAAGAAGACGGAAAGTGTGACGTTTATACCGGAAATTGAAAAGACAGTAAACGGAAACGGTTATGTTTTCTTATCTTGACAGAAATGTTTTAATAAATGTACGTTTGATGAGAGACTTATATCTCTTTATTTAAACATGGTAATTTAATTAAAGTAATTTTCTTTTCAGTGGATTGAACTGACACAACAACCAAACACTTTCTTTATGTTCTTTGTCCAATAACATCACTGTACAGTCTTTCCTCTAATCTTTAATATTTTTCCTTTCTTCTTATGTGAAATGTATCACAAAAAAAATCAGTGTTCATCATTTGTGTGGGTGAAAAATAATTGTATGAACTGCATTTCTTTCACATATTAACAAACAAATATTTTCTTTCACTGATAAAGAATAAAGTCATGCATTCTGCTACTGTGATATCTGTTTTGTTTACAGTCACATAATTAACATATATATTCATTATATATACCATCAAGTCCAACTTCTGACCAATATTTTCCCCTTTGTAGGACCTGTACAGGTGCCCTGGTTATTGCTTGTGGTTACTGCTGATGATGAAGCCTATGAACACACCTAAACACCTACAAACACATTCCCATTTTGTAAAATGAAATGCTGTGAAATTAGTTAATTTAAATGGGCTAAGATCCAATTTTATCCTGTGTGTGTTGTTGGCTCCTGAGGAAGCTAAACCAGCCATACAAGCAGCAGGCAGAGAGGAAGGGACTTACAGTTACTGTACATAAATGAGCGCCTTGCAACTAATACAAATGCACAAATAGAAAAAATGAACTTCTTTCATCCTGTACCTAATAGCAAATGTAAAAGATAGATAAACAAAGGCATGTAAGACAGCATGAGTAAGTATGTCTCTTACCATGGAGGGTTTGATATGTGTCAGTAAGGTGGTAAGAATAACATCCTTCTTAGACATTTGGATTTTGCAAGGAACAGTGGAACTTAAATGTTCGCTTCCCGACCCAAAAAAACATTTTAAAATGTTGAGCACAAAATTAATACCAGTGTTCAACTGTCCAACTGAGTGGTCTGCAGCTAGACAAAACAACAATCTTCAAAATGCTTTGCCTTTCGAAAATTCCAGCTATCAAAATACCATCAAAACTGGGATTAAAGATGCTGAACCAAAGTAGCAAAACAAGTTCTTCTTACTAAAAGCACAAAGGCTTACTAGCCACAAAAATGTCCCAAGACACATGTGCTAACACATTAACAAAGACATACACAAAAACATGAGCTGCTAGCGCCTTCCAGACTTAATCCTGCAGGGCAGTCAACATTCAAAGGTTACTAACTCAGTGTAATGCTAAATTCCAGTTCCTCAATCCTAGACAGAACACCTTATCATCCTGTGTGTGTTTGACTGATTTAACCTCAGACCATGTTCAAGAATGCCCCAGTTCCTGCCTCTGCTACTCCTTATGTCATGATCCCCTCACTGCACCTGGGCAGCAGGCATGGATTACTGGTAAATGTATATATATATATATATATACAAATTCAAGTTATTAGATATAAAGCATGATGACAAACCTGTTATATCACCACAAAAGACATGTAATTATTTACTGTAATGTTACATTAGTTGTTTGCATGTCAGCTCTTTTTATCATAGCACTGTGGCAAAAGTAATTGCCAGGCATCTTGCATTTTACAGTTGTGTCTTTGTGTATAACTTTAAACCAGGCCACCTCGCTTCCTTTTGAAGTCGAAATTCATCGAAAAATACTGCTAGACTAATGGAAACTGGCATGACGCACACAAGCTGCAATTATGAATATGACTGGAGGTTATACAGTGAGAGGCATGAAAGGTCAAGCATAAAGTCATCAGTGTGCCACACAGAGAGTCTGTTTAGACTCTCCTAAACTCAATTGTTATGGTCGTTTTCCCTGTAGAGAAGTGGAATCTCATATGTATTACCAATGCATCTTGTTTTTGACCCACAAAAAACCCAAGTATGAATCAGGCCTCCCCAAATATGATTCTATGATCTGATCAGAAGACGAAAGTAAACACTTTCAAGAGCCATTTGTGCATGTTTGACTTGCAAAAATGGATGTCCTCCCTGTTTGATTGCATTATACTAATAGAGCTCTTTTGGAGGATGTAATTAAGTGGAGTTTATAGTCTTAGATTAAAGCATCCTCTAGATCACAGGCAATGTTAATGGAGTGATGCATTTTCACTGGAAACCAGATGGGAGCACATCACAACAGAACAAAACATCATTGGCTACAGTAATGGGCAGGGCTCGACTGCTACCATGCAAAAGAGAAAACATCTTCATAATAAATGGCTCACAAATGAGTAAGAGAGAGAAACAGTAAAGTAACCAAAAAAAAAAAAAGAAAAGAAAATGAAGCAAAATAGCACTTCCTCTGCGTCTAATTTCAATTTAAATGGCAGTTTGCAAAACAGTTACAAAACAACAGGAACAGAGACTTTCAGGGTGGTGTGTATATATATTTATATATATATATATATATATATACATACATATACACACATACACACACACACACATAAAACTAAATTTCCACGAATCAATAAAAAACAAGCTTCAAAAGCTGTTACTGTGATGTCTTTGTTAATGTTGTTCACACATCTTTTACAGATCTCAAGTACTCTCTTATGTTAACTAAACTCCCCTCAGGGTGCACTCACTCACTGATGAGGAAGCTCCAGTATGTTTTGCTTGGGAATGAACAGGAATGCTGGTTAGCAGGAACTCCTGTAGTGATAGCTATAACTTTACATTTGTTTGGGGACCTGCTACACAGAAGCTATATTATACCACCTGCACAATAGGAACATGAACAACTACAGTATGTGTGGGCGTTTACTGAGGGTACATACGGTGACAATACTCTGGCCACAGTTTAGTTAAGGCAAAGGGAAAGAAGTCTTTCTGTTCATTCCTGTGCCAGTGCTTGTCATGGGCCTGACAACAGCGTCATGAGTTTCAGTAGAGATTGGTTTGATCTAAATTTGAAATACAAATTGGCTTTTTGTCAGGTAATGTGATCTCAGTAATGCTGTCACTGCCATTTAAAGGATACTGAACTTTAGCGCACTACGATGTGTATCTCACATGTGTCGGGGCCACCCAAAAATGCTGAACAGCCACTCCTCAATATTAACTTTTCCAGTCAGGCACATCAGGCCTGAAATAGAGTAACATTATATCTGCAAATAAATTGCACTTCAGGGGCACATTTATAAATACAGACCAGACCTCGTGGTACTTCATAACTGTCTCCCATTAATCAAACCGGACACAATATTACTTAAGTTTGTTACATGCTGTGAATGAGATACTATATGTTTTTGTACATGCTGAAATACATTTGAACAGGGCTGTTATCTTGCTCTTAACAAGAGTTCCTCTAGATAGCACATGGGGGGGCAGGGGCCTCTTGCTGCGCAGGCAGCTGCTTCACATCTGGAACTTAATATAAACATCATGGCCAATAAAATCATTCCATTTCCTTAATTACTATTCCTGTCATTTCCGCACTAAATGAAAAGTTATTAATTCAGGGCCAACACAAACATGCTTCTCCAATACGAGGAGCTACTCCTGAAGCGTCGCCACCCTGACTACAGGCCCGCTGTCACTGGACTGGAACCACAAGCTCCTGCCTCCCTCTGCCAGTGTGTGTTTTGTGTGAATTTGGAGATGTGAGTGTGTATGTATGTATAAGGAACAGAGGCCAAGGCGCCGCAGACATGAATGGAACACAAGATGGCGTCTTGTTTTCCATCTCATCCAAATGTTCCCACTGGTGCCAGTATAATCATGACAGGCACAACCCGTCCTGTTTCATCTCTCTGCTTCCCCTTTCCCTCCTCCTCCTCCCCTCTACACTCCTCCTCTTGTTCTGGTTCTCAGTGTGTTCAACACATGCCCTGCTACCCTTTTCTCCACCCCATTTATACTACTCTTCCCTTCCATCCGTTCTCTCCCTCAGGATTCTCTGACATGCCTCCTGTAGTATCTAGTCCATGTTGGATAGCAGGCTTGTTAACATGAAATATTGGGTGATGATAGGATTTTGGAGATGTTCAGAGAGGATCTGTCTGAAATGTTGCCAAGATAAGTACAAATACTCACTGCAGCTATACATGTTCTAAGGGAGAAAATACAATCTCTCACAGGGTCATATGTCATCAAGCAAATTTTCAGCTGAAACATTCCTCACAGCACATCATTATCAGCCATCCCTTGCAGTCAAAATGCTTCCCATTGATTTCAAAGCTGCTGCTGTTAAGACATATCCAAAGGGCAAGTATAAATAGAGTGAACGTAAAGCTACTTGGATGGGAGTCCTTGTAAAACAGCCCACACCAAATGCATCTTTGTGGCAGCACAAATGCCAGTGTATGTGTGTCCTTATTGAGCATGACTCACCGATTACCATCTCCACCCGTGGGCAAAATGATACTAATATCATGTAGATGGTGATGTATGCGATTTGACACGGTAGTGGCTCTGATTGCAGCTGAAGCAATCCACAGACCAAGAGAGGAACAGGAATTGGTGAGCGACACGTATACTTACACAAAAGATGCATGTATGCACTCAAATACCACCAGTTTTGTAGTCGATGCTTTTGCTCCACCACACACAATTAAAGTCCCAATTAAAGGCCATTATGGGTTTTCCACTAGCAGCAACCACAGGGAGAGCAGCTCCGCGGCCCGTGCATTGCGGGCACACAGATGTCTCCTGTGTTGTCATCCAAAGGAACTCAGACTGATCCACAAACTTTATGATCATAATTACTGATCAAAATTAAAGTGCAACAACAATATAAACTCAGAGGACGGCAATAAAAAAAGTTTGAGTGATTCCGGTAAGTGGGGCCAAGTGGGACTATCAGAGGGAAGTGTTTGTGAGATGTTCATCCTGAGGAGAAAAGTATATTGAGGTGATGACAGCCACTGGCTGAAGCCATTTTCTCTCCTACAGCCTATTCAACTCCCATTTACCACAAGAGGGAGGCATTTCCCTGATAGTTTACCAGAAACGACAATTCTATTAAATTAGATTGATAATATTTATAAAAAGGCCACATTTTCATGCTTATTCTCACTTATGCAATTGCGTCTCTGTTTCTCACAGCCACAATCACCCATAGATTTGAGTTCTCACCACAGATGAAAGCACTGGGCTTCATATCTGCCGTGAAGCATCCATTCACCACCATACCCACACACAAGTTCAACACTAGTGTATTCCCTTGAGCGGCACCCAAAAGTGTCATGGGTTTCCGCTTCTGAGTTCCCATCCTCTTACCCAGTGACCTTAATGAGAGAGTGAAGTTCTCACTTGGCCAAACAATATGCTGTTGTAGAGGGCTGTGATAAGAGGTGGCTAGTCAACAGCCTCTGGACATGCAGCTGTGAAGGCGAACAGTCTTCCCGATCTGTCCCCAGCCTGACACGCAAAATCAGTTGCCAGATCAAATAACTTCACAAAGACACACACACACATATAGACTCACACACACACGTGTCAAAATGCATGTGGCTGAATCCCATTCCCACCCAATATCGTGCTTTGAGAACTAACAATCTGTTTAGCACAAAAACTGCAGTGGCTCCTTTCATCTTGAGTTCAAGGCACAGATGATCTAATTCCAAATCTGATGATGAACCAACCAGTGCCAAGTATCTAAAACAAGTGTCAACAACAACACCACTGTGAACTGCTGAGTGATAAATGAGCTCTTTCTTCGTGGTCAGCATGGTTTATTCTCTGAACTATTTAGGGCTTAAAAAGATCTTTTATATTCATGAACAAACTTATTTTGTGAGGCAGAAAATGTTAATTTAGTCAGTTTCAAGGTGGAGAGTATTTTCCCCTGGGAATGTCAAAAGTAGGATTTGTGATATCAGTCCCTCATTCATTAATTATTAATTTAAAAAACAATTATACATTTTTATGAAATTGATTGTGGGTCATGGCAATTTAAGGGGAAAAAAATCCTCACCCTAAGCTCCAGAACATTTTGATACAGAAACTATAAGACCAGTTCACAGATCTGGTACCTAAAAGCTGATTCAGAAACAAAGCATGTGTTTTAAAAACAGCTATTATTTGGTCAAAAGGCAGGCTTACAAACCACAACAAGAAATCACAGCAGGTCAATAAAACCAGAGGACCACAGGCTCAGTCATGTCAGCAACAGCTGAATTTGAACCAAAAGCATTTCTTCTAGACTGGTAAGTAAATAGCTGTTAATGCTGGCTATAGAGCAATAGTAAAAACTTAAATATAGGGCCTTTAAAGACATGGACATTGCCTCTTCTGAATTTCTGATCTTTCTATGAAGTTTGGTCTCTTTTCTAAAATGTGTTATATTGTGGTTTTCATGTGTTTAAAGCTAAAAATGTGAACTTTGGTGAACACTGACTTGTAAATTAATGGCAATGGCCAACTGTAAACTGTCTTAATAGTGCTGAAATTTGCCCTCCAACTGTGAGGAACCTATCCTATGAGCTGTTTCACACAATTTACAGGCTTCCAGTATCACCTCATCTGCCAGAACACAAATCAAAGTTTCACTGTAGCAGTAGTCAGTAGTCAAAAGGGAGACAGTAAGTCATCAGTGCAGGGATACAACAAGGGATACAAGATGGAGGTCACAGTCATCCTGATAAATACTGGCTGAGAGTTGCCCAAAAAAAAAATTGTGACGTTGATAAGGAGTCGACAACTCAATAGTGACGACTGCTGGGCAGGTGAGGAATGTCAGGTCTGAGGTAACAGGAGAGGTTACTACTCTATGCACACAAAAGTGATAAATCAGACTTAGAGGCAGAAGAGGAAAGAGGGGAGGACAGAGCCATGGCATGCAACCAAACCATGACAACCAAATACAATTAACGACAAAAGCAATTGCTGGTGTTAGAACAGACTGAAAAAATGCTTTTTTAAAGTGTAAAAATTTCCAGTGTGGTATTGGCACTATTTGGTCCGTCAAGTTATAATGGGTCTGTGGGCGACTCGCAGTCATTAAAACCAGACGCACACGTGGGAGCACTGAACAGGACAGAGAAAACAATGACGGATATTCCAGAGTCAATGAACTGTCTCAGTCAGACAATCTGCACTGATGTAGGGTTATGTGTGTGAATGAATGAGGTGTTTCCCCTAATGTGGGCTATAATCTGACCCTCTTGGGAGGAGCTGACGGAGTGCTGTGGAAAATATTCAGCTCAAATTCAGACTGGAGGTCCATTTTTAAATCTCAGACATGTGGGGGAAAAGAGAATTATATCAAGCAGGAAAAAACAAAAACACAGGAACGAAGAGAAAGATTAAAAAGGAATATTTGCAGAAGTGGAGGGACGAAATGGAGAGGAAAAGACAACATTAGGCATTACAAGCTTGAAACATGTGTAAACAGAGTATATAGAAACCAGATAGGGGCCAATCCTAAAGGTAATATACAGAGAGAATGCGTTTAGCAGAGTCCATTAAAGCCAAAAGCCTCTGAGGGAACGTTTCTAGCCAGACATGGGACTCTGATGGAGGTAGCCAAGACACTCTAACTCCAGGTTATCCTCTCACTCTGAGTAATGGACCAGGGTGTTTTCAGACTCCCATGGCCCCTCGCGAGCCCCTCTGAGCCCCTATGATGAAGTTAGAGATGCAGCAAGTGCGCTACAGCAGAGAGAAAGAGCCGTGCCCGTCTCCTGTTGCTGTTGAATGTAATTTCGGATCGTATTGCAGCGGAAGCACAACTGACAGAGAAGGAATCTATCGAATTCAGCTCAGACATCACAATAATATTGAGTCTTGTTTATAAACACACATTCAGGATGCTGCGGGAGTATCATTCGTTTGAGAGCCCCAGTGCTGAGTATCCTGAGAGCATTTGGTAAAGCTGCTGCCGATTTGTACTGGGCTAATAAAAACAACTCAGCAAAAATGTTGGTGTTTAGATGGACATTCCTTTCACAGCATTTAAATACAACTTAATAATTACTCAGTTAACTGGTTATTTGACTGCTGAAATCTTTACAACATGCTACATTCTTCAGAGTAGAAATTCTTTTGTTACCAATGTATGATACACATTTTTTTACTACCACATTTAATATATGCAGTATATTTAACCTTGTGTGAACAAGACTAGGAGTCCACAACCAAGCTAGCAGTGCTGTGAGAATGTATTTAGACATAGTGGTGCTTTAAGCTCAATGCTAATGTCAGATTGCTAACATATAGGGACAAACACCTATGGGCAATTTGGAGTCACCAGTTAACCCCTTTGGAGTCCATGCAGGCACAGGGAGGACATGCATAAGCCACACAGAAATAGGTTCAAACCCCTGCACCACCATGCCACTCCTCTGAGGGGAAATGTCTGAACCAAACTGGTTAGCAATCCACCCAATAGCTGTTGAGACATTTCATTCAAAACCAAAATTGTTAACCTCGTGGTTGGATCAGAGGAAAAGTCAGGTGATCAGCAAACCATAACCATAACCATCTTCTGATAGCCATGAATATCTGGAGAAATATTTGTGCCAATCCATCCTGTAGATGTTGAGATACTTCAAGTTAAGTGAAAAGTCTGACTTCTTGGGATCACTACAGGAAAAGTCAGTAGGATTCATCCTCTGGAGATCATGGATATCTGGATCAATTTTCATAGCAATCCATGTTATAATGACTGAGATAATTCAGTCTGGACCAAAGGGGTCTCCTGACTGACCGACCGACATCACCACCAATGAAGCCATGCTGTTAGCAAGGCTAAAACAAGATCAATTAACCTTCACCTGACAAACAAGACAAATCCTCCCTTTCCTTTCTTGTCTTTCATTGCGCCCCCATGTCTTTTCCTCAGTGGTTAACCAATTCTTGGCTCGGTCCTCCAGCACGACGCCATCGCTATTATAATGCCATCATCCCTGCCTGCCAAGCCATAGAGAATGATGTCACTTCCACCCTTGGTCATGGTGGTTTGGGTTTGGCCACTGGTGCATGTGACAATTTGTGCCCTACTAGGAAGCCCTGAAGCTTCCAACTTGGCAACCAGCCATGACATCCACACCCTCTCCTAGTTTCATAGCGAGGCACCCATTGATACAGCTGAATGTTTTAATTCACCAGAGAGCTTTTGACTGTGCCCTTATTTCTGCTTATGTTCTTTTTAATACTTCCATGTTAAATATCCACCTCTCCTCTCTTCTTTCCCCGTCATGCTGTGCATCGTCTCCACTCCTGTCATTTAGCCCATGGCTTTGTAGTCATGTTGCGAGGCGGAAAGGAGCTGGGCAGGGCGAGGCGCTGGCCCAGCAGTGGCTGATGTATGGCTTCTGGAGAGGAAACACAGCACAGGCAATGAGAGAATGTGGAAATGTACGCATGGCACAATGCCCGCTGGGCCCGGCCCACTCTGTACCGTGTTTAGAGGCAGCCTTTCTTCTCATGCCAGGTGGGTGGGGGATGAAAGAGGGCAATAGGGGGGCTGGGGGTGGACACAGGCCTGGGATCAAACACCAGAGATGCACTGGAGGGTGATGGTGGTTGTGTGGGTTGGTGGTTGTGTGATGAGTGTGAGGAGCGGTCGATTGACTGGACTGTTTTAATTCGTATGTGATTAATTATTGCACAAATCGTCCATGCATTTTCTCTGGCTTTTTTTCCTCTCCTCTGTTAGTGTTTATGAGGCTTCCTCATGACTGGTTTTGGAATATTTCTGAGGCCATTAATGCCCCATTCATTAAAATGTTAGATACTGTGTTTCATTTCCTTTTCTGATACCACACAAAATGACACACAGCATTCAGCTGAAAATACATCCTGCACTATTTATCCTATAACGTAAGGCTCCACAAAAAGATTGGAAAAACAGTTGTTAATGTGAGTATTTATAGTTTCAGTCATGTTTTAAATTGCTACTTCATGTGTGCTAGCAAGCATATTCAATGAACTATACCACTTTTTCACCATGACCACATCTGTAATTTGCCACTCAGCAGCGTCACTGTCCAAACTCTGATTCTGCATACTATATTTGAGGTTGGGAATTTCACATACATACTTGCAATATGACTAAGAGCAGGGGCAGATGCCTTTGTTGTCCCCATAGTGTCTCATTATCCCTGCCCTTCCAGCACAGGCGTGTGGGTTCTCAGTGGGGAACCCCAGCCCAAAGTGCGGTGGCGAGGATGGGACAAAACCAACCACCACTTGCAGGCTCCGGCCGGATGGGGAGGGAGGAAGACGACACTCATCATTTGGAGGTTTGGGTCTGATTGCTTCCCCTTGTGAGGGACTTAACTGTCCCCACTGGGAATGTGGTCCCTTTTACACCCACGCCTAAGGACACAGAGAGGGAGACAGAGGTGTAAAAATACAAAAATAAGAAAGAAATACAGCCAGGAAGAGTGAAGCTGACAGTGCAAAACAAGCCAAGGCTCTAAAAACAGCCTGTTATAAAACATGTATGAATTCAGTCTATAAAAAGAAATATACATTATATTGTGGGAATAAGTCACAAGAGTGACTGGTTACTCATTATGGTGAGGGAAGAATCCAGCTTTTTAAATACTCTACTAATCAAAACAACTTGTTTACAATTTACCTACAGTTTTTTTTGTCATCACTGAGGTCAAATGTGAAGCTGCAGCAAGATGAATAATAAAGCAGCTCAATATTTTTATACTAACAATGGAAAGTGGTTGCATGTGAAAGTGGTTGCTCGTTGTGATGAATTTGCTATTTTTTTAGTGTCTTTCCGCTCAGTGTTTTGGTTTTCCTGCCCACAATTTCACTGTTTTGATTCACCCTCGCTGTTGTTATGTTTTCAGTCGCAGCCAGCAGCTATTAGCTTGCTAAAAAGCTGATATTTCAGAATATGGAGACCAAATATGGAGCTGAAAGGAGAGTGAACAATATTCCAAATGAATCCTAATGTAGCTCTGACAGTTGTGTTTGTTAACAATCTATCAGCGTGTAAGGTAATAACACATGTTGTGTGTTGTGTTCACGACTAAAAATTAGTTATTGCAGGTTTAACGTGCACATTCCAGAAAAACTCAGTGATGTCAAAGTGGTAATTTGGTGGAAATTACATTCTTGCCCAGACAAAAATGTCAGTGTCTGTCAGTGATCGAAACCAGACATTGTTTAGGGGATTTCTGACTATACCTCAACCATGTTTGAAAGCCGACCATATTTCATAGAGAAATCCATGGGTTGGATTACATAATCAATGTAATTTTTGTCTTACTCTGCTATGTTGCTCTCATACCCTCCTCGCCTGTTTGCCCACCCCCTCATTTACAGTTAAATGCAATTGCTTTATTGGCTCAGTCGTTCCTGTTCTGAGGCGGCAGGGCCTTGCCAGTCGTCGTGGTTACTATAAAAACTAATCATTTCAATTTCCTTGTATCTTATTTCATTCATTTACTTTAATCACAGTCTATGGGAGGCGCCAATGTTTCCCCATGAGTGGCGTCTGCTAAAGAGAGCAGAAATTTAGAGCGGGCTGTTTTCAGCTGGCACTGGGGCAGAGACATCCATACTACTGTATTTAATGACTTCGCTGGAGTTCAAGCGATTAGAGCTCATCTTAGACAAGCTGTGTGCCCTTTTGATCTTTGAATCCTGAAAATGAAGTTGAGGGGAGAGACGGAGACGAATCACCTGCGGTTTTGGAAATCATTTAGAATGGACTGGCTTTCCAAACTGATAGGGGGTGAAAAAGGCTTGATCTTCTTAAGATGTACTGTTTCAGATTCCCTATCTGTCTGTTTCTCTGTTTCTGCGAGTGTGTGTGGGGCAAAAAGGAGAGAGTGAGAGTGGCTTAGGTTTCCCCCAAGACTAATAGACATGAATACTTTGAATAGAAAAAAATGTGCTGCTCTAAAACAATGTAAGCATAAGGCCAGCAGCATGTAGATGATTGTGATCGCTGAACTGCCTGGCACTGTGGCAGTCTCAGGCCAGTGAAGAATTATGGCCTTCGTCTGCTCCATTAATTAACAGCCATTCAGACAGGAAACCAGAGCCAGCACTACAGTTCGCTTTCATGTCTCATCCCATTTGCCTGCAGAAACCTCATTTTTCATTATTTACTGTATCACTTCCAGACTGATGATCATCAATATTGCGTAAATGAAGGGGGGGGTGAAATCTTTTTGGGAAAGGTTTGAAGTGCTGTTGAAATATTGGCCTGTGGTACGTGTTGTTAGTGAAACCCTCAGTGGGCTGTCACAGCGAGACATTAAAAAGGCGGCCTTGTACAGCCACACGTCCAGGCGTAACAATAATGAACCTCAGGGACTCTGAGAGCAGGAGGAAAGTGGACGCAAGTGTTTTATGATCTGGCGGTGCCGCGGACAAAGCAAATAATCGCCAGACACAGAAGAGCAGGTAGTTTCACTTAACCTCTGCTCGGGGCTGAGCGCCAACTTAACTGGAAGCACATGGCTGCAGAGTACATTAGATAGAGGGAGAGAGACAGAGAGAGACTGATTATTCCTGCCTCCCAATTAAATATCCATCATGGTGCTGAGGTGCAAGAGAGCAACCAACCTAATGACATTGTTATCACACAGTAGCTGGCCCTTTGCTGGTATATACAAGCCCACTGCGGACAGTTACTCAAGTTACCCAGGTCGTATGGCAAGTGGTAACACACAGAAGACTTGAGGAAGTCACAACTCTGGTTGGTGTACCTGAATGGTCAAATGGAAGAGAGAGCATACATCTCGTGGACTGTGGTCTGCTGTTTACTGGATGTCTGTGGCCTGTGGCTTTGTCTCCCTCCCATTAGTGTGTTTGGTGTTGTTCGCATGCCGACTGGCCCTACAGTAAATGCTCCTTATCGGTCGGCCACTCCTGAGGGCACCGCAGCCGCAGAAACCCCTGAGAGGGTGTAGGATGGATGAGGTGTGTACATGAGGGCAAGTGAGAGGAAGTGTGTGTCCAGGCATGTCTGCAAGCTTACATATTTACGAGTATGTGAACGAGATGACATTGTATGATGACATTGTGTATGTGTGAGGGTCAGGCCGGGCGGCAGTGACCATTCATCTGCAACTGTCTGCTGCTCTGCCCAGGTTAACTTCTCCTCTGGCCAAATGCTGCTATCAGGTTCCCCCATGTGGTTCCACTTAGACCGCCAGGGGCTCCAGCTACAGACTGCAGACAGCCTCTCAGGCCACAGGGCAGGAGCAGTGCAGGGAATGGCCCCACTGAACTGACTCAATAACCCACATCGAGGCACACACCTCATTGCTAGCAACTGGTGCCTCATGGCCTCTCTGACTGCCCCAAGCCAATGTGTTACTGTCCACTGATCATTACTGGGCTTCTTTGTTTACATGGAATGATAAGATAGGTCAGGTTAGAGGTGACACTACAAAGAAAGAGAATCTAGTTATTTTAAGATTGATTTAGCAATACACGATACAAAAATATATATGATTTAGATAAAATGCTTATTTTACTAGATTTATGATTTATGGGACCAATGCACACTTTGGTGGTGAAATTACAGCTTTCTCATGACACGCCCTACTGTATATGTTCCCAGCTTTTTCTGCCTCAGCAGAGGGTAAAAGCCCGTCCTTCTGTCTCAGCGTCCCTCCATCCCTCCTTGTCCCCCCCTCCACCACTTACAGTCTATCACTGTATATTTTTATTGATGAGGCCTGACAGCGCCCCAACTCCAATATAGCTTAGGACATTTGATATGAACACCCCACCCTTAAAGAAAAAAGAAAAAAGAAAAGAAAAATGTACCTCAGCCTCGCTCTCTCAGTCCAGAGACTCTACTCCATAACAGCAGGCCCTAATTTCTCTTTCCAGTCATGGAATATGATAATTTTCTTATTTGCAAGAAATATCAATTGCTCAAGGCGGACACATAATCATTGGGGAGGAAAGGAGAAGCTACCTGTGTAATGTGCTTAACAGGCTAACCCATTTAGCCGCAGGCGCTGTTTGAAAATGAGAAAGTGCTGATGGTCAAAATCAATTTTCCCTGTGTCCAAATTACTCCCTGCCCGGCTTAGAATTTCACCTAAATGGCCAAACCTTAAAACACTGATACTAATTCTATCATATTAGAGCCTGGTCATATAGTTGAAGTTATTGCTAATGCTATTTTGCTGTATTTATTGATGTAGCTAGATGACTCGAAGGCCAGGGAGCAGAGAGTTCTGTTACTGCCTTTGTGCTTGTGTGTGGAGATACATATCAGTACAGTGCATTCACTGTATGTGTAGCCATCGGCTTTAACAATGTTTTAGGATGTCAGATGCTCATGGGTTCACAAATCTGATATATCACAAACAAACAAAAAACAAAAAAACTATATAAAGGTTCTAATTCTCATATTACACAACACTGAAAGTTTCTTAGAGCGTAATGCCCTTAGCTGTCTCTAAACAGCAGATAATATCTTGATTTTCTGTGTACCTTAGTTTCTTGGTAACTGCTTAGAAAGAGTTCATTTGTATATTGTAATATCTTATGAAATGTCCCTGCAGTATGTTCTAATTACTTGAACAACTGAAACAACCATATAGTAAAAATAGGTGGTTCTAAGTAGTATAGTTTAACAACTAAAATATAGTTTAACAACTAATTTCATTGTCAGATGATATTTAATTGCAACCCTAGGAACAGTGTGACATTTTGGGAAGTATGCTTATTTGCTTTCCTGCTGAGAGTCAGATGAGAAGATCGATATGACTCCCATATGACTCCCATGTCTGTGTGGTATGAAGAAACAGCCAGCAGCTTGTTAGCTTAGCTTAGAATGAAGACTGGAAGGCAGAGGAAACACCCTGTCTGGCTCTGTCCAAAGGTAAAAAAGTCTTTCACCACCTCTAAAACTGACCAGTTTTGCTATGCTATGCTAATTGTCTCCTGGCTCAAGCTTTGTATTTAGAGTACATGTGTCAGAATGGTATCAATCCTCTCATCTAACTCTTGGAAAGTAAGTGAAAAAGCATAATGTCAAGACTTACAACACTGTACAGGAAGGATGCTGAACCAGTCCCTTAATCTACATTTAACAGTGAGGGTGACAAAGCTTTTCCCACTGTGGCTCCGATACTCATACAGCCTTCTTACAGACATTATCAGCAGTTTGGTCTGTATTTAAAACAGCTTCTGAAAACCTGCTTGTACAGACTGGCCTGTCATTCATGTTTTTGAGTCTGAAAACTGTCACTGTCAAAACTGTCATTTGCTTTATTTATATTGATGACATATGATGCTCGCATTAGAAATATAGCAGAGCATTTAAATAAACTGTAATCCCTTACATGGGTTATTAAGTGGATCTCTGTCTCACTTTTTCCAATTATAAATCCAGAATCCTGACAGTTGTTTCCAGAAGAATATTTTTAGGCATTAACAGCTTCTTATGAACTCAATCAAACTGACCTCTTTTATTTTCATGTAACTGCTATATAATTACGGGACTTTTTCTTAGAAAGTTAAATAAACTGGGAGGCCTTTACCGACAGTGCCTAGTGCACTTTCACTCCATTTTCAATATAATAAATATATAATAATGGTTCCAGGAAACTTCTTAGTAAATTACTGGTTACATATAAACTTCTCTCTTGAGATTATTAGGAAACTGAACCTGGAGACTGAAGGTTTTCTAATTTGCACAATATGAGGTTGTGTGTGAGTGTAGAGAAAGGCTTTTAATGTTCCTGATGTCAATCATTTTATATGTTAATATGCACCCACAACAATCTGGATTTACACATAGAATTAAAGTCACCACAATCAAGACACATTTTATCATTTCTAGTTACCTCTGTAAAAGCACAGGGTATGACATCACTGTCAATGGTGCCATTTGAGGGACTTGATCTCAACTTGATCTCTCAATTGAAAGAGCTTTATGACCTGCCTTGTGACTTGCAATTTCTTTGTGATAAGATTTGCCTTGGACTTGTTTAAAAGGAGCTTGTACTTTGCTCGGGATTTGCTGGGACAGACCTGACTTGTCCCCTCCCCGTAGACTCAAAAACAGCTCTGGTCGGGACTATAGATCTGTGGATTCGGGGTGAGGTTGGCTTGTGGCCATAGCCCGTCCACCTGGGCTAGCCACATCATAAACAACAGCTGTGTGTCAGGTCTGCTGCTGTATCAACATCACCACACTGGCCACTGGCTGGAGCCGCACATAGGTATTATATCCATGACACTTCCTGCTGGAGGACAGCCCTCTAAACACCAAGGCCACTGTCCAGGAAGTTGGGTACACCAAGATATTAAAGGATAACTGCAAAGGAAAGAACTACTGAGAGATGTGAGTCAATGTGCATTTGACTTAATCTAGATTTTAAGGTGGTTTCACTTGCAACGTCATAATAATTAATGGACTTCAACATGCCCCTGTCCTTTAACACTCAAGACTCTCTGAGCAAATTCCCAGGGCTTGGGAATACATATCTGTTGCAGCCTTGTCCAGTGCTCATAGCGCAGGTCAGCCTAATAACCTTTGTCAGCTCTTTAGGCGTGAAGAAGGTATATTGTAACCATTTGGGCAGAAACGGGCCGGCTTTCCCGATATTGACTCAAACACACAGAGGGGAGAAGGAGGGGAGGCGTGGAATAAAGTGACACTAATGGAACATTGATGACAAAACAAGGCGCGCACAGGGACCACTTTCTAGCGTTTTTAATTCTTAATGCTGTCGCCTCGGGTTTCAACATGTCTTGGGCCGAGGCAGCTGCTTGCGCCCTGGACGGATCTGGCACGAGGATTAGGATTTCTTCGCGAGGAAATGGTCACGTGATTTACTGTTGCTGGAGAGGCGCTACAGGTGCCAGTGCGTGAGGAGGGAGGGATAAGATGACCGAAAACTCGTCTCTTTGGAACCGCACTACGCTCTTCTCCCTGCTCCGGAATCAGCTCTATCGTGACTGGGCTGAGAGATCGGAGCGTCACCCTATACTTTGAAAACACACTTTGATGGCAATTAAATATTAATATGGGGAATCATAGCCTGAGAGCTGTATCCACATTACATGGAGCATGCAAATCGCTCCAATCAGTGAGCCAACTGAAATAGCATCTGGAGAGCTGTATAAATAAGACTATGGTTATCTTTAATATCATTAATATGGACTAAACCAACTGCAGAGGGAAAGAATAATATAAAACTGGGAAGCAATTACTGTAATTATCATTATTTTGTTTTAATTTGCATGTGAATGTGGTGTGCAGTTGCTTTGACCTTGTGTGAGTCTGTCACTAGCCAGCATTAACAATTAACCATAAAAAGTTGGTAACCGTATGACAAATAATGCACTTTGTTTTCTTCATTAGACTCAAATGTCAAATTAAAAGCCTCTCAGATATGCAAAGAGGAAGGGTGTGGAAATCAGAAAAATTCTCCTTTCTCTCCCTTCATCTCTGCTCCACACAAGCTCAAATTCAAACACAGTCATCTGCCTTTTCTCTTGGTTTCTCTCTCTCCCCTCCATAATCAGGCCTGGTTTCCTCCGAATAGGAAAACATCCCTCTTTCCTCCCTGCCTGCGCCTGTCAGCGATTCTGTGTGGGCCTGGACTCAACTCAGGCTGTGGCCAAAAATATCCCCCCATGGCTCCTCTGAATGGGACCGGCCACATAGACCACAGGCACACAGCCCTAAAAATACAGAGCAACTCAGCCACAGCTCCCCCTCGTTCATTCATTAGCACCGAGCAGACTCAGGAGCTAACAGAGGGGAAAGCTGAGAGGCGGCTGTGTGTGTGTGTTTGTGTGTGTACGCCGCGCAAGGTGATGCAATGTTGAAACATCTCTGATAGTAGGTGTGGAAAAACAATGGCTGTCTACTGTGAGACGATTTCAGATCACATCCACGCCCAAGAAAAAGCTCCGGCTCTTTTGCCAAGAGAGTGCAACTTCAGTTAAGTGCCAAATACAAGCCTTCAGATTTCAGCCTGGAGACAAAAACTTCTTCTGGCTGCTTTTGAATATCTAGTGTTGGTGGTGGCGTGGGAGAAATTCATTAGAAGTCATAAACCTGTCTCAGCAAAATGATTGACTGCCCTCAGGCTGGCTCTCACAGATAACCATCGTCTCGTCACATAGTGCCACCCATTATCTCCTTGATCCAGTGATTGAAAGTGAGACAGAAGGTGAGAAAGAGTGTGCTTAATTAACAGTATTGTTTAATAAAGACAGGTTATTTGTCTGCATACCTCTCCTGCTGTTCAGTCGCTGCACTTCCCCGCTGTGTGTGCGATGCCAACTCAAGTGTTGGGCGGTTGCTCGATGTGTGGGCACCGTTTCTTACACATTCCGTTCCTCTAACTCGCCAACAGACGGAACAGGCCCAGGCCAAATCACATGGTGTGTGTGTGTGTACAGTATGAGTGGAAGAGTCTATTTGTGTGACTACATTTGCAAAAATATGAATATGTTTTCATGGAGCCTGAGTTTATATAGATGTGTTCTGTGTCTGAGTGTTTGTCTGTGTGTGTAGCAGAGAAAGCCGGCTGCATATTTGTGTTTTTTAAGTATGTGTAAGAGTGTGTGTGTGTGTGTCTGAGTATGTGTGCGCATGTGTAAACAGCTGGCAAGCCTGCCTGTGGTGCTGTATACACAGAAGTGAAGGTATTCTGGCTGAGGTTACGAGGTGGGTGGGGGGGTATGCTGGGGCTGAATGAGGCATTTAGTGCTGACAGTTAAAAATACTCCAAGCAGGGCTGGTGGTGGTGGTGCTGCAGCTAACGTCGATCCGCTGGAGCCGACTTATGCTGCTCGTGCCCCACACACACTCTTCACATCAACCGCCTATTTCAGGCCCAATCTGGGCTGCGGCCTAGCATGCTAAACCTTATGTAAGATAATGGTTAACCAGAAGTATGAGAGCAGACCTGGGAGTCCTCCCACACATGAAGGCATGTGGGTTCTTTATTGGCTCAAATCAAGTCGTTTGATATTCAAAAGTAAACAAGGTGCAGTGTGATACTTCAATGACGTTGTGTATATCTACTCTCAGCAATATTAGAAGCAGCTGATAGATTTATGGGTGTGTAAGCAAGGCCTTGATAAAACCTGAACTCCATAAAATAGGTCACATTGTGTATCTTAATGGCTATAGAGTTCAGAAACTGAGAAAATGGCATTTAAGGTCATCAGACAAGTATAAACTTGATTACAGAAGTAAATGATCCTCTTGGTGTGTAAAAAGAAATATAAAGATTTATACTCCATCCTGCAAGATTTATATTCCATTAACCTAAAACCAGTTGATATAAAAAGCAAAAGACTTTTTGTTTTCAGTTGATAAAATAAAGCTACATTTTTGAAATGTATTTGTGTTTTACATTCATTATATTTTTTGACATGTCTGACAAGCTTTCCTTATTATTACTATTTTGTTATTTTTGGGCCTCCATACTATACCATTACCTGGAGTTAGATGTCATACTGTAAGTTCCCTTTGGCTCAGGCTTGGCTGCTTATACATTGGGACTGAAGCAACAACTTAATTTCACTAATTCAATCGGGCCATTAAATCATTTTAGTCAGAGGCAAATGGAGAGCTGTTTGCTGTTTATCAAGCTGAAAGGCTTCTTCTCGCTCATTTAATGATAGCATTACAGTAATATAGGTGTTTACGATAGGTGTGGGGCTTATTTAGAGTTAATAAAACATTCTCTTTCCTATGTAATGAAGAATGCTGTTTGACATAAGTGCTTTTTGTTTGTTCTGTTTGGTCTCAAGTGTGAGGAGAGGACCATTAACTTGAGACAAACATTTTTACCAGTGGTTTGTGAAAGCCTTCTCTGAAATGTACCGGAGAGGCACTGATGCACAGTTTCTCGCACATCTTTGCAAGACTACAGGCAGCAAAATAGCAAGTGTACTGAAATTCTCAAAGTTGAATCTAATGCTTTGAAAGCAGAGGTGAGATAAACACAACTATAAACCTTTCTATCATCAACAGCATAAGATAATATGTATATATATAATATGGTTTTGATGCATAAAGTAGTTTTGCAAGTGATACTACCGGTAAGATTAGGCCTTCCCTGGAAAAGGTCACCCACCTAAGTCATCAACATGAAACATACCAACACCTCTCCATGGAATGTGAGATATGGCCAAGTGTGATCAACAGTTGCTAGCAAGCATGTTGACATTGGAATACAGTAGGTGGAGCTCTTGTAGAAAAAAGGCACCAGTGTCTTTATTGGGGGGTGGGGGAGCGCAGGTTGGTGGAGGGGATATGGTTGACAAAATATAAAACAGAATGTGTGTTTTTGTGTTAAATTTGATAATGTTCCCCTCGGGTTTCCAGGAGCCCATGGATTGGGCTGAGTGCAGAGCGCACGACAGACCTTCAAAAAGCAGCTATTTAAAAGTCTCAGTTAACAGGACCCTCCAAACAGCCAAACCGCTTCAAACATCAGCCAAACAAGATCCACATTGTTCAATGGCATGCCCAAAGTGGCCATAACCCAAGCACGGGCCCATAAACAACTCCTAATTGGTTTAATTATCATATAATTTTAAAAATATGTTTTAATATAGGGTCTATCCTTTTATTTACCCAGAGCGAAGTGGAAATAAGACTTGGGCCCAGTAACAAATTCAATATGTTCATTATGTAAACACCTTAAAGAGGAGGGAGAGAGAGGGCAAGAGAGTGAACTAGTCAAAATGTAGAGATTAAATAAAAGTGGAGTTCTCACATAAGTGCTGCACATATGCAAAAAGACTCAAAACCAAATGTTTTGTGCTTTGCAAGAGAACCCAAACACACTGATGGATAGATAGAACAATGTCCAAGCTCACTTTTTTTTTCTTTGTTGCTGTTTTTCTGAGAGAGCTGACAGATGATGTACAGAGGAAACTGGCCGAGTGTTTCACAACAACTGCTTCCTTCCTGGATGGAGATATGAGTGGTAGAGAGGGATAAGAGAGTAAAAAAGGTCCGAGTCGACAAAGAGGCTTTTTAGCAAAATTTGTCGGCTCCTCTGCTCAAATTGCAGGCTGCAGAGGAGGGTAAATAAACTGTGAGCAGACCGCTGACCCCTAATCAATACTCTCTCTCTGGACCCTAACTGTTGAGTGTTGACACGCAGCAAGCAACACGTGCCCCTAACAGCGCCTCAGAAACATGTGAGAACACACTGTACCACAATCACAACACACAGGAATGCTCAGCATGTTTACTCTAAATGCTCCCTCATTGGCAGTCTGATGTGTATTGCCACAAAATTCTGCTTGGCACAACAACAATGAAAACATGCAAATGAGATGGTAAATCCCAAGCCCGGCCATGTCTCTTCATGTCTAATGAGTTGGGAGCTGTGGTTACAATCAGAACACCTATTACAGAAATACTACATGTTATTAACTGAAGTGTGTGGCATGTTTTTTAATGAAGAGCTGGAGGGAAGTAAATTTCACAGTAGGAGGAACATGTTTTCAAATGAACTGATAATTTGTGTTACTGTTTCTGTGCCGTTAATTGTAGACCTCCATGAACGATAAAACTGTCTGAACACCTGTGGATTATTTTCAAAAATCATTAACTACTTTCAGTTGTGCTGTACTTGACTGTGGTGTTTTATGTAATGCTTGTGTTTAACATTTACATACAGTAATCTTTCATTTCTACTGGATTAGATCAGTAATACGTAGTAGTACTAAATGATTGGCTACAAACATTGCAAAAGTTATCGGAGATTTAATGCATAGTAGATGACAGAGAGAGAACTCAGAATTCATTAAAGGAACTGTGCATTCCTGTGCCCCTGATCAACCACTGACTGTTGTAGTGTGCCAAGAAATGTAGCAATATACCAACAAATTCATGTAATTTGCTGAACAGCAGCCTCTTTGACCACATGTAATAACTGGTAACTGGTAACAGCCTAAAAAAAAAAAAAAGGATATTCCACGTGATGTACACTGGCCCAAAACACATTTTTCATACACAATTATCAGAAATGGGGCAGCTGTCAGAGTCACAGTCACTCCTGAAATAACCCATTTATGATTAGAATTTGGCCTAATAACATTTGAATCTTAAGAAGTCTTGGATCTGTATGTTCTCAACCAGCTCAGCTGGAGAGGGACTCTAGTGCCCACACTCTATGGGCCCAGAAACACTGAGGAGTCAGGAAACCTGCAGAGACTTGCACGATGTGTGTCCTATGATCAACTTTCAAAGGAATGAATGTGGTGGCATTTTTGAACACGGTATCTGATTCTCATCGATACCTACATGCTGACAATATCACAAGTGTCATAAATTCATTGAACTAACTCACTAATGTCAGTTAAATATTATTATACAAATCTGAAGCTTGCTAACATTAGCTAACACTAGTGACTTAGTTTTCATTCAAACCAGACAGTCAGATTAAACCTCCTAAATGTATTTAATTCAGCATTTCATTGGTTATGATTTCAACTTTTCATTTGTGAGACAAAGAATATGTTATTTCTTTTTTCAAATGTTACATAGTTTAAATGGAGAATATGTCATTTAAGTCATGGAAATGTGTACTGTATATATTGTAAATGACAGCCATTCTGAACGAGGATATTTCAGGGTCAGTATTGCATCACTGTGTTACAGTATAGGCCCATAACAAGGATAGCACAGAGACGCCATTGCGCCTCCTTTGAGACCAAATGTTATCATGCCAGATTTGTGGCCTCAAAACAATTTTAGGCAGCGCCAGAATGAGGGATAAATTGCCTTGAGTCATCGGATTCCTATTAGGGAAAATGTTTGCGGAATGATTGGCAGTGAGACCAGAACCACTTTTAAATGGTCAGAGAAGATGAAGGAGGAAAAAGCAATTGACGCATCAGGTCTGTTCCAAGACTAAATCTGACTGTCAACAATGTTAGCTTGTGATCGGGCCCTCCAGAACGACACCCATTGCACGCCATGCTTTTAGGAGGGGAAATAGAGTAATAGCAGGAACCTGATAGTGTTAGATGTCAGTTCAGCCATTCAGCAGATCCAGAAATTTTCTGCTTAACTGCTGAGGAAGACAGCGCTGTCCTCACTCTGTTGTTTGTTATGCACGTGACTCGAGGGTTAAGATAAATTGTTTTATTAAACCAGAAATTACAGTGTGATGTTCTGTTTGTGTGGGATGACCCTGAACAAAGAGTAACACCAAATGCATGCACACACTTGCAGCAACTTTATTTTGGAAGCCCTGCACATCCCCTCTCGCTTTGTCTTGGGTGAGCTCCGAAACCTGTGTTTCATTTGCAGCTTTGACCTCAGGATCACATCATAATTTTCAGAACGAGTTCACTCCTCATTAGAAGTGAGAAAAGTGATGGAGCGACTGGGGGGCAAAGAGGGAGAAACTGAGAAATAAAGATAAATGGGACATGAGGAATAGAGAGAGAGAGAAACAGTGGAGAATGAAAGAGTGTTTCGCTTGATGTGAGCCAAATGACAGGCGTTGGGACACGAATGTGAAAACTTAATGGGCCTTGGCCTCTGAAGTGGGCCTCCCCAGTAAAATGAAAAGCCTGTGGAGCTGGCTCCTGTGATGGATGAAGCGTTGCGCTTGCCGGGCCCTGACAGATTCTGGGAAAGCGCTTGAGCCGTCTCCGGTCCTGATAAAGAAATAAGAGGAGAGCCAGTGCTGCTCGTCTCACTCCTGAGGTGACAGAGGAGCTTTAAAATGTGATGGAGGTTCCCAGCCAGACAGCCATTATCTACAAAGCTGAGTCACGATAATGTGATTTACTTTGCACCCTTCTTTTATGACGAGGATAGCATCAATACTTTTGCGTGTGGAAATATCAACAACTATAACTAGAGACATGAATGTGCCTGACCTTGATGGCAAAGGTACTGTCCCTCTAAACCTCTGTCCACTGACTGTGCAGCAGACTCTCAAACAGAGACCTGGGACTCAGCTCATGTGTCCCTGTTCAGTCTGGTTTCTAATTGGTACCATCTCCTCACAGTGACATCACTGGAGTCATAGCCGAGGTGATGGGGACCAGATGGTGAAGAGATGGTGATGAGCCACTCCTGAGCTCTTGTCTCTTCACCTCTCATTAATGTGGTTTTCTTTCTGCCCTTTGCTTATCTTATCTGTCAGATTGTTGGGGTTCATCCACATCAAAATATTTTTTGTTTCTTGCCATCAAAATTGCCTTTGGTTTCCAATACAATTGCTGCAGACTAAATCAATGTGGCTTCACTCCACCTCACACATCCCTCATACTTGCTGCGATTGATCCTACAGGATCTGTTGCCCTTTCATACTGTAGACTGTAGATTGATTTGGCCACAAAAAGATTGTGCTCTGATTTTAGTAAAGTGGATTGTGGTGGCTGACTTCTTCTGCAGACCTTCGACCTCTAATTAACACCCCTCCTGCCCCTCCTCCTCTCTCTCATTTCCCAAAAGTGACCCAACACAGCCGCTCGCTGTCCTGGTGAAGGTCAAACATTTTTTGTGCCCTCACACCCGTGCGTACAAACACACGCAGACAGAAGAAACACATTGATCCTTGAGGCTGGTGTTCATTTCAGATTCCTGTTAGGATCCATACACCTCATCGATTTCACCATCTCCTCTGATTAGGCAATTGAGGAGAACATTCCAGCGTCCCGATGGGCCTGATCAGGAAGACTTGTCCCAGAGGACGGCTGATAAAAAGAGAAGGAAAAAGTGTAAGAGAGACAGGGAGGCAAAAATTACTGAGGCCAGAACTGACCGCTTGCTATGCTCTGTTCTCCATAGTTACTGTTGCTATGTCCGTCAAGCTTAGTTCCCGCACATTGGCTAATTTAGCATCAAAATTTTTTGTACGTTTTGAAATATGGGTTCTTGATTTCAGACATAAGTAGACAAAGGCAGTCTTCTCATTTCTAGTTTGTGCCTGACAGTTTCGCTGACTGAAATCACAAATGTTGTTACAAGATTTTATCAGTTTCAGCTAGCTAGTTAATCAAGCATGTTAGCTCCACGAGTTGAAAATGAAAGGGTGTTTGAAAACCCTGTCTCCTGCTGACTTTTGAGTGTTTAAAATATATACATGATATCAGCATCCACACCAGATAATGATCTATGTAGAGGACATGTAAATTAAGAAATATCACTGATCTAATGTCGCAGTCAGCTCCAAGTATTATAGATATGTCAAGGAAAAATGTAAGATCACATACAGATTACATAACACTGTGTCTGTGACGCTTACCTACTTTCACTTTTAGTGTTACAAGAAAAGAAAGGGTTTAGGATTAGAGCTGACTGATGTGTTTGGCACTTGTAATGTTATCTGGGGTAACATTGGCTGGAGTTTTCTGGAGTGTAACTTACCCAAATCCAATAAACAGCAGGACACAGCACCTGATATTGGCCTACACTCTCAAAGCATCCAGGATTGGCTTTCAAATAGTACACAGTGGATGTGCCAGGTGTTTTTTTTTTTTTGTAACCTGTAAACCAGCAAACTAAAGTAGTTAGCTAATGATTTGTTCCTTGGCTACAGAAGTGATGCTCGGTTACTATACTGCGCTTCTTAGCCAAACATGCTAATGAGTGTAGCTTATGTTAGGGCAGATAAACACATTCCTTCAGTTTGGTGCTTGTGTTTTGGCTAAAAAAATAGACACCACCTTCCAAACTCTTCAGATTCCAAAATGTTGACTATCTCTCTCACTACAGCCACCCACCAGTTCAACATCAGATGACAGACCTGCCATACCTAGTTAGGGTTGCTAAGCTATCATTGGACAACTGCTGTTCAGGAAAGGAGTTAAACGAACAGGAAATTAGTGATAGAAAAAGAAAAAAGGCACAACAGCAATGCTTGTATGCCTACACTGACTCAGATCAATGGATTTGTGGTGTATACAAAGCAGTAGAATGTGTTCTGCTCAATGATTTCAGACCTGGAGGACAGAGAGCAGACACACAGCTCATCTGTGCCCATGACACAGATCACATGCAATGACCTGGAACTGCTTCTAATCACACAGGCCAGACCACAGACAGTGGATCTAGTCATAGCAACAGAGGAAAACTGTCCAGGCATTCTTCCCTGTCTGTGTCAACAATGACACACCTCTGCTCTGCTCTGTCCCCTCCCTCCTCCTGCTGTCTTTTAAAGCAGTAACAGAGAGTGAAAGAGAAAAAACAGGCCTGTGTCACACTATAAAGCCAAAACGCTTACACTCCAGAATGCTTTTATACATGGCGCTTCACTGTCTTGTGCAATGCTTAATCCCAGCCCTGCCTGGACTCTGTGTGTGTGTGTCTCTCTCTCTTTCTGGTCCCACTTGCTTTCTCTCTTCAGAGGGATAAAGCAGCAGTTGAAGAAGTAGCCCACCCCAGGGGTTGAAAGCTTGTATCCCATCCAACCCTGAAAGCTGTTTTCACTCAAAACATTGTCAGCATGCCCAAACATGTCAGAGGAAGTTATTTGTAACAAGGGGGATAGGGAACTATCCTTTAGATCTGTCATCGGGCTCTGGAGGGGAAGCTCACTGCTCACTGGCCGCACACCTCCGCCAGCCAATCAGAAGGCAGGAAAGACAAATAAATAGGAGGCTCTGTCCCTGAATGGACAACTCATACTGGTGGTTTCATCATTCTCCTGGCGAGTTGGGTGCAATGGCGACAGTGTTTCTACTTTTCCTCCACTGCTCCTACACTCTCATCTTTCCCGTGTGTGACCTCTTTCAAAGATGGAACATGAAACGTCATTTTGGTGTGGTAAAAGAAATCACAGGTGCATTACATAATAAACAAAACAAAGCAAAAGTGCTGTTATTTTGAAAAATGAATCTACTAAGTATTATCTCATCACAACAAAGCAACTTTCAACTCTTCTTCATGCATGTGACCTGTGACACTGCATAGCATCAGACTTTCTGGCCTCTACTTTTTTATAAAATACATTATCACACATAAATACTTAGCTTTGAAATATGTATCATAGCAAAAGCCATGTTTGATAATGGTGCGTTAAAGGCACACTTCAGTGATTTAGAATTGCTCCTCCAAGCCAGAGAGAAGTTAGCTCAGAGCTAAGTCTGACAAATAACAAAGAATAACAAAAATAACATTCAAAAAATAAAGGAATCATCAAAATTGAAGCTGCATTCTTCATAAAAATATAAGCAGCTGAGGAACAGATGTAATACTCACTACAGAATATATAGAAATGTATTGTGATACTCGCCTCAAATGTACACAGAATCTGTTTCACTCTCTGCTGTTTGTTATGGAACAAAAAACGTGCTATGAGTCACAGCAGTGAGTCCAACCAGCTCTCTGGGCATAAAAACAAACTTTATTAAAAGATCATAGGCACAAGGGCCGACAATAGCAGAAGTCATCAATCAAAGGTGGAGTGGCTGCCATGGCGTGCGTAGCATGGTGGGAGGCTTGGTTGGAGAAGTACCACAGAAAATGACTCATGCTTTTCCAGATTTGTCGGTGCAATTCCCTCGCATCTCCTCCTCCCTCATCAGGAATGTCACAGCAATCAGAGAATATGCCAGTGGCTGGGTTTTGATCACCGACAAAGAATCGATACGAGGATGAACACAAACAAATGCAAATGCTGTGGCTGAAATGCACATTCACTGTCTGTATGCATGCAAGCTTAATTTATGGGTATAGTCATTCAGAAATCTACAGGCACACATGCATATGCTCAATCACACACACAGACACATACACACACATAGACACTCCACTGCAGCAAGCTGTGCCCAATCAATTGTTGTAACCATTATTCAACATATGTGGCTAATTTGTCCCTGGCAATTTCCATCATGGTTGGGTGATGGTCTACAGAGAGAGATAGAACAAAGCCGAGGCGGTCACATGACAAGTCCCAACCAAACCATCACAGCCACAAACACACAGGATAAATGTCAGCACTTTGACCGATCCAGCCTCCCATTCTGCTTCTACCAACACACAGCCAGCACGATAAATATCAGCGAGGATAATGATTGTGCTAGAGAAAGTAGAGGAGTAATGACTGAGGCTGGACTTGGTGCTAACATATACAGTCGGGGTTTTCCAGGTAGCGAATGTGAAACGTCTGATGTTGCGCTGGAGTTATTTAACTAAATTAACCCAGTTAAATGTGCTGGAGCCTGTGGTTGGCAGAATATAAAGAGAAGAGTCACTACCTCGTCCACACACATTTGTCAATGCAGGCGGATAGACTGACAGACCTAGATGCATATGCACGCACACACACATACACACAGACTCTGTGGGTAATAGTGGCTGCATGGGTGTTAGAGGGGCGCCACTGTGGTCGGACTGGACTGTCTGGGAGCATAAAGTGGCCTTCTCATGGTTCCCCACTTGCCTGGGTGGTCTGACTCTGGTACTGATGTGTGTGTGTGTGTGGACAGGGACGGACATACATTCGTCCTGCAAAGGTGAGATGAGTGAGTGTGTGTGGTGGCAGAGGGTGGCAAGACAGCCTGGGCAGTGCCCACACATGGAGTGCCACAAGTCCCACTGACCATCCTATTAAACACACACACATACACACACACCCAGCCCCCATCCATGCGGAACAAATATTTTGACAGAGACGGGTAGACGATGGGGCGTCTCCTCTCTCTCTAACTGGGTTACTTCTGCTGTTAGGCTGGGCTCAACACAGGATGGTCTCGGTATGCCCAAACAGGACCTGAGGAAACCTCAGCCACTTTTAGAGTCAATCAGCCCCTCGGCAGCCCCCAGCCCTGCCCTGACGACTCTGGAGGCAAATGCTAACACTGCACCATCAGACGGCGGAGTGAGGAGGACAGCAGATTCCTTGGGTTTCTAAGTTGTGGCCAGAAGGAAAAAAATAAACATTTTCTCCTTCCAATGAGATTTCAACAGGCAGATATACTGCCTGTCGCCTTTCCAGTTACGTTGAAAAAAAGTGTCATTCTCTCTCTCTCTAGCTCTCTCTCTCATAAGTGCCAGGCTATTTTGGTTTCCCAAAATATTTTCTAAGGTCTGAAGAGCTGCTTTTATATATCTGTCGCCCTTGCTGTTTGAAAGTGAGAGTGTCAGCTGAAAAGGACCATTCACTGGCCAGAATCAAAGTGTTTTGACCATGTTAAATGGTGCTCTATTGAGAGGGAAGGCCACCTCAGTCCACAGAGCAAAATTACAGCTCCACAACATCCAATGTTCGTTACCTTAGACATTGGTGGTCATGTATAAAAGATTCAAGCAATTTGAACAGCTTTGTGAAACTGTATAACAAGGCTGCTGTCACTTTAAGCAGCTCTCTGTTTTCTCTCAGCCATTCTCTACAGCAGAGAGTGACTCAGTGTTTTCAGTCAGTTGTTTCCATTTGATGCTGCTTTATTTCTTCAACTTCATTATATTTCAAACCAATATATTGAACTTTTTACTTAAATTTATCTGACAGCTGTGGTTACTAGATACTTTTCTGAATAACATTTTTCATACAAAATGTAAGATCAACTTACAGAATAGAGGCTCACATATTTACACTTTTGACATTTTACTACTACAACATTACTACTTATACCTGTATTTATTGATTTGTCTCAGGCTTCAGGGGAGCCAAACAAGCTGTAAACACAATATTAACATTTTATCGTCTTATTAATTTTACTAATCCACAGACACTGAGCAATATTATCATTCACTGGGAGTTGTGTTTCTGTCCACCTGATGAATGGAAGTCTAATATCCACTCCTGCTTTAGTGCTTTTTTAGTCTTCTTGTTTTTTCAGCACAAAGTGAATTTAATTGAGCTTTTTCATTGGAAAAAGTGACACTGAACCAAACCACTAAAGTTGCAGGCTGTCAAGCCATCACAATGAGCTGAAAGTCCATAGAGCTGAGAAGAACTGTAGAGTTGGGTGATACTTTTCTGTGGGGTTCATGACAATGAGCCAACAGTCACATTACAAACAGACATTTGAGCTATTGTTCATGTACAAATATTGATTAGTGCAGCTTTTAGTAGGGTCTGAGTATTTACTCCATGACTAGTGATAACTGAAAATTACTGTTGCAGACCAGTCAGACAGGCACTTTCACTGGTTTTTCTCCTCACTGCTGTAAAACTCTCTAGACAAGATGTTTTGTTGTTTACATGTTATTTCTCTGCCTCTTCCTTGCATGCAGGCAGAGTTAAGGGAGCAGCATTCATTATTGATCAGGCTATTTCCAAATGTCCTTATGAGTAATAAACAGTCGCACATAGACAGTCGGTGCATTAGTGTCAGCAGGAGCGCCAGGCGGACAGCAGAGGCCTATCAGTCACCATCACTCCCAACGTGACGAGACTGATTATAGGTTATTATTAAGCTGTATTGATTACTGCCAGGGGGAGCTAAGTGTGCTGGAGAGAGACTGTTGATTTGTATAGGAGGAGACTTTTACAGCTCCCCACACTACAGTACACCGTACTGCAGTAAAACACACGATTGGACAGTTTAAAGCAGTTTACAGTGTTTGACAACAAACAGTGTTTACCATCATGATTTGTTTAGCCTTATATTAGAATACACAGTTCCTCTGAGCATTTTCTCTCTGGGTCTATGTCAGGAAGTCATATTTACCATCAAATTCCATCAGTGGTTTTGAGCTTTTATCGTCACAATAATTATGGCTGTCCATTTATTGAATAAACCTTTGAAGTGGTAGCACTTTGAGATGCCATAGCCACCCCAAACACACCACTTTTGGGGGCAGAGTGAACAGCGCACAGGCTTTGGAAGCCATGTGGGTAACCTTGCCTGTACCACTCTGTCCACACACACACACACACAAACACACACACTCACAGACAAACACACACATATACACACACCATTCTCTCCTCCAAACCAATCATTATACCCATCCTGCCCACAGCTTGAGAGTCCTCAGGTCCACAGAACATACTTAGTTGTGGTTGAAGAAGCACTTACATCCACTCAGTGCTCTGCCATTCCCTGCCCAAGATGATGCCGTTCTGGTGGGGGAGATCTTCTTTTACGAACTTCCTGCGATCATCCATCAGCCTACTAAAAAGAAATGGATGGATATGGTGGCCACAGTCTCTAACCTCAAGAAAGGCCTAATGCAAGGGGTTTTTCTGGACCAGCTCCTCGGCCACCATTGCATAAGAAGTGATGTCATCAATTATTAAAACTCCACTGGGTTTAATATTTAATGGTGGCGACATGTAATTTACACTTACACTCGAGAAATCACAGGGTACAGACCAAAATAAACAAGTGTATTTGCTCCAAAGAGTGCAGGGGGGTGTTATATGAATCCTATCCGGTGAGCTCTGATTTCACTAATAATCTGCACAGTAAAGCAGCAACTGTGTGCTTGATTTGATTCATATTGGAAAGGTTTGGAACCACCAGATTTTAATGCACCATTTATCAATGTGAACTAAATCAATGAGGTTTTCCTTTTAGCAAAGTTGAAACCCTGGAGGGTGGAATATTCATCATTTTATACAATACTGCTTTTGATGGAACTCTTATGTATGGGCTACTATTTCAATACCACATGCCTCAAAGCAAAATGTGCCTCTGAGCTAAAAATGTTGTAATATATATAAAATATCAACCAGTCGCATGTGGCATAACACCAAAATAAAGAACCTGAGGCTCCGGACCACAGTTTCTTCACATCTCTGCATCCACTGCATCATACATAAAACTAGCCCTGTATTGCACTGTAACACCAAATGTCATTTATTGTATATCCAGCTATCCTGAGGTCCTATTTATCCAGAAGAAAGAAAAACAGCTCTCTGTCACAAAGCAGTGGCACCAGCCAAAGAGGTTTCAGCACCTTGCAGAAACTCCTGTCTGCTCATTTTTTGATTAAACTGTCTCTGTTTGCCGGTGACTCAGCTGGACTATGCTGTGGCAGTAACCAGGAATTTAAATGAGGTGGTGAACTTTGAGTTAACACCTTTTAGGGTTACAGATGATGTGAACATGTGTTGTGAATTTGGGGGGTGGGGGGCTTCATATTGCCATAAGAGAAGCAGAGTGACCTCTGACATGTGTAACACCTCCTAATTTGTCCTAAGGAGAAGTTAACGAGGCCTACTGGGGAGAAGGTCATTAAAGTATAGGGCACTGGAAACCTCACTGACAGAGACAAGGAGCCTGTGTGTCTATAAATGTGATGAATTTGTAGAGTTAAGAGTCTTTTTAAAAAGACATTAATGTAGTAATTTATGTCTTTTCAAATACTGGTTAATTCTGTCAGCAAAATTTGATATACATATTCAGTTAGGGAGTCAAAGTGTTCCTATACAGGGATTAGATGCAATTGCATCCATTATGAACAAAAACTGAACATTATAAGTTCAACAAGAGACAAATTTACAGCTGTGCTATTCTAGACTGTATTCTACTGTACATGTGTTCAAGTCATTAGGTCCATTCTTTGTATACCTGTATCAGGCTGCAGTGGTGGAAGAAATGTTCAGTTTACTTAAGTAGAAGAAACAATACCACAGTATAAATATATGTGTGTGGAGTAAAGTATAAAGTAGCATCAAATGGAAATACTCAAGTAAAGCACAAGCACCCAAAAACTGTACAGTACTTGAGTAAACATACATATGTTAAAGCAGGTGTGGCCCCAAAGATAATTTGGCAATTTGTATCCCATCATGCTTAGGGAGTGCCTCCTTCAAACTGTGTCCCAGACAAAAGTAAGATCTGGGTTGTGTAACAGAGTGTTGCTTTGGTTTGTAGTGGTGGCAAAATGCCCCACTTACTGATACTTAACTTGGCAATTACATACAAGGTACACCCAGCCATACTGTATATATGTGTGTGTGTGTGTATGCTGGATATTTGTGTGTGTGTGTGTGTGTGGGTGCACACATGTGAATTCATGTGAATCATGAGTGAGTTTTACGAGCACTGCAGAAGAAGGTGTCAAAACCAAAGTAAAGAAAATAAAGCTGTTCTTATCTTTTTCACTGATTTTATCAGATAAAAAGGTGAAAAACAGAGAGCAGAATTTACTACTAGAAACTCACATGTTCAACCATCCGTTAGGTCTTCTATGATCATACGACTTTTCCTTAAGTTCACCTCTCGTGCACCCAAAGCAGTGAAACCACACCATATGCTTCCAGGGCAGTGTGCTTACCACTGATAAACATTCCTCAGACTGTGGTGGAAACAGATTTTTTTTTAAAAGCTGCTGTGTGTGCCTTTGTCAGCCAGGAGCCCTTGACTACGACCGAGGTGGAATGCATGTAAAGCTGTGCGGCTCTGAAGGGCCCCTTTTAGCTGCTACACCACTGGAGGGCACTGCTCTGTCTGCCTTCACACAGATGGCTCTTTGTTAGGAGATGCTTTCGCCACAAACACAGAACATCAAGAATATTAACAGGGACAAAGTGACTATATATTAGATATTTGCTGCATTTTGCATCATGTGTGATGTAAGTTTCTAACTTGGTTTTTCTACAGCCTTGGGAAATATATTTACAGTGTAATCACCCCAAAATTTAAAGGTCAATGACAGCTCATTTCTGGAGGCCATATTTTAACTGTGTGTTTATCTCTAAATACCCCCAACTTTTACATATCGTTACAACTATAACAACTAAATGCACACAAGTGTTTATTATTATTAGTGTTAAAGGTAAAGGCTGTTTTTGTGGTATGAAGTACTTTGCTCACCAAAATGAAAAACAACAACACACAAATGCCACACAGCATGAAGCTGTCTCTACCGCAAAGCTCGTAGCCGTGTTTTTCTATTTCCTATTTTTTTCCTTTCACAGCATACTGCAGGAGGGTTGCCTACATTGGAATGCTACCGGGTTTGAGTTGTTTCAAATGAAATAGTTTGGCCTCAACACCTCCGCCCCCTCTAGCCACAATGTCACAAACACTTACATCCTTGATGGAGGAAAAAAAAAGCACAGTGTGCAATGACGGTTGGCAGCGATAAAAGTGCAAAAAAAAAAATGGGGCAGCTGCAGAGCCAGAAAAGATCTGCTGACTCAGGGTTTGGGCCACTAGCACTAATGCTACAAGTGCTATTGCAGGACGGGCCTTGTTTGCTGGAAAAAGAATTGTTGAGTGGGTTAGATTGAAAAGAGCTGGTGGTTAATAATTACAGAAAATGACAGGATGGATGTGGAAATAAAGTGTTTGAAATGTGTGTAATATAGGTTGAAAGGCAACGGTGAAAACTGGAGAAGAGTTGGCATACAGGGTGATGAATACAATGATGAAAAACAGCGCAAACTCTTAAAAAAAGAGGCTAGAGGAAAAGTTGGAAAATCCATCGGAGACACAGTAGTATTCTGCATGACTGATAGCCCTTAATCAGAGGATATGATACAATGATGAAGTTCCAAACCACCGGCAGCCCCGTGCACCTCGCCATGCGCAGTGCTGGAACCGACGCCTGCAGAAGCTCTGACTTTATTGGAGGTGGGCAGACGTTCAAGTTTTTCTTTGACGCTCCACCCCGCAAGCCGCTTTTATGGGCCTGTTTACTAGCATGGGCTTCCAGAGATCTTTATCCAGTGTGCCTTTGATTTGCCAGAGCTCTCATCCCACATCCCATATGCAGCGGCAGAGACACGGGCCTTTCAAGACGCACAAATAGAAATCTGGCAGTCATTTCACAGTCAGAACATTTTTTTTTGTCTCTCCCCTCTCTGTTCACCCCCTTCATTTTATTCCTTTATACCCCCCCGCCCCCACCCCCTTTCTCCACATCTTCAGATATAATTATGGGGGCTCTTTGCAGATGTTCCCTCTTCCCGTCTTCCAGATTTGAGGAGATGAGTAGAAATGTGGTGATGTGCCAACAGAGTGGATGAATGCATTAATTCTGGACTGTAGCCACAGTGTTAACAAAACATTTTCTCTCTGATAAACACTAAATAAATAGTAAATAATAAATTAAAATGACAAGAGACTCAACGCTGCAGCAACAGGATATGGAAGCAACTAAAACATAATGTTAATTTCATTTATTTCCTATGACAACTGCTGTATTACAAAGGCTTCAGTAAACACAGAGCAGCTGGAGTGGCTCCTGGGGCCTCTACTGTACAATGTAGGTGGTCGCGATCTTACTGTACTCTCTCTACAAGACATACAAACAGTTCTTAATAATTCTGCATTAATAAGATACAAAGAAGTAAGCAGATATCAACAGAAAAAGCAGTTGAAAAACCACTTCCATCAACCCAGACCAAAACAACAAAGAGACCCATCACCAGCCAAAAAAAGGTCCAATAAGAAAAATATAGGGTACAAAAAGTAAAGTCAATACACACACTGCATATAGCTGTGGTCCAAGGATGACCATTGGACAGGGTGCAATTATCCTGTGTTGACACAAAAACACACTAGCCGTAACATTCACCCATTGTTAACACCAGCCTCTGTGGGTAGTCAACTCGAGTGGTGAGCCGGGCCAAACACAGCTCCTCCCACGTGAGGAGAGAAACCAGACCTGACCAGATGAGGCCGGAACCAGCCACAACCACACCGTCATATGACGAAGGTCAACAGGAAGTTTCCGGATGGGAGGAATAACACAGTGTTCGGCAGGTTTGGGACACCAGTGAGAGAGCTTCGCTCTCCTGTTCCCGCTCTTATTTCATTTGCCATTCATCACAGTGCCAGGAGCAGCTGTTAACGTCCCAGGTTGTCAGACAGGCGATCCCCAGGTGTGCCTACTCAGCAACATGGTGACAGCCAAACTAAAAGTTGCCAGGATTAGGCTCAGAATATAGAAAATAGAAAATAGTGGCCTCCGTCTCCAAAGTAGGAAGAAAGGGAGTCAGTCTGGGCATGAACACCTCTCTGCGGAGTAATTCATGAACTGCCACAGTCCGGTTGTAAAGTGTGATTTGGCTTGAAGTGGGTGAGGGGTTCTGCATGGCAGACAGAGGCAGGAAGCTCTGACTGAGGGAGAAAGGGTCAGCAAGTCTATATAACCGTTCCAGAGAGGGAGAAGTTTTTAACTGAAACACAGAGCCCCTCGCTTGTAATCCTCCTGTGGTTTCCTTCCTCAGCTCCTCGGCCCCAAAACCCCATGCAGACAGCCTCCCTTTTACTGTTGCACTCTAAACCGTCCCCCCCCCCCGTCCCCCCCCCCCCCCAACTCTCTCAATCTCTTTTTCTTTCTTTTTCTTTTGTGGTATAAAAAAGATGATGCTTATTCGGGTCTGGCTGTGGCCCTGGCTCTGCTCCATGGGAGGAGATGCGGTTTCTCCAGCTGCTGTGAATCCAGCAATGAAGGTCTGCACATGAGGCCATGCTTAATTTGCGTGGTTGAGGCTACGATACACCCCCACCACCACTTCAGTCCAACATCTATCTCAATATTCTATCCCTCCATCATCTCTTTGTATTATCGTTCTGAGGTTTGTCGTCTTTGTGGTGATTTCAGCCTCTTCTTCACCCTCATTTCTCTGCTCCCTCTCTGGACCAATACACCTTGATGTAACAAAGATTTACTTTTTTCCCCCTAGATATTACCTTTGAAAATGTTTTATATTCAAGCACTAAACATTAACATACTCACAACAGCTGCTTTCTCTAAATGGAGCAAGCGCAAGTTCCTGCGTTATATTACATTAAGAGTGGGTTGCAAGTCTTCAAGCAAAAGTGCTTTTGAGTGTTTTTGGGAAACACACTTTCTGGCAGAGAGTGAGATGAGATGATCACTTATCTGTACAGTATTTGAGCCAATGGCCAGCTAGCTTAGCTAAGCTTAGCTTTCAGTTAAGACTGAAAACAGAAGGATGATAACAAATCCTGCAACAGCACCTCTAAAACTTGCAAATTAACACATTATATGTTTGATTAATCTGTACAAAATTGATTTCTAAAAATGAAAATTTGTTAATTGAGTCAATTTCTAGGACTATTTCTAGATTCTCAGATGAAATAAATTCCTGTCAAGTGATTGGAAAGCATCCCCTGAAACATCATCATGAGGAGCACAAAAACTCTAGCAAATGCTGTTGAAGTGTTGAAGAAAATATTTCTGACTGAACTCAAGAGCTTGAACAGGAGAGTGTGTAAGTATGTGACTGATAAAAACAATAAATTAGCTGCACTTGAAAACAAGCCATACAGATGTGGGATCTATATTATACTTTAATGGAAGTATTTTGTGCTTCTATTTGACCAGAAAATGGATTCTGAGATGGGGATAGTGGCTCAAGGGAGGCCTTCCCAGTAGTCTGATGTTGTCTTATATTCAGCCAAATACAGTAATTTAGCTTTACATTCTTTGATTGCCAAAGTAAAGGCTCTATATAAGTCAAACTCAAAGTATAATTTAACTAAATGACACTATGAATGCCAAGAGACCAAGCACAACCTATTACTGAAGAAAAACTGCAGACACTGCCATGTCCAGATATGAGTCACATTTACATCTCCTGCACTAAACACTGCCTACTGTACTGATCAAAACATTACATAAGACTGGTGTGGTGGTAGGTTAGGAAGCCTGGCTGGGATCCAGAGGCTTTCTAGAGGCCCTGGCTTCTCTCTGTACATTAGCCAGGATATTAAAGGAAATGCAGGCCACCACAGGCTCCACTGCTGTGGTTTGCCATCAGCCGGAGCAAATCTGTGTGTTCCAGTGGCACACTCTCGGCCCAGTGTTGACATCAGGCCTGTGTGTGTGTGTATGTGTGTTGTGGGGAGAGTGGGGGAGTCGGTAGGACAACTGCATGACCACTGTGTTCCGTTCTGTGTGGCCTGTCAGCAGCCGGTCGCTATAGTAATACTCACTCATTACACATAATAGTCACAGAGACAAAGAGGCAGGCAGATGTAAAGGACCCACACACACACACTCACACACATTGTCATGAGCAGACATTCCACGTGGGCCCCTGTGTGTTCATGGGTCATTAGCATAGCTGTAGTGTTAGCTAATCGGCTGTGGCAGTGTTTTGCCGGGGACTGGCTGGGTGGGACAGGTAACATTCAATTACAACCATGGCTGGTCGACACGGGGGAAGACAAAAAGACAGCAGCGTTACGTTACTAGGCAAACACACAACACACTCTACAGGAGGATGGAGAGTGAGAGTAAATATGGGGAGCCACCCTTTCCTCTGGAGTCAGAGCAGAAAGCTTCCCACCTCATCACTGGGCTGTTTTATTTCAATGAATACCACCCAGTGTGTGTGTGTGTGTGTGTGCGAAAAATGTGCCTGTGAGAACGTTTGTGGACATTTGCACATGACTCAACGTATATGTGTATGCATTTATATTTAATAGCTGAATTTGTATGTGTGTATCGTATGTGTGTGTGCGTGTCTGTGGGGGATTGTCTCTTAATATAGTTAAGCTGTGAAAAACCCCAAAGTCTTTGGCGAGGTCTCACACACACTTTTTCTCCTTCCTCCCTCTCACCAGAACCATTTATCAGAGCAGAACAGGGGCAGCTTGCGTGTCGTAAGCCTCTTTGGAGCCACAAACAAATCAAGCAGGGCTCTCCATCAAATGAACTCCCCACTCGACTGGCGGTTACATAAAGGTTTACTCACTCGCTGTGTAAGAGCATGTTTCAGTGGGAATGGCTTCTGATTGAATACATCCATACGTACCAGCGCAGGGAAGAAAAATGACTAAGACTCACAGAGTGGGGGGGTAATTGTCAAACTTTTTTTACTTTGCCATATGTCAGAATATTCAGAGGTTTTATGAGTATGGCTGAATCCTTTATTTCAGCACAGGTGTAGGAGCCATTCCAGATTGAGCTGCAAGCCAATATAGCTTTAATTTGACACTCAACACAATGAAATCAAGATACTTATTTCCCCTAGATGATTGTGATATTTTAAAGTAAAACTAATTTTGCAAATATTTTTCAGGAGTCCTGCCCTCTGATGCCCCCAAAAGTAAACACCATGCATTATACACTTGGTTCATTTCCTCAAGATGCAACTGAAGCTGCATTTTAAGATCTTCATGTCAAGTCAAGTCAGTTTTATTTATATAGACTTAGACTTAGAGCCAATTGGCGCACTGTACATATAGAGCAGGTCTAGACCATGCTCTAGATCTAGATCATGCTTGGTCCAGAATGCTGCAGCTAGAATGCTGACCAAATCGAGAAGGTTTGACCATATTACCCCGGTTTTAGCCTCCCTTCACTGGCTCCCTATTCATGTTAGATCAGACTTTAAAGTTCTCTTAATGACTTATAAAATTCTAAATGGGCTAGCCCCCATACCTGTCTGATCTTCTTAACCCTTATATTCCCTCCCGTGCTCTGCGTTCTCAGAGTGCAGGGCTGCTGTCTGTCCCCAGAGTCAAAAAGAAGTCAGCAGGCTGCAGGGCCTTCTCCTATCGGGCCCCCTTCCTCTGGAACAACCTCCCTAGTGATATTAGACAGGCTGACTCAGTTGAGGCCTTTAAATCCAAACTAAAAACTCATCTTTTTGCCTTAACTTTTAACTAGCATATTATTCTGGTTCCTATTTCAGGATACCATTTTTCCCTCGGCGGGTTGGGTCAGTCTCAATGCATCAGTTAAGATTAATAGTTAGTAAATGTTGTCCATGATGTCCTGCCGACGAGATTACTATTAACTGTCTTAATATCGTTGCATCACTTTAACTGTGTGTTCTTCCCTCAAGCACATTAGTGCCCAGGCTGTGCTTCTCTCTCTCTCTCTGCTACTGTCTCTTACTGCAGGTGTCTGCCTCCAGAGCTGGAGAGTCTCCTGCTGCTCCATGATCCAGCTCAACCCATGATGCAACAATAATTAAACATTTACTAGTGTTATTGATAGTGTTAGTGCTATTAACCATTGTTTGTCATTATTATTCCTTTAGCTGTAATAATAATTATTATTACTACTACTACTACTACTACTATTTACATTTTGACTTAGTCTGTGTATCTGCAATGTTGTCTTTCTCCTACCCCATTCCCCACCCCTCTCTTTCTGTCTAAACCCAACCGGTCGAGGCAGATGGCCGCCCACCTTGAGTCCGGTTCTGCTCGAGGTTTCTGCCTCTTAAAAGGAAGTATTTCCTTGCACAGTCGCCTAGTGCTTGCTCATGGTGGATCTGTTGGATTTTTTTCTGTAAATCTTATAAGATAAAGAGTACGGTCTAGACCTGCTCTATACATACAGTGTCTCGAGATAACTTCTGTTGTGAATTGGCGCTATATAAATAAAATCTGACTTGACTTGACTTTATCTTATAAAATTTACAGAGAGAGACTCAACAGATCCCACCATGACCAGACACTAGGCGACTGTGGCAAGGAAAAACTTCCTTTTAAGAGACAGAAACCTTGACCAGAACCGGACTCAGAGTGGGCGGCCGTCTGCCTCGACCGGTTGGGTTTAGACAGAGAGAGGAGGGTGGGGGGATGGGAAAAGAGACAGACAACATTGCAAATACACAGACTAAGTCAAAATGTAAATATTAATATAATAATAATAATAATAATGATAATTATAGCTAAAGGAATAATAATCACAGAACAGTGAAACATTAATAGCAATAACACTACCACTAACACTAATAAATGTTTAAATGGTGTAACATCATCAGTTGAGCTGGATCATGGGAGCAGCAGGAGACTCTACAACTCTGGAGGCAGACTCATACACTATAAAAATGTAAATATTGACGCAAAGTGAATGTATTTGTTGAACAACTCAGAAATTGTAAACATAAAATTTGCTTTAAAAAATACTGGATATTTGAGAGCAAAACACAAAGCCGCCGGTGCTGTAGTTCCCCACAGCTTCCACTAGATGCTATTAATGCCGCATGCTATGCTAATTAGCTCATTACGTAAGTAAATGAATGAATTATTTGACAAATATATTTACATCAACATCATGTGCTTGTCTCCACAGGAAACCTGTTGTGTAAGTATGAAGTTTATACCATGAGTCATCGTTACTGTGTTTACAGGAATGTGTCTATGCACATACAGACAGACACGAAAACAGACACGACCATGGTGACACAACAATAATACAGACAGTATGCACAATAGTGCTGGGGCAAAAGAACAACTGGGGCAGAGAACTAGGACAATTTGATGTTCACTTTTGTTTTTGTCAAGCTCAATGTTAAGAGCCTTTTAAATGCACGCCCAACTAATAATTCAACTTATCAATCATTGCTCTGATACAGTAAGGCCTTGGGCTTTACCGCAGTAGTTGGATATGTTTTTCTTTTGGACTGGAGAATAACTAATCAATATCATCACCCCTCACCCTGCCCTGTTGCCAACCCTGACTAACCTACTCCCTGCAGCTAACAGGGGAGGTCTTTGTTGTGTCATGACCCCCCTCTCTCTCCAGCAACATGGTCTTTGCTGACTGTGACCACAAGGGCCACGAGGAGAGACCATTCACAATCTGGGGGTCCACAGCCTTGACAAAAGCTCAGGTCAGTGCAAAATGCACAAACAGACGGAGCAGAGCGTTGAACCTTCTGCTCTGTGGTCGGGCTACAGCTGGGACAGTCACTCTGGAAACTTGACCTTCACCTCTGGATCTGACCGTGGCTTTGGAGGATAGAGAGAGGGTCATGCCCTGCACTGACTCCTGTGACTCTATTGGTAATGGCATTGATTACTGCTCCTTGACACCATGATTTGTGATTGTGTGTGTGTGTGTGTGTGTGTATTACTGTGGGTATGACTGTGTGTGAGTGTTGCTAACAGCTGAAACAGACTGACAGCCTTGAATTATGTGGACAAGATGGATGTTGTATGGCTCTGTTGAGTATTTTGAATGATTCATGGTGATGACAAACGCTCGCTACCTCTAGGCGAAAAATATGAAGTATACAGTCCCTTTGGTCCCTACACCATCTCAGCTCCATCTCACACCCTTCCCTTGTGGAGGACAAAGGGGCTTTTAGGGCCCTGATGAGGTGAGGAGTTCTCTCTATCTCATCTCAATTACTGCTGTCATTAAGGCAGAGAGGACTTTGAAGAGGAGGTAGCCCAGAGTGACACTTAGAGTACACTTAACCTTCGGGAATGGAGATGTCTTTACTCTGGCTGAAATATTTAGAAAAGCTGGTGAATTTATAAAAATCTGAAGAAGAAATTAAATTTAGAGAGAGATCTTTTTCGTGAATTACAGCAGTTTATATTAGTTGGTTGTCAAATCCACAATAATCACCAACAATTAATGCTTCATCATCAGCTAAAATGATGCACTCTTCTGAATACTGAAGCCCTAGAATTCATTGATGTTCATCAACATGGGATCGCATGACTATAAAAGAGCGATCTATAAGTGTTTGTCTAAACGATAGGTTGTAATTTGAAATGAAGTGTACACTCATACATAGAGGGCCTGGTCTCCTAGGGCCACTAGTGAACATTAGAAAAGCCTGCAACTCACACTACACATGAATATTTAAGGACACACTGGGACTCTTCCATTTAACATCCCAAAGGGGGTGAAGCAGGCCCCTATATCCTCACTCCTGCCTTATTGCACTCTCTCCTAACTCTGACCTCTGTCACCTTCTTGCACTTCCCCTTCTCTTACTTCTCTGCCCCCACTCTCCCTTTTGTTCTGTCCTCTACACCTCTGTCACTATTGAAATTCTGTTTTTCCTTACCCTCATGTCTCAAACTTGCCTGCTGTCTCTTCTGTCTGTGGTTCCTCAGAGCTCAGGAGCCACTGAGGCAGATGAAGGGATGAGCACTTGTTTTTTTCCCCCCTTCTTCCCTCTGCCCTGCCCAGCCAGCAGGCTGCCAGTACGTGGAGGAGATTGAGATGCGGCTGACGATGCGGCAGCTGGTTCTTCTTTGGGGTCTAATCACTCCCAGAGAGCCGACCATGGTTTGATTTGGTTTTTTACAGCCCAGCCTTATTTTTCACATCAGCGACGTGAATGCCCCCTCAAACCCTCCCCCTATACTTTTGATCAAATTTGCACCATATGCCTTTGAAGGGAGATGAACCGACTGGCGGGTGTGCTTCTCTTTAACTCCCCTTCCCGGTGCAAGTGGTTTGATCAGGCCCCAGCCCTGATGGGGGCAAGCTCTCCAATCCTGAGACAGTATTATGTTCCCAAAATTGCCTGACTGGAGATAATGAAGGCCTATGATTTTTTGGAGCAGCGCTCCCATCCAGAAAGAGGAGGAGACAGGGACTTGACTAAGGACGTGCTCAGTAGACCGTTACTACCAAATCAACTTCCAGAGGTAGAAACAGGCAGATATGGGCATCAAAAGAAAGGCCATATACATCTAATCACCTCTAGTTTGATGTCTGTCCTTCTTTACTTGCAGACTCTCTCTCACTGCTGCAGCCAATAGGATTAGAAGAGTTTTATTTCACCTTGAATTACCACTGTGCGTACCATGCAGTGTAATCCATATTGAAAGACTTCTGGGAAGAGTTTGGCCAAATGGGGAAAGGAAAAGAAGGAGGGAGGATGGTGGACTGATTGCTGAAATGAATGCCGTGTTGCCCCCATATCTTTGTCCCAATGAAATCCTTCCCTCCTTCAGAAGGAGAGCCAATCAATGCCCTTATCAACTGTCTCATCAGGCCGACTGGCCAAATTAGCCTTTGGCAATTCACAGAGTGACGCATAGTTTGTGTAATCAGGGAGAAATCAACATCTAAGAAACGAGAGTATCCACTGGAAAAACAGTGAGTAGAACAGTTAACTAAAGAAATGGCCAGTGACAGAAACAGATGAGGAAGATGATAAAAATCTGAGACACAACACATCTTTTGAGTGCACACAGGTACTGTGTACGCTGCACACCCAAGATACTCTTTATAATGACATGTGGTGTAGGAAAACAAAAGCAGATGCATTTGTAGACAAGGCTGAAAAGACTGATGTGACCAAAATATTATTCAAAGTACCAGACAGTTGATGCAATGGCATTTCACTTCATACTGTCTGGATAATTTCTCCTGTGTGTTTGCATACGTGTGTCAGAGACAGGTGAGTTTTATTCCACCCATCCTGACATTTTTACTAATGCTGAAAACAGGTCAAATGCAATAGTATGTCTTTTCTCCTCCCTCTCCTCCTCCTCCCTTTCATCATTGTCAGTGGCACCCATGATCTGGTTCCGCTTCCCCACTGGCTGTCACAGAGGTTTCCAAACAGCTGTGGAGATTTAACGGCTGGAAAACAATAGCTTGTGTCTTTTCTTCTGCTCACAGGCACAAGCGTCTCTTGGCTTGAGTCCCCACTGAAGCAGTGAATGAAGAGTTAAGAGACTTGAGGGAAAAATCAGTCCTCAATTACTCAGTTGAACAGCAGCAACAAGAGGATAAATACTTCAGTAAAGTTGTTCTTTCCCATATTCCTAGAGAGGATATCAATAGGAGTGTGTTGATTGTGTGTTTTTAACATGCCTAAACCTATCTATGTTTGAAGAACATGCCCCATCCTGCCAAGTGGAAGTGTAGTTAAACATCAGCTAACATGCTAGTTGGCTGTTGACTGCTGCAGAGCTGGGAATCATTAATGAACAGTAATGAACAGTGCCCAGACATACTGTAACAGATGAGTTTGTGTATGTGTGCATGTACGTATGTACGCAGAAAGTGTCTTCGACATGCTGCATGCAGCATGCCTATCAGCAGGCCATCACTATTGATTTATTAATGCTAGAGAATGCTGCTGCGCTAATTGAATTGAGATCCAGGAAGTCAGTTAATGTAGCTGACAGCGATACAGGAATTTAATCTCCCCAGTGCACAGAATTATGACTCTTCCCTATCTGCGCTGTCAGAGGGATAAATAGTAAATCAATCTTCTCTACAATGGGCTCCACTCAGAGCTTGTGCAGGATGGATCGTAACAACGTCTCTCTGTCTTAAACCATCAACAATCACTGCTCAAGCTGTTCAGTTGGTTCATTGTCTCATCCTTTCAAAGATAAATCAAAGTGCTGGAAAAGGCTGCAGCCTGAGGCAGATGTAGAATTCAAACCCCATAATCATAAAACCTGTCATTAGAAAAAGACAATGTGCTCACTATAGCCAAATCACTTGTAACCCAATAGTTTATAGCCACCTACATTGTCCAAGTCAAGGCAATCATTCTTATGCTACACACTTCAAAATCCACTTCCTGAAGTCCAGCCAGGTCCAGCTGGTACAGCGCCATTAATCCCCACCAGTGTGTGCCCTTGAAAAGAGTCCGCCGACATCAGCGTTTCTATGAATAAGACCACCACCACTACAACAACCACTACAACTTCTTAGAATATCAGAACCGCTACTGCAGTGGGGCTCCAACATAAAGTCATTAATACAGGTCTAGTTTAATGTATACGTGTTTGTACAGCTGCTATTTAGCTGCCATCTGAAGGTAAAGGAAAGGCTGTATAGCCAGGTCTCTGACAGCACCGTGAGGCGGACTGTCCAGAGGAGCAAAAGCACAGATGCCGGCAGTCAAGCCAGGCAGGGGCCCGGGGCCAAACCACTACAGTGTACTCAAAGGCACCACCACCCAGCCGGCCAAGGTGTGTGGGCTTGCTGGCTGGGAACAGATGACCCTGGACAGTCGGCGTGTGGATGTGTACGCACTGTATGAAGTGTGTGTGTGAACAAGAGCTGACATGAGGCACAGAGGCAAGTCAACCGAACTGATCATATAGTACATGCATCACAAAAATTCATAACCCAGAGAGGACACATATAGCCTGCCCAGTGAGAAGGTGCAATATAGCAAAGAGAAACAAAGACAAACAGAGAGAAGACAGACAGAGATGAGGATGAATATATTATACATTTATAATATAGACTAACTGGCCAGGCGAGGGATGAAAAGGAAAACAATTTTTTTGCTCTTTCTGTTTCTCTTCTCAGTGGTTAATGGATACATGAGTTATATACAGTACTTATTTTAGTCCCTTTAATCATGAGCTTTTATCGCATGTTCTGCCAAGACCTTCCACCAGTTACTGGTCGCGCCTGCCAAGAGAAATGAATGAAAATGTAGAGAAACCAAATATTGTGGAGCCATGGCTCAGAAGTCAAAACCCATCTTTTTCTTCCCTTTGAAGAGCTAAGCTATAAAAGAAACACCTAACTGGGACCAGGTATTGTGTTCACAGAATGTGCGGATGAGAGACGTGGAAAACACTTTAATCGGGTTTAGTGATATGAGAGGAATTTGTGTGGTTAATATTACCTGGCTAATGCCTGTGCAACATAAGCTCATATAAGCTATGCAAAGACAAAACAAATGGCCATGTCAGCATTTTGAACTTATGTGGCTTAAGAACAGAGGAGACAACATCATTAATCATTCTACGACATGCCTTGAGCTGCAAGAGAAAAAAATGCAAAAGTCATTCTTGTTCTAGACACAATATCTATAAATCACAGAGCAGTACTGCTCAGCAAGGTCCTCAAAAACAGGTTCAACATTCAAATAAATGAGAAAACAGAGTAAACATCCCCAGAGATCAAATCCCCTGCAGTAATCAGAGGTGTCAACCATTATCCTGGTGTGTCCATAATGGATGGAAAGCCTGCAGAGTGGATGAGTGCCTCTGGTCAGGTCTGCTCTATAGGCTGCTGCATTAGATGGGGCCAAGGCTGTGGCCGCTGGAGCTCTCAGGCCTGGAGAGTAGTACTTAATGCTCGGGGGGAGTGGAGGACCTTCCTGCCCACAATGTCCTACCCCGTGCCCCCTGGAAAACCACAGCTGACCACCGGGGCACTGGGAAATGAAACCGAGGAAACCACGGGCCAGGCGAGAGCAGCACGGCCGCCGACACCAAGGCGGAAAAAACAAAGAGTCGGGCCTTTTGGCGGCTTGGTGGTTGGTGCTGATGGAGGTATTAAGATATTAATTGCTTTTTGACATGATTTTGTTAAGGGAGGAGGGCAGGCCTGCGGCTTCTCACACAACAGCCAGTGTAATGGTGGAGAGACCTGACAGGGCAGAAAAAGTCCAGGTTGGGGCCTCTCCCTCCATGCTAGGAAGGAGAAACCTGCTTTCACACATGCTGCCCTTAAAATTATGGTTATAAAAGTTGTTCTGAAGATCATGATAACACAAATATTACTAGTCATATACATAGTGAATAAATGCAGAAACGAAAGAGCAATAAAAAGGCAAAGGGCAGGTGAAACAAGGATGTGAGCCACTTATATAAGTAGTAGTTCATCATTTTGGGAAACAAGCTTAATCACCTTCTTGCTGAGAGTTGGACAAGAAGAATAAAACTCTCAAATCTGCGCATTCATTATGAAGCTATAGCCAGTTAGCTTAACTTAGCTTAGCATAAAAAGTAGAAGCAGCTGTTTCCCCCTCCTTCCATTCTTTGTGTTGAGTTAAGCTAAGCTAACCATCGCCCCAGCTTCATATTTAATGCACAGACATGGGAGTGGCATCAATCCTCTGATCTGTCTCTTGGCAAGAAATAGAGTAAAAATATCTATTCCTTTAAAAACTATAAGGACACCTCATGCCCTCCATTTCTTTTTTAACAGTGGAAGCACAAATACACTTTTTGGCTACTCTCAGAGTTAAGAAATTAGTCTACAAAGTCACAATGAATGAGCAGACAGTGCTCTAAAGGCTAAATGCGTCTCCTATTGTTGACTGGGTTAACCCCACTGAGGTGGTAGTGCGTCAGCTGGGGGCGCAGCCTGCGTACACGACGGCAGACATAAACAGCAGCGCAGCAACCCTGACGCAAGACCACGGCCTCACACACACTCAGAAAGAGGCTAAGGTTGCACTGGGAGAAGTGAATCACCAACCCTAGTGATTCAGGACACAGAACCTATACTTATGGGCTGCTGTGTTCATGAAACTGTACTCCGCTGTATGTGTGCGTGGGAGTGGCGTGTGTCCGATGCATATGTGTATACGGCGCAGGCAGCTGCCAGGGGATGGGATGGGCGGGGAGCATTACCATCAGCATCTCTGTGGATCAAGGAGAAGCCCCCAGTAATCCTGGCCTCTCTCCAGGCTCCCACACACCGCAATTAGGATTAATCCTCCCCTCCTCCCTCCAACCGGCAGAACAACAGAGAATACTGGTATTTTGTGCGTGTGTTTGTGTGTGTCTGTATGGGTGTATGTGGTGTGGCTGTGGGGGGCAATTAGCCAACTTTGTATTTGAGGTGGAGATTCCCCCCCTAAAACCGCCAGACGACCACTAGGCTGTGGGACTGTGGGATGGTGCACACACACACACACACACACACACACATGCACACACACACGTGCACACACACACACAAACTTGAAATATGGAGAGGGTAACAAATCGACCAAAGTGGTGGCGATATAAACAACTGTTTGACCAGTAGCCACATAATTGGCTGTAAAGCAGGAAGAGATCTCACTATCTGCAGTTTTCTCTATGGTATTCCACCACCACAGCATTTGTCCCTGTGTGCAAATATTTTATTTTTCAACTATTTTAACTTTCACGAATGTTTCAATAGTCCATAACTATATTTTAAAACTGATCATTTTGTAATCTGCTTGTCAGTAACAGTGGGGCGTAGGCCAGAGTGGAGGGTGTAAAAAGTGATGTCATTGTCTTTCGCGTCTCATTGAAGGTTACATATGGCTTTCACTTGGTTTGACAGATTACCAGCAAACAGCTAAGGTGCTGCAGCTGAGTGCAGATTAAACATCTGCAGGGTAAACACAACCCACAAGGTCACTGAGCACTGACAGGAAATATACCCAGCTGTATATGAGGTAGAACAGGCTTGCCTATGACAATTTTTGAGTGTATAACTGATCCTCCAACTAAATTACACAACATACACAACATTGTGTGTCAAGTCTTGAGCCCAAGCCAAGAAAAAGTTGATGACGTCATTGGGATTATTTTTTTTAGATTTTGTAAATCTCCCTCCAGAGCCACAGGAGACGTTATGTTTTTTAACAGGAGCTGTTGTACTTCACATGATGAGTAAGCTGAGCTTCATTTGTAAAATTGGTGGGAAGCCCTTAAAAAGGTCAGTGTGCGGGAAAGTCGTGGTTACAGTTAAAAGAAAAATAACATCTAATGTCAGCAGAAAACTGTAAATGAACCACAGTCTACCACATCCAAGACAAACACTTTGTTGATCCACCCATCCCCCATATTGTGTTTTGTGGCAGCTGCAACAACATCACACTACCTCCACCTCTGAAGTCCTAACAGAGCTTTCCCACAGCAGACATTTTGCCTTATAAAAAACAGAGGTGGAACTACCAACACAATAACAATAGCTCACCAAAGTGTCCTTTAATTAAATCATTATTAGTTATTAATGTCATTAATTACACCTGTGTTTTCCCTGATTTCTACTGAGACGGTCACTCTGTGCTTGTCAGGTAAAAGTTGTTTTATGAATTTGAACAAAGAATAAATGCTGTTGTGTTTACAGTGAGAACAATCTCAGTGTACAATAAAAATAACTGCATAATAACATTGTACTGTATATTAAAACTTCTGAAACAGTTTTTCTGTCACTGCTGTCCTCCAAGTAAATATACTGTTTAAAAAGGCACAACCATGTAATTGTGATGTTGAGATGTAAGTAAATATGTTTCAAATTTAGAATGAAATCACGGTAGTAATGAATATGAATATATCTGAATTCTACATTTTAAGAATACACTGTGAAAAGTGCTGTTACATGGATTTGTAAGGCTACTGCTAGAAAACACAGAATGAACAAGATATTCAAAACTTAAGTGGCGTTAATCTGACACTTCAGCTAAACTAATCACACTAAACATAATTATTCAGTTAGAAAAAATTATGATGAATCTAAGAGATGTACTATATTATCTTTGACCTGTGGTTGCCACCAATATTTTCTTTTCTTCAGAAGTGCCAGAAGTGATTTGCCTGCTCAGCTAAATGTTGGCAGCAGACGTGAGGGTCAGTGTGTGTTTTAGTAGAAGTGGCAGCATGAGATGAGCAGGGTGGGGAGAAGTGTCAGGGTGGAGGGCCTGTAACACACTGAAACCTCAGAGCTCACGCCTTCACAACTTCACAGCTACCTTAGCTCACCACTTCCGTATCATATAGGAAGCAAAGACGTACATTTCTGCTTTTTTTTTCAGGCTGTTTTTACATTTCCCCCACTCCCTGATTATATCATTGATTAAGACAAATAAACAGGGTGATACTCCCTTTCAAAACAGCTGCCGTGTTTACAACTGTAACACTTAAAAGCTTTAAAGTTTTAGAAAAAAATCCTTTTGCTCTTTTCTATTAAACGATCTTTCCCTCACAACCTATTATGGTATTTCCCTTGCAATAAAAAGTCAGGGAGTGCAAAATGTCCCCAATAGGCAGCTGCACGCTACAACTAAAGCGTCAAAATCATTTCCAGACTGCTCCACTCTGGATCAAGGGGAACGAGAGGCACGGGGAGAGGAAACCAAGGCAAAATAAATTAATTGCAAATGTATCGTAGAGGGGGGCAAAGGGGAAAGATTGGGGCGATTTATCTGTGCTGACGGATGGGGACGGGACCAGTAAGCTGACGCTGAGAGAATGGGGAACAGTGTGAGGCAAGTGAAAAGCAACACAGGTGATGAGGTGCACAGAGGTGAAAGATGGGCAGAGTAAAGAAAAAACAGGGAGCAGTGGGGTGTTACACGGGGAGCTATGTTTGAGTGCATCTGAAAGCTGAAGCGGGATCTGTTAATCTTTAAGAAAGCTGGCTGCTGGAGGCAGAGAGACTGAGGGGGGAGAGTTTGATTTGGGCTGTGGCTGTGACAGTGATAAACGGCCTGGGGAAATAGGCTATGGAGATCAGTCAAACACCTGCCCTGCCCGGCATGAGCTCCACACAACTCGAACAAGATGCGAGAGCAGGAAGAGCAGTGTGCCAGCTCAGAGTGGTGGAGGCTGCTCCCTGCTACTTCTCCCTTTGTTGTTTTAAAGCCACAAATACATGGACAGGTTTACTGGGATGAAAACAGAACTTGTGGCTTTTTTAACTGAATACAGTGTTCACACTGCATCTCTGAGGACAAACTGATAAACTATGATGTAGAACATAGACATACAAAAACAACAGGGGATGCCATTAGTAAGTAAATGTATGCTGAGACAAAAATGTATAAAATATACTTGCTCTAAATATATACAATATAACTTATATATTTATTTATTTGAGCAAAGATAATGTAAAGGCTAAGTTCCTAAATTTTTGATTTCTGAATTTTTGAAAATATTTTTTTAATTAAAAAATTCTGATTTAAGGATATAAATAAATACATGAAATTGCTCTCTAACACAAAAGAAAACTAACACGACCTATAACATGACACATTTATTAAAATCACATTATGCAGATGATAGTGTGATTTTCAGTCAAGAAATGTGGCTACACATGGCTACCAATGAATAATGTATTGAGAGACACTAATAATAACTAGTAATTCAACTATCCAAAAAGAATCATAAGAAAGATAAAGGTCCACAGTGTGAGAAATGTGTCTGATCTACCAATGTATGCATGTTCTTGCACCTCCATCTTTAAAATAAGGTGTTCCTAGTCACACTGAAACATAGACACCAAATCCTCAATAAGTGACATGTTGTGTTCCTAAAGACATTTTTCAGTCTTTTCTATTTAAGTTGTCAGATCATGACACTTCCAGCCCACTAAAATCCAACACCCTAATCATTTACAGAAATAAAGCCGTGCTCTATTTGCTGTGTTACAGTAACATTGTGTTTCATATTACTGTTGTCTTGTTCTCAGTTGGAGGCACTTCCTGCACATGTGCTGCACATGCAAATGAGCTAGAAAGTAACTTTAGTGCAAATAGTTAGAAAAAAATTGTAAATACTTTTGTGACTACAATTCTGTCTTCGTTACATGTTGTCCCCCATTAAATATTGGGCCAATAACTGAATTGTGTTAAAATATTTTTATAAAAAGAAATAAATAATTTCACACAAGTGTGTGTGTGACAGTAATAGTACTGACGTTATGCTTTGTGTGACATTTACTCAGTTTCCACAAGATTTATAGGTCTCAGTGGACTGAAATGTTTTTGTGCAAGTCAGTGTTAGAGTAATGAAAAACATGGAAGATAAGGTCTTGAAAAAAAGAAACGGCAACTGGCAGCAATATGGAGGAATGACACTGGTTATATTGATATAGTATCTCAGAAGAATAACTGTTTTATCTATAAGAAGCAGAAAATATTTGAGTAACGCACCAAGTGCCACACCACTTGAAGTGAATCTTGTAAACAAAGATTAGTCCTCGTGGAGCCTACACATCTTTCTCTGTTTTTTCTTCCTCTGCTGGCATAATTCAATAAAGGCTTGACAGCAAATATTATTCTGCGTTAGAGAAAGTTTTATAAGCTTTAAATGGAATCAGGCCTGATGCACACTGGTCCTCCCACGGGAAAAAAGACAGGAAGAGAACAAGATATACAGTGCACAGGTCCAAATGACTTGTAAACATCAGCATTGTCCCCTCTCACTGTTTGTTTGCAGTTGTCAGTGAGTACATGATGCGACCAATAATTGTTTACATGTTTGATTTTACAAAACATTTCAAAAAGTGTCTAAAATTCAAACAGCATCCCCTCTCCTCTGACATCCTCTGCAGCAGACAGACCCAACAGACCTGCCAAAGTGAATTTACCTAGTAAAGTGAATTACAGGGTGATAAACGATACTTTGGCAGTAAGGTAGTAAACTGCTGAGAGAAGCTAAATACTAATGTGATTTGTCAAGGAGTTTATAAGCTGTAAGTGCTGCGATGAAATGATTGGCCCCATTGGAAGAGATAAACACAAGGGGAAAGTCTTTGTTCTGCAGCCTAATCAACCAGTGGGCGGCCAGTGGAGAGGAACTGGTTAACATTTACTGTGCTTATACTAATAGTCGTGCACAGAGAAGAGGGACAGTGTTTCCTATATGACTCAGTAATGTACTGTACTTTTTAGCAGAGCAAGAACATCTTAAGATAGATACTAGACTGCTGATGTACAGACTTCTCATGAATAAACATTTTCTGGTTTAACCTCTTAATTTCCATATGGGAGGTCTCTTATATCTGGGGAAACTAGATCCTAAAAATATCTCTCTCAACTTGCCCCAGACTCTACCCGACCTACATGGACGGACACACACACACACACACACTCCCTATCACTGTGGCTCTGCTGTGTTATGCTGTGGGAGGCTGAAGTGGCCTTTGTGGGCTGTGCTGAATATCTCCGTCCACTCTGGCAGGGCCTCAGAGTGCCTGCTGCCGCCTGCTGCCTCAGCCCTGGGCACGGGCTGCCAGTCGGCCCGCCGACCAACCTCCCTGAACCCCTGCCAAGCTCCTGACGCCACCCTGGGTGGTCCCGCTTCATGCGGCTCTGGCAGGGCCCTGCTCAAATCGCCCCCTCCCTCCCGCCAACTCCCCTCCTCTCTGGCTCCCTCGGCAGCCGCAAACAACCTCGCTGTGTTCCCAATGTGGAGCTCCACTGAGAATCAGTCAATGTTGCAAGTTATATTTTTATCATAAGGGAGGATGTGGATGTACTGTATTTTTGAGGGTTTTGGAGAAGTGAAAAGTGAAAAAAGAATGTCTGTAGGCAGGGACGTTTATATTTAGTCTGCATATGAATTTGTGTTTATATATTTGCATGCTTTTTTTAGGTATAGGTGTTACTGATGCTTCACACAGACTGAAGATTCACATCTACCAACATCTAGCTTTTTCCTGTAGATCATATCTAACTATCTATATTTTCTGTTACTATCTCCATTGCTCTGTCTCTCCCCTGGTCAATGAACCACGACCAAAACTTAAAATCATTGAGGCACAGCACTGAAATCACAGCCGGGCTAGTCCCTATGCAGGGTGATGAGTTGGAAACTGACAAGAAATTACAAGATTACAAGATGAAGACTTGAGATTCTCCTGTTACAGATATCACAGCAGGAAGCCAACAAATCAAGCCTGCCTGAACCAGAACGGTGCTCCCATTCCCCGTCTCCCTGCTTTGGAGTTGGGAGTCATGTTCCCATGGACTCTGGAGGTAATTGTGCCAGGCTCCTACACTCCATATGACCAGCCTTCTGTTGCTCTGCTGCCCCGCCAAAGAAAACGTACTCCCCTCTCCCTCTCTGTCTGTCTTGTCTCTCTGTGTCTGGTCCAGAGATTCACGACTCCTGCGCCTGATTGCGGACGATTAAAATCATTAGAGGTCGTTAGCGGGAGTCACTTACCGCTGAGCTCGCTGTGAAGGTAGGGTGGGGTCAGGAAGAAAAAGGGGGTTGGGGGGTGGGGGTGGGGGGCTGCAGGGAGTCTGCTGGAGGGTGGGTGAGGGTGGAGTGTCAAAAGAGAGACGAGCATCACTCTCTCTTCTGACCTAAACGAAAGCATTACGTGCCGCCAGACCTCAAATGCGCACACAAGCACAAATATCCATCTGCCCCACCCATCCACCTCCAACAGTCGCACGCGCACACACCAAACCCACCCAGGCTGCCGCTGATACCATCAGCAAAAGTCTCTGAAGAAAAGCGCCAATGTGTGTATTAGCAGTGTGTGTAATCACAGGGCCTTTGGGGACCCTAATGGATTAGTACACTAACACACTGTCAACTCTGGGCCAAGCTGGGCCCACACTTACACACAAAACTGCTAACATTGTCAAATGACACAATCACTGTGCTGAAAAAGTCCTAATTGCCCCTGTTAGACGTCAACAGAGGACTTCATAATACTCAAATGACTCATTTTTTGTGCCCAATGTTTTGAGCCAGTTGATTAGAAAAAGGCAACAGTACAAACAGCGTATTTACAACAAGTGATCATCATCAGCTTTATGAAAATGTACTTGCTGTCAGAAGTGTGGACGGCTGCCTTATTTTGAACGCAGATGCGACACAGATGTGTTTATCTCAGTAAGTCGCAGCGATAACTGCAGTTGGTTAAAGCAGCCGTATATTAACTTGAACGTACTTGAAAACATGTTGACGTTAGGCTGATCCTATTTGTCTGTCAGTGACTGGAGTGGCTGGACAGCTGTTGTAGCCAGTGCGTGCTGTGAGTGGATCACCGGGCTGTAAGGCATGAATAATAGATGCTGTTTATGAGTGTATGTTTTCCATCTGACCCCTGGGTCTGCATCGCAAAACTGCAGCGGGCCTCTTAAGGGGCTGAAGAATAAGAGGAAAAGCGAGAGTGAACGAGAGAGAGACAGATGAAGCTCACCCGGGGAGGTGATGGGTCATTTAGTGCCCGGAGACCTCCCATCAGCCATCAGTGACATGTCCAATCAGGGCTTATAGTGTTATATACAGAAAAACACAAACTTCCTCACTGCTGCAGTTAGTGAACAGTGAGCGCTGCTTTTACACAGACAGCACTGTAGGGTGACAATGCAGCATTTATGCTACAGTGAGCAGCGTCATGAAAGCAGCCTTATACTAAACCTCAGTGTGTACACTCGAGGCTTTTCCACAGATATTAACCTACAAGATATGTAACAAATTTTTAATATGGCTCTGACACACATCAAGCAGCCAAACAGTGGAGGTGTTCAGCTCTTGTGTTGGTGCAGCAGGAAACATGCTGAGTGAGGGGAGAGAGTGAGATATTCGGGGCTCCAAATATCACAACAGCTTGCTCATTAAAAATCATGGTGGGTCCCCTCCGGCGAGCACAGCAGAGTTAGGACCTGTGAGCCCGCTGTGGCCCGACTAATGAAGGTCAGGCATCTGGTGCAGGTTGTGAGGCCCAGACAGTGGGGATAACCTGCGTCCCCACTGCCCACAATTAACCCAGGCAGCCCAGTGCTACTTAAGAGGCTGCAGGCCTCGAGACTCACACAGCTGGCCAGAGTGGAGGCCTCTTCCTCACACAGTTCCTAATGACACAGGGGTCAAAGAATGTGTGTGTTTTACAAGGGTGGTTATGGTCTGTGGGTCCTGACAGTATTTTCATATGCTAAGAGGTTTTGGTTTGGGGATCAAGAGCAGAGGAGGAAACAGAGGGGTCGTCACGGCCCTGATCGCTCAGGTTGTAAACTTCATTCAAGCCTTGAACCTCTGCAGCCTGTCAGAGGTCTTTATCCTCATCCACCATGAATGTGACTTTGTTGTGCAGTTTGATAGTGAAGTTGTGTAAGTGTAAGTGTGAGCATACCCCATGCTATGATAGACCTGTGGCTGGAGTACCACTAGGTGGCATGGTCACTTTGAACACACGCACATAGCAAACCACTGAAAAATGAAAACCACAGAAGTTGAAATGTGACAAATTGTGACATTTCATCATATTCACAGCTTGATGAGTAAGATGCTTTGCTACTTATCTGATTGATAAAGAGATAACAGCCGATACGGATGAGATGTACACACAAATCAGCACATGAACTGATGTTCCAGAGCATTATCTGAGAAGCAAATGCTGATCAATGAGAAACTGAAAAATAGCACAGAGATATACACGTTGACTATCTTTGGCCTTTGTGCAAGCAACATGATGTAGTCCTCAAACTGACGACTATATGAGGACATATCATCATTTGATCATCAAAAGGATGTTATGTCTTCAAACATCGCACACTGTGTAATTGTTACATGCATATTCTGCAAAGTCACTGTGTCAGCAATTCTTGGAAAAACTGTGCAGATGTTATTTTGATGGTTTATGAAATCTCTAAGAGGAAGAATGACAAATAAGAAAGATAAGGATGTGAGAAATTGACTGTATGTGCTGTATACATTCACAAAGCACTTTATTAGCTACAACACACTAATTCTGGGTAGGGCCCTACTTTCTTAAAACAGCTTCAGTTCTTTGTGGCATCCTGGTCCATGCTGACATGATTGTGTCACATCATTTCTGCACATTTGTCTGTTCTAGCACCCCCCAAAAGTGTTTTACTAGATTCAGATCCAGTGACTGGGGGGCCACTGAACTCATTGTCATTGGACAATGCATGTGGTCTGCAACAATACTCAAGATAGGCTGTGGCATGCAAACAAAGACCGGCTGGTAATAAGTGTACCAAGGAAACATTCCCCACACCATTTCACCACTACCACCAGGCTGGACTCTTGACAATAAAGGCAGGTTGGGTTCTTGGATTCATGCTGTTAACTCCGAACTATGACCCTGCCATCTGTGTGTCTTCAGCAAAAATCCAGATTCATCAGACCAGGCTATGTTTTTCCAGTTTTGGTGAGCCTGTGCCCACTGCAGCCTCAGATTTCTGTTCTTGGTTGACAGGAGTGGAACCTCATGTGGTCTTCTGCTGTTGTAGCCAATCCACCTCAAGGTTCGACATGTTGTGCATTCTGGGATGCTTTTCTGCTCACATACTCTGATCTCTCTCATCTGTCCGCCACTCACTGGACGTTTTTTGTTTTTCACACCATTCTGAGTAAACTGTGACTGTTGTGAGTGAAAATCCCAGGAGATCATCAGTTTCAGAAATACTCAAACCAGCCTGTCTGGCACCAACTATCAGGCCACGATCAAAGTCACTAAGATCACATTTTTTCCCCATTCTGCTGTTGTGAACGTTAACAGAAGCTCCTGACCTGTATCTGTATTCTCTTTCTCTCTCTCTCTCTCTCTCTCTCTCTCTCTCTCTCTGGGTTTGGGGGAGGTGGGGGGTGTATATCTGTAAGCATGTCTGTGTGTGATCACAGTTTTAGCCTGCTGAATCATTCAGTGTCCCCCCAGTGCGAACACTAACACTAACGGAGGGGAGCCATTAAATATCCATGAGGAGATCATTATAAGCCGCCGCCCAGCCCTCTCTGCTGCAGCCACCCCTCCACTTCCCTGGGGCGACTCTCTCTCTAAACAGTGGGGCCTAACCCCTCAACATGAGCTCACTCTCCTGCCTGGAGCTGCTGGAGGGGCTGGGGGTCAGAGGTTAGCCAAGCAAAGGCGTGACCCACGGCACTAATGCACTTGTAACACTTTAAAACACTTTGGCGAGAGTTAAACAGAACACGCTCTCAAGGAGGACCACACAGAGGGCCCGCTGGCTACTCTTTCTCCTTTTTTTCTCTTTTCCCCTCACTCACTACTTGGTTGGCTCTCGCTGATTCTTTGGCTGCTCTTCGGGCCAAGGTTAGAGGAAAGTGAGATATTTTGTTGCTGTCTTCTTTCCTTTTCCCCTTTCCCTTTTACGTCCCAGCAGTAAAACTACAGTATGTACAATCATGTACATCACTATGTAGTTAAACAAAACACAGCATTCAAAATATCACAAAAAATTACATACGTGTCTTGAATGCAAGTCCCTGAGAGCCCTCTGTTACTGGCCATTTCTGAGCCAGCCTATGGATGATAAGCATCATTTCACATGTCCACTTCACCCACTCACACCTAGGCCCCCCAGAGACCCCCAACTGTTATCGTGTCATGTGAAACCATCAGAGTGGGCTAAGGGCATCTAGCGCACTGCCAGTCAACAATTAGCTCACATTGGAAGTCCCATTGGATGGGAAATCCAATCAGGCAAGAGTTATCACTGGTTGTCCTGTCTCTTCCAAGCATCACACAAGCCAGTACTGTATGTCCCAACAACCTCTGAAATGTGCTCACAGCAGATTTGATTTGCTCCTGCTCTGATTGTGTTGGCCAGAAAAGCTGACATTTCCATAAATTTGAGGAAATACTCTAAGTACAGAGTGTATTTGCTGCTGTTGTGTGAAGCGTGGTGGAGGTTAGTGGCCAGCTTCATTTACATATTCTCATTATGTGACTTGAACCTGGGATGTTTTCAGTTTCAAATTTAGGTGTGTGGTAAGGCTAAAAAATCTTGAACATCCGCAACTTTTGAATCTTCCGCTCTAACAGATTAAAGCAACATCATGTCAACCTCTACTTCACCTCGATTTCCTTGAATGCAATCGTGGTTATCTGTTACTGTAAAAGGCCTCTTAAGGAGGTCAGGCCAGTGTCATTTTTTCAATGATAGTTAGGGTCAGAGGGTCAGCCAGCCACCAAAGTGGCAGCTGTCATTTGATTGATGGCCAGAGTCCCTCTTTCCAGCAGGAAGTAGAGGTGTGTGTGTGCTGGAGGCTGTGGAGTGTGTGGTTAGCTGGCAGGTCAGTGGTGGGCGTAGAGTGGTCTGGCTCCAGCTACCATGGAGCTCTCAGGCAGCAGTGGCAGCCCAGAGCACTGACAGATAGTGGGCATTATCATTTGTTAAGTGCCCCCTTCGCCTCTGGTCAGGAACACTTAACACTGCCTGTGGTCACTAAATGCTGCTGGACTGCCGGTAGCAAGGTAAAATATTCATTGTCGTGGAGTGGTGGTTTTCCTCTGCAGCAACCCTAAAAGCCTGGCTTGGTTTTGTGTTTTTAACCAGGGCCCTAAAACCAGGCCGCACAGGAGTGGCCTTTTACTGGACGATGTAATGGACCTCAATAGGATCTGCCTCCCTTACCACAAAATCACAGCCACAATCTGTGTGAAAGATTCTGTAAAATATATCACAAATATTACATTGTAATTAAGTAACATTTCTTCAGGATATTTGACACGATAAATAACTTGTTACTAAATTGAACAATTTGCAAGATTGCATTGCTAACCTGACTGGCTTTTTGGTTTAAGAACATGTACTTTTTGAGGGGAATTTTCCAACTCCAAAACTCCAAGAGAAACGTATTTCTTATTTAGGTCAGCATTCAGTGAATGTGTGAGTCACCTGTGGTATTGCATTTGTGCATTTGGAAGGTGTCCCTGCTAGTAACCTTCATGAGTGCACCTCTGACAGCAGGGGACTTCCCAGAAGACCCTAGCAGCCCGTCCCCCCACTAACCCAACTGTGTGGCATTTACAACTGTGTCAACACACTGAAAAAACTGATAGTGTACTTTGTTATTGCTGACTTGTTGTTCTGTGTCTGTTGTGGCTACTGCCTGCAGCATTGTTGGATGTCAAGTCACAGAGTAGTTGAACAGACCCTCCATTTTGCTTGGTTTTAATGGGGTCAACAGAGGAGCTCCCACCTGTGGTGAGTCTGGCATTTAGCAGCCCATAAACGTCTCCCCCCCCCCCCCCGCCCCTCTCCTTCACCACTCCTTTCTCTCTTTCTCACTCTCTCAGCCATGGACACACAGGTGCTTGTTTCCATGCGATCTGTTTCTAGTTTTGTCTTTGTCCCAGTTCGGCCCTCAGCCTCTGGTGTCTGAACACCACAGAACCGAGTTAGAGGCAAGAGTGGTTTCTCCCCCAGTTGCCTCAGACTGACTGCCTCTTTGGCTCTCGGGGAGACTGTGGCCTGGGGGTTGTGGGGTTCTGGCTGAGGGGAGCCCTGCCCCCAAGGGTGCTCGGTGGCATGCTTGGTCAACCTAGGCGCAGCTCACAGGAGGCTTGAGGCCAAGCAGAAGCCGTTCTGTGGCAGGTGTGGCAATGGGATATGGGAGGAAACAGCCACATGCACAGCCACACACTGCTGCTGCAAGATGAAACTCCTCCTGTGCTCTGCAAGTTAATACAGTCTACATTGAAATAATGAATGCACATACAGGATGTGGGGACTCTGTTGCTTACTGATGACATACTGTTCATGCATGTGCACAGATCTGTCTCTCAGATGAAATGACAAACCTTACTCAACACACTCAAAAACTATACTATAACACTCTTACAGTCATACCTAATAACTATATGAACATATGTTGGACACAAACTGAAACAGAAAGTGTCTTTAATATATGCAATACATGAAAAAAAAGAGAAATGCAGACCTTAAAATGAAATTTCATCTGTGTTGCAAGATATTGTGTGTCACAGACACCAGGCACGAGACAGACGACCATGACAACTCACAGGAATGAGTTTGCAATAACTTGGAGGTTATTTACTCAATATTTGATCATGATCATTTGGCATTAAGTAATCCTCTGATGAACAAGTGAAAACTGACCATTAAAACCTCATTGAGGGTCTGACTAATAGGAGGTGAGAAGGCATCAAATCATTGTAGCATGAATCCACACAAACCACTCCACGAGGCCTCACAGTCAGTGTTAAACCTTAGCGGTTGTGAGATCTGTTTCTGGCAGAAGAGAGTTCTTATGAATTTATCAAAGAAATGCCTCTTCTACTGAATACCTGTGGTTGATAATTTCAGAATGCCACTACCCCCCCGCCACAATTGCAACCTCAACACGCACACAGGGTGAAAACAGAGTTAAAGACAGGGTGAGGTTACTGTGGTTTGCTAAGACCAGGTGAGTCCTGACGCACACAGTGACGGCAGAGCTGGTGGCTGGTTCTCTTCACGTCAGGAGGAGCGACTGTTAAGTTTCTGGGGAAATGTCAGACAATGCAGTTTATTTCTGAGAATGGTGTGTGCGTATTGGTGAGGGAAGCGCTGCAGATTGCAAACACTGCTAGAAATTTATCATTGTCTCTTTGCAGAAGACATGACAAATCTATATTTTAATCTGATCTCATTTATGATGCTGATTCCTGTTCTACTTCACATGTTGGAGGATAGCAGTCTGACACACGTGGTGTCTGGTCATAGGTGTCACCAGTGTCATAGTTATGAAGACTACATTCCCACGCCTGCTGACCGTCGGCACAGCACAAGGGTCGAGTCAGTCTTTCTCATGAAACCACTGCGATGGCCATCAAAAAACCAATAACTTCCTCAGCACGCCGACTCACTTCCGTCTTCTGCATGTGGGGACCTGCCGTTGCCATGGTTCCCGGGCCAGCATTTGCGTGCGAGCAACTTAGACAGCCGTCTGGGGTTTCACGCACACATAACAGGAAGACGCTGGTTGTACTTCTCAACCGTTTCTCACTTCTGCCTTTCTTGATTTAGGGAAGGCTGGGGAGACACGCAGACACAACACACAGCCACTGTGAGCAGCCGGCCTCCCACAGTGACACCCCAACTCGAGAAAAAAAAGTTGGTCTAGAAGAATATGATATTAATGCTGATACAGACAGTGTGATGTGTAATTGTGATGATTCATTTCAGACCAAACTGAAACTAACAGCTCTCAGTTAACGTGCAGGAAAAACTCTGTGTTTCGTGTTTAAACACACAAATTTTTAAAAGTTTGAAAAACACTGTTACCAGTATCATGTGGAATTATAATAAATCCATTAATATGTAATTAGTGATGACAGTAGATGACAGTGTCATCTACTTTTGTAGTATTGCTCCTTGTGTGAATGTATGGGAGCTAGTTGCTGAGCTTGATCTGATCATAGATGTGGGTTTGGAAGCAGGTCTACTTTCCTCATTAGCATAATAAAAAACATCCAGCTAAGAAGTGAGACGTTGTGACAACCACAAGTGTTGGATGAGGTGATTCATATCTGCCTCTCATCTCCAGGTTGTTGACCGCTGGTTTTGGCAATGCTTATGCAAGCCATGAGTCACCCCACTATTCTTGTGCAGCCTGAAGGAAACCAAACAAAAAGAAAAACAGATTCTTATCTCTATTTAATTTTAACCAATCAAAGGCAATCATTTCTCAGTGGAGGGAGTGACAGTGCTTAAATCATGAATATGAAAAGGGCACAGCAGGATAAAGCAATCACAAATATGCCCACGCTTATCAACTTTGACCTTTAAAAAGACACTTCAAGTGTCAGAACTGGCTGTCAAAACGATGAGAGACAACCACAGCTCTATTGCTTTAAGCACATGTGAAGGTTTGTGCTCTTCTTAAGAGGAAGGAAAAAAAATACACAACGCTGCTGCAATATCAGGGTGCCAAGCACGTAGCCAAATGTAAATGTTAAGCAACCATAAAAGTAGCCTTAGCTTCTCAGTGGCTGTGGGAAAGTGCATAGCATGTCTGTCGCATGGTTAAGCCTCTCTCAGAGCACAGAGTTGTCAAGCCACAGAGAAGCAAACTATACTGTAAACTCATACCGGAACCCGTCTGCGGCCTGAGCTGTGCCAAGGCAAGTCTTCACCATGCCAACCTGTCTCTAATTTCACTCAACTACAGCAGGCAGGCCCACACTCTGCACATGACAAACAAACCTAAAACATATTCACACACACTGAAACCTTTCAGCAAACTTTAAAATCACTTCAGAAAAGAAATTGTATCCTTCAACATATTTCTATTTTAGAAGCCTGAGTTTCATGTTGTGAAAGGTCGCTGATATTCCATCGTGAGTATTTTATATTATGACTTATTTTGAAAGAGGATTCAGGTTTCAAATGATGAATATCTCAGTTAAAACTGAAAAATGTTAATGTGTATTCTTTCTTTTTTTTCTGATGCACAAGGGAGCCCTATCACTAGTGGGACGGAAGCTTCAGGCACTGACACAAAAGAGAACTGAGACCTGCAGCAAATATTAGTGTTTCAGCCATGATGTCTCCTTATCTGCATTATGGACACATGTCTTATCCTGTACCTTGACATGATGAGTGAAAAGCTAGTAAACAAAAGTCAACCAAAAACTGCACTGACTAACAACATATAACAGGCTAAATAATTGAGTTTTCTAATTAATAATTTGACTTATTTTTAAGAATTAGGGCATCGGGTGGAGAGTGTGCTACACTTCTAAGTACTAAGAGTCCTTAGTAACCCGGATCTGAGTCCGGCGTGGATCCTTTTTTGCATGTCTTGCCCCTCTTCCCCACATTTCCTGTCACTCTTCACCCTCTCTATCTAATAGAGCAGAATAACAAAAAAATACACAAAAGAAAACAAAAACAATAATAGTAATAAAAATGATTAGGGCCAATACGTAATGTAAAATACAAAGTTCTGTTGTTTAATGTTTAAAAAAGTCTGAGCCCCTCAGTAGCTAATGATATAAAGGAGATTGTAAAAGTCTCAGGAAATTTCAAGCCAGGAGATTAGTCCTTTTTTACTTACTTACTTTAAGTAATTGTGAGAAGCTGACCTCATTGCAGCCCAATCGCTTTACCCTTCACTGACTTCTTATTTTGCTTATTAGACTATATTTGGCATAGCATTACTGGCTAAAGCACAAACTAAGAACTGATTCATAGCCTATCACACCCAAGCAGGTCATGTCTCTTAAAAAAAGAACAAGTGGTGCTGACCTGTCTTGCAAATAGTTTGAGTTTGTGTCAAATTTATTTATTTAAAAACGATTTATTCTTTCACTTTCTAATTATATTTGGAATAAGACATTAACAACCAAATGTGATTTTAGTATGTCCTACAGTATGTAAACTAAACAGCATCTTCTGTGAGAAAAGGTGGCTCACACACTGCTAGTGATGCAACAGTCATTTCCATATGCACATGAATCACAACAGTGACAGCTCACTGAGATATCAGGTGATGTCTAATAGGTTGACGTTGAAGTGGAAAAGTGTGTATGTGTGTGGGGGTTTGCAGAATGGTTAGTAGTGTAGTAATGGTTTTAACTGAACGGAAAATGACATTTTCCAATCAACCAATAAACAACTACATGAGGTCAAATCAGGACTTTGACAATGGCTAAATCTGTGTATTTAATGTGTATGTGTGCAGGTTTAAGAACATCATCTCTGTGACTCAGATAGTACGCGGTGGTTTGTGTGTGGGTGAAGCTGAAGCCTTTAGCTGTGTCGAGATGACTCAACTTAGCAGAACCTAGCCAAGAGTTCTGGGTAAAGAGGTTTGGCTAACCAACACCGTGAGAATGTGGCAACTTATGTCCTGTTCTGTGGCAACGTCAGCCTCGTTCTAGGTCTCTCTCTGTACACAAAGGTGTTACACTGCTTTAGAAAGTATTCATAAATATGCAAAGATAAAAGCTGTTTATGTAAAATCATAAAAAATATTCCTCACATTAAATCAAAAGATTCGGGTGAGATGTAATTAGATGTTGTCCTGGGTGTGGTAGCACATCACTCATCAGTAGAAAGACTAAATTTACCAATGGGCAAAAAAAAGAAAAAAAAAGAAAAGGCAATTCAAATTCCAAGCAGAGCTACTCATCAGACACATGCGACTCAAAATCATCAGTCAAATCAATATTTTCTGGTAAAGTATGTTTTACCACATGATAAAGGCAGCTCTTTACTCAGTGTTTGAGGCTGGGTTAGCCAAGCTTTACCATATCACACCCTTGTCATGCGCCCACAGACCTGTGCTGCTGCTTTCAAGCCTATAGGCCACAGTCACATTTACCTCGGGCATCATGTGACGCTGTGCCGCCATGGGTCCTGAGCCAAGGCTGTGGGAATTGCAGAGCGCTATCTACTCCCACTCCAACCATTGTCTCCCTTTGTGGTGAGCCCGCAATAAGATACTTATGTGGGCTGGAACGGGGCCTTTGATAAAGCCAATGCTACTATATCCTCTGATCTATCACCTGTTGCTTCTAAAACTGACGGCTGTTTGCTGTGTGTTTATACAGTAGTGTTACATTTGAAAATGACAAACACAGCGTTTGACTGAGGAGACTGCAGACAGAAAGTGAAACAGATGATGCCGTGTTGTGTATGCAGCTTCTACTGTTGCTTTTGACACATTCAGTTCAAAAATATATTTTGGAAAATGGACAAATAAAGGCTCACCTTAAAAAAATTGCAAACACAAACAGGCAGACTGCATCAAACTCACATGCACTCAAGTAGCATTACAGCGGAAACCAAACACCCCCCCCACACCCCCCCAAAGGCTTGTCACGGAACACTGAACGATATAGAATAGAATTTACATTCACGTTATATTCTCACACATGCACACACACATAGAAATACATAAAAAAAAAAGAGACAGTTCCTTCTCGGTTGTCTGCACAGCATGCAAGCCACCAACCACAACCACAAAGCCCCAGTATGACAGCAAGCACCTGGCTATACACTCGCTCCCAGACAGACTGTAGACACTCACACACACATGCAGAAATCTGCACATGAGCAGCAAAAGATGCACACTTTGGCTTTTTTTAAGTCTTCTAAGGAAGAAGATGCAAAAAGCACCTGTGCCATATGATGTATATAGGTGGAACAATGCATGGATTACAGTGGGAGTCATATAGTTTGTGTGTCAGTGTACATGTGTGTGTGTGTTACGGCTGAACCCAGCAGCCTCTAGACCTATTTACAGCAATGAGCGTGGGAAACAACATCAGAAGTGTTGTCTTCAAAACTGAGAGATCACACTAAAGCATTACCATATGTTACATGTACAAACATAAATATACTCCACATATATTTATCTTTCACAGTTTCTCTATATATGTATATCTATATGTATGTAGAAATATACATATATTTACATATACGTATCTTACATCACCTGTTGTAAAAATTATATTACGTTGCATTGGTACATGCACGCACAGTTAATGTGGTGCCACACACTTAGAAAACAGGACAGGCAGCTACAGACAAATACATGCACAGATGTCTGCACACACAAACACAGACACACAGGCTAGTCTTGGTGGAGGGTAAGATAGATTCAGTAGATACAGTGGAAATGTTTGCCAGTGCTGAGATAATGATTCAGACATGAACATGCACACACCGGCTCGAACCAGTATGCCACAGAGAACATCTCAGTGATCTACACACACATCGCTCGCCCTATATCTGGACTTGAGTCAATGCTCTCTGTGAATTTTCTGCATCATCATACTGTTCCTCTTGTTAGTTTATATTCAAGGCCCAAGGTGTTAAAACCACACACATTGACAACTTTCTCATTTCCACGTCTGCATCAGCTAGGCATTGAAACCTGACAGATGTGACAACCAACATTGTTATTTCAAACTAAGTGCCATCGTCTGACTGACAACAGTCTATTGTTTTATTTAGTGTGCACGTGTGAATGTGTGCAATTACAACAAAGTGCATACCATTATATGTAATCCAGAGGGTAAGCCTCAACAGTAAAACATGGTGTTTAGTTGTCCAGTAAACTTTCTGGTTAAAAATATAGTTTTGCTGCCAATTCACTGTTTATTTTGGAAAAATGTATCTGTTTCTAAGTTAAACATATTGCCAAAAAAGCAATCACATCCCCCACCAAAGTTCATCTTGGTGGGGGATGTGATCTCATTTGGAAAGTCTGTGAGCATCAGAACTTTTTTGTTTAACTGCTAAGGTTTTGGAATTACTTCAGACATAATTGCAACAACACATCAAACTTAAACTTGAGTTACCTTTAACTTTAAAGTTAACATGCAGTATTTTTGTTATGGTCAACAATTTGCATGAAATGACCAAAAGCAACAATGAATTCTCGCACATCTCAAAAACAATGATTTCTTCAAAGGATGTACATTTTTAAAAACAGGTCACAAATACATATTTAAATTCTTTAAGAACACACAGTATTTGGTTTTTTTTTTTACGTTGAGTACCTGTGTACACTGCCTTGTACAGAGTGTTACATTATTGGTTGTTCACTAGTGTAATATAGAGAGTTTTCAGGTCACTTTATAGTGAGTCTTTCAGTTACTCAGTCCTGAAAGTGTTTTGTTAGCCCAGTTTAACCTGCATGAGTTTCTGAGGGCTGGTGTAATGTGTTTTGCTGCCTTGAAGGAAATTTAATTCATAATGACTGGAAATGAGTTCATAGTGTCTCTTGACATCTTTAGCAAAGAAAAGAATGCTGTCAGAGGAAATAATTCTGACTGCTTCAACAGTCTGAAAGAAGAGAGTGCGAGTCTGTGACTGATACACAAATGTAGCTTTTATGTATCTTCGCATTTTATGTTACACGGATATGAGAAAAAGGGCTTCAATGACGAAGACTCTTTTCTGTGTAATGACATCTCAGGGGCACTTTCTCAACAGGACGAGTGTAAAAGACTTTCATATCCTCAAAAAGTCATTGTCTGTAAAACAGCTGTTGAAAAAGGGAAGTCGTCTTACAATCAAGGTTGTCCTGTATATTCTGGACAATATGGTACTTTCCCAAAACATCTGGACTCTGTAATTCATAGCAAAATTTACTCAAACAGAAGTAAATACTGAATTAGTTTGGTACTATTTTCAGTTGTGGATTTATTGTGTATTTACAGCAGCGGGGCATTGTATGTGGGATTTAACTGAAACAAATTACAGTGCCCATGTTCATTGTAATGAAGAAGCATGTCACCCAGTGCAACACTGTGGGTTACTGATATGTTTTTAATAGTCTTGGACAACAATGGAGCTCATTAACATGGACATTTGTTTGAAAAGTAAAGAATATCGGAAACCACAAACTTCATCATTTGAGCCTCTGCTGTGGGTCTGTCTGTTGTGTCTGTGGCTACAGAGGTGGAGGAAATTCCCAGTATCCAAAGTCAGGAATACAATAAGTGACATTTCTTGACAAATCGAGAGGGAAATTTGTGACCTTAAAAGGGCACGTGGGACATTTCCTTATGTAAATCACAACCAGTACGTAATGGTGTCTATAAGACAATCAATCACATATTTTATAAATAGCTATTGTCTTGTATGAGTAACACAGGTTTTCTAAATGCTTCTTAAGAGTGAATTGGGCCCAGACCTGTTAGTGATCCATCTGATCTGCATTTCCTCCTGTGAATAATACCACTCTTTGCAAATGCCTGAGAAATCTCATCCATATCAAACCTCAGCCTGAGCAGCAGATTCATTAGAGGTGGTCTCAAGGTGCTCTTTGACACTGCTATGTAGCATATAGGTCTTTAGACTGAGGGATAGTGGTGTGAGGGGCTGAGTGAAGCAGGTTTATGCAATATACCTACTCCGCTGGTCTGCACCCTTGAGCCCCACCAGTCATCCAGCCTGCCAGCCAGTCCAGGGGGCCTGGGATGCATTAGACGCTGGGGGAGAGGCCGCCCTGAGTGGCCTTCATTAGGACCCCCCCACCACCACCACACACACACACACACACACACACACACACACACACACACACACACACACACACACACAGACACACACACTCCCCTCCACAAAGGAAACACTGTATGTCTCCCTCAGAATAAAAGCCAGCCCTGGATCATAGATCAGACATGTGTAGCGCCTGCTGAGCCTGGTTCTTGACTAGTGAGGAGGGCCCGCCAGAGCTGAGGGATTCAGCCACATACACACACACACACACACACACACACACACACACACACAAGGAGACAGCGCAGGCATGCATTGCAATGGATGACAGAGAGCAATGAGCTCTGATATTAAAGAGCACAGAGGATGAACAGGGAGGCAGAGAGAGACAGGGAGACTTCAGAGTGTGTGTTTGTGTGTGTGTGTTTGGGGAGTTGAGACAGTATAAGGGGCCATCAAGAGTGCCCTGTGTCACCATCACCTCATAAAGCATCCTAATGGACACCGCTCCTATTTGTCAAAGAGAGAGACAAATGAAAGAGAGGCAACGCGAGGGAGGGGAGAAAGAGAAAGTGAGAACGACATTTTGGAGAAAAATGGTGTGCGCTATTATGTTACTGGCTTTCAAAAGACTATAAAGGGCTTATGCACATATGCGTGCATTTACAGTTACACAGACACACACACACACACACACACACACACACACACACATACAAGCACAGCCGTGGATTTCCTGAGCCCCCTTCCCTTATTCTAGGTCAGTAAAACCCACCGAGGTTCTGAAATGTGTGGGCTGCCATATGAAAGCAGGTCACAGCTACACACAGAAATCAGGGGCAGAGTGATGCGAGGTATATGGTTTCAATACTTCCTATCACACAAAATTCTTCCCAAGAAAAACATGACCTTTTTGATTTGACCATATGCACTACTAACCTGTTGATAATGAAGTGGATAAACATCTTGTTGATGGATAAATTAACTTGTTTACTTACTTCTCATTGGCCAAATCTAATGGCAGCAGCTTTAAAGTCACTATGAAACATGTTTTTGTTTTTTAATGAGAGAAATGTCACAAGTAGATTTTTATTTAACAGAGTTACAATGACTGTATAACAGACCAGTCAGTGTACACACACGAGTAAGTTATGCTGATTAAATGAGCTAAGGTTAATCTTCAGCATGTTCATACATTTTATCATGTAGTGTCATGTGAAACTCTTTCCCACACAATTACAAACCTTTAATAGATAACAACATTTCTCATGTTGTCTTTTAAAGAATAACTGGAAAATACAAATACTATAAATACTCAAATTTGTTTTTAGTTTCAGACGAGAGCAAATAATAAACCGCACTAATAATTAGGTTAAACCACCTGTATTTTAGTCGACTCTCTCTCTCTCTCTCTCTCTCTCTCTCTCTCCCCCCTCTCTCTCCCTCTCTCTCTCTCTCTCTCACACACACACACACAAACACACACAGTCATGTGTTATCATGCTGCAAACTCTCATGTTATCTCTCACATGCTAGACAGTAACCAACACTGCATTAGGTATGTTGTCAAACTCTTTATTATCCAGAAATCTAAAAATGTAGAGTTACTGAGGTTTTACAATTACACATGCAAAACATGTGATTAGCTTATACAATTATATAATATACTGTTTCTGATTTAACTACTCAACATTATGCTAAATAGTTTTGATTTGGCCCACAGTGACTAACTACAATAATACAATGCTCTTCCACATAAATGCAGCAGGGCTAATGATTAAATTTTATTATATATAATTTAACAGTGAAAGTGGGGATTCTGCCTGCATAATAAAAACTCCTGTTTTTTTGATACACTGAGTGCATTTTTCTGATAATACTTCTGTACTTTTATGATTTCTATGTGTGGGGCTTTAACTTCTAATAAAATATTTTTACTTTTTACTTTATTCTATTGTAATTTTTTGCTTAAATAAATAATCTAAATATGTGTCACATTGAAACTAGGAAGCTGAGCACTGTATTTACAGTACATCTTAGTTTTCTACAGAAAATACTTTAAATGAGTTGAAGCTCAGTGTTACTTTTTACAGTGTTGCTATGAATAAAAGCCTTTGCGTGCACACTGGACATATTTCCTTTTAACTTCTGTTAAACAAGTTGTTAGAGTGAAGTGACTGTTTCATGCAGCAGTGCACTGACACATGCTCACACGTACAAAGCGTCTAAGTAAACCACTGTGCATCTGCTACAGAAGAACATCCTGCCCCACACAAACTAGCATATTTGCAAGCTCGTCTGTCACATCCAAACCCCAAGTCTGGACCACAGGAAATATGTATGCACACACATACACACAAACACATGCATAAATGCACGCACAGGTAATAAAACATGGTGAGAGTGGCACTCTGACATATTAATGGCAAATCTGCAAAGCAAAACCCTCAGCTATGCAGAAAATATGCATTTCCACATGAGTTCCATTTCAGTGGCAAAGATCAAATAATGAAAAGAAAAAGAAAAAAGATATTGCAACGTTGCAGCATTCCACCTGTGTTAGCTCAGAAGATCCTGATGATGCACTGAGGTCAATGGGATCAGTTGGGTTTGTGGCAAGACCATGGTCTGCTCTATTCTGGTCTGGCTGGGGCTGAGCTGTGTGTGTGCTGAGTGTTGGGGCATTTGGGGTAACTGAGGTCTCGGGTTTACGGGTGCTTTTATGTGAGGCTGCAGCACTTCACCCTCCAGCTGCTCCATTGCCATGATGTGGTGCCTCTGTGTACCTCAAAGCTGAGTGTAAATTTACCACTCTGGTGAAGACAAGTGGTTCACAAAACACACAGGCACAATGTGATAAGCATCATCAACCAAAACATGATAAAACTTGAAGGCACTCAGTGGAGTGTTTAGTTTGTTTTATTGCTCATCTTCTTGAATTCAAAGTACAACAGCAACTGAGAATGAAGAACATTTGGCAGCCAGCATGTCACATGTGTTGTTTCTTATCACCAACACTTGAAAGCAGTATTATGTTATATAAAAACCAGATATAGGGATAAAGATAGCTACTTGGTGGATCCAAGTGTCAATTTGACACCAAATATCAGAAATACTGTTCTAAAAACAGACACACACTTCCTCTGTCAAAGCTAAGAAAAACTATTTGTGTGTATGTTGCTTTATGGATAAAGAAATTATTGCCAAATTTATATCATTAAATATAAATAAATAAATAAACTAGAGACCATGCTGTAAAGGCATCACACCAGCTGTGACTCCGGTCAACATGTGGACGTTCTGACCCATGTGTACTCAGTAGTCATTATTACATGAGCACCCATATTTGAACTTGGTCTTCATTTTGATCTCAACTACACACCTGTAGTGACACTCTCCTAATGACAAAATCTGTCCACACACATATAAACCAGCCACATTTTGCCATGATCACACACACACACAGACACACACACTCACACACACAAGGTGAAAATAATACCAGCCGTGTGGTCACAGCTGCTAATAAATGAATACATTGATAAATAGATAAGTGAATAAATATAGTGTCTATTAGGTTTGCTTAGAGTAAATAAAAGAACTTAGCTATATATAATTGCGACTCAACTCTCTTCTCAGCGTAAACAACTTTTATCTTTATATTTGTGCACCTGTTTTTTGAGCTTCAGCGACATCACCCTGACTTATCATATTAAATACCACAACATCAGATAAAAGTGCAAGAACATGGAAATCCTTAGCTAGCCTAATTCATCATTTTAAAGCAAGAGCTCATATATTATCATAAATGTAACTGGTTTGTGTATCTTAACAGTGTGTGGCACATGACAAATGCAGGTATATAAAGCTTCTTCTTTTTTAACAGGCATTAAGTGAACTTACTTCTTGTGCACCACTGTTGTGCCCATTAATAGAGAACACTAGTTTACTGGAAAATAGAAATTCTTATCAAAAAAGCAACGTCAAACTTAACTTCCCCTGAAGACCTTAATCTGAACATGTAACTCATTATCACTGAGGACTGACATGTTGTGATTGTGTTGTGGTGAAATGTATTTATTTTGTACTGTATTTCACAAGGTACACAGAAGGAACTATTTGACAGCCAAAAATTGTCGAGTTAACCTACACAGCTCATTGCCAGTGGTGGCGAGGGTTTTGAATCGACCTGCTGTAAAAGAGCTGGATGTTTGGTCTTTGTGTTGGCACAGTTTCTGAATAACAGGAAGAGCTCAAGTGAAGGGGGTTGGATGGAGGGTTTACTACCTGTAAACATGGTAAATTTGTCTTAAAGAGCTGCAGCAGGTGCCGGAGGTTCTGAACCTGCACTGAAGGAACACAGCTTCATCTCCTCACCTAGCATATGTAATAATGTTTTGCATTTAATCATGATCTTGAATCTCATCTGTCGTCATGCAGCTAATCTTAGAGATCATTGTCCCTGACAGTGATCTCTGCCGTGTCCACTTTCTCCATAAATAACCACGTTGCAGTGACAGTGCTCTCCTGTTACGGCCCATTGTAGACCTTCTGTTGTCTTAGCCCTGCCACAGGTTAACGTATACATGTAGCGCTCCTCAGGAATTGTGGGATACAGTCTGCTCAGTGTGTGGCGACACGGCGCCCCCCCAACTCCACCTCCTCTCTGTGTGGTTACAGAGTCTCCATGTCTGCTGGAGCCAATAAATAAATAATGGGCCCGGTGATCACTTCCAACCGTGATACTGCACGCTAAAACCACTGCATCTGGGAGTGCCTCGTTTACAATGACAACAACAACACAGGCGCACACATGTCCACACACACACACACACACACACACACACACACACAGATTAATGCTGAGCTGGTAACAGTGAACTAATTTCTCATACAGCTGCAACTTTCTAAGAACTCTGATCTCCTTAGAATAACGGTTTCTGTTTGGCTGCTGTTGTGCTTTAACAGCAGTTTATTTAAAATGTGACAAGTTCTTTCTACATGTTTTATATTTTTCCTCTTTGGAGGTGCCAGTGCTTCTAAAAAATACTTAGAATTAGCTTGAGAACTTCCAGACAACTGTCTCTGTTAAAAATGTCTTGCATCAATATGAGTTACAGCTACAACTGCCATGTACAGTCAGTGCAGGCTCTCTTTTAATCTTTTTGCACATCAAATCTGTGCAATGTTAAAATTACTAGGATAGACTATGGGTATGCTGTACTGAGAGTGGACAGGAATATCAGTCACTGGAATGAGCAGTGTAATATAATTAGAAGAAAATGGCCTGTATGAGGTGTGAGTGAGCAGTCAGGACATTGGACCTGTGTACGCAGCCCTAAAACGGGCTCTCTTGGCCTATCCAAGAGGCAGGCAGGACCATGGTGTTTGATGCAATGACGGCCACTTCATTATAAAAGCCTCCTCAAGTCCCACGCTGCATTCCACGTTTATGGGGAACATATGGGGAAGCCTGCAATTTTTAGACCACAAAATAAGCCCCTTTGCAGCTGGACGCACGACCGCACTGGGTCCTTTTTGCCTCGCGAGCCACACCCGAGAGGCGTAGGACCACTGACAGTGATTAAACCACCACAGTTTTCTCAGCAAAACAGGAGTTATATTAAGCTTAAATACAGGGGCTTGATAAACAAGGCCTGGGCAGGGGAAAAAAAGAATTGAGTGAAAGACGGCCACAATGATCCTCAGACTATTTTCCCCTCACGGTCATGGGCAGTGCAAAGCCATGAGATAGATTTCAAAACATGAAGCAGATGTTTACCTAGACAAAGAAGAAAAAACACAGAGCGGACTGAGGACTAAGGAAAAGGCCTTGACTCCAGAGCTTTCTTCAAATGTCAAGTTTGGACTGCACTACAATAGAGCCAATTCCCGTTCTTGCACAATGCTGTGGGATGGTCCTATATTTGTTTTGCTTTTCTCTATTCCTCATTGAAAATCCAGATGCAATGTCTTTCTTTCCACAAGTGGACAAAAATAAGGAAATTGACAATAATCTGAAACAGTCTCCCCTTGTGAAAACAACTAGGAGAAAAATATATTTCTCACTTAAATGAGATCTGAAAAACAAAACAACATGAATTATTACCAGCAACATGTCTCACTTGTACAAATACATGCGAGTAAAATGATTATAAACTGAAACAACCACAAACCCCTTTACTATGAAACTCTGCACTCTCAAGCATCCCCTTTTCTAAACAAACACAGATGAGACCAGAACCCTGCAGAGCCCTTCCACCTCAAACCTACCAGACCTGAGGAAAGGAACAAAAAAACTAAGTTGCACATGTTTACAGCTTCCTCATTTTTTTTTCTTAAGCTAAAGAATCTAAAGAATAATTCAACACAAAGGTTCGGGCATCATGTCCTGTGGCCTTGCATAGAGTAGTGTTTCCCTGTGGGCCTGTGACAGCAGTACCTCTTGTTCAGCAGGGACACGCAGAACTGTAATCTGTCCCTGGGCTGGCAGGCCAGGGCCGAGGCCATGTTAAGAGGCAGCAGAGGTGTTAGAAGAGGAAGCTTCGCTGTGTGTGAGGTTAAGTCAGAGGCCTGTAGTGGCCGCGTGGACGGACTGATAAAAGCCCTGGGGCCGCGGCTGTGGCCTCAGCATTCGGCCACACTTGCCGACACGCCGTGTCATTTAGCCCGCGCTGCCGCCTAACTCAACGGCAACTGCTCATTTACAGGGCAGTGCGGGCTACCAGGAAGAGCGGCAAGCTCTCCCTCTTTCTCTCTCTCACTCTCTCTCACACACACACTCAGAACATGGTACAGTATATACACATACAAACACATCCTGTGGTACATGCAGCAGGTTTGTCCAGCAATTAGCATAGGACAACGTGGGCTGACATCCATACACAAAGCTGTGTGAAAAAGAAACTGAACAGAAACATTCATGCAGCTAGACACACACAGTCACACACAGGTTTCTAGGGAAAGCAATTGGGTCACATGAGTGACCAGACGGTGGTTTGGGTCTGTTGTCCCGTGGCCAGACATGGTCAGTGTGTCACTGAGCGACAGGAGAAAGGAGAGAGGAAGTGTGGATACCACAGGTTTGCGAATGCCAGTGATTTGTGCGCTCACACACGCACACAGACAGAGAGAAACACACAACTACACGTGCAGTACTGCAAGATTGTCAGGTTATAGGTACCACACTTAAACAGTGAGTCTTTCTCTTTGCACCTCTGCCCGTCAGTTCATTTCTGTATGAATCTGAGGCTGTATGAATCATTTCCTGTTTTTCACATAACTGCAGAAGAAACTTTCAAATAAACGGCACAAAAAATACAGAAAAAGAATATCTGATATTGGTCTTAAATCACTTCTCAGGCTGATACTGTTCAAGTAGTACAAGTAGCCACATCAGTGAAAACTTTCCGTTCTTAAATTTAACCTAGAAAAGGAAAAAGTGTGAAAACCACAACCAGGTTAAATCGCTTTGCACGTTCTGAGGGGGAAAGAGGCTACACCACGCAACGAGCCCACAAATATTATTTTTTTTCATGGTGCACAAGGAGGCTCAGGTAAAAAAAAAAAACAAAACAAAACAGAAACACACACAGTAAATGTTTTCTCGAGCAAAGCCAAGTGAACTTGAACTGAACGATAAGCTTTAGGGGGAGTGTTAGGCTGAGGTGTAACAAAATCTAATATAAAAGAGGAAGAAGATGAAAGATGAAAGATGGGAATGAGGAGAGGACCCAGAGCTGAGCAACTGGCAGCGCTGCTTCTAATGAGACTAAGATTATGATACTATCAAGTGGTAAGTGAGGGTGGAGGTTTTGCAGGCCCAAAACCACTGGTTCTTACAAACACAGATGTGCTGTGAGTCAGACAAACATAAAACTAGCACAGGACATACATACACAGTGAAAAACAACACACTCAGTGTTGTTCGTCAGTTAGACGACAACACTTTCCTGTCTCCCAGCAGTGGCAAAAGCCACAGCTATCTCTCATTTTCTCTTTCTCTTCATCTCATTCGTTTCTGTCTCTCTCTCTCTCCCCTGTGTTTGTGTTTGGGCTTAATACATTTTAATGCCTCTCCAGTTCTTCTGCAGCGGTTTCAGTGCTCTCTGTAAACCTCAGTGAGCCACAGTGGCGCAGGCCACTGCCTGGTTTGAACTCAAAAGAAAATAGAATGTTTCCAAAACTTGGACGACCAATGAAAAGTGAGAGTGAAGACGGCGAGTCAGAGAAGGAGAAGCATGGAAAGTAAAAAACCAAAGCAGAGAAACCAGAGAAAAAGCAAAGACGATAGGAGAAGCGGGGAGGGAGGGTGAGACGGTGGGAGGGAGAGGCCCGGTGACCTCACGTGACATGTGACGTGGGCTCCACCACTCACGGAGGGGAGTGTGTGTGTCTCTGTGTGGAGGATGGCGAGGAGGATGCAGATAGACTGTGGCTTTTAGCCTTTTACTAGTGCTGACGCTCCAGTCAGGCCACCACCATCGTGGGAGAGAAAGAAAGAGACAGACCACGTTATCAAGCTAGCTGGCTAACCTCAGACCCTCAGCCCGCTGCGTGACAGAGGACCACAAACCCAGCCCTCCACGCCGGCCCACTTCCACCACCCGGGTTCTGTTAGGTGGGCCCCCTCTCATCTCCAGCCCTGGTGAGTCCACTTTGACACCTGGAGACACAAATTCTCTCATTGCCTCTTTGTAAACTGCTTCTCTCTCATCTACATACTCTTTCTGCTTTTTCTTCTCTTTCTCCCTCTGACCCTTTTCTCTCCACTTCTCTCTCAAACGTCTCCTGGTGCTGCTGCTAACACATGCTGCTGCTCTCTCTGCAGGCTTGTGGCTTGGGATTCCTGCGGTAGTCACAAACCCTAGATTCTTGGTTGCAAACGGGCTCAGAGCTCCAGGAGTTTTGTCTTCTCGTGCTCTGCTTCCTTCACTCTCTTCTCTCCAACACACTCTTTTGGTTTCTGTGTCTCAATCCGCCTTTCCTCCCCTGCTAGGTCGGTGGAGATCGACTGCAGCGAGGGCTCCACGCTGTTCTGGCTTCCCTGTCATGGCATCCAACAGCATCTTTGACTCCTTCTCCAACTACAGCAGCAGCCTGCTCAGAGGTGAGTTGCTGATCCTCCCCCTCTCTCCCCCCTTTTCCACTCCACTCACCCCCTCCCTCCCACCACCATCCCACTTTCTGTCCAGTTGTTTTGAAGGTGCAGCTTTGTCTGTCTGACAATTTGTTTCTTTTGACAGAAAAGCAATAACATTACCATGTTCAAATGTGAGCACTGGGTGCTTCTTGTAGTGTGTGAATGCAGTTATCTCTTTATCCACAAACACTTAGACATGTGCTGAGGGAGGTTTACAATTTCACGGTAGCCCGCGTCCAGTTGACTGATATGGCCCTTAAAGGCCTCTGCCTCTCCGCTCCTGTGTTTTCTGTAGGCTTGATGGAGTGGCGCCATAATGGGATTCTCACCACAGACATTCATTATCAAGTGAAACTCTGCGCTCTCTCTGTGAGAATACGAGCTCGAGGCTCCATGTGACTGGGCCCTTTACTGGAACACGGCAATACAATAAAAGAGCAAAGAGAAAAAAAAACATATTAGGCTCTCTCACTCTGCTTTACTTCCAGGAGGTACTTTTGGTCTGTGTGGTGAGGTGAGTGCACTATACTTGGAGACGCTAAATGCTAAGCCTCAATGAACAAGCCATTTGTTGCCATGGTGATTCCAATCAGACGGCTTTTACTTGCAAATAGTGAAGCTCTTGAGTGTCCGAGAAGTAGATGAGGGTTGAAAGTTTTACCTGATTTTAATTTGAACACTTGCTGTGTTTATTCCTGTGACTGATGATAAACACAAATATAAAGTAGTCAGTCTTGAAACAGGAGTTGTTAATCTGATGGCGGCCAGGGGGGACTCAGTTGTTCCCACTGTTCCTCACACAACCACTGAGACAGCCACTGAAAGGCAGCAGAAAAAAACAAAATCTCCTTCCCAATTAAGGCCTCGTTGCAGTGTTAATTAGAGACAGCCACAGGAGAAGCACTACTAGCTCCTAATTGTTTGCAGAGTATATCTTAAAATCTCTGGGGCCTCTTGCACACACACACACACACACAAACACACAAAGTCAGACACAGACAGTCAAACACACACACAGAGTCAGACACAGACAGTCAAACACACACACACACACACACACACACACACACACACAGAGACACACACTCAGTACATCTGCGTCTCACATGAGAACAATCCTCTGATATCCTCAGTGGAACCGCAGTGACAGGGGATGATGTTCCAGTGTTCTCACAGCTTCTACAGACACCCAGGCATTTATAGTTTCCCCTTGACAAGGCTCAGGCCTTTCCCCCCTTTTCTTCTCTATAACCACTGGATCTGTATCCCTTTATCTCCTCACTGTTTACAGATCAGTGTCACCAAATTCAGGTTTCAGGCATACCGTCTATCAGGCTTTTTGAGACACTGTAACCTCTAACGTAATGTGATTTCGGGTGCCTGAGTTTGATTCTGAGCCCCACCAGAGCAGCGAGACGGGACGTGAGACAGTAGGTCAAGAGGGGAGAAGAGAGACGAGCATTTAAAGCTGTAATCATCCATTGGAAATCATTAGTGAATATGCAATATCCTCTTACAATTCATTCTGTCAGGAGACTGAAACCGAACTGCGAGAGAACAAAGGCCAAGAGTCATTAAATCCTCCAGTTCAATCTGAAAGCATTTCAAATCGGGACTACCTCATGTAAGCAAAATACCCCAGCGGTTAGCTTAACAACTTGCATTACACAGGAAAAGCAATTTGGCCAAGGTTCTCTTTTTTAGACTCAAATCAAACTGAAATTAAGAGGAACGGTTACAGAAAATCAAGGAGACTGTTAAATGTCTGGCTTCCCGAGCTCTGACTTTAATGCTGTTCGACATGAAGCTTATGGAAATAATGTATTCATCTCTTTTTGGGAGTCAGGAAATACTGCTGTAAGAAACATCTCATTCATTTGAGACATGACACAAAAAGAGACTGCACTCATTACATTTCTGAATGGTTAAAAATATAACCTCTGAGTTCTTAAGAAAAAATAAAAAGATTTGGATCTTTAATGTCTTTTCTTGTCACACTATCTTATCACAGACTGTAGGTGTATACTGGTACCTCTTATACATTTTAGCCTATCTCACAAAGCAGACAGACAACACATGTAAGCATGTGATGTGCAACATCAGATGCACTTCGCGTGAGAAGCGAGAGGACGCCTCACCTCAGAAACCTCAGTCCTCTGCTAAAGTTCAGGGAGACACACACACACACATAACACACACACACACACACACAAACACGTAAAACATATGACACACACACACCAAGTCACAAAGAGACCAGACAGAGCAGCTGTCATTCTCATGGCGTCTAACTCAGTACACAGGACAAGAGAAGGCTAACAGTCTGACAGTTAGTTGTTGTGTGTGTGAGAGAGAGAGATGGAGAGCTTTGCATCGACGAGGCGTTAATCTGATGCAGACTCATGGTGCTGCTGCTGTTTACTGATAATAACCACAATGAGGCTACACCTGCTAACCCTCACACAGAAGCACCACTGTTTAATCAGAAAGCTGCATTTCTGAGACACTTTTACACTTTAGGAAAAAAAAAAGAAAAAAAAAAGCAGCAGCCTCCAAAAAAAGCACCGGACTTTCCCCCTGTGAAGCAGAATTGTATAAACTTTACAGAGTTTTCCGATCCCGACATATTGGCAGTGTTTGCATCAGGTGGGGTACCTGGTTTATTGCAGCTGTGATTGGGGCTGTTTGGTGGGTCATATCCTTGGCTCGGTTTCTGTCACCACATTTCCCTCCACTTGGAAGGGCTGCCGTGTTGCCTGCAGGCTGTTTTATACAGGGATCAGTTTTTTAGAGTGTTACGCTCTTGGGAGCCAGCTCCCTTTGTGGCAGAGAAAAAGGCCCCGGTTTATTAGGGTGGGAATGGTTTTATATGTTTGGCTTATTGCGCTGCATGAATGGAAGTGAGGGCTTGTGTGTGAGAAACGCGCCATGCCTCACCACAGTTGTAGCGAGGTTATTTTGGAGGATTCTGGGAGGTGGTCTGGTTTGTTCTACAAGTGTTGGGGAGGGAAAGAGCCTGAGAGACAGATGCACAGTGTGAGAAAAATACACTTTAAATGCATGCAGAGCTAAAATGAATCATTCACAGGGGATAAGACTCAGGCTGGATTTCAAGCTCAATACCACTGACAAATAAAAAGGCGCTATACAGTAGCTCAAAAAAGAAAAAGACTATAAATTTAACAGAGCACATGGCTGGCCTCTGGTGAATTTATTAATAACAAAGTCATATGGTGAAGATTTTTTTCCTCCTCTCTTAAATTAACATGCTTGATTGGAGCCCATTCAAAATCCTGCTGAGTGTGAGGCCCCGCAGTGACGCCAAAACATGAAGACTGGCTGAGCGGGCTGAAATCTGTAACCAGATATTAAGAGTTTCAATATTCTAAAGTGAAAGCAAATAATAGAAAACGCATGACAGCCACAGAGCGGCGAAATCCTGTCTCCAATTTAGCTGAGTATAATATCTATTTATAAAACTCTGAAGGCATATTGGATAGAAGAAACGCTCTGGACTTGATTAGGGCTGTAAACGTTTTTGGAGGTACTTATTTACTTTTTGGTCCGTCTCGCCGTTTTCACCGTCTGTCAACACGACTTTATGGGGAACACTTTCAGGGGTTGCCAGTAAAATGGCTTCCAGGTAGAGAACGCAGAGGGGCGTGCTGATTATGTGGTCGACTAATCCCAAACCTGCCTCTGCCCTTGTACACTTTGGGCTTCAAACCACCGTGCTCGGCGTTGTGTTGGTCAAGGTTAAAGTCGTGCTAAGTGTAGTAGTAAATACAATTTTCTGGTGGTCGGCAAACAACCACAGGGGCCAGATCCTTTTCAGCCAATCTGATAATATAGATTTATGCTGTAAAGGTTTCTCTGACTAGGAGGAAAAAAAGTGTTCTGAAAGGTTCAGCAACTTGTATCAACAAACATTTCTGGAGGGGGTTTCTGTAATTCTTCTGAAAAGTAAACTGGAGGTGCGTCAGCTCTGAGGCAGCATCCAGCATGGAGCGAATGTGATCTGAGGTTGGGGTCCAGCCAAACAGGCAGGAAGAATACTCGGCTCGGTGTCTCAGCCCCCTTTAACACAGTTCATCCAGAGTTAGTCTGCATGTTAAACTCTGTGATCTGATTGTACGTGGCAGCCGTGAGAGCACTGAACTCAGAGGATGTATGCTGAACACATTCACTGAGGTCATCCTCAGACGAAAAGGGCCGAGTATGTACTATAGTCTTACATGATTATTAAAGAGTGGTGGTTAGAAATAATTGGTATGAGACACAAATGTCCAGATATGATGCAAGCAAATCAAAGGAATTCATAATGTCTAGACCAGCTTCTTTAACTGGGACCATCTGACGTGAAAAAGAAATCGAAACAGGAACAAACTGCATGTCTACAGGAAAATATGCAGACTTTGAAAATGCTGGTATAATTGGATAATGAGGTGGAAATGATCACAATATAAAATTCTTCAGCTTGATTTTTGAAAAAGTAATGCTCATACCGGATGAGGCTCTTCTTTTTCTATGACTCATCTCTCAACGGTTAATTTGCTTCACTTACGAGCTGATAATATTTCATATTATAAACCCTTACGTTAAAATGATTAAATCCACATCACTGTTATTAGACTCTTCATGATCTCATTCGTCCCGCATGGTGGACGACTAAAATAAGGAAAAGCCTTTCTCGCAATTTTCTGTTTCTTAATTTTGTTTTAAACCTACGCCCTAAACCACAGGCCAGCCCCACAGCTTATTACATGGTAAGGCTGGGATGGTAGAAAAAACACAAGTATTATTGTAAGCTAATTTATGTATTATTAGCCTAAATTTATGTGGCAATTACGCTGGTATATGGAATTTGCTCGCAATTTTCGGCAAAGCTGGAAATAAGATAAACAATTCAAAGTAAAACTCGAAATAAAACATTTGTTTCATCACAGGTTTGGTTTGTTTTCAGTAACTCCGGCTACAATTACAGAGCTGTGACCTGAGTTTGACTCAGATGAAGAGGACCTATTGTTTAGACCCCTCCCTGTATCGTTAAACAGATGTTTTCAACAACATCCTTTCTGTTACAGTAAGAGGGAAAAGCAAAAATTGCCTGTGACTAAGCACAACGTCGATTGCTGTGCACTTTTGTTTTTAACATTACAGTTGCATTCTAACCCACAAATTACTTTAATGGGTGGGCATGGGTCTGGTCGGCAGCACATAAAATGACTCAAACTTATGGAGATCCCACATGTTCAGAAACATATCAGCAGACAGTAACTCTCTTTTTTTGTACATAAGATGGATCACAGGAGGAACGGAGGGGTTTATTTTATCATGTGTGAAAGTTTAGCAAAGATCTAAGCCCCAGAGGAACTCATTCTGTCACCATCAAAGGATTTAAAGGAATGTTTTTCACAGACTTAAAAATCCATCTTCCAGACTGACTCTTCACTTCATTATGAGCAACTTTAATCATGCTCAAAACATCCTTATAGCCTATCCCTCTTCCCATAAGCAATAAAGAAAAAACTTAATTACGGTGGAGGAAAAATGCAGATAATGATAGGATGTGAGAGGCTGCAGGCTATGAAATGTTTTCTGATTCTCTATTTTCCCAGAATTTTTTTTCCCCTCAACTTGTTTACCTACAGTTAATTGTCGTTGCTGCAATAAAACATGTTTTTGGGTTGCCTCTTCCCTCCCCTCAAACATAACTTCAACCACAGGGAATTGATTTTTGTGGAGACAGCATTTCAAAAATGGGATTTCAGTTTTCTCTTAGACTATTCATTGGGGGGTACAAATAACTAACAGTGCTGCTAACTGCATCAGTAATGGGCCACCTAATTGTGCTTTTCTACTCCACACTGCAGTGGGAGTCTAGTGTCATCATTTATGTTCTGACTAAAAAGATAAGTGAAAGATTAGTTTTATCATTTTGAGAAATATGCTTAGTCGCTCTCTTGCTAAAAATTAGTGGAGATTGCTATCGCTCTCATACAGAATCTATTGGTTAAATATGAACCAGTAACTCACCACTAAAGCTCACTATTTCACACTATAAAAATGTCGATTTGCAGTTTTACAGGAGGTTATGCATCTCACCATTTCATGGCCAGATGCAGTGACTTCTTAGCCACATGATGATGACACGACTCCAGGAAATTACTGTGCCTGGCCAAGAAATGATCCCCCCCCAAAACCAATTAAAACTGGTTTACACTTTAGTTTTTCCTGCCAAATAAGAATATTTCACAATATGCTCAACTACTCCTTTGAGTAAAATATTCAAAAATTAAAATTATACTCTTAATAAATAACAATTGTCTATTATCCCTGTAATACAGCAGGTTTTGCCCTCAAGTAAACTTTAGTGGGCTTGTACTTTCTCCACAGCTGCTCACTTCTGTATTGGCTCAGTAGGAAACACTATGCCAGGGATTCCCCCTCAGCTGTGCAGCAGAAGTGTCCCTTCCATCTCCTCTCCACAGTCTGTCTGCTGTGAGGTCACTCTGTCTGCTGCAAATGCCATTCTCACGGTCACAGATGCTGCCGTCACGAGCACAAACGCACAGGGAACTTTATGGTATATATGCACAGACTGCTACTGGCACATATATGCTACATGCGCACTCACACACACACAGAAGTCCACCGCCTGACTTTTTTCCCTATGCTGAGTCAGAGAGGAGCAGTGCATGTCAACATGATGACCGTGAAGTTTTTTCCCTTCTAAATGCTGTCTGACCTCACCGTAATAGCTGGTCAGGACTAACATATGGTCTCCTGATGCCTTAGTCCAGCAGAATTACTCACATGGTGACTAAAGAGCAGAGGACTTAACTGAAAAATATCAGTGACTGCTTTCTTGATTTTATAAAGTGCCAATTTGTGTCTTGTGCTTAAAAAAATATTTAACCGACTACTGTGTACTGTGGTTTCTCTTGAACTGACAGGACTGAGAATGTGTAACCAGTGAGCTATTCCTGTGAGATAAAACCTTGCAGAATTCACTGACTGCAAAGTGAAAACTGTGACCTAGAAAGGGTCTTTGCATGTTAAGGGACATTGATCACATCAAGAAGCTTGATTTTTGCTATTAGATGTGAGCTGTTACAGAATGATATATTTGTTATGTAGTAGTGTAACCTGAACTTAACACTATTCTTACACATGGTGTCATGTTAAAACAAAATAACACTAAAATTAAGTTGGTCCTCAATTAAATAGGGAGCCCTCACTTTATAGCTTGACAGCTAGCTGTGCTAACACTGCCAACCTGGCAGAAAGACGTTTGTGTTAGAAGTGCCTGACGGACTTGAGCACAACTTTTCCCCTTTAATCAGCGTGATGACATAAGAGGCAGACAGCGAGCCAGTCATTCAGTCAGTATAGAGTTTGATTAACCTAATCACCAGGCAGCCAGACTCCAGGCTTCTGATTGGGTTTACAAACGCTCCTTGTCATCGTTGTGTCATTAGCTCGTCGTTAGTCGCGGCCGGCTTGACGTGGAGCAGCGACGTGCTGGGCCTAAACACAGCAATCAGGGGATTAGTGTGCAGTTACAGCAAAGCCTCAATGGACGCCTCAGGCTCTGAGTCAAAGAGGGGAAAGTCCTGCCTTACTATGCTAGCTCCACGTGGCCAGGGTGCTAACTGTACATGGGCAACGCCACTACTGATTAGCGATGGAGATGATGAGAGGAAACATTCAGTCACTTCGGACACACGGGTGGTTTCCCGGACTCCAATTAAGCCAAGTCCTTGACTCAAGCAATGATTTGAATGGAGGGACTCCATTGAAAATAAGTTTTAGCCTCCAATTAGGTTTCCTTAATCTAGAACTGGGAGTCAAGCCCAAAGACATTACAGAAACAGAGTTGCATGCAATGCAGTGACTCTCCACAGAAAGGCAGAAAGGCTCACTGACATTTGGAGATGATTAATTTTCTTTTGATTTAATTTGAAATCAATTGGAATGATTGACAATAATCACTTACTGTGCAAAAGATTAGATTTATGAGAGATGACAATATTATGTGTCTAAGTGCTCTCCTGAGCTCCTTGGCTTGCAGGCTGAGAGTCGCCACACCCTTGTTTCCTTATGATGAAAAGCCCTGAGGGCCAGCTGAGTACTTTCCAAGAGTTGTCTCACGTCTGCAGAGGAAAGTGGCACGGACACTTGTCAGGAAACCAGCGCCGGGTTCCTGCTCGAATCTGGTTGGATTTTGTGGTGAGTCAGATGTTGCTCGGGAGGCTGAACCCCTCTGAAGAGGGAAATAAATGCAAATTCAATATTTGGAGATTCTTTGAAGTCCATTTGCACTTGAATGAGTGTGACAGAACCTGGAATGACCCCTGTTGAAAGAGTCCCTTAACAGTGATGAAAGGAGTCGAAAGGGACAAACAATAGTTGAAAAGTTGGATGTGCACAATGTGTGTATTTGTGTGTGTTCTCATAAGGCTGTGCTTGAATGTTTTTGAGCAGTGATATACATGCACAAGCAACAGGGATGACTAAGGAAGTTTGTCTCCTTAAAATCATTTGAATTTGAAAACATAATGCAGCTACGAACAATACATTTGGCTCACTGCCTGTTTGGCAGAGTCCTCTCTGACTTGTGTTTTGTTGGTTAACGTTCATGTCATTCATTTCATACGTTACATACCTCACCATGCTCCTTCACAGTAACAAGGACCTAGGCTCAAAAAATAAAAACATGTGGCTTTTGTTGCAGGGAGGAATGAACAACAGCATTCCATGTGCAACCACATCAAAGGTCCCACTCGCCATGGGGCTAAATGAGGGCAGACTGTCTTGCTTGCCCCTCCTGACATGACTGCCACTAATTAACCAGAAATCTAAAACTGACACTTCCTCTTCATCACTTTTCCTCACATCTTCACTCTAATCTCCACAGTTTTTTTTTAAATATGCAGGATTTCTGATTGGGTTCCAGCAAGAGGGGACAGCCACACAACAAGCACAAAGGGGCATTGTCTGCTGGTGAAAATGTGGTTTACAGGCTCTGCTATAATGGCTTGGTGGTTGCTGGAAGCCATGCGCACTTCCTAATATTCGGTTCACATGCGATTTCATTTTGAGAAAAGACTGAGCTATGGGGCTTTGCTTTTGTGTGAGAGGGACGCCTCACAACTTATTTTCTGAGCCGACAGGCTCGGGCTCCCTTACCCCCTCCCTGCTCTTCACCCCCTCTTCCCCTCTCTGGTGGCGCTACTATATTTGTGTGGGATCTCTTGCGATGGAAGAGTAGACACAGACTGCGTTGCCAGTCAAACGTGTTCGGGCTGTCAGACTGAACGGCTTCCAGCGCTGCGATCTGTCTCCTCTCCTCGTCAGTGGGAGCTGTTTGATCTGACAGAGAGACTCCATTAGAGACACAGGGAAGTTCAACTGCTGGGAGGTTGGATGGCTTCAGCAGTCAGAGTAGCAGCCCAGAGAGGAAAAGGTTTGCACACACAGTCTGGTTGCAATCTTGGTGTCTGTGCTGTGTATCTATAAATGTCTCTGAGCATTACTTGTCCTTATTCTAGGTGTGTGTGGTTACACGTAGACGAGTGCAACGTAAGAAAGCCCAGCTGGGCTGACATATTTTGGGGCTCTGTTGCAAAGGGGTGATGACGCAGTGGGTAATGATATCATAAATGTGCGGCGCTGTTGCGCTGCAACGACAGAGAGAAAGAGGGAGAGAGAGGGAGTGAGAGAGAGAGAGTGAAAGAGAAAGAGAGAGCGCTTATTTGCCGTGGCGGTAAGAAGAGTGAGTAAAACGTGCTATCTTCTTCACACCATAGTTTGCCCTCAGTCTCACGGTGGTGATGACCTCACAAACCTGCGCCGCAGTCTGACATAGTAGAGTAGATACTGGTGTCAGAGTGGTGAAATGGTAGACGATGGTTTGATAAATATGCATCAATGGTTCAGCCACAGACCGTTACTAGACTCCCTACATTTAATGTGGCTACAACTTCTACTAATCAGGAGGAACTCTGACAAATCTCAATTCTTGGAGATGATTTTACAAGTATTATTAGGGAATTAGTTTCAGAAAAGCTCGGGGTAATTTCATCACCTGTTAGCAATGTGTGATAGCTGTTAAAAAGGAGCAGGGAGAGTGAATTGATGTGGCTCCTGTGAAAGATTCGTCTCCTGATCTGTGTGTGGCAGCTGGGCTCTGGCAGGGCTCTGGCATCGGGGCTGCATGGCAGTTAAACTGTCACTGGCAGGAACTGTAAATCTTTTGCACAAGGTGAATGCAGTACGACAGCACCACAGGTGTGTGTGTGTGTGTGTGTGTGTGTGTGTGTATGTGTGTATGTGTGTGTGTGTGTGTGCTGCTTAGCAGTTTGTCACAATATAACAGTTTGTCTTTGTCCCTCAGCTATCCTGAGGAGCAGTCTCCAAAATTTTTGCTGGACACATTTGTTAAAGTCAGAACGAGTCAGGATACTGTGTGTGTGTGTGTGTGTGTGTGTGTGTGTATGCTTGTGTGCGCGTATGTGTGTCTGTAGGGGGTGGGGGTGCTGTCACTTTGGCAACGCAACTGCACATATTGCAGCGATTACCACAGCGGAAAAATGTTTTTCTGCAACATGCAATTACTACAGATTACAGATTGCCGTCCTTGCATCAGAAGCTCTCGCCAGAAAAAGAGAAACACTGTGCATTTGTGTGTGTATGTGGATCTGTGTGTGTGTTGTTACACACAAATAGACAGTCAGACACAGAGACAAAGAAAGATGAGAAATGATTATAGCTCACACTAAAAACCACAACTGAAAAAAAATGGGGGAGTTGACGTATTTATGGGACTCATTTAGATTTAAAAGTTATTCTGACTTTCAGGGGTAAATAAAGACCCTGGAAAAAAACACAATCTGTCCTTCAGTAAAATGAAGAAAAGTAGACCAGGGTACATTTTGTAGGCCTTTGTCCATCATCATAAACGTTATGAAAAAGCATACTCTGATGTTCTCATGAAGTACACAACTCTAAATGCCACAAGTCATATCAATTTTTCTACTTTATATTTTGTTCCAGGTTACAAATCACCCTGAATATCAAAAAGCTTCCTTCAGGTCACACTAAACAATATAGCCCAAAAGTGGTGCTCCGCAGCAAGGCAGGGCCCTATTTACAATCCCACCAGATCAAAACTCAACCCAAAGTGCTCTTATAATAGCACTGGGGCCTTTTGGTGAGCCTACCATCCAATGCTACTTTTAGTGGGTTTCCAAAGAATAAACAGGCCTGCGAACCACATCACAGGCTGCTGACTGTCATCGTTGGGTGAGTGTACCCGACGGATGATGTGAGGGCGGAGCAACCGTGACACTGGGGTTTACGGCGAGTTCCCCCCTGCCTGCCTCGGGTGTGGTGTGTGTGCCAGCGAACTGCCACCGAAAGGACAGGGAGGGGGCCTGACCACATTCAACCCCTCTGTCACAGTGAACCCATTGGAGTGTGACTTTTGGGGTCATTGTTAACAGGACAGAACTGAGTCCTGACTTTTTTAGTATTAAAAACTGAGCTATGTTTGGTCATGCAGTTGCAGCATGCTTACACACCAAATCTGATCTACAGCAGCCCCCTCTAGAGCAGTTGTGGGGGAAGTATTCACATACTTTCCTTAAGTTAAAGTATCAGTACCAGAATGTAAAAATACTCCATTACAAGTAAAAACCTGCATTTAAAATTGTTAAGTAAAAGTACAAAACTTTTACTGAACAGCAGCCTGTGTAAGCACAAGTGGCAATGCTTACAGGATAATAGTAAATACTAAAACACAGTTCAACAAGCACAAATGGAAAAGAGTAAAAAAATATTCAACAAACTGACTCAGTACTATCACTTTCACAGTAATACTGAAAAAATGTTTGCTGACATTCGCCAGTATGCTACTGGTCATACCAGACCAAGTAAGGCTGTAGCAGCAAAACCCCTGAGAGTGCTGATATAAGAAATAGTGCATTTTATTGATTATTGATTCAACTTTTCATTTGCCAGAGGAATACTGTATTATTTCTTCTTTCAAAAATTAAACAGCATCACTTTAAAAGTATTTTTCTATTTTCCCCCGTCACTGTTAAACAATGTATGATTAGATTGTTAATACATACATCAATGCACAAGTTGTATTTTACAATTGTGGCTTGCTGATTTAGAGCAAGTTTTAAATACTCCATGTCAGTTGGCCACCTTCTACAAGATAAATATGAGGGTAGAAAAGAAAAAAACTACATTCTGCTACACAAATTAATATTCATTGCTTCTGACTATTATGTAACTGCCTTTAGAAATACTGGATAATATTGAGTGTAAAATAGCATAAAAAAAGAATAGTCAGATAAAGATTTGGAAACATCAAAGTGGCACCGCTACTGAACTCATCCCATAATGTATTCAGTATGAAATGAAGTGTCAAATAGACAAATACATGCTTGGCGTGTTTGAAAATGAACAGTCTTTAAGAAGACCATTTACATTCAGCAGACAGAAATAAAAACATAGCTGGAGTCGTCCCCCAACAGCCATTATGATGCTCAATTGATTCAGAAGGCTTTAATAAGCCCTTGGCTCCGCTCTGCACCTTTTATAAAATGTAAGCAGAGTATTAAAGATGCATGAAATGAATGCGCTCATTGTCTCCTCTGGTGACTGCTGCATCTCAGCTCATCGTGCTTACATAGTAATTAGATGCTGGGTTTGGAAATGTCACCATCCTCTTCATCACTTTTAGGATAATGTATACTCTAAATGCCTTCAAGGATCTGAAATTGGGACCTGACACTCTCATGAGTTACTGGATATCTGAAGTACTATACGAGGCAAACTATAGAAGTAAACCATAAAAATTAAAATAAAAATAAAGTTTTGTAGGGTCATTAAGATCTAAAACAAAACTTCAGTGTACAAATGAATTCCAGTGATCATTAAAACTAACACAGACAGCCTTTGGTGGAGAAAAAATAACACAAGAAGTTATGTGATCAAAACTGTTCAATGTGTTTCCTATTTTCTTGTCTGAACATCAAAATGGACAAAAATGACCACCAATTGTGATGTGCTGACACATTATGTAATCAAAATTTGAGAGAGAATCAGCCATCAGAGCAGCAAGAGCCCAAAACCCAAACAGTCTGTACCCACTCACTGTTGTTTAAAAGTTTCTCCATATACTTGTGTATATAAACACTCCGACGCTAGAATATGATTTGGCTTTGAGGGGACTGGCACAAATGGCTTTGGTGACTTACATCATGCTTGGAAGTCTAATCACAGACACTCTTGTCATATCAAGCAGAAAAAGTCCATTTCATAGCGAGCTGTGTTTCAAAAAAAAAAAGAGGGAGGGAACGGTAAACAAGCCCGGCGTTCCACAGCCACCGCAGAATTCATCATTCATACAAAAAAATACCCCAAGCCCCAAAGTAGAGCTAATTTAATCCGAGAGGAATAAAACTCCATTTCATAGAAGTCGTCCATTCAGAACACTCATATTTCCACTGAGCAGAAACCCCCGGCTGAAATCCGAGCAGACACTTTTCGGAAGGAATGCATTCGGTGGGTTGAGGGCCAAAGCTTGCCCTGTAATTTGTGAATGTACAGAAATGTGTGACCGCCACAGCTCCTCTAAAGATAGAAATCTTTGTCTTATGTCATCGCTGAACCTCAAACTATTTCTAATTGCCCCCATAGCCCCCTTTTCCAAATGAATAGCTACCCATCCAAAGGCTTATGTGTGCATGTCTGAAAATAGCCCGGGAGTTTACACAGGCTAATAGATCATATTCAGTAAAAAAACTTTAAAGGGATCTCCACATATCTGAGACTGTCCCCATCTTCAAAGGGACTTTTAAGTGGCCCTGAAAGCAGTGTGGGTGGCATTTAGAGTCAGGTATACGTTTACAGAGCCCCAAAGGCTCCCACTGGTTTCTCTGCTAATGGGGATCACGCTCTTAGTCTCAGTCTTACTCTTCACAATCTGACTCATTACATATGAAACCTGAAGTAAGTGGGGATTCCTTTTGGTTTTATACACACAGGTGAGGACTCCAATGAGCCTTAAGATCAGTTAAATTTCATTTTGTACATTTATTTAGGTTTCTCCAGAGTCATAAATGACCCATTTAGAAGTGTTTGACCACTGTGGAAAGACTTCCTGGTTTCTTTATGGCCAACAACCATTTTCTGGTACCAAAGTGAAGCCTTTTGTTGTCATGAGTGTACATTATGATTCATGTCAGGAATACAGTGATGAAGGATGCCTCTCAGTCACAAGTTTTCAACCCATCGGTAAACAATGATGTGATTTCTTGATTTATAGCTGAAGGATCCTTTTTCTTTTCATTCTTGAATGCTAAGAATCATATGTATGCTGAGGCCTATTTGAGGTGGGTCCAGGGTTTCACATATCCTCCAGGAGTTCTGTCTTGATTTCAGGCTCAACCCACCCGGATCATTAAAAATCGTTCAGGGGCACGGCGGGCTCTGTCCTCAATGCCTGTGTGGCTGAAACTGTAGAAACTGCATGTTGAAATGCAGAGGTCTAAATGTGACAGGCGCCCAGAGCACACATTACAGCTGAGCGGGGTATAGCTGGGGCGTGTGGTCACATATTAATAATGAACTAGGGCAGGAGGACGACTAAAATATCACTGGCATTGTCATTGTCCCACTCGAGCTTTACTCAAAATAGAGGCCCCATGATAGGTGATCTGATCGGAGATGATTTTTTGTAGTCAGGATTGTAGAGAATTAGCTGCTTGCTGGTACATGGAGTGATTTGACTGTGAAATACGGTTCAGTGATTTGGGGTTTCCCTGTGTTTTCAAGTTATAAACACCCAGACTGACACAAATCAGGTGGTCTCCCCCTGGGAACCTTGTAAAGGAAGATTTGTGGTTGGCTGCTCTGAATGCAGAGGATGGGGGTAACGACTTCATCCATCATGATTTAAACTCTTTGTTTCTTTGATTGGTATCATTTTTGATGTGTAAAATAAAATTGTGAGGTTTTGTAAAAATGTTGCCAGTAACTCCCTTGAATCCCCACACCCCACTAAACAGCTGTCCTAGATCACAAAAAACAAAAAAACAAAAAAACGAGGAGCATTCAGAGTATTAAACAGGTGTATAGGTGAATATTTTTGTGATCTCAAAAAAGTCACTCTAAAACATTTTAATTAAAAAATGAAGATGAAACTTTAAGAAATGAGAAGCGAAACATGATGTCTTATGTAGATTTGATTTATAGAACTAATGTTCAGCAACAGTTTCTCAGAGCAGAGAACTCAGATACAGGTGTGCTGTACTGTATATAAACTGTAGATTTTTTGTACTTGTGTTGGTGCTTCTACATCTTACATACTGACACATCACCACTGACACTGTGATTTTTGTGGCCAGGTTTAATCGGCACATTAACAGCTATTGTGAAATAAACCTCTTATATTCACACCTTATTTTGATACTCCCACAATTAGAGATTCTCTATTTTTTTATCTTTATTATACCTTTTGAAATCTTTCCTCTGCACCTCTCTCTCTCTCTCTCTGTCTGTCTTGGATCAGTGCGTTAGGGGGAAATTGTGGGAAAATCTGAAGCCACTCCGACGACTCCTCGCGCCACTTAACTGCACTTAATTTATTTTCATGCAAGTAAACAACTTGAAAACCGCCACACACGCGCGCGCGCACAGATGCACGTGCACACGAAAATAAAATGTGTTACTATTAAAATGAAACATCGATTGATTGAATGCATTTTAAAATGCGCTTCAATGAAAATCTAGATGACTTGTTCAATATTTTTTATTGTCTATTTCCTGTTTGCGTAAATTATATTGAGTCATTTCTTATTTTATAATGTTTTGCGTCATTTTATTTATTTTTGTTCAAAGCAGATTTTTAAAATTAACTTCTGCATCAGTCAAGTCGCAAAATCTTTGAAAAATAAAGTTAACTATTTTCACCAATAATAAACTCTATCAGTGCCTACCAGACCCAACAAGGTAAACTTATATAGAGGATTTTAAGTGATGTTTAAGAAATAACACATGAATTTACAGTAAATGACAGATAACACTGGATAAATAAAATCTTTAATTGCTGCATTTAGAGATGGAAATATTGACTCTAATCTATCACGTGGCTTCAGTTTTCGATTATTAAACGAATTACTGTCACTGCTTTTAGAATTATCTCATTTCTCAACAATAATTAACGTGATTATGATTCAGGGAAAAACTCAAATGCAGGTGTGGGAAAAAATGTGTTCGGTGCGTCTTTTAATGACAAAAACGCCTCATGAACGTAACTCGTTTATCTGATTTGACTAAGGTCGAAATTATTTCAGATTTCCGACTATCTCAGAGCACAGATAAAAGTTTCCTTTTCTCTGCAGATGTGAAACGTCTGCATGAGACTGTCTGAGCTGACAGCGATTGAAAAGGCAAATGCGCCAACTAGTGTCAGAAAGCAGCACGGCGGAGGGTTTGCAGGGTGTGCCGTCATTTGATGTAACTCTCAACATTTCAGGCTCCTAATGAATTCAGCCTCTGGCGCACGCACTGATTACTCTGTTGTGTCGTTTGATGTGGAAACAACACATTTGCCTGTTTGCTTTAATTTTCTTACTTAATTCAATTCAGTCAATTAAAACGATATCAATCTGTCTCGAACCCATAATTTCACTTTATGAAAAATGAATCCTACCTGGAGAGAAGGTGTGAGGCCGTCAGACAATAAGAGCTTTTCAAAATGAATTAATGAGAGTGAAACCACAGGCCACTGCAGTTTAAATCCTTCTTTAGATAAATTATAAACAGCTCAAGTAGAAATAGGTCATTAAATGTGCTGTGATAAACCACTGTGACAGGGATAAAGACGCAGATCTTTCATCTTTAATATTATTATATGATTTTAAATCGTTCCCTAGAAAACTTAGAATTCATTATCTTCACACAAAAAATATTTTGCACAAAAGCAGGATTATTTCTGTACATCTTAAAGTGCATCAGATTTAATATCTAACACATTTATAGCTGCTTCATCTCACCCACAGTGCCTTATGATTATTGGCTATAATATAAAATCAATTTATGTCCAAATCAAGTTCTATTAAACCACGTTTCTCCTCAACAAAAACATTTCCTTTATATATATCAAAATATCTCCTGGTTTTCTCTATAATGTAAAGGTCTGTTTATATACTCATGAATAAAAACACAGGCAGAGAGAAAAGCACAGATATGTATCAATAATTCAGCTCGTGTGTGACAACAGTGCAGGGCTGCAGAAGAAGCACCGGAGAGTTTGATTGGTCTGGTGAAAGCCCAACCCAGCAGATTCATTGGTGGAAATCATCTCCACACTCCCAACCACTAAACACTAAAATGACTCGGGTAAAATAATATCGCGGCACTCTGCACTCCGTTCAGCCTCACGGCTCCTTCTTTGCGCCCTATAACCCCGCGGTAAAGGATAACTTTAAAGGAAATCCGACTGGAGCGACAGGACAATTTCCTTTTTTAAATCCCAGAATAACGCTGTTTCTGTGGGAAGATCCGACGAGGATAAAAGTTGCAACGACTTCTACGCTTGAAAAGGACAGTGCTATACTACACCTTCAGTTTTACTGTAGATACTCGGGTTTGAGAAATTTTAGTTTTGCGGGTTTTTTTTCAGTGGAGTCTGCTGAAGAGACGTGTGGCAAACTGACTGTTTTAGCCGCGATCACCCTTTTCAAAACTTTAGCGGAGAAAGACAGTCAACTTTTTTTGCCTTGCGTCTGGATTATCTGACCACTGCCAGCAGATCACTGATCGACAATTAATTGTTTAGTGGATTCACTGACTGATTTGCGATTTCAAAGTGAAAGCTCAAGTAGTTTGTGGTGTTGATATATTGTACACACGCGGCTGGTGTTGTCTATCAAGTGTAGGACAGATAATATCTGTGGTATAAGACTAATTCAGCACCGAGAGACTTTGGAGAGCTTTTGTTTGTGCGTTTTATCTTAAGTTAGAGAGAAACACAGCAACCCTGATGTTCGTCAGGCTGACACATCCTGTGCAGATGATCTAGCACACAGTCATCAGAGTTCACTGTGTCTGTTAAGGTAGCGAGGCTCTCTTCACTCAGACTTAGTGCGCTCTCGCCTCCATCCTTTGCGCTCACACAGTGGACTCCTGAGACCAGCAGCGACTGGAGGAAAAAAAAAGAAAAGGAAAAAAAACTGTTTTTCTCCCAAAGAGTCCTGCTCTTCTGATACAACCCAGTCAGGTGGCACTGACCCAAGCTGTTGTGATGCATATTCCCGTAGAGCCGCCCACCACCAGACGGTTCACGCCGCCCTCCACGTCCTTCTCCTGCAGTAAGATTGGAGACGGCAACGGGGCCATGGCCACCCCGGGGCCCCTCAGGACAAGACCGGACACCAGGAACGTGGTAGACGTCTTGGCGGACCACGCCGGCGAGCTGGTCCGGACCGACAGCCCCAACTTCCTCTGCTCAGTCCTCCCGTCTCACTGGAGGTGCAACAAGACGCTCCCCGTGGCTTTCAAGGCAAGACACATGGCTTCTAATGATCATTTATTATATTTTCATTTTAATGAGGCACCCTGTGGTTTTCTAACTGTGGGAAATGCATGGGAAAAGACTGATTTAAGACCGTCTAGATAAATTTTAAGGAGGTAATTTAATTGCATTTATTCATAAATAAGAGTGGGCTCTGGAAGTTGGTCTTTTCTGGTTTCTGCAAATTGAATTGATGTAGCTGTTACATTATTTAAACGTGCAGATGAGCTTTGCTTTTACCAGTTTTAAACTGCACTATCAGGAATAATAATAGGGCCAGAAATTGTTGCAGAAAAGAGGTTTGAAAATCACAAGGGGTCTGAGCAGACAGATCTAAACTCAATTTTCTATTATTATATTTTCTCTACAATATATTATTTTGATGCTTTATAAGTAAATATTTGTGGCTTGTGTCAATACTAAGCCTTGTTTTGCGTAAATCATGCGTTTGGATCAGATCCGATTAGAACACAGTGAAAATAAATACCAGTTACAGAGAAGGTAATGAAATGCGTGTTTATCAAATTTGATTTAAATGTTAACAGGCTGTCTATTTCAGGAAATCTCCCGGCTATACAATTTGGTTTATTGTTGACATTATGGTGAAACTGTAACGATATTCGTGTTTAATATTATGGGAGCCGGATGCGGTTTTACGCGCGCAGTTGTGTACAGTTTGGTTTGGTGACCCAGAGTGACCGCTCGCTTCTCTCCCCCTGTGCACAGGTCGTGGCTCTCGGTGATGTTCCCGACGGGACTCTGGTCACCGTGATGGCTGGGAACGACGAAAACTACTCGGCCGAGCTGAGGAACGCCTCGGCCGTGATGAAGAACCAGGTGGCCCGCTTCAACGACCTGCGCTTCGTGGGCAGGAGCGGACGAGGTGAGCCGAAACTCTCGGTCTCCTTCTCTCTCTCACACATACACACACACCCGCACGCACGCATGCACACACACACACACACACACACACACACACGTTAAGAGAATGGCAAAGGCTCTGCTTGTAAAGCCATTTGCAGCAACATTTGGAAACACGCTTATAATAATATTAATAATAATGGATCATATTTCTGCGTATGAGCGGACTGACAACTGACAGCGTATTATTATTTTTTAGTGAATGTGAAAAACTGTTAAAAGTCTAGGTTACCAAATATGTTACACAGACGCAGTCATAGGAAACTGCTCTCCATTATGCTCCTTGAAATATAGCTTTTAAATAATTTTCTGTCAGGTTTTGGCTTAATCTCTGTTGTCTATTACAAAGATAAAAAACTGAAAATATGGAAGCATTTAGGCGTGGGTACTGCGAGTGCCCACAACTGACGTCGATGGGTGTCATCCGAAACATCTGGCCTGCGTCACGGTGTACAGTTGCGATGTGACTATAATTTTCTTAATCCGAGGGAATACAAATAATTATCCACGTGGTGTCAATCTGAGGGCTGGATAAGAAAAAAGAAAAAAGAAAAAAAGAAAAACACCTTGCAATTCATGTCCTCGGGGCCATCTGTCAAACCCCCGCCACCAAAAGAAGTTCACAGCCTGTAACGCGTAGTATTTTTCAGAGGCAATGAGTTTAATTGCTGTAAGTAAAATAAATCACACATCAACAGGCCTGTTTGTAGGATGCTGTGATTAATGCACAGGCTGCTGCAATATTTTTGTGCTATATTGAGTAAATCAAAACCTCTCAATTTTCACAAGATAAATAACTAAATATGCTCAACTAAAAATAAGCCTGATTGTTCACAAACATCTTCATCTAGAGGAGGCATCTCGGTCATTCCCCTTAGAGCCTTTTCTGGCCTTTGCCCGGCCTTTTATTTTTTCTTTTAATATTAAAATAGCATTTAATTAACGGAAAATGTGTCTCGCCTTCGAATTAAAAAGTAGCCCATACCTTTCATTTCTGTATCCAATTACCCCACCCGAGGATTCTTCTTTTTTCATTTTTTTACTCTCCTCCCACGCAGTCTCCTTTTTAACAAGAGATGCCTTTCTCAGAGCCGGGGACGAGCACCGGACCCGCTGCATGATGCAGCCTCCCCCCCTCCTGCTCGGACTTTGATGCAGATGGGAGCAAGATCCTGTCTTGTTGAACAATAAACTATCGCTGTAAGCCCTTCGAACAATCTGGAACACATTCTCCCAATAATCTAAATCATACCCACAGTCAGAGGTGGTCTCCAGTCGCTCTTTCTTATTCATTTTTTTTAAACTTTATAATTCAAAGGCTGGAGCGGGACAAAAGCCGGTGATGATTTGAGGGTTGAACAAGCGAGGTATTGTTGCAAACAAGAGAGGAAAAATGTTTTATAGATAATTGGAAAAGGCCATTCATAAACTGAAAATGTCTTCCATAAATCTCACGGACATGTTGTTGTGCTGCAGGGAAGAGCTTCACTCTGACCATCACCGTGTTCACTGGACCGCCACAAGTGGCCACCTACCACCGCGCCATCAAAGTCACCGTGGATGGACCCCGGGAACCGCGCAGTGAGTAGATGCAAAGCACAGCACAGACGCACAGACGCACAGACGCGCACACACACACACACACACACCAACACTACTCTTGTTATTGCTAAAATGCTTTGTGGTGTGACGTGGGTGCTGCAGAGCCACGCAGTAAGAGCAGCTATTCCTGGTTCTGAGAGCGGAGGTGTCAGTATCTCTGCATGCTAAAAGTACTGCATGAGTCGCATGCAGGTGATATATAAAAATGTGACACTGTGAGAAAGTCTGAAAGTAAGCGACTGTGTTTGTGTATTCATCACACTGGGGAGGTAGAAAATCTCTTCACGAGATCACATGTGCAAAAATACAGTTTCCACTAGATTTATTTTGAGGTTAAGACTTGGTTTTGGGGTTAAGATTAGAATTAAGACTAGGTGAAGGTTGGGGTTAGGCATGTAGTGGTTATGGTAAACCTCTAAAGACTGAATGTAGCGCAGTATATTGCCCCAACAAGTATAGTAGTGCAGGTTGTGTGTGTGTGTGTGTGTGTGTGTGTGTGCAGCAGGGGCACAGGGATGGGCCTAGTCAGAGGAAGCTGTAAAGCATATTAAGGCATAACCCAAGACCACTAAGAGGAGCTGAGTGAGTCTCCAAGCCGCAGGTGGCTCAGCTCAGTGAAACCCTCCTCCTCCTCACCCACCTCTCACCCCTACCTTCCCCCAGTGCTGGTCAGAGGGGTCTTACCTGCCTGACCACATAAGTAGCTCGTTGATTTAACACAGGGCAGACTCTGGCCACTGTTAGCCCTGGCAGGGAGGGCCAGGCGCGCTAAAGCTGTTAGCGCCACCGTCCAGCCACAGCTACGTTCTCATGTGGTTTAATGCTGCTGGTGTGAGGGATGGCGGAGAGTAGTATTACTCAGATGGGTCAGTTGCTGAGGGCTGTGCACATGCATGAATTTTTTGCTGAAGCTCAAAGTGGGGTAGACGAGTTGGGTAGGATTTCATGATCTACCTGTGGAGGGACGGTGTTTATAATGGTTCTAGATTGCTGGGTTGTAGAGCTCTTTGAATGGGTGGATAGCTGGTGGTGGAGGGGGATATTTGGGACAGGGAGGATTTAGCCCAGTCAAAACAGACCACAGCAAGGAAAGGGAGAGCGGTAGCAAGTGCCACATGAGGAGGGATATGGCTGGCAGAGAGGGAGCCGAGGGGCACAGAGAAAGGGGCATCACCCCCTTGCCAGGCTATTTGCAGAGGTATAAAAGAGAACAGTGACTGCAAAGGAGGGAGGGACGAGATAATAATAAACACAGTGTATGTGTATGTGTATGTGTATACATGTGGATGGTTTCAATTTGATTGTCTTTAAAGAAAAAAAAAGGAACGAGTGTGCCTGTGCATGAATGCAGTCTCAATATGCAAGTGTCTCGGCTTGAAATAACTGTGTACATTAAGGTTGTCTCCTGTCTGTCTGTCAACATGTTACAGCTTCAGCTGAGGCGTCAGAGTGGCCGTGCTACTTTTACACTGGCGCTGGGTGCTATAAAATGACACTATTTAATATAAGGCAGGAGGAATTTAGAGGTCCATTAAACTCAATTACACTGTGCTGAGAGGGAATTCATAGAATGACAGAAAATAGACTTCTGCAAAGGCTGATTTTAAAAAAGAATATATATGAATATAATTTCAATATGCACTGACCAGAACCTCCTTCAGATTAACATGAAGATCATTATATTTATGCAAATGTTAAAATGGCTAAAATACTGAATTAAAGGTCTGTAATATAAATAACACACCCAGTTACTCTGCAGTGAAAACAGAGCCAGAATCAACCAGGACATTCAA